>NC_084484.1:126332142-127045476 GCF_030035675.1 Rhineura floridana | reverse complement strand
AAGGAGTACAAACTCTGGCAAAACAAATGCAAGAAGACAAGGGATGCTAAAAAGAATCTGAGGAGCACACTGCTAAGAACATAAACACTAACAGAAAAAATTAAATACATTCAAAGCAGGAGACTGCCTAGAGAAGTGATTAGACTGTTGGATGATAAGGTGCTACGTCAGGATAAGGAGATTGCAGAGAAGCTAAATGAATTTTTTGCATCTGTCTTCACAGTAGAGGATATAGGGCAGATCTGTAAACCTAAAGTAACATTTACAGTAAGGGAGTCTGAGGAACTGAGGCGAGTAGAGGTGATGAGAGATAAAGTTCTAGGCTTAATAGACAAAATAAAAACTGACAAATTGCTGGGTCCAGATGGCATCCACCCGAGAGTTCTTAAAGAACTCAAATGTGAAATTTCTGATCTGCTAACAAAAATATGTAACTTGTCCTTCAGATCCACCTCCATTCCTGAGGACTGGAAAGTGGCCAATGTAACACCAATCTTTAAAAAGGGATCCAGGGGGAATCCCAAAAATTATAGGCAGGTTGTCTTAACATCTGTCCCGGGAAAAGTAGTAGAAAGTAGTATTAAAGACAAATTAACCAAGCATATAGAAGAGCAAGCCTTGCTGAAGCAGAGCCAGCATGGCTTCTGCAACGAAAGGTCCTGTATCACTAACTTAATTCAAATTCTTTGAACGGATCAACAAGCATATAGATAGAGGTTGTCCAGTGGGCACAGTGTACTTAGACTTTCAAAAAGGTTTCAACAAGATACCTCAGCAAAGACTACTAAGTAAGCTTGGCAGTCATGGAATAAGAGGAGGTCCCCTTGTGGATCAGGAATTGGTTAAGTAGCAGGAAGCAGAGAATAGGAATAAATGAACAGTTCTCCCAATGGAGGGCCGTAGAAAGTAGAGTTCCCCAAGGATCAGTATTGGGACCTATGCTTTTTAACTTTTTGATAAATGATCTAGAGTTAGAGGTAAGCAATGAGGTGGCCAGGTTTGCTGATGATACCAAATTATTCAGTGTTTTTAAAACAAAAAGGGATTGCAAAGAGCTCTAAAAGGACCTCTCCAAACTGAGTGCATGGGTAGTAAAATGGCAAATGAAATTCAATGTAAACAAGTCTAAAGTTATGAATATTGGAGCAAAAAAAGCTTAATTTCACATATACGCTCATGGAGTCTGAACTGGCAGTGACTGATCAGGAATGAGACCTTGGGGTCATAGTGGATAGCTTGATGAAGATGTCAACCCGGTGTGCAGCAGCTGAGAGAAAGGCAAATTCCATGCTAGGAGTCATTAGGAAAGGTATTAAAAATAAAACTGCTGATATCATAAGGGCGTTGTATAAATCTATGGTGTGGCTGCATTTGGAATACTGCGTATAGTTCTGCTTGCCTCACCTCAAAAAGGATATTGTAGAGTTGGAAAAGGTTCAGAAAAAGGCAACCAGAATGATCAAGGGGATAGAGCGACTCCCCTATGAAGAAAGGTTGTAGCATTTAGAGTTTTTTAGTTTAGTGAAAAGGCAAGTCAGAGGCAACGTGATAGAAGGATATAAAATTATGCATGGCATGGAAAATGTGGGTAGAAAGTTTTTCTCCCTCTCATAACACTAGAACTCATAGACATTCAATGAAGCTGAATGTTGGAAGATTCAGGATAGTCAAAAGAAAGTACTTCTTCACACAGCACTATTGAATTTGTTACCACAAGAGGCAGTGCTGGTCACCAACTTGGATGGCTTTAAAAGAAGATTAGACAAATTCATGGAGGATAAGGCTACTAGCCATGATGGCTGCGATCTGTCACCATAGTTTGCATTAGGAATAAGGGATTTCAGCCACTGCTAGGGGGCAGACATGTAGCACCAAGAGCAAAATATACCACATAGTAAGCAAATAACTTCCCAAGCTGGTGAGTTGGAGTGGATTGTTCCATTCCTATTAGTCTTAAGGGCGGGAAAGGTTGCATCCTCCACTGCACATAATGTGTGTGTATACACATACGCATACACACACACACATCCATCCATCCCTGGGAAGGAAATGAAGTAGGGTGATCTTTGGTGGGAGATCTTTGCCAGTCATGTTGAAGAAGGATATGTTTTTTAAAAAAAATACTTTTTAGCCTTTTCTGAATTGCTGAACAGAAGATCTACCAGGAAACAGGATGAATGAAACTGCATCCCAACGCAACTTTACTTGGGAGTAAGCACCAATTAACAGGGTGGGGGCAGGGCCGAAAAAATAAATGCTAATACCTCAGCCTTTTCTACAGAGAGGCTTGCTTTCATATCTTGTTTTGTTCAGGGGAGGGAGCATTTGGTGGATTCAAACCCTTTTATCCCATTCTTCATGATGCAGACAGACCCTCCCATTGCATTCATCACTTAAGACACATACTCTGAGACACAAAGGCAATTGAGATGAAGGCTGCTGCTTGCTGACTCAACTAGAAAGTCTATGGAGAAGGGGTGGAGCTCCATGTGTTGATCAAATGAGCATGTGCAGTTTTCTACATATGCATCAGGCAGGCAGACTAAAATTCTAGATTATCCCAGGGCAGCTGTGGTATCCCCCATTGGCAAAGAACAATGGAAGGCAGGAACAGGCTGATTTCTTGCAAAATGAGCAGAAAACTGCCTCCACATTTTGCCTGTATCTCTGGATCCACAAGGGCTAGAGACTTGCCTTTTTTTTTAATGAAATCTAGGGATCCGGGCCAACTATCAGGCTAAGTGGGCCCAGGGTAGCATGGCTAGAATCTGGGTAAACCCAGCTAACCAGGCAATATGGCAACCCTCCTCTCCCCCCATACCACAGTCATGATCTGGCTTGTTTATCTCCAGGACAAGAACACTGGGCTGAATCTAGTTGAACTCTTCTGTTCGTGGAAAGGGTTTGGATCCAGTGTAGGTTTCCAGATATAAAAGTGGCAGTTTTCACCAGTTCCTCTTGTGCCCCACAAAAATTTACTCTGGAAACTTGGAGGGCTCTCCCAGACAGTGTGGAAGTAGCATAGGGGGCTGCTGGAGAAGGGGGGAATAGATGAAATTTGCCTCCCCTGTTGAGTACTGATTGATCCAATCAATTAAATCTTCCAATCACTTAGCACTGAAGAATGTAGTGACCTTTAGATATAATTTGTCTATTTAATCTTGCACAATATTTTATGGCAAATACGTTACGTCTAATTGGGTTTATGCTGTAGCACATTGGTTTCTATCTGGGGAACCCTGGAGTTCCTTAGAAACTTATTAGGGGTTCTAAATTAGAAAATTTGTAATGGCAGACAAGCTTCTCTGAAAGACAGCTTGCCGACCACCAAAAATCTTCTCCAGTACACAGCTGCACATTAGTATTTGTTGCATTCTCGGATATGCTTCAAATGATGCTGAGGGCCAAAAAGGCCAGAGTGTAGGATTCAACGTGAACAGAGTGTACATCCTAGAATGTGCTCTAGCATCTTCTGTAGTGTGCAAGAGGCCTATGGCAGATGATGTGAGAAGGGTTCCTAAAATGTAGAAAGTTCTTGAAAACTATTGTTGTGGCAGATAGAAAGTAGCATGGAAACTGTGAGTTCTATATTATGAATCCTCTAATCGCTTGCCATAGAATCATAGAGTTGGAAGGGGCCTTTAAGGCCATCTACTCCAATCCTCTGCTCAATGCAGAAATCCAACTTAAACCATAGCTGATAGATGGCTGTCCAGCTGCCTCTTGAAGGCCTCTAGTGTTGGAGAGCCCACCCTTTCCCAAGGTAATTGGTTCCATTTTCATACTGCTCTAACAGAAAGTTTTTCTTTATGTTCAGTCAAAATCTGGCTTCCTGTAACTTGAAGCCATCATTCCTGCACTCTGGGATGATCGAGAAGAGATCCTGGCCCTCCTGTGCCCTTGAACAGGTTGACTCTTCAAGTACTTGAAGAGTGCTGTCATATCTTCCCTCTGTCTTCTCAAAGCTAAACATACCCAGTTCTTTCATTGTCTCCTCTTAGAGCTTTGTTTCCAGTCTTCTGATCATCCTTGTTGTCCTTCTCTGAATTTATTCCAATTTGTCTGCATCCTTCTTAAAGTGCAGTGTCCAGAACTGGATGCAGTGCTCAGGATGAAGCCTAAGCAGTGTCAAATAGAAGGAAACTAGTATGTCACACAATTTGGAAATTGTACTTCTGTTAATGCAGTCTGAAACAGCATTTGCCTTTTTTGCAACCACATCACTCTGTTGGCTCATATTCAGTTTGTGATCAACAACATTTCCAAAATCCTTCTCACATGTAGTATTGTTGAGCCAAGTATCCCTTAGACTAAAATGTTTTGCTTTCATAAGTAAAACTTTGTCTAGTTTTGAATAACTTTAGTGAAATCAGATCAGTGTTATTCCATTTAGTCCATCTCTTGAAAATATGTCTATCCTGCCATACCCTGTATAGTATAGTTAAAACATCAGGGAACTACAATTCTCATAATTTGAACTTCTTGGAACACAAGTACTGATTGCATACAACTGCCAAGTATGAAAACTAGTTTGGCAACCTCACATGCCGCATTAGTGTGGAATTTATGACTGTTTTTCATGCCATGTTGATGACTATATAGCTCAAGTTAGTTTTAATTTATTCTAAAAGTTCATATGGTGTTGTGATTGAAGGAAATGCTGTGCATATGTAAATAAATCAATTCACTGCATTCTAGCAAACAGAAAGTAGAGATTGCCTAAGCTTTCTTATGTGTGTGAGAGAGCGAGAGAAAAATAGAGCAGGAAGGGGAATGATACAACAGGGTGGAGACAGAGAAGGAGGGGAAGAGAACTACAGTAAATGTGTCTGTGATCTTTGGGGGCACAAAACTAAAGTTAAGAGGTGCAATTCCCGTAAAGATGGAACTTTACTGTATGTTATAAATCTTAAAACATTTAGCCTAAGAAGCTGCTTTATACGGAGTCAGTCTGTTTGTCCATCTAGCTTAGTATTATCTACACAGACTGGCAGTAGCTCTCCAGGATCTTTCCCAGCCCTACCTTGAGATGCCAAGGATTGAACCTGAGACCTTCTGCATGTGAGCCACTACCAAGCATGTTCTCCGATTTCACTTATACTGCTTTGCATGGTAGCTGTAGCTTTTCAGTAAGATCCAAGTCTAATCACTTTAGATGGCCCTCATGAGGGCAAGTTGCTAGAGAAGGTAAATGCATCCCCTTGGCATCCCAGCTTGCATTCCAGTTTTTAGCAAGAATACCAGAGAAGAGGGCAGACACAGTGTTGTTTAGGTTATGATGCTCTGTATTTTGTGGTTAATTTTGTTTCATGTTCCCTACGTTTGGGTATCTTAAAGAATGCAACAAAGCCATATATTCTTGCTGGGTTTTTTAGGCTTAGGTGAAGGGTAAAAGACCTTGGTGGCAATGTTTTTGTGTTATTTGTTTATTAAGTTTGTATCCTATTTTTCAGCTCTCTAGGATCCTTAATGCAACTATGCTTCTATGCTTGGAAAGAATCACTGTGGAAAATGCCTGAAAACCTGTGATCTGAGAGCTAGCCACAGTCAAGCTACAGTGCCATGAAAAAATATTTGCCCCGTCTGATTTTCTGTGTTGTTGCATATTTTTGGCGCTGAATGTTGTCAGATCTTGAACCAAAACCTAATATTAGAGAAAAAGGAACCTGAGTGAACAAAACACAAGCTTTTGATACTTATTTCATTTATTTATTAAAGAAAATTAATCCCCATGTAAAAAAGTAATTGCCACCCTTGGACTCAAAACCTGGTTACGCCACCTTTAGCAGCAATAACTGCAACCAAACGGTTCCTGTAGTTCCTGATCAGTCTCTCACACTGCTGTGGTGGACTTTTGGCCCACTCCTCCATGCAGAACTGCTATAACTTAATGACATTTGTGAGTTTTCAAGCATGAACTGCGCCTTTCAGGTTCTGCCACAACATCTCAATGGGGTTTATGTCTGGACTTTGACTAGGCCATTTCAAAACTTTAAATTTCTTGTTCCTCAACCATTCTGATGTAGATTTGCTTGTGTGCTTTGGATCATTGCCTTGCTGCATCACCCAGCCGTGCTTCAGCTTCAGCTGACAGACAGATGGCCTGATATTTGCCTGTAGAATTCTCTGAGACAAAGCAAAATTCATGGTTCATTCAATAATGGCAAGTTGTCCAGGTCCTGATGTGGCAAAGCATCCCCAAACCATGACTCTGCCATCACCATGCTTGACTGTTGGTATGAGGTTCTTCATGTGGAATGCAGTGGTTGTTTTTCACCAGACATAATGGGGCCCATGTCACCCAAAAAGTTCCATCTTCGACTCATCTGTCCATAGAACATTGTTCCAGAACTCTTGAGGATCATCCAGGTGCTTTTTGGAAAACTCTAGACGAGCATTCATGTTCTTCTTAGTGAGCAGTGGTTTCCATCTTGCTACTTTGCCATGAATCCCATGTTTGCACAGTGTCTTTCTGATGGTGGAATCATGAACAGTGACCTTGGCTGAGGCAAGAGAGGCCTGCAAATCCCTGGATATTGTTCTGGGGTCCTTCGTGACTTCCTGGATGATTTTACGCCTTGCTCTTGGAGGGATTTTGGCAGGATGGCCACTCCTGGGAAGATTCACCACTGTCCCAAACCACCTCCATTTGGTCAATATGGCTCTGACTGTGGTTCAGTGGAGCCCCAGAGCCTTAGAAATGGCGTTGTAACCCTTTCCAGACTGATATGCATCAACAACTGTTTTTCAGAGGTGTTCAGGAATTTCTTTTGATCATGGCATGATGTGACTTTGGAACCTGTGTGCTGGCAACTTAAATCTGATGGCAAGGGCCAAAGTTAGGCAGATTTATATTGGGAAGGACTGACCCAAAGTAGGCTTAATTGTTTACCGAGATATTCAAACTTCTGGACCTAATAATCCCTTTCATTGGGTTGCATTAATTATTTGCTGCTAAAGGTGGCGTAACCAGGTTTTGAGTCTAAGGGTGGCAATTACTTTTTCACACGGGCATTGGGTGTTGCCTAACTTTCTTTAATAAATAAATGAAATAAGTATCAAAACTTTGTGTTGTTTGTTCACTCAGCTTCCCTGTTCTCTAATATTAGGTTTTGGTTCAAGATCTGACAACATTCAATGCCAAAAATATGCAACAACGCAGAAAATCGGGGCAAATACTTTTTCATGGCATTGTATTATGAGCATAGGTGCTTGTAATAGATTGCATTATTTATTTATTTCATTTGTTGGTCACTTCCTACTCAAAAATCTCTAGGTGACATACAACATACAATATATGTATTTTACAACATAAAAACATGCAATATAAAACAGATTTTAAAACATACAATATAACACAAATATACAAGATAAAAACCCAAACGAAAGAAATTTAGATGGCACACTTCAATTGCCAAAGGCCTGAGTGGAAAGGCAGGTCTTTGCTGGGCACCTAAAGATGGATAAAGAAGGTGCCAGCACAGCTGGAGGGCCACCACTGAAAAGGCCCGTTCTCATGTTGCCACCCTCCAAACCTCCTGTGGATGGGGCAGATGATGAAGGGCCGCTGATGATGAGCACAGGATCTGGGTCAATCCATACAGGGAGAGGTGGTCTTTGAGATATTGAGGTCCTGAGCTTCATAAGGTATTATAGGTCAAAACCAGCACTTTGAATTGAGCCCAGAAACTAATTAATAGCCAGTACAGCCGTGCCAGAATTGGTACTGACTTACCCCAGTGAGCAATCTGGCCACTGAATTCTGCACTAGCTAGAGTTTCTGAACCATCTGCAAAGGCAGCCCCATGTGTAACCTATTACAGTAGTCTAACCTAGAGGTTACCAGAGCATAAACAACCAAAGTTAGGTGATCTCTGTCCAGATAGTGGTGCAGCTGGTCTACCAGTTGAAGTTGATGGAAGGCACTTCGCACCACCAAGGCACTTGAGCCACAGGTAACAGTAATGGATCCTGGAGTACCCAAAAGCTTTGTACCTGCTCCTTCAGGGGGAGTGTAACCCCATCCAGAGCAGGCCACAACCCATCCATTTGGTCTAAATAACCACCCACTAATAGTGCCTCAGTCTTGTCTGGATTAAGCTTCAGTTTACTGGCTCTCATCCAATCCATTACTGAGGCAAGATACCAATTTAGCACATGCATGGGAGATGTAAAGGAAAAATAAAGCTGTGTGTCATCAGCATGTTGCTGACAATATACTCCAAAACTCTGGATGACCTCACTCAGCGGTTTCATGTAGATATTAAATAGCATGGGGGATAGATGAACCCTGTGGAAACCCCAAATTAAAGGTTCCACTGGGCTGAATAGCATCCCCAAGCACCACTCTTTGAGAACGATCATCCAAGTAGGACTGGAACCACTGCAAAGCAGTGCCACTCACCCCCAACTCAGACATCCGCTTCAGAAGAATATCTGCAAGATCAAGGAGAATTAACAGGGACACACTCCCATGAGTCTCTTCATCATAGAAGGCGACCAAGGCAGTTTCCATGCCAAAACCAGGCTGAAGCCTCAACTGAAATGAATACAGATAGTAATTTTACTAGTCTTTACCAATGTATTGACATAATGCTTATAGTAAAAGTGAATGCTAAAATATTCACATTCAGTTTAAATTATATATCACCAGGGATGAATAGCTGAACAGAAGGATAATCTTGCACAAATGTTGCAGTTTTTGTGTTACAATTTAGATATTCTGTTGTCTAACACCTATGCCCTTGCAGCAGTATTTTTTCAACGGAACTATAAAATCCAACTTCTGTGTAACCTGTACAATCTGAGGTTAATTTTGCAGCCTGTAGGAGAACATGCTGTTGGAGAAGACTTGATTTTCCAGGCCTTGAGCCAAGGAAGGTAGAACTCATGAGTTCAATCTGCAGCAAATTTGCAAGGGACAAATGAAGTTGGCCACAATTTCCCTGAAGCCAACCCAGCTGGTTGATTCACAGAAGCAGTCATCCCTGACAAATGTTTGACACTTTTTATTAGGCATTGTTAGTACAGTGGCTTATTGCTTGAACAACTGGATAGTAGCTTTTGTGTTTTGGGGAACACTTCTTGTATTATAATTCTTAGAAGATGTGTACACATGATGGGTTACCACCAGGCAAAGTTTAGTGCTGGTTAATTATCTGAAAGTTTGAAGAATTAGGTATATTTTATCACAAGTTGAGATACAAAAAACAAGTTTCTGGTCAAATGATTTTAAGTATTATAAATGGAAAATTTTAATGATTGTTTTGTATTGCTTTTAAAGATGTGTATGTTGTCCACATGTTTTGCAAGAGGGGGTATATAAATACTTTTGTGAAAAAATATATAACTTTTTAAAGTATTTAAATAATGCTAAACATAGCATTGATCTTGTAATAGCTCCATTCTTAGAGGAGCTTCGTGTTATATGTTGCAGGGATCAGGACTTGTACCCTATTTTGTAATTTATGTAATATTTGAATAAATATGTAATGTTTGAGGTGGAACTTGTGTTATCTGTTCCTCTCATGCCCTGTGGTGCAATGTGTTTGTACTACCAGTATAAGGACAGTTTTGAGCATGTTGCTGCCAGAAATATACATGAGTTCACTTGAAACATTACCCCCCAAAAAGCAAGGGAACAGAAAGTATGATTGTCTTCCACTTCCTGTAATTACAAAGTATAGGGAACAGGAAGTGTGAGCCAATCATACTTCCTATTCCCTGAACATACAGTAGCAGCCAAAGCTACTTTCAGAAAGTACTAATTGATAAACCAGGTGAGAAATTAAAAAATCTTGCACATACTTGTACAATAATAAAATTAATTTTTTTTATTATTGATCTTGTGTACTTCTCACTTGTTTGGTTGATTTTGGTCAGGAATTCTTGTGCCAATTGGACTAGGTTTTATGTATATGGGTACTATATCAGCACAGAAAGTGGACTGGTATGAGATAACAAGTTCAGGTTTTGTACTTTGTGCTTCTTTTCTGCAATTACGTTTAGAAGTCTACTTAACCAAGATCTGGTGTTGTTCCTTAATGATGGCATTTAGACATCAGCCACAAAACAATCTTGTATAATGTTATTCATACTCCCACTGATCAGGTTACCCCAAAGTAAATCTTGATGTGGCTTCTCCTGCAGCTGTTGTCTATCAACAGCCAGTCCATCTGGCTGCTGCAGGAGGAGAGATGGGACAGCAGGGCCCACTCCATTGACTCATTTAGCTCCTGTTCACCCTGAAGTGTTTCTATTCAAGCTGGTTATTATAAAAACTATAAAAATCTAAAAATTAGTGCCTAGGTTTGCTTGTTTTCATCTACCTTTCCCATCCCCTTTTCCTTTTGTGTCATGTCTTATAGATTAAAAACAAGACAGTCCCTGCCTGCAGGTTTACAATCTGTGTACAACTGCTTAGTAAGTTTTTGGTGCTTTATAACAAGACTATCATTCATCTGAAAAAGACACAATGGCCTTCTCTTACAATATATAAAACTCATTAACTGAACCTCAGACCTTTACAAAATAGAATTTTCTGTGTCAACATTTCATGCATATGTACCTTGATCCAGTTAAGAGCTTTATATGTCTTCTCCCTGCATGTTCCTTGTTGAATAAGAGAGTGCATGAACAAATGGGAATGTGTGCATGTTCTCTTCCCTGATCCAACACCAAAAGCTATGCATGCAGAGCCCTTACTGAAAAACCAAAATCTCCAAGCAGCTGATCTGGGGGAGAAATGTGAGACAGTCTCTTTCCCCTGCATCTCCATCTCCACCAAACAGCAGCGATTGGCAGGATATTGGCTTTTTTTAAAAGCCTATGTGAATGTTGGGTTGGATTGGAGCCTTAAAGTCAAGTGTTGGACATGCTTTTACCTACAAAAATGAACATCTGTATGACTGTATTTCATAAGAATAGGCCATGATCCAGGGAAATTTGTTCTGCATGTGGAAACAGGTTTTCACACATGGAAGAGCTATTTTACTCAGGCAAATGCTTTGCACAATGAAAATCAAAAGCTTTCACCTGCACAAGCCATTTCTCATGTCTGATTGCTCTCATTTGTTCTTCATAGCCAGCTGTATACAACTTACGCATCCTTAAAGAGGGGTTCAAGTGATTTATTTTGTGCACATAATCTCCTGGGCTATGTACTATATAATTGACAGAGAGTCTGTCAATTTGTAGTTTTAGAGGTTGTTTCTGTAGGTCTGTCATTAATTTAACTATGCCTTTAACTATGTAAGGTGCTATGAAATATGCAAAAATGGTGCATACTTGTACTGTTGTGAACATCTAAGTCAGACAATGTGGCCAGAGTTTTTTTCATGATCAGGATTTTCTATCCCATGTAATAGCGTTGACTGCATCATCTAGGGCTACCATGGTATGGCTTTGACTGTAAACTGTGCTAGATGCTCATCCTCACAGGTTATCCTAGTCTTTGCTTCTCCCTTGCCATATATCCCAGATACCTTGCTACTCACAACCAAATAGAATTTGTCAATCTGAATTTTAAATTGTGTAGTTCCCTTCTGGGTAGCTCAGAACAGTCAAAAATAGAGAATATATATTACAAGAGTGTAGAGCTGATTAAATTTATGTGATACTTTGTGGGGTGTGGGGGTGATATCAACATTTCCAGTATGTAAAGAATGTAATACGTTTCTTTTTTCTTTTTTTGAGAACATAAGCTACGTTCCATCCTATCCACATACACCCTCTCTGTTCCTTACCCTTTCAGCAGCAGCTGCTACTGGAAATGGAAAGGAGGGAGGCAGTCCTTATTTCCTGTGGATTGTTCACCTCCTCCAATCCTTCCAGTCCCATTCAGACAGGCATATTTCTGTAAACTAATAACAATTGTTTATTATTGCAGTGTTATGTTTTCACTAGAAGGCTACCATTTCCTTTCTGGTATATCTGCTGGTTTATCTAGCATTTGTGATTAAGCAAAAGAGTAAATCAGCATGAATATTTCTCTGTACCTCGATGTAAGAAGAGCAGAGTAATAAAACTAGTATAAGTAACTTGGTTTGCTATTGTTTTGATCTTGTCTGAATGCTGACAAAGAAATTAGCTTCTAGGAATTTCAGCAATTTCAGTTTAAATGCATTGAGCACTGTTGATGTGCCCTAATGAGAGAAAAATAAGACTTGAATAAAATTTTCAAGTTAAAGTGTTGCATGTATTTTTCATGTACCTTAAAATAATAATAGAATATTGGTTATGAATTAAATCATTAATGTAAAAATCGCTCTGGGAACAAATAATACAAGCACAAGGCTTAATATCTTGTTTTTATCATGTAGTTTTATGGATATTAATCATTTTCAAATGTTAGCCTTTTAGTATCAATGTTACAGCCCTTCACAGGGCTGATAAAATCTTGGCCATAGAAGACTTATTAACTGAGCATCTCTGAAGTAGGTAGACAGATGGAGCTGCTGGAATATATAATCTGCTTTCTTTTCCCCTGAAGACTAAGAATGGTACCTGAATAATGTACAGATAATCTGTCCCAGCTACATTTGATAACACCCATTAGGATTAACTGGGCTTTTAAACTGTATGCACAAGGAGAATTTATCATATTTATTTCAGATACCCTTGGTCTTACAAAACACATTTGATCTTATAAAATTCATTTTTTTCTTGAGAGTGAGAGATTAAAAGATTTAATTCATGCATAAAATTACACTGAACCCTACAGATAAACCCTACAGATTACATCCAGATGGCAAGTATACATAGCAGGAAAGCACCAGTTTCTCTGTAGCCTTCACAGAGCTGATTCATGTGGTACTTCTAACGTTGTTGTTGTTATTATTATTATTTAATTTGTATCCCACCCTTCCTCCCAGCAGGAGCCCAGGGCAGCAAACAAAGCGCTAAAATCACTTTAAAACATCATAAAAACAGATCTTAAAATACATTAAAACAAAACAGCGTTAAAAACATTTAAAATTTTTTAAAGGGTTAAAAACATTATTAAAAACATATTAAGCAATTCTAACACAGAATTACATGGGGCTCATGATGAGAACTGAACCTGTTCTGAAGTGGCCATCTGATGGCTTCAAGCACAACCAAATTACACCTTAATTTACAAAGCTTTCACACGTAGCTGGATTTCAATTCGCAGATGGTTGTTCATCACTGAGTAACTAACTGATGGCTTGCATGTGTGAAATTAACATAAAAGATTAAATACAGTAGACAGGGCTTTCATATCACCTCAGACAATACTTTCAATGCTGTTTTTGCATGCAACTGAAGTCATGTACATTGGAGTGCTAAGATGCTGAGTGACATACATGCATGTGTGAATCAGTCGTCAGTGAAATGAACAAAATAACATTTTTAATCAGTGGTAAAGGAAAGACTATTATTATTACTTAGATTTATTAGTTGCTTGTCACCCAAAGGTCTCCAAGAACTTGTAACAATGTTAAAAACAAAGATCATACTACAGTAGGGCCCCACTCATACAGCGGGTTACATTCTGGACCCCCGCTGTAAAGCGAAAACCGCTGTAAAATAGAACTCATTGAATAGAATGGCGCGCAATGCCTGAAAACCGCCTTAAAAGCGGAACAAGCGCCGTATGAGTGGGGCTTTAGTCTAATTGCGTCTAATTGAGACTACTATATTAGCGAATCGCTGTGTTAGCGAATCACTGTAAAGCGGGGCCCTACTGTATAAAAACAAAACAATATAACAACAACATCTCGTGCCACCACAGGAAGCTTTGGCAGTATATTAAAAACAGACGACATAATCTCAGTTTATCAAATGCCTGGGAAAAAAGGTACATCTGTACCTGGCATCCAAAAGATGTCAGTGAAGGTGCCAGGCGGACCTCTCTGGGGAGTATACTCCATAGATGGGGAGCCACAACCGAAAAGGCCTTCTCCCTTGTCACCACCCTCCAGGAAAGAATCCAAATTTGCAGATGCACAATCAACATATCCTTCTAATTAAAAATATAAGTGGATCATAAATATATGTGTACTCAACATATATCTAGCATTTGACCAGTCCAAGCACTCTGCTTAGCTCCAAAATGCCCATTATATTAAACCATTACATGAGTCAAGTGGAGAACATTAGGCCCTCCAAATGTTTATTATTTGTTATTTATTTGTTATTATTTATTTATTTATTACATTTATACCCCACCTTGCTTTTCATGACTGAAACCCAAGGCGGCTTACATATGGTTCCCAGGTGCTCTCCCATCCAGGCACTGAGCAGACCTGACCCTGCTTAGCTTCAGCAGGGAGCTGGCCTTATGTGCCTTCAGACCATAGCCTGGTCATAGTCCAACAAATGTTGTTGGGACTCTGCTCCCATCAGCCCCATCCAGTATGGCCAGTAGTCAGGGGCAATGGAAATTTAATCTAACAATATCTAAAGGACAACAGGTCCCCCAGCTTTGACATAAATAATTAGGGTAGTATGGATACATTGTTGTTGTTGTTTTGTTGTTGTTTTAAGAATGGTACTTTTGAGGATTTTGTACATCATTGTATAAAATAAAACAATCTAAGGTATATAAAGTGAATTAATTTCTTCTGCAAAACCACATCCAGGAATTCCTTTATGGGAGCTATGCTGCATAATTATTTGACAGATAGTTTTACATAGCATTCCTGTTTCCGGCAGGGGCTTGGATACAATAACCCAGAAGGTCTCATCAATGGTACTATGGTTAGTAAGGCTGCAATACAATACAAACTTACCTTAGAGTAAGTCCCACTGAACCCAATGGAGCTTAGTTCTCAGTAGACGTGTATTGAATTGCCACCTAAGTAAATAACTATTGAAAATATCTCCGCTAATTACATGTGTAATAGCATACCCGTACAATATACTTTTGAGTATTTTAGTGGTGGGTGGGGTGGGAAATAGCTACTCATCATGATGACTTTATTTTTTCCAGTATCAGAGGCAGTGTGCCTCTGAATACCTGTTGCAAGGGATCACGGGAGAGATATTGCACTCATGTCCTGCTTCTAGGCTTCCTGTAAGCATCTGGTCGGCCACTGTGAAAATGGAATGCTGGCCGTGACAAGAGTTTGGTCTGATGTAGCAGGATTCTTCTTAGGTTCTTTTAAGTAACATTCACTAATTTAGATTTTTGAAATAAAAAAGACCAATACCTATTGTACTAATTTCTCTCTGCCTATCTAAAATTGCAGTTTCTATGCTGACTGTGCCTAGAATATTTTGCTAATCTGCCAGTAATGTTATTTCTTTTGTTCCAGAAAAGCAGAATGTGAGCTGGAGGCACCTGCAGTTACTTATGCAACGTATCGAGGCTCTGCAAGGATTAAGCAATTGCTTAAAAAGCAAGCGGAACTGGAGCAAGAAAAACAAACCTCAACCAGTACTAATAATTCTGCAGTCAAAAACAAAGAAAATTGTACTGTAACACTTCCAAACTCAGAAACTACTGCAACAAAAACAGGATTCTCATTAAAAAATAGTTCAGAATCTGAGACTAAAGATTACAAAAGGGATTCACAAGTAAACATATTTTTGGCAGAAGTGGATTCTGAGGGAAATGCTCAGGATGTCCAGGGTAGTAGTGAGCACAAGGAACTGAACAACAAGATTACCTTGTTGACAGAAATGGAAACCATCAAACCTTGTATTGAAGAACTAGTTTCTATGAAATGTGCATTTGTTTCCAACACACCAGAACTTAATAGGAATCTTCTGTTGGAGCCAACACTGTTGCAAAAGGATGCCAGCTCCAGTTGCCAGAATATAGATCCTGTTAGTATGAGTTCAGAAAATAGCAGATTGGTTGAAAAGGGAGAGGAGGTGTTAGGGGAAATACAAATGCACATTCAGTCAAACAATGCTACCACTGTTGGTTTTCACAAAGGAATGCATTTTTGTGCTTTTTCTAACACAGGAACAAAAGATACAATGCAAAATGAATTTTTATCTCATCCTAAAGTAGACTTAACTGATGATGAACAACAATTGCTAGAAAATAAATGTCCTTTTAATAGCTGGACTGTGGATCAGCTCAAATTAAAATCAGAGAACCAGACATTGTATTTGAAAAGCATTATGGGCACTGGACAGACAGTTAGCAGGGTAGAAAATGAATATGAAGATTCACACAAAAATGTGACTCAACAGACGGAGCAAAGCCTGCAAACCATTTCAACAAATGGACACTTGCCTCTCCATGAACAAAAAGCTGGAGAAGAATTGTCACTTTTGCAGGATACAAAAAGCAATAAAGCTAATAAATCGGTAGGAGTTGATCTATCTGTTTCAGCCCAATCCCCAGAAACTGTTCAAGATGCAGATATGCTTGGCAAAGGTGGTCTAAAGAGTGAAGAAGCCACTGAGTCAGTGATACTTACAGTTATACAAAACAATCATAATTTCTCCATGATTTCTGAGAATGGAGCTAATAATTTTACCACAGAGAATTTTTATATGCCTGTGGCAAAGTCTGACAGTGTTGGAATGACAGATGTTTTTCTTAATGCAACAGAGATAAATCATGCCAATACATCTTTGTCAGCTGTTGAATATGAAAATATAGATTCTAGTGTGGCATATACTCCCTTAGAAACAGGTGATGCCAGCACTGAGGTGGCTGTGGTGCCTATGGATGAGACCCCTCTTATCCTTGAAACTAAATTTGACAGCTGCCATCATCTTGCCAAGAGAACTGAGAGTGAAACATCAACCAGTTTAGATGTTTTTCTTCCTCTCCTTGAAGACAAAACAAAGTCCCTTGAATTAGAGAACTCAAGGCTTAGAAACAACACAGGATCTGTAGCTATGGACAAACCTATTCCATCACTTCTTAAAACAACAGAAGTTGTGATATCTGCACAAAAAAACAACCCATTAGTCGATGACATAAGAAATCATACTGACGTGGAAATGTCTTTTCCTGCTTTTGAAACTGAAGAGGGCATCACAATTGGTCTATCTCCTGTATCTTCTTCAAAAGACATGCGCTTACCCAAGGGCTCTCCTCTTATTACAGAACCAGAAGAAAACAGTTCTTCATCAGTTTCTTCTCCACTACCTGCATTGATCAGTAACTCTTCAATCTTTGAAGATAACAAAATCCTTTTGGACACTATGTCTAAACCTGTGTTTAATTCTGAAAATCAGAGTTTGTTGGAGTCTTCATGTTCTTTAGCTGATAAACAGGAAAGACCTAATCAGTCTGTGAGATCTCCAGCTGTAATTGATTCTGCAGGGACTAACTTTGGTAAAATATGTTGTTCTGTCTCTATATGTGAAAATAGCCGTGTTATCTCAAAGTCAGAGGTCTATGGACCTGGGAACCTTCTTGCTGCTGAATCTGGGTATGCAGATCACATTCCTGATGCCTTTCTGGAATCTGAAAACATTTCTGAAACTAAAGTTACATCTGACACTCTGGAAATTGCTGTTGTTAGAAGTGAGATTTTACCATGCTCTGAAGAAATGAAGGATATGTCTGGATCTTGTTTGATAGATTCTTGCTGTCACCTGGTAAAAGAGGATCTTTCTGTTTTTACATTTGAAAATGTATATACTTGCAAATCTGCTTCTTCTACTACTTGCTTTAAAGACATTGCAAAATTTAGTTCTCCTACCTGTGAAACAACAGATTTTGTCCTAGACAAAATTCATTTTATTCCTATTGGTTCTGAACAGATAAAGGGCAAGGTTTCACCTGAACATAAATCAAATACTCCACCCTCTGAAGCAACTTTGGAAACTACTTCCCCAGTCCCATTTTTGTCTTCTGCTGCCTATGATGTGGAAGATATAGAACCTGTGAAGATAGTATTAGGAATGTCTTTCAATACACAGCAGAGCAAAGAGGTGCACAGAACTCCTTCAGGTCAATTACATCTTCACTATCTTGCAGCTGCTACTTCAGAAAATCCTGTTGAAATGGATGATCAAGCAATTACAACTTTGTTTACAAAATCAAGCAGCCAGTTTTCCAAAGAACCAGTGAAAGATGTTGCAACAGGAAAGCAAGTACAAATTAAATCCAAAGACTTAACTGTTTTGTTTAAAAAGGCTGATGAAATAGTTGATGCAGTTCTGCATTTAGCCATAGAAGAAATAAGATCAAAGCCAGCTGCTGATGTCTGTCAGACTAATGACATTAAGGACAATTTGTTAGGGCCTAGCCTTCAAAAAGATCAGAAAACTAGAAAAATGCTGTCAGAATCAAAAGAAATACAGTCAAGGAAATCATCAAAAAAACATTTTAATGAGAGTTGTATCAGAAAGCTTTCAGAAGTTAAAGGGAACAACACACTTGGCACAAATATTAAAGATGAAAAAATACCATTGGACATTATTGATAAAGTTGACCTACATAGCTCAATAGCACTAAAAGCAAAAGAAATAGTTGATGATGTTATTAGTGCAGCCATACAAAAAGTGACATATAATCAGCATGAGCAGCATCTGAGCAAGGGCATTCTTCAAAATACAGCCCTGTCTAACACTGAAGCATCAAGGAGGCTTACTACTGACACTGAATTAGCAGCTAAACTTCCGAAAATAATTGAACCCTTAAATTTAAGTCCAGTATATGCAGCTTCAGTATGCAATATGATCAATGAGGGTAAGGTAGCGAGTTCCTCAGCACCTTTGTATATTAATATTAAAGAAGACAACGAGGTAACAAATGGAGACCTGATACCAAGTAAGGTGTGTTCATGCCAAAAAAATGAAGATGACTGGTCTGATCCCACAGCTACACTAGAATCCAGCCCTGCAGAAATAGATAATAGCAATAACAGTAAAGATGCCAATTGTGCTATGTACAAGACAGTTTCTGGTGACAAAACTAATAACTGGACAGCTGACAATAAATCTGAGTATTCCTTATATGCAATAAATGGAGATACTGTAATGGCTGAAGAGCAATTGCCACCATGCCCATTTGTGCCAGAGACCCTGCTACCTTCTACTTCAAATGTTGATACATACACCTCACTTTCTGGAAAATCTAAAGATGAATCTGACCCTTTAGGTTCACGTAGAAATAATGCAGTGAAGGATCTTCCTGAATACATTTTTAAAGAGGGTGACTCTGTGAGGGTTGTAAGAGAGGAACTGTATGAAAAATATTATGAAATAGACAGTGAAAAGGACTATGGCAAAATGAAGAAAGCTTACACAGCGGCACAGTATGATAATAGATTGGGTACCCAATTCAGTGTATCTGAATCATCCGTAGTGAACAGCTCAGCAAAGATTGGCTTGAAGTCAGATTTTTCCTGTAAGGAAGAAATAGTAATTGAGACAGGTTTAACTATGGCTAATGTGCTCAAGGAATATTATCTAGATGTTGATTATGATCATGGAAATGGAGAGAAATCCCCAAAGATTTTTGCTTCTTCACCACCAGAAGAGTGGGAAGGCAACTCTTCCTTCACCATTTTGTATGAAGGTGCTCTTCAAGATGAAAGTTACTTCTTTTCAACAGAAGAACCAGAGCATCCCTTATCATTCCTTCCTGACCAATTCCTGGATAATAGTCAAGATCTTACAATGTGTAATACAGCAAAAGGCAAACTTGAGTTTGTCCATCCTTGTGAACAAAGCAACCAATTAAGCAAGATGTTAGATGAGGCTTGTTCAGAATCATTCATAACAGCGGAAGCAAAGCGATACAAGGTTTACCCCTTCTCTTTGTCTCCTATATATGAAGATGACAGTTCCCAAGAGGACTTGCTGTCTACTGACGTCTCACCAGAAGGTCATCCGATTGAAAAATCAAGAGACAACCAACCCTTGTCAGTCTTATCACTTCTTCAATCAGTGTCTGAACGGTTAAAATCTAGTAATCAGTATAATGAAGAAGAGGAAGAGAATATTTGTGAAGAAAACAAACTAGAGGATGAAAAAGAAGCATATATTTCTAGTCAGAGACCAAACAGCTTATATACAGCAATCTCAGAAAACATTCATGAGAGGAGACACTTGCATTCTCTTTCTAAGGAAGCACTTAGCACAGAAGAGACCTTATCTCTTAATTCAATGCATTCAGCTCAGCTTTTACAAAAACCTAACGCTGACATAAATTCTTTTTCAAAGAGTATGTACTATGAATGCTTCCAGAGTTCAAGAAGTTACTCAAGTGAGAAGGGAACCAGATTTAGAAGCATTTTGGGGCCAAAGGATCAACAGCCTGAAAGTAGTGGTTTGCAAAAACTGGCAACTTTTCAAGTGGTAAGGTGCTTTTCATTAATTTTATATTTGTAATGACACTGTTGAATGTATAGCATAACATATCAATACACAACCTAATACATGCATTTGTGTGGATGTGTTTAGTCTTAACTATGTCAGATATTTTGGTTTTCGTTTTTTACTAACACATTTATTGTTGAGATTGTAATAGCTTAATAATTGAAGTGAAGGAATAAGAATAACACCAATATTTGATGTTTGATTTCCTATAGACCTGCACTATTGTCTATGGGAAAAATGTGATCATGTTGTGTTCAGTCTACAGATACAATATGGGCACTTACATTCTTCCACTTCACCCAGTGTGCAAGGAATTTCAGTACACTATACAGGTGAAATGAAAGGAGATGTATTTCACTTAGCAGAAAAGTAAAGAACACTCATCTATTTCTTGCCATTTTCCCCCAGCACACTGGGTGGTGGAAGGAAATTTCATGTATGAATCTTAATAAGGGTAAGAATACATGGGCATGTGTGTTCACAGTTTCATGTGTACTACTCCAAAGACAATGAGGACTCTACATCTGCTGAATAATTTGAGGAGAATGCTTTGTATTACTATAAACAGCCATGCAGGTCCTTCTGGCAAGAATAATAAACCTAATGACATTTCATCAGCATTAGCTCTAAACACCCTTACGACTGTTTATAATGATGTCTCAAAGTTCATTCTCTCTTTGGGCACCATCTGTCTCTGTGCTTAAAGCTTCCACATCTGGTTTTTATTTAATATACCAATCTTGTGTTTAAAACACTTTTAATACATTTTCCAGGCTAGCTTATTGGTACTGATCTTCACCACTATTGAAAAATATTAATATTTAATAGTGAATGTTAAAAGATCTCAGTCATAATAAACGTTATAGTTTTGAGAAGATATTCACTTGGATATACTTAACTATCTACACATTTTCTTAATACCTAAAATATTCAGGAAATTTCGATTGCACACTTCCTTGTCAATGATCCAGTGTGGACATGACATAGGAAATGAAAAAATAATTGCCCTTCATCCACCGAGGTGCTCTTTCCCCTGAGAGCCACAGTTTGAGAAACATTGCCCTAAAGCAAGGTAGCCAATGTGGTGCCCTGCAGATAGTGTGGGATCCCTTTCCATCAGCCCCAGCCAATATGGCCTATGATCAGGGATGTTGCTAGTTTATTTATAAAACTATGTATAAACTGCCCACTCATATAAAATATCAAGGCAGTATGCAGCAACGTATACAGGTACAATAAAACATAAGATACCATAAAACAATACAAAATTATACAGCCATGAGAGTGGCTGTATACTATAGCCAGTGTGGATTTTTCACATTCCGCAATGTTAAATTGAAAATACCCCCATGCCATTCTGATGCTTCCCATAAGATCATTTCAAAACAAAACCTTACAAAACTTATAGTCCTGAACTCAGAAGTGCTTGCTTAACAACCCTCTCAATTTTCATGGTGATGCACAAAACAGTCAGAAAGAATTGAGAGTTCAAAGTCTAAAGAGAGAGAAAAAAACTCAGATGCCTTTTGGACTGTTTTCTCGGAGTTCTCATAATCTGTTGAAATTGATTAAAAATCAGCCATGTTCACAGAGTACCTGTAATCCTGACCTTGCCCCATGCTCTGACTTTCATCTTCTGCAGTTTAAAAGTTAAAAAAATGCCTGGCTGATTTTTAATTAATTTAAGAAATTTTGGCTGGAACCCTATGATAGGGTCGGACATGCTCAGTAAGAACCAACTGTCAGCATTCTAAAAGCCAGACTCCCAGCTGCTTGGCTTGACTAATCAGGGGGCCACATCCACACCAGACTTTGATTTCACTTGAGACAGTCATGGCTTCCCCCAAAGAATCCTGGGAAGTGTAGTTTGTGAAGGATGCTGAGAGAATATTCCTATTCCACTGAGAGAGCTCCAGTGGCCAGACTGGTTTAACTGTCAGCGACTCAGATTGAAGGTCTGTGAGGGGAACAGGGCACCTCCTAGCAACTCTCAGAACCCTTCACTAACTACGCTTCCCAGGATTCTTTGGGAGAAGCCATGACTGTCCAAAGTGAAATAAAGGCCTGGTGTAGATGTGGCCAGGGACAGCTTTAGTTTAAATTTGGGTGGCAGGCTACATCTGCCTGCTGTAGAATAAAAAGGTGGGGGAAACACTGAAAAGCAATGATACTGTTCACAATGTTTTCCTTTTGGAAAGGAAAGGAGCTTCCCCTCTGCCCAGTGCCCACCCACCCGCCCAATCTCCTCCCTGCCCCTCCCCTGGGTCAGTGTTGGACTATGACTTGGGAGACTGGGGTTCGAATCCCCACACAGCCATGAAGGTCACTGGGTGACCTTGGGCCAGTCACTGCCTCTCAGCCTCAGAGGAAGGCAATGGTAAAACCACCTCTGAATACCGTTTACCATGAAAACCCTATTCATAGGGTTGCCGTAAGTTGGGGTCGACTTGAAGGCAGTCCATTTCCATTTTCAAACATGATTGCACAGAAATTAATCCCACTGAACTCAAAAAGTATGCAACTGGTCAAGCCCACCCTCCCTTCTCCTCCTTCCTATCCCCTCCCTCTTGCCCCTCCCCTCCCCCTCTGATCCTCCCCTCCTCCTCCCCTTCGTCAGTTTTACCTATCTTAAGCATGATTGCATGGAAGTAAATACCATTGAATTCAATAAGCATGCAACTGATCAAACCTGCCTTTCCCTTCCTTTGCACCTCCCCCAATCCCCTCCCCTCTCCCCTCCCTTTCTCTGTCCCTCTCCCCTCCCCCTGGTCCTCCCCCATGGTCAGTTTTACCTATTCTAGCCATGATTACATAGGAGTAAATCCCATTGAACTCAATAAGCATGTAAATGATCAGACCAAGTTTGTTTTTTTCAACAGCTAGAGTCATTCCTGAAGTAGCAACATATTGTAATCAGTCTGATTCTACATCAAACTGCAGTTTCCGATTCAACTGTTAATGCACCCAAAATAGAAATAGAACATAACCTCCAATTTGAAACACAAAAATCTGTCTTCACCATCATATGACACTGACCAATAAAAAGGCTTTGAAATTAATAAAAATAAGTTTGACACAGGTTTCTAGAATGAATAATGAGAGAAATAACATTTTCTCTATTAGATTCTCTGTAGAAATAGTAACACAGGAATGAAGCAAAGTAAGAAGAACACCAACAAACATACAAAAATGTCATTCTGCATCTTTGGAGATGGCAGGTATTGCCACCACTCACCATATGCTCAGAGGCATGTCACCAAATTCTGCCAAGCTACACAGGAAGTGGATTGGACTGTGAAAGACCAACCCAAATGGTGTTTGCATTTTGACAACTTTGTAGGGCAGCAGTACAATATCTCAGAGAGGAGGTCAAGTCTCCTGCTCCCCTGGTGCATTCACTATAGCTGCCCAATTTCCCTGCTTTTTCAAGTTTGATAGAAATATCTGTGGGCTATAGGTACATTCTTAAACCTCAAGGTTTTTTTTGCCTATTAGTGAATAATCATAAAAATGACTAGCTTAAAAAATTAAAGAACTGAATAGGTCTGTTAGCATAAAATGATCTTCAGGAAAGTTATCAGCAGGGATGCCTACTAAACTTCTGCTGGAAGAGTGTTCCACAGCATGGGACCGGCGACTCTACATGCCAGACTTCTAGCTGAAGCCAGTTGTCCCTTGTGTTTCAGAAGCCCAGCTACCAGCGCTCCTCTTAGCAATCAAGCTGGGATATAAGAGTTCAGGCAGTCCTTAAGGTATCCCGGACTCAAGTTGTTCAGGGCTTTGTATGCTAATACACAAACCTTGAATCTGGCCATGTAGCAAATGGGCAGCCAATGCAGATGTTTTAACAGAGGTGCCATATGGTATTGACCATCTGTCCCCTTCAGCAATCTAGCTGCTGCATTCTGCACTAGCTGGAGCTTCCAGACCAGGCCCAAGGGCAGCCCCACATAGATCACATTGCAGTAATCCAGTCTCAAGATTATGAATGCATGGACTATAGTGGCCAGGCTATCCTGACCCAAATATGGCTCTGGCTGTTGTACTAGACAAATCTGGTGAAAGGCACTCCTAGCCACAGAGGACAATTAGGCCTGTAATGACAAGGATGTATCTGGGAATACAAAGATGTGTCCAGGAATACCTGCTCCTTCAGAGGGACTGCAACCCCATCCAGAATAGGCAATTGGCCTATCTTCCAGATACAGGAGCCACCTACCCACAGAGCCTTCCTTTTCCAAAGATTCAAACTCTGTTTATTGGCCTCATCGAGGCCATCACTACATTCAGGCACCAGTCCAGGGGTAGTATTGCCACATCTAATTAAGATGCTATGGAGAAATACAGTAGGGCCCTGCTTCCTGGCGCTTCGCTTCCCGGCGTTCTGCTAATGCGGCGGCTTTCATTCCCCGTTTTAAAGCTGATTTTGCGGCATTTTTGTGTCATTTTTGCGTGATGTGCCCCATTATACTCAATGGGGTTCCACTTTACGGCGATTTCTGCTTTACGGCGGGGGTCCAGAACGGACCCTGCCGTATAAGCAGAGCCCACCTGTAGAACTAAGTGTCATCTGCGTAGTGGTGACACCATGCTCCAAAACTTCTAATAACTGTTCTCAATGGCTTCATATAGATCAGCCTTTCCTAAACTTTGAGTCCTCAGATGTTGTTGGACTAAACTCCCATTAGTCCCAGCTGGCATGGCCAATGGTCAGAAATGATGGGAATTGTAGTCTAGAAACATCCGGGGACCCAAAGGTTGGGAAGTCTGATGTAGGTGTTAAATAGCATTGAGAACAAAATAGTTCTCATGCAGAACCCCATAGTGCAAGTGCCATAGCACAGGCACTCCCCAATCCTACTGTTTGAGCTCAACCACACAGGTAAGAACAGAACCAATGTAATATTGTGCCTTGATATCCATCCTGAACAGTCCATCCAGAAGGATTGGTCAGTGGCATCAAAAGATGCTGAGAGATTGAGTAGGAGTAGTAGGGTCACACTTCCCCTGTCACTCTATATCAGGACAGCCAAGGGTGATTAAGTTCCGAAACCAGGCCTGAAACCAATTTAAATGGTTCCAGATAATTAGGTTGTGAACACACTAGTCACCTATAGCAAAGTGTTTCCACTAGCCACACCTGGATGGGGAATGAGTTGATCTGCTGATCAACTGAGAAATCTCTTTAAAGCTGAATTTTAAACACACACACACATACATTGATCCCACCAGGTTTTACAGTAAAAAGGAATGGGGTTTGACTAGCATCGTGTGCCCCCATTTTCAGAAAAGGTGGAGAGAGACTGGAACCTGCAAAACTGTGAGTGTGTTTCTATCCTTAGTGTCATCCAGGAATACTTGCAGTAGCTCCACCACAATCCTTTTCACCACCTTCCCCAAAAACGGGATATTGGTGACTGGCCCACAATTATCATACACCATTGTAGTCCCAACAGTGTCTGAAGGCCACAAGTTTAGCTACCGCTGCTTTAAAGACATACTGCTTAAAATACCTATTTTTTGGTTCATTATAGCATTGAAATAATTATTTTCTCCTCATTTTAATTTCAGTGTCCTGTTGACAGGGAAAGACTCAAATGCAATCCAAGACCAGGAAAAGTGAGTGTGAACTTTTCATTGTATATGTTTGTTTATTTATTATATTTATATCCTGCTCTTCCTCCCAGTAGGAGACGAGGGTGGCAAACCAAAGCACTAAAAACACTCTAAAACATCATAAAAACAGACTTTAAAATATATACGTTATACATAAATTTATGTTAATATGAAGTACTGAATATTTTGCCATACACATTTTCAGAAAATGAAAAACATTTAAGTGAAGCAATGGAAGATAGACAGACAGGTTCTGTGTTTTCCTGGGATGTCATTAAGATGGTTGGCTGCTATGCAAACAGCTCATCAAAATGTTGATTAGTTAATTTAAAAGGCAAATTGTATTCCAATTTACACTGATTTTGCCCCATTACCAGTGATGTTACACGCCTGTAAATAGTCTGTTGACACCTTTGAATTTGTTTTGGTTTAGGCTGCAGTCCTATATACTTCAGAGCAAGTCCCATGAAGTAAACATGAGAAAGATCTTAAAGCTTTGATAAGCAGAATATGTATATAAAAGATTCTATAATTCAGATAAGAAAAATAGAAACTGAATTTGCTAATGTTTCATTAATGCCATCACATGTTATTTCAGATGGTTATTTGTGATGTTCATGGCAACACAAATGAAATTTACCAAGATGTGGTAGATGCTACAGCCTGGGTGTTTTCAAAAGAAGCATTGATCAGAGTTGTTAGAGGATGGTAAGGAACATGTACTTTATAGATAAAGCCCCTGTAAGTGGCTGTTATTTACAAATCTGACTGAAATAAAGATACTTTGTTAGGAGTTGTTGAAGCATGGAAAAGTAACAACATATATACATATTTAATTGTAGTCATTTTTGGTCATATGTTGAAATTAATATTTTAATGAACATTTGAATATTTGCAATTTTGTGAATATGATAAAAAATGAAAATACAAGGTTATCATTTAAGGCAAGGATGGGGAACCTGTAGGTGTCAAGATGTTGTTGGATTCCAGCCACATGCCAATAGTCAGGGATGGTCACAGTTATAATCCAGCAATATATGGAGGGCCATAAGTTCCCTAGTTGAAAGGAATGTTCAGTTTTTGAAAAAGAAAAAAGAGGTATATTTGTCTGGAATTTTAAAACATCGCTGTTAAATTTCTATTGCAAAGAAGAGGAAGTGGCAAATATATGCTAAGTTAGGGACAAGACTTGGAATAAGCCATGACATTTGTAGTATGCAAATATATTTGGAAATGACTTTTTGTTGTGAGTTTTTTTATTTCCCAGTTCCCAAAATCCTTTATATTAAAATCCTTCATATTATTATTCTCGGATAGAAGGCATATCAGATATTAGACAGATAAGAACAGATTAATCTTTTTGTTAGAGAATGTTTGATTACAGATCAATGTACAGGGAATGAAGTAGCATATACCATTCCCGTACAAGTCAGATGCATGCAGACGTTTTTAGTAAACAGCACATAATAAGGTATGCAAGTCATTTTAGGAAAGGTAGGTGGCAGGACAAGGTCAAAGTCCAATGAATGAATATCAAGAAAGGGAGACGGGGGCGAAGCCGGTCTCTCCTTGTGTGAGGCCAGTAACCTGGGCCAGTCATCTCCTGCCGATTTCAGCCACTGTTTGAGTCCTTGGTGGCAGAAGTTCTTCTCCAAGATGAGGGAGTCCTCCGAAGGTGTTCTCTGTGATGACTGCTGGCATGTCTGGCATATTCAAATGGCACAGTGATGTTGGGTGTGTGAGAATATCACACATAGTGGTTCCCAGAGCACAAGGTTACATATAATGAGCAAAGTAAAGAGAAATTACATTTTAGATAGGGTTTCCATATGTGACAGTTATGTATGTTTTCTAAGCAAGAGAAAATATTACCTTTTAGAGATCAGTACTGGAGCCTCTACTTTTTAACTTTTACTAAACATATTTGTGTGGCCCTGCCCACTATTTAGTATAGCCCCGTCCTGCAGGAATGTGGCCCCCAAAAGCTTTCCACCAATATAATGTGGCCATCAGCCTGAAAAAGATTTGCTATCCCAGTCTTATATTATCCTCAACTATGTTATCCTCAACTTTGGACAATAATATCTGTTCTGACTATTGCTAAATGTGAACTGCATTGATGCAGAAAATGAAATTAACGTTCAACTAAAAGATAGGTAGCAAGTTCACAACAAACTTATTCAACACTGGATGTTTTAAAATTGTTTTTTGACAAACTAAGGCATATTCTTCCAAAGACATAAATCATTTGTTTAATAAATGGAGAAGAGCCTTGGCTCAGTAGTAGATTACATGCTTTGCATGCAAAAGGTTCCAGATTCAGAGGTTGGCTGTAGAAACCATGTCCAAGTGCCTGGAGTCGGTGAGTGCCTGGATGGGAAGGAATAAGCTGAAACTGAACCCTGACAAAACTGAGGTACTGTCTGTGGGAGACAAGGGAAGATTAGGGGATTTGAACCTGGTGCTCAGTGGGGTACAACTGCCCCTAAGAGACCAGGTCAGCAGCCTCGGGGTCATTCTCGACTCCAAACTGTCCATGGAAGCTCAGGTTTCAGCTGTGAGCTGGGCAGCACTGTATCAACTCCATCTGATATGGAGGCTATGCTCCTACCTTCCCAATCATCTGCTCCCATCGGTGGTACATGCCCTGGTCTCCTCTCACCTTGACTACTGTAATGCGCTCTACGTGGGGCTACCCTTGAAAATGGTCCAGAAGCTGCAACTGGTTCAGAACGTGGCGGTGCACCTGATTAAAGGCAGACGCCGGCGAGATCACGTAACTCCAGTGCTCAAAGAGTTGCACTGGCTACCAGTTGCTTGCCGGGCCCAATTCAAGGTGTTGGTTTTGACCTTTAAATCCCTACACGGTTTCGGCCCAGTCTATCTGAAGGAGCGCCTCCAGCATCATCAGCTATGCCGCCTAACAAGATCGGCCTCAAAAGACCTTCTCTCTATCCCACCAGTCAAAACAGCTAGACTGGTGAGGACCAGAGAGAGGGCTTTTTCAATTGTGGCCCCCACCCTATGGAACTCCCTTCCAAACGATCTCCACCACTCCCCCTCTACAATAAGTTTCCGCCAGGCCGTGAAGACCTGGCTCTTCAGGCAGGCCTTTGGGGTGGGATAGATTTTACCGTCATTGCTTTTAGATTTTAATGTTTATTGTATTGGTGTGTCATTTTGTGTTATTTTGTTCATTTTGTACGTCGCCCAGAGTGGCTGGATGGTCAGCCAGATGGGCAACTAAGAAATCCAATAAATAAATAAATTCAATCCCAGGCATCTCCAGACCCTGTTATTTGAATCCCTGGAGAGATGCTGCCAGTAAATAAATAATACTGACGTGTGGACATCACCAAATGGTCAAAATAAGAATCAAAGATTATATAATTGATAACAGAAGATGGAGAAGTTCCATACTTTCTGTGAAACCAAGACCAGGAGCAGACTGCGGTACAGATCATGAACTGGTCGTATCGAAAATCAGAGTAAAGCTAAAGAAGAACAACAAAGCAATCATAATGCGAAAATACAATTTAAATAACATCACAGAAGAATATATAGATCAAACAAGGAACAGATTTGAGACTTTCAAGTTAGTTGACAGAGAACCAGAAGAACTATAGAGTGAAGTCAGAGACATTATCAGGGAAGAATGCAAAAAGACAATACCTCTAGTTAAAAAAAGAGAAAGACCTCAATGCATGACTGAAGAAACTCTTCAAATGGTTAAAGAGAGAAGGAAAGCAAAAGCAAAAGGAGATAGATGCATGGTTAGAACCCTAAATGCAACAATACAGCAACTAGTACGTAGGGACAAAGAGAACTATTACAACAGTTAATGTATAGAAATAGAAGAGGACAACAAAAAGGGAAGAACAAGAGCCCTGTTCCAAAAGATTAGAGAAATGAAAGGGAAATTTAAACCAAGGGTAGGGATGTTGCATAATCAACAGGGGAACACACTGACTGACCAAGATGAAATAAAAGGAAGATGGTAGCAATACACTGATGAACCGTATGATGAAGAACCAGAAATTTTAGAATGTGAGGTGAAAGCTGCTCTTAAAATACTTGGAAGAAACGTATCACCAGGACCAGATGGCATGCCAATAGAGTTGTTACAAGTTACTGAGACTGAATCTGTCCAAATTTTGACAAAAATTTGTCAACAAGTATGGAAAAGAAAACAATGGCCGACAAACTGGAAGCATTCAATATACATCCCAATTCCAAAGAAAGGAGACCCAGGGAATGCAGTAATTATCGAACTATTGCCTTAATATCCCATTCAATATAATGATTAAGATTCTACAACAAAGGCTCTTACCATATATGGAGCAAGAAATGGCAGACGTCCAAGCTGGATTTAGAAAGGGAAGAGGCACCAGAGATCATATCACAAACATACGTTGGGTAATGGAATGGACCAAGGAATTTTAGAAGAAAATCACCTTGTGCTTTATAGATTACAGCAAAACCTTTGACTGTGTAGATCATGAAAAACTATGGAACGCTTTAAAATAAATGGGTGTGCCACAGCATCTGATTGTCCTAATGCTCAAACTATACTCTGGACAAGAGACTACCGTAAGAACAGAATATGGAGAAAACTGATTGGTTCCGCATCGGAAAGGGTGTGAGACAGGGGTGTATTTTATCACCCTATTTGTTTAATCTATACACAGAACATATCATATGGAAAGCGAGATTGGACCAAGATGGAGGTGTGAAAATTGGAGAGAGAAATATTGATAATTTTAAGATATGCAGACGATACCATACTACTAGCAGAAACCAGTAATGATTTGAAATGAATGCTGATGAAAGTTAAAGAAAAAAGCACAAAAACAAGACTACAGCTGAATGTCAAAAAGACTTAAGTAATGACAACAAGATTTATGTAACTTTAAAGTTGACAACAAAGACATTAAACTTGTCAAGGATTATCAATACCTTGGCACAGTCATTCACCAAAATGGAGACTATAGTCAAGAAATCAGAAGGCTAAGATTGGGGAGGGCAGCTATGAGAGAACTACAAAAGGTTCTTAAATGTAAAGATGTATCACTGAACACTGAAATCAGGATCATTCAGACCATGGTATTCCCGATCTCTATGTATGGATGTGAAAGTTGGACAGTGAAAAAAGTGTATAAGAGAAAAATCAACTCATTTGAAATGTGGTGTTGGAGGAGAGCTTTGAGCATACCATGGACTGTGAAAAAGACAAATAATTGGGTGTTAGAATAAATTAAACCAGAACTATCACTAGAAGCTAAAATGATGAAACTGAGATTATCATACTTTGGACACATAATGAGAAGACATGATCCACTAGAAAAGACCATAATGCTGGGGAAAACAGAAGGGAGTAGAAAAAGAGGAAGACCAAACAACAGTTTATAACAAATGTTATTGGAGGTCGCTGATTCATAGGGTCGCCATAAGTCGTAATTGACTTGAAGGCACATAACAACAAAATTAGTCATGTATATTAACTTTAATGGGTCTACTCTAAGTAGGACTAGCATTAAATATCACCCATAAAGTGCATTTGTTATTTAAGTATTCATGTGAATATTCTGCATTGGCAATACCCAGTGTCACAGTGAACAATGAATAATAGGAAGCCACCCCATTAAATTTTTGAAAAATTAAAAATTACCTTATTCAACCTCAGCAGCCCAAAGACCATCTTAAAGGGGAAAGCTGTGGCTAAATCAAGATTTGATGTCGGAACTTTCCTGGTTCACAGCCTAGCTTAGATTCCTAGAAGGCATTATGTCAGCAACAGCCCTGCTACCTGCAGTGCCAGGACACTTAGTTCTAAAACTGCTGTCAATGAGCCACCAGCAGTCCACACATGCACACCATCATTGGTTTCAGTGTAATTCACTAGGCTGCAACAAAAACCACAGCGCAATCCTGTATACATCTACTCAGAAGTAAATTCATTTGAGTTCTATGGAGCTTCCTCCGAAGAAAATGGGTAGAAGATTGCATTGGTCTGTTTAGACATCCCTGTATATGCATCTGCATAACATTCAGTCATGCCCTTTCCTTCCTTGTATAGCTGCTGTATTTCCACCCTATTAATTTTTGTATGTGTTGTGTGGCAATACAGAGGTTTATTTGATACTAGGTGAAGGTGGCAAGATTAGTTACTTCATTGTTTCTAAATAAAAGAGAAAGGTCACCCACTCCATTCCATTTATTACCCAGTTATGCCAGAGAAGAAAAATCCTGTGCACTAGTAGCAAACCCATTCTCCAAGTGCTGATTCTTTTATGGACAAAGCAGCAGCACCTACACACAGGAGGTTTTATCAGGCTTGAAGGAATCTCAAGATTGCAAAACTACAGATATCTTAGTGGGGGGGGGACACCTTAAGTGGAGGGATCTAGAACAGCCCAATGAGGATTGAGCTTGTTCAGCAGCCACAAGGTGGTTTATAACAAATGTTACTTGGAGGTCGCTGATTCATAAGGTCGCCATAAGTTGTAATCAACTTGAGGGCATATAACAAAATAATAATATCCATTAACAAATACTGAGCTAGATCAACAAGTGGTCTGATTCAGTGTTAGGCAGCTTCCTGTGTTCTAAACATTTGTAATATTGAATTTGTCTAGTAATTAAATCCTAAAATTCAAGAATGTTATTTTATACTAAAACCAAAATTTAAATTTAAAAAAGAAAGACATATATGATTGCTTTTATTTAACTGCACTGGAATCTCTTATTGGAGTAGTATAGAGTATTAAAGGCTTTCCCAGATTATAATTTTGTTATGCAGTAGTTGTTTGGAGACTGGGAGGTTGGGGTCCACATCTTCCCCTAAAGTAGTGTTTCTTTAGTAAAGAAATGAGATTTTCCCAAGACTCTTAACAGCATAATTTGCAACTAGGGCAATGCAATATTTCTCCCAGGTAGGAAATCAAATGTGATTTGTGGAGTGCTATGTGAGGTGTGCGTATGTGTGTGAGTATTATGTGCACATCCTCAAGGCACGTCAAGGAAATCCTCATTGCAACCATCTTCCATCTGGAAACCTACGTCCTCACTGTGGGAGGCTGTGTGGATCCAGAATTGGCCTCCACAGTCAGTTACGGACCCATTGTTAAAGACCTTACCCTGGAAGACAATCTTATTCGGCCACGAGTGATTGCCAGTGCACATCTTAGATATTTCCTGTGACATAACTAGTGTCAAGCAGCTCCACCCCACGGTCATGCATCATTTTGGAAACTTTTAAACTTTAATGCTTAAAGTCCCCACCCTATTTTCATTAGACCTTGGAGACTGGGTACTTCCCACTGTGTCTGTTCATACACATCCACCCCTCATAATTGCAAGCATTTTGCTGTTGTGTATTATATGCTTTCTGTTACACTTATAGTTTGTACCATCTCCAGAAATGGGAGGATTGCTAATAGCACATATTTCCCATTGAAAAGCATCACTTATAAAATTAGTTTATAAAGTAGCCTCTGTGTTGTTCAGCATATATGTTAGAGGGAGAGTGCAAGTGGTTATAAAATGAACAATGGCTTTTTACTAGTATCAGTGCTATGTTAGCTACTTCTTGGGTAGCATGTTTACAACGTTTTGCTTATTTTATTAATACAGCTGGATTTTGTATGAGAAACCAGGATTCCAGGGTCAGAAATATGTTCTAGAAGAAGGGGAGAAGATGCTGAATGAGCTATTGAATCCTCACAGTGAAAAACATCAAGGAAACTCCATAGTTGGTTCGATCAGACAAGTAGCGAAGGTAACTGTGCTGTTCATTGTGAAAAACAGATTGTACTGGCAATGACCACAGAGTGAATGAACTTCATTCATTTCTATTCCCCACCACCTTCACCATTTGTTAATCCCTATTTCCTGTTTAGGTTACATCCACGCCATACATTTTAAAGCACTCATGCCACTTTAACAGTCATGACTTCTGCCAAAGAATCCTGGGAACTGTAGTTTGTTAAGGATTGTGAGAATTCTTAAAGACACCTCACAGAGCTACAATTCCCAGTAACTTAAAAAAACTACAGTTCCCAGGAATCTTTGGGAGAAGCCATGACTGCTAAAGTGGTATAAGAGTGCTTTGAATGCTTAGTGTGGATGTAACCATTTTAGAGAAGTCTCAGAGCTGCAGATACTTTTCTCAACCTTCCTTAATTCTGTACTTCAGAATTCCCTTTCAGTCTTGCCCGTGTCAGGCCTTTGCTAACCTACTTGCTTTCTTTAAAGTAGATATTTTACATGTATGGTGCTTATTCTCATCAGTCATATCTCCCAATTCTTTAAAAATAATCATAAAAATAGCAGCTCACTTAATACATTGTGATGAGTGCTTGAGGCTAGAGCCAAACATTTTATCCCTACTTGAGTTTACTATATGATGATAATCTATTTTGTTTAAATGGGAGTTTAATATATGTCCTGTTGTTGTTGTTGTTATGTGCCTTCAAGTCGATTACGACTTATGGCCACCCTATGAATCAGTGACTTACAAAAGCATAATATATGTCCTAAAATACAAATTTTAGGATACCAAGCTCAGTTTGTTTTTCTGAACTTTTCAGAGTTTTAAGAGGATAGTGCCTTTGATCATCATTGGAGTACACAGGAGAACCCCAGGAGAGCTTACCTATGACCTGGGTGTAGCTTGGGACACTGCTGCAGCAGGGATACCCCACCATTAAGTAGTGTTCCTGTCTGCTGACAGATAAATCTGCACCCTGTTCTAATGTCTCTCTCCCTCCACAGCTATCTGCCTGCGAGTAATTAGCCTTGTACTCTAAGGTGCTGCAAGACACTTTCTCATGTTTGTTTGTTTATTAATATACGGTCACAGACCCATTCAAATAAAATGGACCATTGGTCTCACCTGAAGGGTGATTTTCATAGGAGGACTGCCATCAAGCGGGTAACATAGCTCCACCTATCGTCCAAAGGCAAGAATGTTTTGAAGTCAAGACTAGGGGCATCAGGCCCCTCCGACTCTCCAGTTCATTCGCAGTGAGTCTAAAGAGAGATATCTAAAAATGCAGGAAAAAAGGCCAACGGGCCTACCAGCAAGAACATAACACAATAGCAGTATTCATAATAATATGACTCTAACATAGCGATATAACAGTAATTGCAGTCTTGACTTCACTAGTAAATCTAAATATAATAGCGTAACAGGAATATATAAAAAACCCCAGAAAAATATCTAGGTATCCTCCAACTGGGAGGGTCGTGATGGCAGTCCTCCTATGAAAATCACCCTTCAGGTGAGACCAATGGTCCATTTTCCACAGGAGGACTGCCATCAAGCGGGATGTACCAAAGCAGCCCATAACAGGGAGGGACCACCCACATCCTAATCATCATTAAGAACCTGCTGCAAAACTCGCGTGCCAAAAGAGGCATCGGCAGAGGCATAACGATCTATTTTGTAATGCCTTATAAACGAATGTGGGGTAGACCAAACAGCAGCTCTGCAAATATCAGCAACAGGAGCGTTGGTAGCAAAAGCAGCCGTAGTGGCCGCTGATCTAGTGGAATGAGCCGTTATTTTAGATGGAACAGGAAGCTTAAGGGACTCATAAGCTAAGGTAATACATGCGCGCAACCAGCGGGATAAGGTGGAATTAGCTACTTTATGCTCCATAGAACGTGGATGAAAGGATACAAACAAAGACTCAATTCGTCGTATATCCTGGGTCCGAGACAGGTAGGTCTTGAGAGCCCTCCGAACATCCAACGAATGCCAAGCCTTCTCTAGAGGATGGGTAGGATTCGGACAAAAGGAAGGAAGAACAATGTCCTGGTTGCAATGGAAAACTGAATTGACCTTGGGATGGAAGGAAGGATCAGTCTTCAGCACAACAGAGTCCTTGTGAAAAACACAGAGATGGCGGGCAGAAGACAATGCACCCAGTTCCGAAACTCGTGTCGCAGAGGTGATCGTGATCAGGAACAGGACCTTGAATGACAACAGACGTAAAGGCACAGTCCTAAGGGGTTCGAACGGAGGGCGTTGTAAAGCCTGCAGGACCTTCAACAAACTCCATGAGGGAAAGCGGTGGAATACAGCCGGTGAGCATAGAGCGGTTCCCCTCAGAAAATGTTTGATGAACGGATGCAAGGCAATAGTAGCACCAGCGGAGGACACTGAGAGAATGGACGACAGAGTGGACGCATGTCGACGTAAGGTCTTGGGTCTAAGCCCCATCATGAGACCCCTATGAAGGAATTGCAGCACCTGTTGTATTGTGGCCTGGGAAGGATCAAGGTTCTGGGGCTGACACCACCTGGAGAATGCCACCCAAGTATGTTGATATATACGAGTGGTAGATGGTCGTCTCGAGGCCAATATAATGTCAATAACAGCGTCAGACAGGCCAGCAGACCTCAAATGTCCCCGTTCAAAAGCCACGCTGTTAGGTTGAGCCAATTGGGGTTCTGATGCCATATTGGGCCCTGGGATAAGAGGTCTGGCCTGACTGGGAGTGCCCAAGGGTCCGTCACTGACATGGCAAGGAGATCCAAGAACCACGGTTGACGGGGCCAAAATGGTGCTATCAGAACCAGCTTGGCCCTCTCGCGTCGTGCCTTTCTCAAGGTTCTGGCTAACAGTGGTATTGGAGGGAAGGCGTACAATAGGCCATCCGGCCACGTTAGCGACAGAGCATCCACCGCTTCCGCTGTCGTGTCCAGGTATCGTGTGAAGTACCTGGGTAGCTGGCAATTGCGACTGGAGGCAAACAGATCGACTGAGAAGACGCCGAACCGACGCTGGAGAAGATGGAAAATGGTCGGATGAAGTTTCCATTCTCCCGGAAAAACCTGTTGTCTGCTGAGCCAGTCTGCTGTCACATTCCAACTCCTCTGAGATGTTCTGCTTTCAAGGATTGTAGATGTTGTTCTGCCTAGTCGAATATGAGGTAAGCTAGGTTCTGCAGAGAACGGGACCTGGTTCCCCCTTGTCTGTTTAAATGAGATTTCGCACACATGTTGTCCGTTCGAATGAGAACACGGTCCAAGGGGAACAGAGACTGAAAATGGAGCAGAGCTAAGTGGACAGCCTTTAGTTCCAGCCAATTGATGCTCTGAGTCTGCTCTGCTTCGGTCCAAACCCCCTGAACGAACTGGGAGTTGCAGTGGGCTCCCCAGCCGAGGAGACTGGCATCTGTGGTGATAACAGTCCTGCGGGGTTCTCTGAACGGAGTGCCCTGGGTGAGATGTTGGACCCTCGTCCACCAGCGGAATGAAAGACGCAGTGCGGGGTTCAAGGGGATTGTTCGATGGTTGGACCTGGCAATGTCCTGCTGAAACGGTAACAAAGCCCACTGAAGTTGGTGAGTATGAGCTCGAGCCCATGGCGCAATATGGATGGTGGACACCAACATGCCGAGAGCCCTTGCTAGAAGCATGACGTCTGTGGTTGCGTGGTGCATCAGAGACCGTGCGATGTCTATGATAGCGGTTATGCGGTCTGGAGACAGGAACACCGTCGCCTGCAGGGTGTCTAACATCGCCCCTAGATGTTGTAGGCGTTGGGTTGGTTGGAGATGGCTTTTGTCGAAATTGACTAGCCAGCCGTAGGTCTGCAAGACATGGAGCGTGAGCTTTAGATGGCGATGAGCCAGCTCCCTGGAACTTGCCCGTATTAAAAGATTGTCCAAGTAGGGGTAGATATGCACCCCTTGAAGCCAGAGGTAAGCCACTAGGATGAGTAGCACCTTGGTTAATACTCTCGGGGCAGACGAGAGACCGAACAGCATCGCTCGATATTGAAAATGCTGGGGGCCGAAGGCAAACCGAAGGAATTTTCTGTGGGCTATGCAAATAGGGACATGGAGATACGCTTCCTTTAGGTCGATAGAAGCCAGGAAGTCTCCTTCGTGAAGGCTTTCTGTAATGGAGTGGAGGGATTCCATGTTGAATCTGCGATACTTTACGAAACGGTTGATGAACTTGAGGTCCAACTCCGCCCTCCATGACAGATCTCGTTTAGGCACAGTAAATAGGAGGGAGTACACCCCTTCCGACTTCTCTGTTGTAGGGACTGGATCTATTGCCGCTGTGTCCAAGAGGTGATGTATGGCTGTCTGCATGATGCAGTGCCTGGATGGGGCCTTGGGACAAGGAGAGGGATGAAATCTGTCTGGATGGGTTGCCCAAAACTCTAGTGTATAGCCATAAAAAAGATCTCTGATCCAGGCGACCTGAGTCAGACGCAGCCAATGGTCTCCAAACAGAAGCAGTCTGCCCCCGACCGGTATCGCGTCAGTACTGTCTGTGCTGGCGAGACCCTCCCCGATATGAGGACATTGAGGTACCTCTGCATCCCTGGTACTGACCTCTGCCTGGGAAACGTCTGTTCTAGGCTCCCCTGGAGGAATGGAAATCATTGGTTCAGAAATCGTGGCCTCGTCCCCCAGGCCGCGCTCCTCGAAAGGGCTGGGTCGTGCGGTATGAGGTGAAACGTCTGAAGGGCCTGCGATCAACGTTCCTGACAGTGGCCAAGACAGGCTTCCGAGCATCCTTGGGGTCAACAAGTACTGCCTTTAGGGCTTCCTTGCCAAAGAGTAATGAGCCCGAATAAGGTGCCCTTGATAAGTTAACCCTGGCTGTAGAGTCCGCTTGCCAGTGACGAAGCCAGAGAGTCCGCCAAGCGACTACCTGAGCTGCCATAGCTCTTGCTCCCAGCTGATTTGCGTCCAAGGTGGCATCAGCCACAAACGCCACCGTAATTTCACCAGCGACCTCCTCAGAGAGACAGGATCGGGATTAGGATCATCTAAGAGGTCATCCAACCACATCATCGCTGCCCTGGAAAAGATGGAGGCTGATGCCGAGGCTCGCATGGAGAAAGCGGTGGCCTCATGGTTTTTGTGTAAGGCGAAGTCCAGCCTCCGCTCAGTGGCGTCCTTTAAATGTGAGTCCCCTTCCCTTGGCAAAAGGGATCTAGAGACTAGACTGGAAATCGGCTTGCTTATGCCGGGGACGGCCAGTCTACTTCTAAAATCCGGAGCCAAAGAGTAAAGCTTGTCCGCAAGGGCATTAAAACGGTGTGTTTGTAATGGGTGAGACCATTTGTCCTTGGCCAGTTTGACAATAGGATCTGGCACAGGAAGGTAGTGCTCTGCTGGTGTGGGGGATTTCAGGACCCTGGCCCCTTTAATAGCGGATGTGGTAGCTGCAGGTTGTGTAGATTGGAGACCAAGGGTGTTCAATACTCTGAGAGCAAGGGGCTGATAATCGGAGGCATCAAACAGGCGATAAGATGTATCCTCCTCTTGTTCCGACTGATCACTCCACTCGTCTCCTTCGGCTTGCATAGCAAATGATGGATCCTCCCCACAAGAAACGTCATCAACAAACCTGCCCCTAGCAATGTCAAAAGGGTTTGGAGAGCATGATGGATCTGCCTCATTGCGTGCATAGTGGCTCATATCATCAGGTTGTCTGCAAACACTCCGCTGAGGCATGGCAGTGACCTGTGACTGTGACTGCGTTTGAGAGAAGAACGACAGCATGTCTTGTAGTTGTGATATGAGCTCCTGAGACAGCTGCAGCCCCGGTGTGGGAGATGGTTGCACTTGTAGAGGCAAAGATATGGGCGGTTCAGCAGGCTGAGAGGATGAATGAGCCCTAGGTGGTAATATGGGAGGAGGATAACTGGCTGCTGGCTGGTCAGGAAACCCTGCAAAGTCCTCCTCAGAGGATGCGGCTGGAGAATTAAAGAAATTTGTTAATGGTTCTTGGCCCGCCTCCTCAGAAACCGGGACAGAGACGTAGCATGCCCGCTTGGTTGTGCTGTGGCTGGATATATGCTGGGTTTCGGCAACCGCTTTGGTGTGCTTGTGCTTGGTTGCCTTAGATTGTTTAGGCTTGGTTGCCTGAGCTGTCACTGGCTGTTCCACCATCATATATTTTCGAGGGGGTTCAGTACACGGCCACGGATGTGGCAGAATGTACAGACCCAACAGGCTCAGTACACGGCCACGGATGGGGCAGAATACACCGGCTCAGATGGCTAAATATATGCCCGCGGATGGGGGAGAATATACAGTTCCAAACAGCCTTAGTACATGGCCACGGATGGGGCAGAATGTATAATTTCAAACAGCCTTGGTACACGGCCATGGATGGGGCAGAATGTACAGTTCCAAACAGGCTTGGTACACGGCCACGGATGGGGCAGAATGTACAATTTCAAACAGCCTTGGTACACAGCCACGGATGGGGCAGAATGTACAGTTCGAAACAGCTTCAGTAGTCAGCCTCAGTCAGCAGTTTGAGTTGAGAGACCTGTGTTCTACTCTGCAGCACACACACAGAAACTGACAAAAAAGGCCTTGAAAAGAATCCTCTATTATTGTACTCTGCAGCACACACACAGAAACTGACAAAAAAGGCCTTGAAAAGAATCCTTTACTGTTGTAAGGGTTAAACAGAAAGGGCGGGAAAAGGGGGAACAAATAAAATGGCACCCGCTAAAAGAGCGGGAAAATAAGCCAATCAGAAAAGCGTAGGGACGAGGAAGAAGCAATGACGGTCACTGAAGAACACCATTGAGCTGAAACAGGGCCAACCGAAAACACTGCTGCAGCAGAGCGGTGTCAAAATAAGCTCTACAGCTGTAGGGCTGAAGGACACAATCGCAGCTTTAAGGGCCAGCCATGAAAATCACTGCCGAGGAGGCAGAACGGCCTGCGAAATCCCTACAGTCGTTGAGACAGTCGCAGCTAGCAGGGGGGGCAATTGGCAAAGAAAGCTGCAAAACGGGAAGGAGCCGCAGCCGCAGGCTCCTGAGGTCAGTCGCGGCGAGATTTAAAATGCTGCAGAACGAGCCGGGGAGGGAGGGAGACGGAGCAGCCCAACTAAATAAAGGGCCACTGGAAAGGCAAAAAGAGCCGCAGCCGCAGGCTCCTGGGGAGGAAAGACCAAGGGAGCCGCCGCGAAAGTAGGTGGCAATCTATAAAATACACAAGACAGCGGAGGCGCAGAGCAGGAAGCTGCAGCTGCAAGCTCCTGGATTAAGGCTGCGTCCGCCGCCTGAGGAAGGGAGAGACGCAGCCGCGGTCTCCCAGTAAGTCGCTGTTCAGGCAGGGACTGAGGAAACAAGGGCAAACAGCAACCCCCCAAAGAAATTCCCCAGGACAATAAAAAAGCAAAGACAGAAAAAGAACAATCAGTCCCACACACACTAAATTATATAACAGAGGGAAGGAAACGACCAGGAATACACACACAAATCTCTATACCCTGTCACACAGATACACAAAACTTATCTACGCTATCTTATACTCCAACTTGCACGGACGAAAGGCAAGAATGAACTGGAGAGTGGCAGGGGCCTGATGCCCCTAGTCTTGACTTCAAAACATTCTTGCCTTTGGGCGATAGGTGGAGCTATGTTACCCGCTTGATGGCAGTCCTCCTGTGGAAAATAGTCAATAAAACGTCAGAATAGTTAATATACAGAAATATAAAAGTATAGCATAAAAGAAATAGCAGCTAAAAGAAAAGAATCCTCTTGCAACTCCTTTGGGCAGAGAAGAGGAACTTAGCCACTGACTCTGTTGTAGACTTATTAAAATCAGCTAGAAAATATTTCAAAAACCAGACCAATGGCCTGCCAAGAAAGTTCCTCATAATTGGGCCAAGTAGTCTATCGTGATCCTCCCTATAAAAATTACATACGAAAAGGACGTGAGTCAATGTTTCAACTTCGTTACCACAAGGACACAGCTGGTCCGCCTAAGGGGTACCTTGGTATTGCCCTTCCAAGAGCAGAAGGGAGACAACTAAACCTGGCTCTTGAGAATACATGCTGATACTTAGGAATAGACAAATTCTCCAAATAGCGTGTTTGGGGAACAGGAAATTCAGACCAAGATGGGTCATATTTGCAATATTTGTGATTAATCCAGTGGACCAAGGAATGAGATTCAAATTCTTAAGATTTTCAGATATTTCAATCCCATTTTAAGCAGATGCATGAATACCTTCTACATTTGTAGAAGAAAACATAGATGCCCTGTATTTAAAGAACAACAAGCTATTTTATTTTAGTGGAATTTACACACTGTGAAGAATACACTTTATGATAATTTTTCTGCAGACCTGCTGCTAAGTGGCTTTTATGTTAAAATGTGTTATTTTTAAAGTGATATTGATGCTATGTTTATTATTGTTACAGCTCTGTTATTTTATATTATGATGTTACACATGTTTGATGGGATGTAAATAAATAAATAAATATAGTCAAGGAGTGCACAGTTCTTACCATCATGTTTGTTTTTACTACCTGATGTACTCTGCAGGATTGTAGTGTTCCTGAGATTGAGCTTTACCCACAAGATGGCACAGATCATGGTCCTATCTGCATCCAAAGTGCAATTACTAATTTAGAAGAAATGGAAGTCAAAACATGTTCTTTTTCTGTGAAAGCAGGAGTGTAAGTGCAAGTTTTATTTTATTTATATCCATTTGTGAACCTATAAATGACATAGCAAGTAAAATGTCTGCAATCAGCAGTTGCTGGATGTATATAAAGCTAAAAGAGGAAGCAAAATGAGGGGGTGTTTCAGAAATTAGCATCAATTTTGAACATTCAGTGTTGGTTATTATTTTACTTATTCTTTGTAGGGAAAAAACCCTCATAGATATAGATTAAATTTTAATTTAACAGGAGTTTGCACTTCAAAAGGCATTGTTCTGTTTTTAAAATAACTGCTTTTCCTTAGGTAGTCCGACATCACGTGGGATATAGCGCCATCTAGCGTCCAAAGGCAAGAATGGATCGAAGTCAAGACCTGGGGCATCAAGCCCCTCCCACTCCAGTTCATTCTTGCCTTCCTTCATTCGAGACGTTTGGATCTTCTACTGTAGCTAAGTTTGAGTGTGTGGGACTGTCAAAATTCTTCTTGTTTCTTCTCTCCCTCACTCTCTTTTCCTATTGTCTGGGACCTTATTTTGGGGGGGGGATTTTTATTTTTACCTCACTTTGTTTCCCCCTTTTGGTCCTTTTGCTGAGGAATCCGGCGGCTGCTGTTTTCCCTTTTGGCTCCTGTCTCCCAGAGACGAGTCTTCCTTGAGAGCTGCGGCTGCAGCTCTCTTTTCAGCCAGTGTTTTAGTATTTTTTCCTCTTTGACAGAATCCGGCGGCTGCTGTTTTCCCTTTTGGCTCCCGTCTCCAAGAGACGAGCCTTCCCTGAGTGCCGCGGCTGCGGCTCTCTTTTCGGCCAGTGTTTTAGTATTTTTTCCTTTTTGACGTCTCCCCACCATAGGTGACGTCTAATTTTATTGGGCTCCCCTCTCTTTTGGGACGAGCCCTGAGAGCTGTGGCTGCGGCTGTCTCGTCAGCCCTTCCCCTGCCTTGCCGCCGCCTCCTCCAGGTGGCGGCCGTCTTTTCTCGCTTTTTACCTTGCTGGGAGCCGCGGCTGCGGCTCCTTTCATATCTGCTTTTTCGGCGGCGGCTGCTTGGGGCTGCAGCGAAAGGCTGCTGCCTTTTTTGCCTGATTTTTGCCTAGAGCTTTCACTCGTTTCGTCGGGAGCCGCGGCTGCGGCTCCTTTAACTTCTGCTTTTTTGGCGGGGGCTGCTATTGGGCTGAAGTGATAGGCGGCGGCCTCCCTCGGCAAGGGGCGGTTGGAGCTCGCCTTTGTGGCTCCTCTGCTAGCCTCTTTCTGCCTTGAGGTTCTTCAGGTGGCCGTGGGAGAAACCCCCCCCCAGCCTTTTTCACATTTAAAGAGCGTCATCGTTTATACGCTGCACTTGGAGCTCACCCTTGCTCCTCCTCCCCTATCTGTCTGCCTGACTACTGCCGTGGCCGTTACAGGCCTTCTAAAGCACCAGGAACCCTTGCCTGCCCGCCATTGTGCCTTCTTCCCAGCCGCCATTTTGATTGAAATTCCCGCCCTTTTTCGCGGGCACCATTTTGATCTGCCCATTTTTCCCGCCCTTTCTGTTCTCCTTCACTTGTTTGTACAGTTATTTAGTCAGGCTATCCAAGTGCCTGTAGGACTTATTTTTACAACAAGTGCCTCTGCACAGCAACTGCATATTCGGACTGCACCTTGAAATTATCTGCGCTGTAGCTGTATATTGGAACTGTACACCACACCGCACCCCCCACCTCTGTGCGTGTGTTGGTGATAGTACTCCGCCACACCGCACCCACCACCTCTGTGCATGTGGTGGTGTTATATATACCGTGTGGTGGTGAAAGTCCCTTGCCACACCGCACCTCCCACCTCTGTGCGTGTGTTGGTATAGCATTGCTGGGCGCTCAGAATGGCGGATCAACACTCAGATGCACATTCAGCAGCGGCTAAGAGACCCTGCAAGTCCTTGCATCATAAGTCTGCAAATCAAAAACTGCCCAGGCTGCACTCCAAGGCTGTGGCTAAAACTAAACACCTGTCTCGCCACAGTGTCACCAAAAACACGCGTTATATTTCTGTGCCACATTCTCAAGCTGCTAACCAAGAGCACTTGACAGCACTCTTTCACTCTCCAGCTGGGTCATCTGAGGATGACTTCGAGGGTTTTCCTGACCAGCCTGGGGTCTGCCACTCACAATCTAGCCTGCCGCTCCAGCCCAGTGAGCCCACTGTTGCTGTTCCTCCACAAGCACAACTGCCTGCTGGTCCGCTATCAGGGCAACTACCTGCCTCTGTACCAGGACTGCAGTTGTCTCCTGAATTTCTGATGCAGTTGAAAGATGGGGAGTTTTTTATCGACCCCATTGTCATGGACAGATCACCGCTTGCTGAAGTTTAGGCTTACAGCCACCCTTTCCCTCCGCAAGGGTGGAGGACCTATTAAGCTGGTCCGACCTCGGAGACTAATGGATCCTCTGGGTTTCCAAAGGGCTCTGGGGGATTTTCCAGCTGATAAGACAGGCGCTCCTGTCGAAGCCCTGGTCGAACTGTGGAATACGGAAATGACCCGGGCCGTGGACATGATCGCACCTGCGCGCCCTGTCCCATGCAGAGCTCATGCAGCCCCGTGGTATACCCCGGAGCTGAGAGCGATGAAGCAAGAGAGGAGAAGGCTTGAGTGCAGATGGAGGCGTACTCCTGACGGATGCAATTATGCCTTGGTAAGTGCCTACACTAAGTTGTATACAGAAGCGGTGAGGGCAGCGAAAAAGCAATACTTCGCTGCCACCATTAAATCATCTCTCAACCGCCCAGCGGAGCTCTTTAAAATTGTCCGAGGGCTTTTACATTCTAGTCCTCAGGATATTATAGAACCTTCAGAAACCTGCTGTAACGAGTTCGCTGGGCACTTCCAAGATAAAATCTCATGCATCCGCCTGGACTTAGACTCCAGTATTATGGCAGTTAAACCTAATGAGGTATCCGGAGCACGGTCTTGTCCTCATTTATTGGATGAGTTTCAGTTGGTACAGCTTGAGGACGTTGACAAGGTGCTTGGACTGGTGCGTGCAACCACCTCTGTACTGGATCCTTGCCCCTCTTGGCTAGTGAAAGCTGGCAGTGTTGGAGCAGCCGGCTGGGCCAGGGAAGTGATAAATGCCTCCTTGAGAGATGGAGTGGTCCCTAGTTGCTTAAAAGAGGCAGTAGTGAGACCACTCCTGAAGAAACCTTCCCTGGACCCAGATAATTTGAACAACTATAGACCGGTAGCGAATGTTCCATTCCTGGGCAAGGTCTTAGAACGGGTGGTCGCCAGCCTGCTCCAGGTGCTCTTGGATGAAACCGATTATCTAGATCCGTTTCAATCCGGTTTTAGGCCCGGTTTTGGCACTGAAACAGCCTTGGTCGCCCTGTACGATGACCTATGTCGGGAGAGGGACAGAGGGAGTGTTACTCTGTTGATTCTCCTTGATCTCTCAGCTGCTTTTGATACCATCGACTATGGTATCCTTCTGGGGAAACTCACGGAGTTGGGAGTTGGAGGTACTGCTTGGCAGTGGCTCCGCTCCTACTTGGTGGACCGTCTCCAGAGGGTAGGGCTTGAGGAGCATTGTTCGACACCCTGGACTCTCCATTGTGGAGTCCCGCAGGGATCGGTCCTGTCCCCTATGCTTTTTAACATCTACATGAAGCCGCTGGGTGCGGTCATCAGGAGCTTTGGAGTGCGTTGTCACCAGTATGCTGATGACACGCAACTCTATTTCTCCTTTTCATCTTCTTCAGGTGAGGCTGTTAATGTGCTGAACTATTGCCTGGCCGCGATAATGGACTGGATGAGAGCTAATAAACTGAGGCTCAATCCTGACAAGACTGAGACGCTGTTGGTGAGCGCCTTCTCTGACCAGATGGTGGATGTTCAACCTGTTCTAGATGGGGTTACACTCCCCCTGAAAGAACAGGTTCGTAGCTTGGGGTTCTTTTCAATCCATTCCTGTCTCTCGAGGCGCAGGTGGCCTCGGTGGCATGGAATGCATTCTACCACCTTCGGTTGGTAGCCCAGCTATGTCCCTATCTGGAAAGCGACGACCTCGCTTCAGTTGTGCATGCTCTGGTAACCTCTAGATTGGATTACTGCAATGCGTTCTACGTGGGGCTGCCTTTGAAGACAGTTCAGAAACTACAGCTAGTGCAAAATGCAGCAGGTAGACTGTTGACGAGGACTAGGCGGTCCGCACATATAACACCTCTTCTGGCTCGTTTGCACTGGCTACCTATCTGTTTCCAGGCCAAATTCAAAGTGCTAGTTTTGACTTATAAAGCCATACACGGTGCGGGACCACAATACCTAGCGGAACGCCTCTCCCGATATGAACCTACCCGTTCACTACATTCAACATCTAAGGCCCTCCTCCGAGTTCCGACTCACAGAGAAGCTCGGAGGGTCGTAACAAGATCTAGGGCCTTTTCGGTGGTTGCCCCCAAATTATGGAACAGTTCCTCCGATGAGGTGCGACTGGCGCCTACACTTTTATATTTTCGGCGCCAGGTTAAAACCTTTTTATTCTCCCAGGCATTTTAATTCTATCTTTTAGCTTTTAATGTATATCAGGTTGTTTAATTGTTTAATATGTATGCTTTTACTGTTTTTGTGATTCTATTGTATTTTATTCTATGTTGTGCACCGCCCTGAGAGCCTTTGGGTTGTGGGCGGTATAGAAATCGAATAAAATAAAATAAAATAAAATACTAAGCCTCTTCTCAGATCAGTCGAGAGTCCAGACAGCTCCATTGACTCAGCACAGTGAACAGCACCCTTCCTGTGCCCCAGCCCCATGTGGCTGTTCTGATGTGGTACCGCTCCCCTCGCCCAACCCATTTGATGTTGCTAGAGGCAGGATTGGAGATGACAGCCCTGGGTTGGAGGACCCAGATTATTCTCTTCAAGCGGAATGGGATGAGTGGAGTGACGAGGCAGACTTCGAGGAGGACACCTCATATCGCCTATTTGATGCAGCCGACTTTCTTCCGCTATCTCGCAGAGCTTTGGGCACATTGGGCCTTCAAACTACACAGCCCGCATCTACCACTCTCCCCATGAAAGGGGCTAAAGTCCTTAAGTCTCCAAAATCTTTGGATCATTACCTTCCTGTGCCGGACCCCATTGGCAAGCTGGCCAAGGAAGAGCTGGATCATCCTCTGCAGGCATGCCGCTTTTCCATTATGGCCAAAAGGCTGTATGCACTGGACCCGGACTTTATGAATCGCTTGCTTGTTCCAGGCATCGACGATCCAGTCTCCAATTTAGTTTCACACTCGCTCCTTCCAAAGCAAGGGGAATCACAACTAAAGGACCCCTTTGAACGCCACATGGACTACGCCTTGCGTAAAAACCACGAGGCTACTGCCTTTACTATTCAGGCGTCTGCTTCAGCTTCCATATTTTCAAGAGCGGCTATGATGTGGCTAGACGAACTCTTGGATGATCCTGAACCAGACCCTGTCAAGCTCCGCAGGGGCCTGGTAAAATTACACAAGACAGCAGCCTTCGTAGCCGACGCCACACTGGATGCCACCCAGCTGGGCGCGCGAGCTCTAGCCTCACAGGTGGTAGCTCAACGTACCCTTTGGCTCAGGCACTGGGACGCTGATTCTACGGCCAAGGGCAACTTGTCTAGAGCACCCTTTTCTGGGTCTTTACTCTTCGGAGACAAAGCCCTCAAGGCGGTCTTGGTAGACCCTAAAGACAGCCGAAGGCCAGTATTGGCCACTTCTAAGAGAGAGGATCGTAGGGCTTTCAGACGTTTCACCCCATATCGCTCCTTTCAGCTCTTTTGAGGAGCGCGGCCTGCAGGGCGAGGCCGCGACTTTCAATCTTCTGGTTTCCGCTCCTCCAGGGGATCCTGGAACAGGCAACGTTTCCAAGCCAGAACACAGAACAGGGGAAGTCAAGGGGCCTCAACTTCAACTTATGGCAGGGGAGCTCATCAGTGAAGACAGTACTGACGCTTTCCCTGTGGGGGGCAGATTGCTAATGTTTGCAAGTCACTGGTTATGTCTGACGCGGGTCGCTTGGGTCAGAGATCTATTCCTCCACAGTTACGAACTGGAATTTTGGCTGACCCCTCCAGACAGGTTCATTCCATCCACTCTACCCAGAGTTCGAGACAGGTGCTGGATCATGCGGGAAGCCATAACCCATCTTCTCGACATAGCTGCAATAGAACCTGTACCACCGGAGGAGAGAGCACAAGGGGTTTACTCCCTCCTATTTGCAGTTCCCAAGCGAGATCAGTCATGGAGGGCAGTACTAGATCTCAAATTTGTCAACCGTTCCGTGAAATACCGACGGTTCAAGATGGAGTCCCTGACGTCAATTGTAGAGGCGCTACATGAAGGGGACTTTCTGGCTTCCATAGATCTCAAACAAGCTTACCTTCATGTGCCCATCTGTCCAACCCACAGACGTTTCCTGCGATTTGCCTTCGGCCCCCATCACTTCCAATATCGAGCAATGCCTTTCGGTCTCTCGTCGGCCCCGCGAGTATTCACCAAAGTGCTGCTAACCCTGGTAGCTTATCTCCGCCTCCAGGGAGTCCACATTTATCCTTACTTGGACGATCTGTTAATTCGAGCGAGTTCCAGAGATTTGGCCCTCTTTCATGTCCACTCTGCTCTTACGGCTCTACGCACCCATGGTTGGCTGGTCAACTACGACAAAAGTCAACTACTACCAACTCAGAGATTACAACATTTGGGTGCAATTCTAGACACCACGCAGGCCATGGTCTTTTTGTCACCAGATCGAATTACGGCCATCACACAGATGGCTCTACACCTCCCATGTCGTTCGAGGGTGGACTTAATGCTTCTGGCAAGGGCTCTGGGAATGTTTGTCTCGACCATTCACATCGTGCCATGGGCTCGGCACCACACTTGACCCTTACAGTGGGCCTTACTCCCTTTCCAACAGGACATTGCCACGTCCAACCACTGTACGGTCCACCTGCACCCATCTCTGCGGACCTCTTTCCATTGGTGGGCTACGGCCAAAAATCTCAGACTGGGAACCCCGTTCCAAGAACCAGACAGGACCATACTCACCACAGATGCCAGTCTGTCCGGATGGGGGGCCCATTGCAATTCCCAGTATGTTCAGGGAGTGTGGTCCAACACGGAAGCAAGTCACAATATCAACTGGCTGGAACTAAGAGCGGTCCATCTGGCTCTTCGGCATTTTCAACCCTTGTTTCTTCTGGACCACGTATTGATTCGCACGGACAATACTTGTGTGAAATCACATCTGCACAGACAAGGGGGCACCAGGTCACGGTGCCTCCAGGCGGAAGCGTCTCAACTCTTCCAATGGGCCGAAATACATCTACTTTCACTGAGAGCAGAACATCTCTGAGGTGTGTTAAACGTTGCGGCCGACTGGCTCAGCAGACAACAAGTGATCCCGGGAGAATGGAAGCTACACCCCATGGTGTTCAGCCTTCTCCAACGACGGTTCGGCATCCTCTTGGTGGATCTGTTTGCATCCAGTCACAATTACCAGCTACCTCGCTACTTCTCCAGGTATCTGGACAATGACGCGGAATCAATGGATGCACTGTTGACTCAGTGGCCAGCAGGCCTCCTATATGCTTTCCCCCCGATACTGCTATTGGGCAGGACCATCAGGAAGCTGCAACGCGAAAGGACCCATCTGATCCTGATAGCCCCGTACTGGCCTCGTCGGCCGTGGTTCTCCAACCTGCTCTCCCTTTCAGTGACGGAGTCTTGGAGGTTGCCACTCGGACCAGATCTTCTATCTCAGGGCCCAATTTGGCATCCGGATCCCGAATGGCTCAATCTGACAGCGTGGCATTTGAACGCGGACATTTGATTCATTCGGGACTGTCTAAGGAAGTTGTGGACACAATTCTCGCGTCTCGAAAGCAGTCGACCTCTCGGGTCTACCAGAGCACCTGGACTACCTTCACTAGTTGGTGTGACTCTCAAAATGTTCTGCCATCTCAGGCCAAGGTTCAACATCTACTGCAATTTTTACATAGAGGCCTGAAGATGAGACTGAAACCTAACACCTTACGCCGCCACCATTTCATCTATTCTCTCCGTCATGTCTCCTACTATTCCTATGGGTTCACACCCACTGGTCAAACGTTTTTTGAACGGGGCCGTCCTACTGTTGCCAGCAGTTTGTCATTGCTTTCCGTCGTGGAGTTTATTGAAGGTCCTGCAAGCCCTGCAGCGCCCTCCTTTTGAGCCCCTTCGATCTGTGCCTTTACGTCTTTTGGCCTTCAAAGTCCTGTTCCTCGTGGCGATTACCTCGGCGAGAAGAATCTCAGAGTTGGGGGCACTGTCCTCGGCCCGCCATCTCTGTATTTTCCATAAGGACTCAGTGGTACTACGTCTAGATCCTTCCTTCCGTCCGAAGGTCATTTCGGAGGTTCCACTGTAACCAAGACATTGTTTTGCCTTCGTTCTGTCCGGATCCTGTTCATCCGCTCGAGAAGGCCTGGCACTCGCTAGATGTCCGGAGGGCCCTCAAGACATACCTGTCTCGCACCCAGGACATACGGTCAACGGATTCCTTATTTGTATCCTTTCACCCACGTACTCGGGGGCAAAAGGTGTCTAGCTCTACGTTATCTTGTTGGTTGCGTGCCTGTATTGCATTGGCCTATGAGTCCCTTCAGCTGCCAGTGCCTTGTAACATAACGGCACATTCCACTAGGTCAGCTGCCACTACGGCTGCCTTCGCAACCAATGCTCCTCTAGCAGAGATTTGCAGAGCGGCTGTATGGTCTACCCCAAATTCTTTCATAAGACATTATAAGATAGACCGTTACGCTTCTGCTGATGCCTCATTCGGGAGGCGTGTTTTACAACAGGTTATTTCTGCTAAGTAGCCAAGAGGCGGTCCCTCCCTATTAGGGGCTGCTTTGGTACATCCCACGTGATGTCGGACTACCTAAGGAAAATGTACCATTGGTATCACCTGAAGGGTGATTTTCTTAGGTAGTCTGACATCACGGCCCTCCCTCTTTGGAGGATTTGGGGTTTTTTGCTACCTTACCACTTATTGCTCTTCAGTGTTATAATATTTAAACTTTTTTACCAAGTCAAGACCAATTTGGACCTGTTTAATATGCTTGCGATCTTTGGGTCATGTTTTGGGACACTGTTTTCTTGCTGTTAGGCCCGTTGGCCTTTTATGTCTTTTCAGATATGTCTCTCACTTCAGTCTCGTCACGAATGAACTGGAGTGGGAGGGGCTCGATGCCCCAGGTCTTGACTTCGATCCATTCTTGCCTTCGGACGCTAGATGGCGCTATATCCCACGTGATGTCGGACTACGTAAGAAAATCACCCGTCAGGTGATACCAATGGTACATTTTCTACAGACCATTTCTGCAGCCATCAGTGTAAAATAAACAGATTTGACTAGAATTAATTTTGTTTACTATTTTTTTCCTGTATCCACTTCAACTATGGCTGCACCAAATGTTCACACAGCAAATGGTGTGCCACAAAATTGGACTGGGGTCCCTGAATTTTTTTCCCTTATTTTTTCTGGGGTTTTTTTCCAAGTCTAGTCATTGCCTCTCTTGGCAGCTGGTTATGCATCATTTTACTTTTTAAAAAATATTCTGGCTAGGATCACATTTACAGCATGATGATGCTCCATGATGATTTTACGAAGTCAGTTCAGAGTGAAGACAACGGTTGATAGGAAGGAGGAAGTACTGTGGTTATTTTTGTACCTGTTTTGCAGTCTGCCTTCAAAACACTGAAAGAGGAGGCCTTATTCTACTGAGGCAGTAAAAATGCAAACCACCATTCCTTTCTTCCAGCGGTGCCCTAAATGCAGTAGCTTTTGTTATTTCTGTGCTATTTTGTTAATGCTATTGATTTACTATTGTTACTCTTAAGAATAGCACAAAGAAAACTTTCTTGGATGATTTGAAAGGGGGAAATTGGCCTTTTGAGTCTATAAAAATTCTCTGCTCCCTTTCCAACCATTTGAATTTCTATGTCAGCAGTTCCAGCTGTAGAATTGTCTGTCTCTATACAGAGTCATAGGACTTAAATATTTTAAATGGCCACCTTTTGGGTGCATTTAGTCTGGAGAAGAGACAGTTAAAAGGCAATATGATAGCCTTCTGCAAATATTTGAGGGGCTGTCACATAGATGATGATGGCAAAACTTTGTTTTCTGTTGCTTCAGAAAATAGGACTGGAAACAATGGGTTCAAATTGCAAGAAAAAATATTCATACTAAACATTGGGGGGGGGTCGTGATGGTACAAGCTGTTTGACAGTGGAACAGATTGTCCCAGAAAGTGGTGGGCTCTTTTTGTTATAAATTTTTAAGCAGAGGTTGGATGTGGCAACCTATCTAGAACGCTATACTAGTGGATTTCCTCATAGGAAGGGGGTTAGACTAGATGGGTTTTCAAGTGTGATAATTTTCTGAGGCTGGTAGTCAAATTTGGTCAAAAACTATTATCCATGGTAGCTAAATTGAACCTCCCTGTAGATGGGCAATATACCTCCTGAACATAAAGGATAAGGGTTGTTTTCCTTCATGTCTTGCTTGTGGGCTTCCCAGAGGCATCAGACTACCCATTGTTGGAGACAGAATGCTGAGCTAGCTAATTCTGCTGGATCAGATCAAAGGTTCATTTTTAGGAATGAAACTGCACGTGAATCAGCACTGTTTATTACTTTAATTGGGTTAATCAACCACTTTCTCCTCACTCTAATAGATGGCTTGCCTATTCAGACATTAATTACAAAGGAGAGGTGATGGTTTTGGAAGAAAATCACAGCCCATGTGAAATTACAACAGCTGATGTAAAATCTCTTCATCCATTGAAAATGGTGAGGCAGTAATAGCTTTTCAAACAATTATACACCAATCCACCCTTTCCTGCAACAATCTTGCATTTAGATCTAAATCTATTCCATATCTGAGCACTCATATTGACTGAGATTAACCAGAGCATGGATCTGAATCAGTACACCATCTTAATGAGTCTTGAAATAAGCAGTAGACTTAACCATTTGGTCAAGAACTTCTTTAGATCACAACGAACATCCAGTGACTTGATTTAAGACACTATGTTTGCCTGGTGCTCCTGAAATGATCAGAACTGTTTAGAAGAAACTTATACTATCTTCGTTCAGAAAAATGGTTAAAAAAAAAGTTCTAGTACCCATGAGTTACTGCCGAGATCTACACTATAAAGGATCATAACAACATGTTTTGGGCCTTTATTGGGTGTGCTGATATGTAAACTTAGATATAATTTGTCTGTTCTTAATATTCCCACAAGGGAAATCCAGAAATGGATTTGCTGTGGTACAAATGAAATTAGATAAATATCAAATTTATTTTTGGATTGAATGGAAATAAAATTCTTTCTTTAAGCTATGAACATTTTTGCCAGTGTCAGCTTCCCTCTCCCCTCAAAAAAGTTCTTTCTGCAAGGAATAAAAATGTTCAGGCATTGGAACTGTTGCCTTTCATCATTTAAACATGTTGAATTCCTAATTCTTCTGGAACAATCAAGCACTCATAAACATGTTTTTTATTTTGGAATCAGTATTTAGTGTCCTTTTAAAAGCCATGTTGATTGCAATTAAGTGAGGAGAGAGAAAAAGGTTTTATCCACTCTGAGCATAGAGAGGTCCTAATTCATTAATATTTATTTATTTGCTTATTTAAAGTGTCTATATATCACCCTTCAGCAAACGTCCAGGATTATTTACAATTACACTTATTCATATTTATATAGAATTAATGGATATAGAAACATGCATTCAGATCTTACAAACCTGATAATTTGTTGTTTTGTCTTATACTCTAGGGTGGCCTAAAGGTTCAGATGCCTATGAATGTTAAAGTAAGTGTGGAACATGTCAGCAGTAAATTAATCTGTTTGAAACAGTCTTCAAGATGCTGGAATCTTCTCAAAACCAAAAACATATGTACTCTTTGCTCTTTGTATTTATCTTAGTAGCAAGTTCTGTGCCTGAAGCAATCTTCCCTTCCTATAATTCTCTCTTCTTTTACATTCTTCCTTTAAATCCCTACTCACATTTTTGAAGTGCACAATAGCAGAAAACACAGAAAACCTGAGGCTGTCACTTACTTCTAAATTTGCTGTTCCTCTCCTAAAACCATAGGGTTGAATTTAGAGTTCTTCCAGAAATTGAAGAGCTCATTCTATTCACAGAACTTACTGTCATCCAGCAGAGGCTTGTAATGTTCCTCCCCTGGCACCACCTGTGATACTCCCACCCGTGGCTACCACCAGGGAGAAACATTGTTTTTATTTCTCTTTAGCTCACCCTAGCACAGATCTCACAAGATCCCACTGCTAGGCAGCACCACCAGTCACTCCCTGTAAACAATACTGCTAGAGACTTCGCCTTAGTCTCCCATCTGGCTTATTGTTACTTTGTGTCCGGGTGCACTTGCAGGCCACAACCCCCCTGTATCTTTGTGCCAATAAAGCATACAGCCCTGGGTTGCCCTGGATACTTGATGATACACTATCTCTTCACCGCTGCCACCATTTGATACTGTTTCTCCGCCTTGGTAAATACCCTGCCCACCCTTCTGGTCTGTGAAAGCCCCAGCCAAGGATCAGGCTTTTGGTAAACCTATAGAATATTTATTTATAAACACCAGGAAATAACAAGATTATGTAAGGTATGTTTAACAAGCGTATGGTTTCATATAGTGTCACTCTTTATGTTTCTGGTCATATATATATTGCCTGAATATCAGCCAAATACAATCCAAGCCTCCCTCAGAACTCTGCCAACCAACTCCTCCAAAATCCCTCTCATCAACCAACCAACCTCCTCAACAACTCTCCCCCTGACTCAACTGTCATCCTCTCATTTATTCTTTCAGCCATTCATACAGCATTCTCCAGCATTCTAGCCCATGTACTCCCCCCTCTCACTCAGTCACTTACCATATATCACTTAATAAACCTGCACTTACCATATTTACAGATATTAAAATACAGGGACATCACAAGGCTCCTACTGGAGGAAAGTGGGGGAGGTGATTTTTGTGTTTTCCCCGCTTCCCTCTGCAGGCCCGGCACCATCTCTCATACTGTTCTAGAGGGTCTCAAAATGCTACAGACCAGACTTTCAGAAGGCATAGGGGGCTACAGAGGGGAGGAAGGATTGGCAAAAAAATGCCTTCCTTGCTCCAGGATGAGCAGAGTTCTGCTCATGGAACCTTTGGGTGAAAGCCATAGAGTTGGAACAGATAATTGATCATTCAGTTGGATCTCCAGACCAGGCTTCTCTCAGATTAACTCATTTCACCATGGAACACACAGAAAGCAGGTGTACCACAATACCTAGGGTGAAAAAAGCATCAAATTTTTGAAATGGAAAAAGTAAGGCATATATTGCTGAATAACGTTTTAAAAAATAAAACAAAAAATCTCACATAAAATCCATTAAGTAGATCTAGGATTCAGAAATGTATTTTAAAGGATCAACTATCTCACTCTCTGCAGATGATAATATATGAGAGACCATATTTTGGAGGATGGCATAAAGAGCTTTCTGAAAATACTGATTGTTTTCCAACACTTTTTGAAAATGCTGATGATTTTCAGGGAATTGGATCTATACGTATAATTGGTGGAATGTAAGTACAATTTAGTTTCCTTTTTTATACTTCCTTGCAAAGGTTCTCTTTGGCCTAGCATTGGAAACCCCAACTGTCCCAGCCAACCTGTGCCCTGAAACACATCACAGTAATAATTAATAAAAGAGTCTCCCATTGAAATTGATGTCCATGCCTATTTCTATTTGTTTATTTATACATTTATTTTATTTTATTTAAAACATTTGGTACCGTCTTTCGTTTAAAAATAAAATAAAATACAGAGCTGCTTACAATGTTTAAACAGTTGAATAATTCAGGCCTGCTTTTGGTATGCAAACTGCCTTGGTTACCGTTTAACTTATGTCAGGAGACAGGCGAGTGTGATTCTGTTGATTCTTCTTGATCTCTCAGTGGCTTTCAATACCATCAACCATGGTACCTTTCTGTGGCAACTGTTTGAATTGGGTATTGGGGGCACTGCACTGAAGTGGTTCCACTCCTACTTGGATGGATGGCTTCAGAAGGTAGTTCTTAGGGATTATTGCTTGGCTCCATGGGTTCTCTAGTGTGAAATCCCATAGGGTTTGGTTCTGTCCCCATATTGCTTAACATCCACCTGAAACAGCAGAGTGGGGTCATACGGAGTTTTGGAGTACATTGTCATCAGTATGCTGATGACATGCAGCTCTCTTTCTCCTTTTCATCTTCTGCAGGTGAGGTACTGAACGTGCTGAATCAGTGCTTGGTTGCAATAATGGACTGGATGAGGGCCAATAAACTGAAGCTTAATCCAGACAAGACTGAGATGCTGTTGGTAGATGGTTCCTCTGACCGGCTGAGTTGTGTGCAGCCTGCTGTAGATGGGATCACACTCTCTCTGAAGAAGCGGGTTCATAGGTTGGGGATTCTCATGAATCCATTGCTGTCATTTGAGGCACAGGTGGCCTTGGTGGCTCAGAGTACCTTCCATCAGCTTAGACTGGTGGCCCAAGTATGACCCCATCTGGACAGAGATATCTTGACTACAATAATCTACACTCTGGTAACCTCAAGGTTGGACTGTTACAATGCACTTTTCATGGGGCTGCCATTAAAAACTGTTCAGATGCTTCAGCTGGTGCAGAATGTGGCTACTCAACTGTTGACAGGTTCAAGGTGAACAGATCATGGGACACCAATTCTGTTACATCTACACTGGCGGCCTGTGCCAAGCCCAATTTAAAGTGCTGGTTTTGACCTATAAAGCTCTTTATGGCTCAGGGCCCCAGCATTTTCTGGAACAGCTCTGCAAGTATGAACCTACTTGGCCCCTTACAGCTTCTTCTGAGGCCCTTCTCCAAGTCTCCCCTCTGAGAGAGGCTCAGAGAGTGGTGACAAGGGAGAGGACCTTTTCAGTTGTGGCACCCCATCTGTGGAATGCTCTTCTAGCAAGGTCCACCTGGCACTCTTATTGACATCTTTTTGGCGCCAGGTAAAGACTTATCTTTTTCGCAGGCTTTTGATAGACTGAGATGATGTTGTTTTATTACTAGTGTGTTGCCCAAGTTTGTGGATGTTAATGGGGGTTGTTCTGTTTTTATGGTATAATGTTTTTAAATTTAATGCATTGTAAGTCACTTGGAGACCTTTGGATAACAAGTGACTAACAAGTCAAATAATATAATTAGTTTAATTGTATTGATATAAACGCAATTAAAAAATTAGTAGAAACCATGTAGTAATACAAAAGAACAAATTAAATGCCTGAATAAATAAAAATGTCTTTGACCTCAAAAATAAGATTTGATACCAAGTGGGAGAGTGCTCCGGAAATGAGCTGAACTGAAAAAGCCCTTTCCCCAGTGATCACCTTCCTTGCCTCTGAAAGTAGGGAAACCTGGAGAAGTGTCTCTGAAGGGATTTTAGTGTTCAGGCAGATTTTAGGCACAAGTCCCAAGCCATATAGTGCTTTAAAGGTTAGTACCAGCAGTTTCAATTGCAACTGGAAATGCATCAGTATCCTCTGTCATGTCTGCTGGTGCAATATTGGATCCCACCCTAGAAAAAACATATGCAATCCATTAATGAATGAGAGCAACCAGTCTGGCAGATGATATTAATATACAAGAAACTGTACTATAAAAAGTATGTAAATATGAAAGAAGAAAAGTTGGTATAAATTTATTGAATATTGAAAAAGTTGGTATAAATTTATTGAATATTGAAAAAGTTGGTATAAATTTATTGAATATTGGAATGGTAAAACTTGGCATAAAAATACAGGGGAGAGTGGTTTGGGAAGTAATATAAGTAAAAAAGATGAATAAAAGCTGGTGTATCCCCTGTTGTGTTCTGATAAGATTATGATTTGCCTTTGTTTTGATATAGAGATAAGAGTAATTATGATTTTTGTCTTTCTTTTTCATTGGATACCCTCTGGAAAGGTTTTCAATATGAGCGTTTTGTTATATTATAAAGTAATATGTAGATCCTTTTGGATACATGTTGAAATGCATACTTGATTTTTTATTTCTTACATATTTAGCTTTTTAAAAGCTAAAGCCACTAAACCTGTTGGAAAATGCTAGGGATGAATATCAAAGTTAGGATACTTGTACTGCCTTGAGGTCGATTCCAACTTATGGCAACCCTATGAATAGGGTTTTTCATGAGGCTGAGAGGCAGTGACTGGCCCAAGGTCAGTGAGCTTCATGACTATGTGGGGATTCGAACCCTGGTCTCCCAGGTCATAGTCAAACACCTTAACCACTACACTTGTGTGTTTTGACTTACTGCAGATGGGTTGCTTATGATAAGGAACGATATAAAGGCCAGCAGTACCTGTTGGAGGAAGGAGAATATGAAGATTGGAAAGCTTGGGGTGGAGTGAACAGTGTGCTGCTATCTTTTCGATTTTTGCAAGCTGTAAGTACTTCTTCTGGTCTACAAAACTATTTCCCTCTCCAGCTCCCCACCTCCCACCTGTCATTTCATTGCCTACTAAAGTGATTTTACTCAAGGAAAAAAGATTTATTATGTTGTATAGTAAATGTTCTGTATCCTTTGTAGGAAGTCTATTTCCATTTAGTCATTTGTTTTGGTAGTATCTTAAACCTTTCAAAATAGATTTTCAAATAGGTCACTAAAACAATGAAGGGTGCAATTCTGTGGTCCCTTGGAGGGAAAGATCCAACATCAGAGAGAGAGCTCTAATGTCAAAGAGGGAGATCCAGTATTGGAGCCTCCCTCTCTGAAGTTGCTGGCCAACCAACCCAGAGCTGGATAAGGGTGTAAGGATTGCGGCCTACTGCCGAAATAGGTTCATTGGGTTGAATCATGGGCCACTTTATTAAACAGAGCCAATTATAATAATGAACCTGCAGAGGGAAAATAAAGTGCGAGAGCATTCTGCCGATCCAGGCAAAGCCTGCTTGCAGCTATAGGGCAACCAACCCCTGCCTGAGCCTGGGGCTGCCCTGTGCCAGACCCCAGCTCAGGCCACACCCTGAAGATGTGTAGGGGGTCCAACCCGCATCACCGCCCCCCGGAGCCCTGAAACTCCAAGCGGATGAGGCACGTTGGCCCCAAAGGCGGCCCGTGTTCTGCCCCTGGGCCGTATAGCCCTGAGCTGCAGGCCCCTGGACCGCCAATCACCCCCAAAGGTGCCTAAAGGTGTCACCTAGCTGCCCTTTCCCTTTTAACCCTTTCCCCGCACTTCCTTCGCCAGTGACCATTAACATGTTAAGCCAAAACAGACCAATCAGCCTATTAACCCCAAAGGCACCCGTGCTAACCCTTGACCCTCCCCCCAACCACAGTGTGGAGTAGGCAAAAGAAACCTACCAGCAAAGCAAGGCAGGTAGGCCAAAAATTCCTAGTCGGCCCCGTAGCGACCAAATGAATCACACTGCAGCCGAGGGAGGGTCAGGCGGGCATGCCAAAATCCACAGTGAGGGTGGGCGGCTGGCGGCACTACCTTAAATAGCCTTCTGCTGACCCGCCCCCTTTCTGCGTGCTGCATCAGTGCGCCAGCGCACTGCGCGCACCTCCAAAGATGGTGGCTCAGCTTCGGCTGTGGCCGCAAACACGCGCCTTCACCCGGTAAGTCCCAGGCGCGGAACGGGGTTGCAGCCTACTGCCGAAATAAACACAGACACCGTTCATTGGGTTGAATCATGGGCCACTTTATTAAACAGAGCCAATTATAATAATGAACCTGCAGAGGGAAAATAAAGTGCGAGAGCGTTCTGCCGATCCAGGCAAAGCCTGCTTGCAGCTATAGGACAACCAACCCCTGTCTGAGCCCGGGGCTGCCCTGTGCCAGACCCCAGCTCAGGCCACACCCTGAAGATGTGTAGGGGGTCTAACCCGCATCACCGCCCCCCGGAGCCCTGAAACTCCAAGCGGATGAGGCACGTTGGCCCCAAAGGCGGCCCGTGTTCTGCCCCTGGGCCGTATAGCCCTGAGCTGCAGGCCCTCGGACCGCCAATCACCCCCAAAGGTGCCTAAAGGTGTCACCTAGCTGCCCTTTCCCTTTTAACCTTTTCCCCGCACTTCCTTGCCACAAAAGGGGGACAAGCCTCTGCTTAGTCTCTCTTTACCCCACACCTGATAAGAATCTGGTGCAAACCCCTCTTCAGGTCCATGAGGAAGATGTCATTGCCCCAGTCAGTCAAACTAAACAACTCCAGCCTATCGTGTTTGATGTCTGGGTGGTGGATGACAGAACCCCCCAAGCCCTTGATGGCCTTCTGAATTTGTCTGTTAACCTTTCTCTGAGTCCTGTCTATTCCCCGTGGGTCACTGGCACAATTCCAGTTCCTGGGCGGCAGGATGTCTGACCATACCAAGTGCACCCCCAGCCAGCGACGTGTAATGGCCCGGAGGTCACTACAGGCCTGCTCAATCAGGGCCTTGCCCTTCAATAGACCCAAGTCGTTACCTCCCAGGTGGATGACCAGCACCTGGAGTTCCGCCCGGTCCGCTCCCAGCTGAAACAAGGCAGGTAGGAGCCCATCCCAACGCATCCCCCAGCGTCCCAGCCACCGTGCTGAGGCCCATTGACTGAACCCCAGCTGTGTTCCAATGCGAGACTTTGCTGCCCTGCGGCTTGCCCAGGAAATCATGCTGTGGCCGCAGAGGAGGATGCGCACTTGCTCCGATCTGTCCCAGCAGCCTGCCAAAACGACAACAATTGACATCAGGGTAAAGGGGAAACCATTAGCCGCTGGCCTCATACGTCTCAGTGAGTGGTCTGACATAAGCCTTGTATGCGTCCGAGGACCACCTGCCCACCGCCTGTAGCCTCCCCTTGGAAAAACCCAGGTGGGCCGCGGTGGAGGCCGCACCTATTTGGAAGGAGTGTGTCCCGAACTTACGGGCGTCCACACCTAGCTTCTGGAGCGCTGCCTTTGTCACCCACCAAAACTGATACTTAGTAAGGGGCTGGAGGTCCCTGTGCAAGAATAGGTACCCTGGCTGCAGCCCCCGGGCTGCCAGAAAGCTGCGCCGGGCCCTCACCGGGCAGAGCTCCTCCTGTTATTATGGGGATAACACAATCAGGCTCCCCTTCTGGTGTTGGTCCGTCTTTGACCGCCTGAGTCGCAGAAGGACCCCCTCTGCCTCCCAGCTGAGATCAGAAATCAGAAGGGCCCGGAGGGAGGTATCCATCTTAGAACCCGCCACCACTTCCCCTATTCGGAAGGCCCCGAAGAGCAGGGTGAGGGCCACAGCATGGTATAACAGTGCCTCAAACTGGGAAGAACATAACTCCCTCCACTGTCCCTGCAGACCAAACAGTAGCTCTGGGGAAAAGGGGAAGCGGGCATCAGGCGTGTGCGGGACCACCCCTCCAGCATCCGGCGGACCCTAAAGTCACCAGAGTAGTCCTGAAAGCCCCGTGCTTTTGCTAGGAAGGATAGACCTGAGAGCTTACCTCTGATGGTCCTGACTAAAAGGCCCCTCCGCTTCCCTTCCACGCAGAACTCCATAAGATGCTCCACAGGGATGGGCCATTCCTGGGTGTAGCCTCTGGACTCCCTGAAGCTTGCCAGGTCCCTACCTGCTCCCTGGTAGCTGGCCAGAGTGCTGGGTGCCACAGACAGGCTTATGGCCCGTTCTGATTTGGTCCTCCAATCTCCCATAGCGCTGGGGGTACCACGTCCGGCTGAGCCCTTGCCCACGGTGCCAGCTGGTGAAATCTCTCCATCTGGTTCTGTGATAGAGCATCAGCAATGCTATTATCAATACCCGGAACATGGCGTGCAAGGAACTGGATATTATAGTGAAGACATTGGGGCACGAACACTCGCACCAGACGCGTAACGTTGGGGTGTCTAGAAGACGGTGTTGATGACATGCACCGTAGGGAGGTTGTCACACCAAAAGTGGACTGAGGAATTGCCCAGCTTGTCGGGCCAAAGGTGTACAGCCACGACAATAAGGAAGAACTCCAAAAATGTAAGGTCTCTGGTTAGGCCAGCCTGCGCCCAGTTCTGTGGCCAGCTGCCATGACACCATGAGTCATGGAAAATGACCCCAAAACCGCAGGAACCTGAGGCGTTGGAGCTCACCTGTAGCTCCGCTTCCAACAGGCAATCCCTTCTCCATAAGGAGACCCCATTAAATTCCCACAGGAAGGTGGACCAAACTGCCAGGTCAGCCCTGAGAGCAGCCGTAACATGCGTGTGGTGATGGGAGCGTGATAGGCCAGCCATGGCATCATAGATGCGCCGCAGGAATGCGCGCCCGGGCGCTACAACCCTGCATGCAAAGTTCATATGGCCCGCCAGCTGTTGAAGTGTGGCCAATGTCACCTTCTTTGCCCCAACCACCTCCGAGATTTTCCCCTTAAGGGCCACCAGCTTATCCAGCGGGAGCCTACAGCATTAGGCCACCGTATCGATCTCTATGCCCAGAAAAGTGAGGGCGGTGGACGGGCCCTCAGTTTTCTCAGCCGCGAGGGGAACACCCAGTTCCCCCACCAGCCCTGCAAAATGCTCCATAAATGCCCGACAGGCACCCGAGTCTGCAGGGCCTGCAAACAGGAAGTCATCCAAATAGTGTACCACTGATTGCCGGCCTGCCCATCTCCTGATTGCCCACTCCAAGAAAGAGCTGAAGCGCTCAAAAACCAACATGAGATGGAGCAGCCCATAGGCAATGCCCTATCCACATAATATTCACCCTTGAAAGCAAAGCCTAACAGCTCAAAGTCCCATGGGTGCACAGGGAGGAGATGGAAGGCTGATTTGATGTCACATTTTCCCATAAGGGCACCAATCCCGCAGTCCCTAACCATACATACTGCACAGTCAAATGACGTGTAGCGGACAGAGCACAGGTCTGTTGGGATGAAGTCATTGACAGACTCACCCTGGGGAAAGGACAGGTGGTGTACGAGGCGAAATTCACCCGGTGCCTTCTTGGGAACGAGGCCCAGCAGGGAAACTCTGAGTGAAAGTATGGGTGGTGCCACAAAGGATTTTATGAATTGGCAAAATGTCATAAGATTTAAAGTGGAAGAGTATGAACGTGTGGTCAGCAGAAATTAAGGTTATTCCTCTAGAAATGATTTTCTGAATGTCCTGGCTGCAGTGTTAGCAGCTAGCTGGCCCAGGATAAACAGAGTGTAATGTATGGCATATTCCTGAGAGAAAATCATTTATGCTGTGTACAGCTTTTTGAAGACAGTTTGACATACCAATTTTTCTTGAAATGCATTAAAAGTATGAGTACACAGGCTGAACCTGACTTGCTAAGTATTTTTCAAACATCTCTGACATTTATGTTAAGCACCTGTGTTGCAGAGCTGTTGATGCAGTGACTTTTCTGTAATGATACAATAAGGCTGCAATCACATCATCATTCATTTGTACCTAGATCCATAATATCAAGTGGACAGTTGGCAAGTAAGTAGCTTCGGAACTGTGCCCTAAACATTTAATATTTCTTTGCTAACTACAGGCTTACAATTTGTTTCTTTATTTATTGTTTGTTTGTTTATTATTTGATTTATAAGCCACCCTTCCTCCCAGCAGGAGCCCAGTTGTGACTGCTGGATTCAAACAAAGGAAGAGGAACATCATTAATAATAATTTTTGTTTGTCTCTAGCAGTGACAAAATTGTTGTAGATATTCAGATGCTCATCTTTCACATATAATTTTTTTTTAGGAACAGGGCAAACTTTTTATAAAGCCTTTATATAAAGGCTGAGTAAAAAATGTTAGTGATGTAAAAAAAAATCAAAGACATTAGCTGTATGTAGAGAAACAGCACTGTAAAAATTTCATTTCTTAGGAACAGCCACTACATTTACTGTTTGTTCTGCTTAAGAAAATAGATCTTAGCTTTACATAGGCATAGGGGATCACTGTGATAATCAACAGAACAATATTGATGTAGAGCCAGTTCAAGGAAAACCTTCAGATCAAGTGTTGGATCAGTACTGTCTAGATAACCTGATGAAAGAATTCCTTCTTTCAAAATTAAGTCAGCTATAAATGTATATGTAATACCTGAAGAATTTTGCTAGTTCATATTATCTTGTATGAAAAGAAAAACAGAGAAACTTGCATCAAATGCTTCCTAATTTTTGGTTTGAAATTCCAGGATTTTATGGAGTCTGACGTAACACTTTTTGAAACTGAAGAGGAAAATGGCAAGTTGTTGGACATTGTCAATCAAGAAGTTCCTGATTTGGAACAGGCTGGGTTTGGAGTAGTGACAAGATCAGTAAATGTGAAGAGTGGAGTGTAAGTTCTATTTCAAATCATTGTGCAGTGAGAAATAATTAACTTGTCTGGATTCCATATCTTGGTTTTTCTTTCAGTCATGATACTCTGCTGAACCTTGTAGGGAAGCTAAGTGAAAAGTCTACCTATAAGCAATATCAATGGCTACTAGCCATGGTGTCTATGTTCTACCTCAACTTTTGGGGTCAGTTTGCCTCTGTGTGCCAGTTGCTGGGAATCACAAGTGGAGAGAGTGCTATTGCTCTCAGGTCCTGTTTTCAGCATCTAGTTGGTCACTGTGAGAACAGGATGCTGAACTGGATGGGCCATTGGCCTGATCCAACAAGCTATTTATTTATTTATAAAAGTATTTATATACCACCTTCTCGCAAAACATCGCAAAAAAGAGTGGTGTACAGTGACATAAAAACATTTAAAAGCAATACCAAACAATCATTAAAATGAGTGGCTACTCCAGAGACATTTAAATAGCTGCATAGGCCTGTCAGCACAAAAGAGACACCTGAAAGGCAAAAGCCAAGATGCTTGATGAATCTCTGCAGGAAGAGTATTCCACAGCCTGAGACCAATGGTACTAAATGCCCAGCTTCTGACTGAGGCCAGTTGGCCTCTGTTACATAGGCCCAAACTAAAAGTGCTTCTCTGGACGATCTCAGTGATTGGGCTGGGATATAAGGGTTCTGGCGGTCCATAAGATCCTGAACCCAAGTTGTTCAGGGCTTTATATGTCAACATAAGAGCCTTGAACCTGGCCCAGTAGGATATGGAAAGCCAGTGCAGATGTTGTAGCAGAGGTGTCACATGTTGTCATCCATCTGCCCCCATCAGCAGACTAGCCACTGCATTCTCGGCTAGCTGATATTTCCAGACCGGGCCCAAGGGCAGCCCCATTATGATATGTGGTTGCAAACAGAATGAACTTCTGGGTTCAAACATAGTTAAATTAAAATTGATTAATGGGGTGGGGGACAAAATGTGAATTCTGATATGAAGAGTAAATGAAGAAATGACCCAGAATAAATAGTTTAGTCTTAAACACACCAAATCAGTTGCATCAATAAACTATTTTTTTCTCTTTCTTGGTATGAGAATAACAGCTATAACCCAATTCAGGAAAACATTTAGCAACTTGAAGTTAAGAGCTTATTTACTTAAAATGTATATGCAGAAATTATAGATATCATCCAGTTTTTAAGTGCATTGGGTTACAAGACCTGTCTATAACTGTGTGCTTTACTTTGTCTGTGCAGTGGAATTCATTGTGAAAAAGCCGGCAGATGAATTGTGATCTCAGAGTCAGTATTGAAGTTCTTGTGAAATATTTATCCCTGTGATTTCTAGACAGAATAAAATTTCATGCTTGGAAGTTAAGAACTTGATCCTGTGCTCAGTTATGAGCTCTTGCTCTAGTGCTGTGAGCTGTCGTGCCTGCTTCTTCAGTGCAGTAGCACCACAGAAGCATCAACACAGAATTTGTTCAGATATTGGGGTTGGTCAGGCATTCCTCCCCTGAAGACATCTTATGGCCCATGGAACAGGCCTAATGCCAACACAGTACTGCATTAGGATTGCAGTACTGAAGCTATAGCAAAGGGATTATCATTTCCTTGGCTTTTAATGGGCAAACTGGGCAAAGCTGTCCAGTGCCAGATAATATTGATCCATGAGACATACATTTGGAACACCTATTTTTAATCCATATTGGATAAATAGATTAAGAACTGAAAATTCTTTTCGTGCATCTTATGAATTACTAGGACATATTTGACCAGCTGTCCTGTGAATTTGAGCCTCAGAATTTCCCTTGTGTGTCACATCTAGGTGGGTCGCCTATCAGCAGAAGTACTTCTGTGGAGAAAAGTATATATTGGAGAAAGGAAAATATAAATGTTTTTTTGACTGGGGAGGATCTAGTGAAACTATTATGTCAATTCGTCCAATTAAGTTGGTGAGTCATCACGATTTATTTATTTGTTTGTTTGTTTGTTGCATTTGTATACCGCCCCATAGCCTAAGCTCTCTGGGCGGTTTACAACAATTAAAAACATTAAAAACAAATATACAAATTTAAAAACAAATTTTTAAAAGCAATTTAAAAACACATGCCAAAATGCCTGGGAGAAGAGGAAAGTCTTGACTTGGTGCTGAAAAATGTTGGCGTCAGGCACACCTCATCAGAGAAATCATCTCATATTTTCCATAGGAGGAATGCCATCATGCTGGATTATAGCTCGTCCTATCGTCCGAAGGCAAGAATGTTTCTGAAGTCAAGACTAGGGCGTCAGGCCCCTCCCACTCTCCAGTTCATTCTTGCCTTCGTACCGAACAAGTTTGAAATTCTTGCTAGCGTAGCTTCTGATAAGTTTTCTCTGTATTTGTGTGATGGGTGGGAGGTTTGTGTGTGTACTCCTGTACCTTCCTTTTCCCCTCTTCTATCTCAACTGTTTTGGCTATACGTAATTTGTTCTGGGGAATTTCGTTGGGGGGGTTCTCCCTTGCCCTCGTTTTTTCCCCCGTCACCAGCCTAACGGCTCTTAGGGAGACCGCGGCTGTGGCTCCCTTTTCCCTCAGGCGGCAGACATAGTTTCTACTCAGGAGCTTGCGGCTGCAGCTTCCTGGTCCGCTCCGCCGCATATTTCGTGCCTTTTTTGGCTGGCACTTACAAGGAGCCTGCGGCTGCGGCTCCTTTTGTCTTTGGTTACTGCCGCGGCAAGTTTTTGAGGCGGCTCCAGAGCCTAGGCTCCGTGTCTCACGGACGTTCGAGGAGACCGCGGCTGCGGCTCTCCCTCCTTTAGCAGGCGAACTACAATGAACTAGAGCTTGCGACTGCAGCTCTCTGTCCCCGCTGCCTCTATCCTTTTTCTCCCCCCCTTGCCTCCTATTCTCGCGGCAGCTCCAGAGCCTGCGGCGGCGGCTCTGTGCCAGAGCCCCTATCTGGTGGGGTTGCTCCGCCTCCCCCGGCTCATCTGCGGCATCTTAAGCCTACCGCAACTGCCTTTAGAGCCCGCAGCTGCGGCTCATTCTTTCCCTCGTTTGCTGAGCCCAATCGTGCTCTCCCAGCCCAGCGGTCCCAGAGTTTTGGTTTGAGACTGTTTTGTGCTTGCTGGTGCGTTCCTGTGACCGCCATTGCTTCTTTATCACCCCAAGCTTCTCTGATTGGCCAATTTTCCCGCCGTTTTTTGCGGCCACCATTTTATGTCTCTTTCTGTCTAGTCAGTTACAGTGCCAAAAAGGGGGGTCTCAATTACACGGGCTGTAGTTTGCAGAGCCAAGGCTTTCTGGCAGCCCCACAGCGTGATTTACATAGCTTTCTCTCTGCTACTGCTGCTGCCTCTTGCGACTATTTGAATACTGCAACTGCTTGAAGCTGTTGATACTATACCAAAACTGTTTGACGTGGCCGTGTACAAAGACTGTCCATACTATACAAAAGCTGTTTGCTCTGTACATTCTGCCCCATCCGTGGCCGTGTACAAAGGCTGTTGGTTATATACAAAAGCTGCTGGACCTGTACAAAGCCTGTTATTGCTGCAACTGATACCTAGTGTGCAAGGTGTTCATACCCAATAAATCCTGTCTGGACTGTACATTCTGCCCCATCTGTGGCCGTGTACCAAGGCTGTTGATATTATGCAAAGCTGTTTGAACTGTACATTCTGCCCCATCCGTGGCCATGTACCAAGGCTGTTGATACTATACCAGGCTGTTTGAACTGTACATTCTGCCCCATCCATGGCCGTGTACCAAGGCTGTTGATACTATACCAGGCTGTTTGAACTGTACATTCTGCCCCATCCGTGGCCGTGTACCAGGCTGTTGATACTATATAAGGCTGTTTGAACTGTACATTCTGCCCCATCCGTGGCCATGTACCAAGGCTGTTGATACTATACAAAGCTGTTTGAACTGTACGTTCTGCCCCACCCGTGGCCGTGTACCAAGGCTATTGATACCACGCAAAGCTGTTTGAACTGTACATTCTGCCCCATCCGTGGCCATGTACCAAGGCTATTGATACCACGCAAAGCTGTTTGAACTGTACATTCTGCCCCATCCGTGGCCGTGTACCAGAGCTGTTGATACTGTGCAAAGCTGTGCAAATATTACATTCTGCTCCATACTGTACCACACCTACGGATACTGTGCCAAGATATCTGGACGTGCATTCTGGTTGTGTACTAAGACTGTTCATAGTGTACATTCTGCCCCATCATGGCAGTGTACTTAGCCATCAGCCAGTGCATTCTGCCCCAGTCGTGTGCCGTGTACTGAGCCTGTTCGGGTCTGTACATTCTGCCCCATCGTGGCAGTGTACTGATACCCATAGAAAATATAAGATGGCGGTACAGTGCATTCTGCCCCATCGTGGCAGTGTACTGCTACCCTTAATAAATATATGATAGCAGAACAGCCAGAGACAACCCAGGCAACCTTACAAAGCTGTTTGGACTGTACATTCTGCTCCATCCCATCTGTGGCCGTGTACTAGCCTGTTCATAGTGTACATTCTGTCCCATCGTGGCAGTGTACTTAGCCATCAGCCAGTGCATTCTGCCCCAGTCGTGTGCCGTGTACTGAGCCTGTTCGGGTCTGTGCATTCTGCCCCAGTCGTGTTCCGTGCACTGCTACCCTTAAAATATATGATGGCAGAACAGCCAGAGACAACCCAGGCACCCAAGCCGAAACAACAGCTAGAGGCAAACCAGACGACCAAGCCTAAAACACCTAAGGCGGTCAAACATAAGCATGTTAAAGCGGTGGCCAAAACAAAACATCTTGCCAGCCACAGCACAACCAAGCGACCTCGCTATGTCTCTGCTCCAGATCCAGAGGGTTCAACCCATACACAGTTAACTACCCTCTTTCAGTCTCCTGCTGCGTCCTCTGATGAGGAGGACTTCCCTGGCTTTTCTGAGCATCCAACGGTCACCCAACCCGGGGCTTACTCTATTTCACAACCTGTGGGGCCGTCTGCACTTCCGCCTATCCAAGAGCAACGGGCTACATCTCCGGGACTGCAGCTGTCCCAGGAGTTCATTGCTCAACTTCAGGGCATGCTGTCGTTTTTCGCTCAGAGACAGTCACCATCACAAGTTCCCACTATACCTCCACACAGTGGGGACCAACTTGCTCACAGTGAGACGAACCCTTCATGTTCTCCAAATCCGTTTGACATTGCCAGGGGCAGGTTTGCTGATGACGTCTCTGGTGCGGAAGATTCTGCATTTCCGCTGCAAGACGAAGGAGACGTCTGGAATGACCATTCGGAACATGAGCAGGATACATCCTATTGCCTCTTCGATTCCTCAGACTACCAGCCTCTTGCGCGCAGAGTGTTGAACACCCTAGGCCTTCAATCCACCCCAACTGCAGATGCTACTCCCGCTTTAAAAGGGGCCAGGGTCTTGAAATCCCCTGCTCCAGCAGAACACTATCTACCTGTGCCAGACCCCATCGCTAAACTGGCCAAGGATGAATGGTCTCACCCCTTACAAGCACGCCGTTTTAATAACATTGCGGACAGACTTTATCCTTTGGCCCCGGACTTTACTACCAAGCTGGCCGTCCCTGGCATAGACGAGCCAATTTCCAGTTTAGTTTCCAGATCTCTCTTGCCACGGGAAGGAGAATCTCATTTAAAGGATGCCACTGAGCGGAGACTGGACTTCACCTTATGCAAGTCTCATGAGGCTACCGCCTTTTCTATGCGGGCATCTACATCAGCCTCTATTTTTACCAGGGCAGCAATGATGTGGTTGGACGACCTCATCGAGGATCCCAATCCAGACCCTGTTTCTCTGCGAGGATCGTTAATAAAATTACGCAAAACAGCTGCTTTCGTGGCCGACGCCACCTTGGACGCGAATCAGCTAGGGGCACGCGCCATGGCGGCTCAGGTTGTGGCCCGACGGACACTCTGGCTTCGTCACTGGCAGGCTGACTCTACTGCCAGAGTTAATCTATCACGGGCACCTTATGCTGGATCTTTCCTTTTCGGCGAGGAAGCACTAAAGGCAGTGCTTGTTGACCCTAAGGACACTCGAAAGCCTGTCTTGGCCACAGTCAGAAACATCGAGCGCAGGCGGTGTTCCTGTCTCCAGACCGCATAACCACCATCACAGACATCGTAAGATCCCTGATGCACAAAACATCCGCAGACGTCATGCTTCTAGCCAGGGCTCTAGGAATGTTGGTGTCCACCATTCACATTGTTCCATGGGCTCGAGCTCATACTCATCAGCTACAGTGGGCCTTACTGCTGTTCCAACACGACATTGCCAGCTCAAACCATCGAGCCCCAAACTGCGTTTATCATTCCGCTGGTGGACGAGGGTAAAACATCTCACCCGGGGCACTCCGTTCAGAGAACCCCACAGGACTGTCATCACCACAGATGCCAGTCTTCTCGGCTGGGGAGCCCACTGCAACTCTCAGTTTGTTCAAGGGGTTTGAACCGCAGCAGAACTGGCTCAGAGCATCAATTGGCTGGAGCTAAAGGCGGTCCACTTTGCTCTGCTCCATTTTCAATCTCTGCTCCCCTTGGACCATGTTCTTATTCGAACCAACAACACGTGTGCAAAATCACATTTGAACAGACAAGGGGGAACGAGGGCGCGTTCCTTACAGGATCTAGCTTACCTCATCTTTGACTGGGCGGAACACAATCTACAGTCCTTGAAAGCAGAGCATCTCAGAGGTATTTGGAATGTGACAGCGGACTGGCTCAGCAGACTGCAAGTCTTTCCAGGAGAATGGAAACTTCATCCAACCGTTCTCCATCTTCTCCAGCGTCGATTCGGCCCCTTCTCAGTCGACCTGTTTGCTTCCAGTCGCAATTACCAGTTTCCCAGGTACTTCACACGATACCTGGACACGACAGCAGAAGCGGTGGATGCTCTGTCAGTACTGTGGCCGGATGGCCTATTGTACGCCTTCCCTCCAATAGCACTGTTAGGCAGAACCTTGCGGAAGGCATGGCGCGAGAGGGCACAGCTAGTGCTGATAGCACCATATTGGCCCCGTCGACCGTGGTTCTCGGATCTCCTTGCAATGTCGGTGACGGATCCTTGGCCACTACCAGTCAGGCCAGACCTCCTATCCCAGGGCCCAGTATGTCATCAGGACCCCAAGTGGCTCAACCTAACAGCGTGGCTTTTGAATGGCGACATTTGAGGTCGGCTGGACTGTCGGACGCTGTCATTGACATTCTTCTAGCCTCGAGACAACCATCCACCACCCGTATATATCAACATACTTGGGTGGCTTTTTCCAGGTGGTGTCAGACTCAGCACCTCGATCCTTCACAGGCTACAGTACAACAAGTACTGCAATATCTTCATAGGGGCCTCATGATGGGACTTAGACCCACCACATTGCGTCGACACGCGTCCACTCTGTCGTCCATTCTTTCAGTGTCCTCCACTGGTGCCCCTATTGCCTCACATCCGTTCATCAAACGCTTCCTCAGAGGCACTGCTCTACGTTCACCGGCTGTAGTCCACCGTTTTCCCCCATGGAGTCTGTCAAAGGTTCTGCAGGCCTTACAACGCCCTCCGTTTGAGCCTCTCAGGACTGTACCTTTACGTCTGCTGTCCTTCAAGGTCCTGTTCCTGATTGCGATCACTTCTGCGAGACGAGTGTTGGAACTGGGTGCATTGTCTTCTGCTCGCCATCTCTGTGTCTTTCACAAGGATTCTGTTGTACTGAAAACTGATCCTTCCTTCCGCCCCAAGGTCAATTCAGTCTTTCATTGCAATCAGAACATTGTGCTTCCTTCGTTTTGCCCAAACCCTAATCATCCTCTAGCGAAGGCTTGGCATTCGTTGGATGTTCAGAGGGATCTCAAGACTTACCTGTCTAGGACCCAGGAGATTCGACGAACGGAGTCTCTGTTTGTATCCTTTCATCTGAGGTCTATGGGGCATAAAGTAACCATTTCTACCTTATCCCATTGGTTAAGGGCATGTATTACCTTAGCATATGAGTCCCTTATGCTGCCAGTTCCAGCTAGTATAACAGCTCATTCTACTAGGTCAGCTGCCACTTCGGCTGCTTTTGCTACTAATGCTCCTGTTGCCGATATTTGTAGAGCTGCTGTTTGGTCTACTCCACACTTGTTTATAAGGCATTATAAAATAGATCATTATGCCTCTGCCGATGCCTCATTTGGCAGACGAGTTTTGCAACAGGTTCTTAACGACGATTAGTATGTGGGTGGTCCCTCCCTGTTATGGGCTGCTTTGGTACATCCAGCATGATGGCATTCCTCCTATGGAAAATGGACCATTGGTCTCACCTGAAGGGTGATTTTCATAGGAGGAATCCCATCATGACCCTCCCAGTTGGAGGATAACTACATAAATTTTGGGATGGTTTATATATTACAGTTTCGTCATTATATTATATTATATTACATTTTAATTTTCTAGTGAAGTCAAGACTTCTATTACTGTTTTCGCTAGGTTAGAGTCAGATATTATGAATGTTACTATTATGTTTTGTTCTTGCTGGTAGGCCCGTTGGCCTTTTTTTCCTGCATGTTTAGATATATCTCTTTAGACTTGCTGCGAATGAACTGGAGAGTGGGAGGGGCCTGACGCCCTAGTCTTGACTTCAGAAACATTCTTGCCTTCGGACGATAGGACGAGCTATAATCCAGCATGATGGGATTCCTCCTATGAAAATCACCCTTCAGGTGAGACCAATGGTCCAATTTGGGGGCCACCACTGAGAAGGTCTTCTCCCTTGTTGCCAGACTCCCAGCTTTCCTCAGAATAGGCACCCGGATGAGAGCCTTTGATGCTGAGCATAGTGTACAGGTGCCTTTGTGTCAGGAGAGGCGTTCCATCAAGTATTGTGGTCCTAAGCCATGTAAGGCTTTATAGGTTAAAACCAGCACCTTGAATCGAGTTCGGAAACATACAGGCAGCCAATGCAAGCGGGCCAGAATCAGGTTTATATGTTCGAACCGTCTGGTTCCACGATTGGTGGAAAACAGTATGCTATTAGCTAAAAAATTATGTTATGATAACAGTTCATAAACCAATCAAATAAACATTTTTAAAATCTCATATACTCCATGCAAATAATGAAATAATGAAGTCCAATCAATAAACCAATCAAATAAACATTTTTAAAATCTCATATACTCCATGGAAATAATGAAATAATGAAGTCCTTCTGCCACACATAGAACTCTGGCTTCCCGTGGCTTTGAAATTTATTTACAATTTTGAATTTGTATTGTTGTTGCAGCGTGTCTCTAGAAATTTAAGAAGCATTTGGATTTTCTATCATGAGGATATTTTAAGGGGAAGAACAAATAATTTGTTTGGACCAAAGGTCTTAATAAAAACATAATTTGATGTACATTCTTTCAAAATCTGTGCAGTCATTGCTTATCAAAGCAATCCCTAAGTGGTGCAGGAAAAAAAGCTTCAGCAAGAGCATATAAAACCATTTTTGTGGTTAAATCTGTTGCTATTTAGTAGGATGATATTTTTTTAATTGGTTGGACCAGAAAAACAGTTTGAACAGGAAACTTTTCCAGGTTCCTATCTCTTACCTCTTTATAGAGGAGAAAATCAGAGAAGAATATACCATATATATTTTATGTGTCTATGAATCCATTTCACTTGTGTTAAGTGTGCAAGTAGAAAATGAAGTTGAGCTTCCATCATCATTAGCTTCTCAATAATATATTTGTATTTATATTATATATACTTCTTTTTGCAGGAACCACTAGGAAGTCATGAACCTGTACACTGGGTAAGTTATTGTGAAAACGTAGTTTTTAGGACAACATTCCCCTCTAAAAAGCTTACAGTTTTTAATTTTGCAGGGGGGTTGTTTACTTTTCTCCCTAGTGATTCCATATGAACCTTTGTAAGTGTAGGGCCCCAGCCAAGTCCCACTGAAAGTAATGCTGTTGTTATGTGCCTCCAAGTCAACTATGACTTATGGTAACCCTATGAATCAGTGACCTCCAAGAGCATCTGTCATGAACCACCCTGTTCAGATCTTGTAAGTTCAGGTCTGTGGCTTCCTTTATGGAATCAATCCATCTCTTCTTTGCCCTTCCTCTTTTTCTACTCCTTTCTGTTTTTCCCAGCATTATCATCTTTTCTAATGAATCATGTCTTATCATTATGTTTCCAAAGTATGATAACCTCAGTTTCATCATTTTAGCTTCTAGTGATAGTTCTGGTTTAATTTGTTCTAACACCCAATTATTTGTCTTTTTTGCAGTACATGGTATCCGCAAAACTCTTCTCCAACACATTTCAAATGAGTTGATTTTTCTCTTAGCTGCTTTTTTCACTGTCTAACTTTCACATCCGTACATAGAGATCAGAAATACCATGGTCTGAATGATCCTGACTTTAGTGATACATCTTTAGTGATACATCTTTGCATTTGAGGACCTTTTCTAGTTCTCTCACAGCTGCCCTCCCCAGTCCCAGCCTTCTTCTGATTTCTTGACTATTGTCTCCATTTTGGTTAATGACTGTGCCAAGGTATTGATAATCCTTGACAAGTTCAGTGTCCTCATTGTCAACTGTAAAGTTGCATAAATCTTCTGTTGTCATTACTTTAGTCTTTTTGACGTTCAGCTGTAATCCTTTTGTGTTTTCCTCGTTAACTTTCATCAGCATTCGTTTCAAATCATTACTGGTTTCTGCTAGTAGTATGGTATCGTCTGCATATCTGAAATTATTGATATTTCTCCCTCCAATTTTCACACCTCTTTCATCTTGGTCCAATCCCGCTTTCCGTATGATATGTTCTGCATATAGATTAAATAAATAGGGTGATAAAATACACCCCTGTCTCACACCCTTTCCGATGCGGAACCAATCGGTTTTTCCATATTCTGTCCTTACAGTAGCCTCTTGTGCAGAGTATAGGTTGTGCATCAGGACAATCAGATGCTGTGGCACCCCCATTTATTTAAAAGTGTACCATAGTTTTTCATGATCTATACAGTCAAAGGCTTTGCCGTAATCTATAAAGCACAGGGTGATTTTCTTCTGAAATTCCTTGGTCCGTTCCATTATCCAACGTATGTTTGCGATATGATCTCTGGTACCTCTTCCCTTTCTAAATCCAGTTTTGACATCTGGCATTTCTCGCTCCATATATGGTAAGAGCCTTTGTTGTAGAATCTTGAGCATTACTTTACTTGCATGGGATATTAAGGCAATAGTTCGATAATTATTGCATTCCCTGAGATCCCCTTTCTATGGAATTGGGATGTATATGGAATGGAAAGCAATGAGACTTGAATTATTAATGATTAACTTGTTTTAGTGGGAGTTAGTTGTGGCTAACTATCACAGCTTGAGCCAAGCATCTGTAAAGAGATGTGTACTTTTCCTTTTTGTGGGTTTTTGAGTTAGGTCCAGATTTGCCCACATAAAGATGTGTTAAACATTCAAATTTATAAAAGTGAATCGTGAGGATAGGGTGGAACTATTTTCACAGAAGTGTTCTTTGGTATCCCTAATCTAGCAGATCCATATGTAATTCTCTATAAATTGGCAAGCATTCTTCACTTTGGCATGTTCTTTCAGTTCATTTACTTGTAGTTATTTCTTAATTGATATGTAATTTCCTTTAACCAACGGATTGGATTATATTTTAGTTTTCCATAGGAGGTATGCCATCAAGCGGGTAATAGCTCCACCTATTGTCCAAAGGCAAGAATTTTTCTGAAGTCAAGACTAGGGTCGTCAGGCCCCTCCCACTCTCCAGTTCATTCTTGCCTTCGTCCGCGCAAGATCTATAGCTAGTGACTAGATAAGTTTTGTGTGACAGAGTGTGGAGTTTTGTGTGTTTATTTCACGTTGTTCCCTTTCCTCTGTCTTGTCTTTTACTACTGTTTGTGTGTCATTCCTGGGGGTTTCCTTGGGGAGGTTCCCCCTTGCCCGGGTGTTTTTCTTCCCAAGACAAAGCTTACAACGCTTTAGAGAGATCGCGGCTGCGGTCTCTCTCCCTCAGTGGCGGACGCAGCCTTAACCAGGAGCTGCGGCTGCATTTTTCCTAGCCTGCTCAGCCGCCCTTTTCGTGCCCTGACGATCGGGAGCCTGCTGCTGCGGCTTCCTTTTGTCTTTGGCTTTTTTCAGGGGCGGCGCTTTCAATCTCCCCCGCCAGGAGCCTGCTATTACTGCTCTCTGCCTTCCCCTTTTAGCGGCTTCTGCTGGTTGGGCTGCCTTGCCTTCCCCGACTCGTCTGCGGCGTTTAATACCTTGCCAGGACGGTCTCTGCAGTCCGCGGCTGCGGCTTGCCTGTTTGCCGATCTTTCTCCCTGCTCGGGGAGTTCGCTGGCCGCTCTGCCTCCTTGACGGAGGCTTCCCTGCATACCTTATACAGCCGCGATTGCGTTCTATTGCAGCCTATTTTCGCGGCGTTTTTCCCTCAGAGCCTGCGACTGCGGCTCTCCATACTATCAATGTCCCTTTCTGGTTGGACTGCCTTGCCTCCCCCGGATCGTTTTGCGGCAATTTAAATCTCGCTGCGACGGTTGCTAGCAGGCTGCGGCTGTGGCTTGCTCCCAGTGTCCCTGGCTCTGCCCAATTACTAGGGGATTTTTTGCTCCATCTTGCCTCCATGGCAAACTTTCTTCCTGGCTTTTATAGCCGCGATCGCGCTTCTCAGCCCCGCGGCTCCAGAGCGCCTTTTTTATTTTTGGAAGCCGTTTGTTCAGCTCGCTAGTGCTCCCCGGGGACCGCCATTGCTTCTTCATCTCCACAAACCTTTCTGATTGGCCAATTTTTCCCGCTCTTTTCGCGGGCGCTATTTTGTTTGTCTCTATTCAGTACTGCAAAGGGGGGTCACTTTTACAAGGGCTGTGGATAGCAGAGCCCAGGCTCTCAGTCAGCTCCCACAGTGTGATCTACCTTTGTGTGTGTGTTGCAGATAGGATCCTATACTTCTTCACAGGCTCCTTTATTAAATCTGCTGCTGCTGCTGCTGGCTCTGGCAACTTCTAACCAGTACAGTCTCATCGGTGACTGTTTCATCAAGACTGTGGCTGTACACCAAGCTGTTTGACCTGTACACTCTGTCCCATTCGTGGCCATGTACTAAGACTGTGATACTGTACAAAACCTGTTGGAATGGTACATTCTGCCTCATCCGTCGCCGTGTACCAAGGCTGTTGATACTATACAAAAGCTGTTTGAACTGTACATTCTGCCCCATCCGTGGCCATGTGCCAAGGCTGTCGATGTTATACAAAAGCTGTTGGAACTGTACATTCTGCCCCATCCGTGGCCGTGTACCAAGGCTGTTGATACTATACAAAAGCTATTTGAACTGTACATTCTGCCCCAGCCGTGGCCATGTACCAAGACTCCCATCTGTGGCCGTGTACCAAGGCTGTTGATACTATATAAAAGCTATTTGACCTGTACATTCTGCCCCATCCGTGGCCGTGTACCAAGGCTGTTGATACTATATAAAAGCTATTTGACCTGTACATTCTGCCCCATCCGTGGCCGTGTAACAAGGCTGTTGATGCTGTACAAATGCTGCGTGAATTGTACATTCTGCCCATCCATGGCCGTGTACCTCGACTGTTGATACTATACAAAGGCCGTTTGAACTGTACATTCTACCCCATCCGTGGCCGTGTACCAAGGCTGTTGATACTATACAAAAGCTGTTTGAACTGTACATTCTGCCCCATCCGTGGCCGTGTACCAAGGCTGTTGATACTATTCAAAACGGTTTGAGTGTACCAAGACTGTTACTACTGTACTGGCTGTGTATCAACGCTACTAACATTGTACATTCTGCCCCATCGTGGCAGTGTACTTAGCCATCTGCCAGTGCATTCTGCCCCATTCGTGTGCCGTGTACTGAGCCTGTACGGGTCTGTACATTCTGCCCCATCATGGCAGTGTACTGATACCCATAGAAAATATAAGATGGCGGAACAGCCAGCGACGACTCAGACAGCCAAGCTGTAGCAATCTAAAGCGGCCAAGCATAAGCACACTAAAGCTGTTGCCAAAACTAAACATCTTTCCAGCCACAGCACAACTAAGCGCCCACGTTATGTCTCCGTTCCGGCTTCCGATGGCACAGCCCAGGAACAGTTAACGAATCTAACTCACTCTCCATTGCTTCCTCTGAGGAGGAGGACTTTGCTGGATTTCCTGAACAGCCAACTACCAACCTGCCCCCTCACATATTACCGCCCAGGGCTTATCCATCATCACAGCCCACTGAGCCGCCTCTACAAGTGCAACCATCTGTTTCACCGGGACTACAGCTGTCTCATGAGTCTTCTATCCCAACTACATGGCATGCTGTCGTTTTTCACTTAATCACATTCACCGCCACAAGTCTCCGCCATACCTCAACACAGTATGCACCACTATGTATGTCATGAGGCTATTTCATCTTACTCCCCACGTCCCTTTGACATTGCCAGAGGCAGATGCATTGATGACGTTTCATATGGGGAGGAGGCACCCTTTGCTGTACAAACCTATGGAGATGCATGGAGTGCTCATTCGGAACACAAGGAGAATTCTTTTTATCCCCTGTTCGATGCCTCAGATTATCTGCCTCTTGCTCGCAGAGTATTGAACACCCTTGGTCTCCAAGCTACACAACCAGCAGCTACCGCTTCCGCTATTAAAGGGGGCAGGGTCTTGAAATCCCCCGTGCCAGCAGAGCACTACCTTCCTCTTCCTAACAGTCTTTATTCTCTGGCTCCTGACTTCACCAGCAGACTGGCTCTTCCTGGCATAGTCGAGCCGATATCCAATCTAGTATATAGATTCCTTTTTGCCGAGGGAAGGAGATTCCCATCTACAAGGCGCCTCTGAGCGCAGGCTGGGCTTTGTTTTACGCAAGAATCATGAGGCCACCGCCTTCTCCATGTGAGCCGCTGCATCAACTAATATCCTTCCTAAGACATTGCTGATGTGGTTGGATGACCTTTAGAGGATCCTAATCCTGATCCTGTATCTTTGAGGAGGTCACTGATAAAATTGCGCAAGACAGCGGCTTTTGTAGCTGATGCCACTTTGGGTGCAATTCAACTGGGAGCACGAGGTATGGCAGCACAGGTAGTCGCTCAGCGGACCCTCTGGCTTCGTCACTGGCAAGCTGACTCCACAGCCAGAGTTATTATATCAAGGGCACCTTATTCCGGATCAGTACTCTTCGGTGAGGAGGTCCTAAAGGCAGTGCTTGTTGACCCCAAGGACGCTCAAAGGCCCATCTTGGCCACTGTCCGGAATGCAGATCGCAGGCTTTTCAGACGTTTCTCCTCATATCGCACGACCCAGCCCTTTCGAGGAACGCGACCCAGGTGACAAGACCACGATTTCCGAAACTATGATTTCCGGCCCTCCAGGGGATCCTGGAACAGAAGTTTCCCTGGCAGAGACAGCCTTCAAGAAGGAGACTTCCTGGTTTCTATCGACCTGAAGGAAGCGTATCTCCATGTGACTATTTGCAGAGCCCACAGAAAATTCCTTCAGTTTTCTTTCGGCCCCCAGCCTTTTCAATACCGAGCGATGCCGTTCGGCCTCTCATCTGCCCGAGAGTTTTTACCAAGGCCTATGACCGGCCACTCAATTTCGACAAGCCATCTCCAACCAACCCAACGCATACAACATCTAGGACCGATATTGCACACCCGACAGGTGACTTTGTTCCTGACTCCAGACCGTATAAATGCTATCACAGACGTCGCACGGTTTCTGATGTCCCACGTAACCGCAGACGTTATGCTTCTGTCCAGGGCTCTCAGGAGGTTAGTGTCCACCATCCATATTGTGCCATGGGCTCGAGCTCATACGCGCCTGCTCCAGTGGGCTTTGCTACCGTTTCAGCAGGATATTGCTATGTCAAATCATCGAGCAATTCCCTTGAGCCACACACTGCGTCTTTCATTCCACTGGTGGATGGGGGTCCGACATCTCACCCAGGGCACTCCGTTCAGAGAATCCCACAGAACTGTTATCACTACAGATGCAGTCCCCTTGGCTGGGGAGCCCACTGCAACTCTCAGTTCGTTCAGGGGGTTTGGAACACAGCAGAGCAGACTCAGAGTAGTATTGGCTAGAACTGAAGGCTGTCCACTTAACTCTGCCCCGTTTTCAGTCTCTGTTCCACTTGGACCATGCTCTCATTCGAACGGACAACACGTGTGCCAAATCTCATTTAAACAGACAAAAGGGGACCAGGTCCCGTCCTCTACACATCTGCGATCCCTACAGGCAGAAGATCTCAGAGGAATTTGGAATGTGACAGCAGACTGGCTCAACAGACAACTGGTTTGTCCGGGAGAATGGAAACTCCATCCGACCATTTTCCATCTACTCCAATGTCGGTTTGGTGTCTTCTCAGTTGATCTATTTGCCTCCAGCTGCAAGTGCCAGTAACCCAGGTACTTCGCTCGATACCTGGACATGATAGCAAAAGCGGTGGATGCCCTGTTGTACATCTTCCTTCCAATACCACTCTTAGCCAGAACCTTGAGAAAGGCGCGACGCGAGAGGGCCAAACTGGTTCTGATAGTCCCATACTGGCCCTGTCGACCGTGGTTCTCGGATCTCCTTGCCATGTCAGTGACGGATACTTGGACGCTCCGGGTCAGGCCAGATCTCTTATTCCAGGGTCCAATGTTGCATCAGGATCCCACTTGGCTCAAGCTAACAGCATGGCTTTTGAACAGGACATTTAAAGATCTTCTGGTCTGTCTGATGCTGTTCTTGACATTATCTTGGCCTCGAGACGACCATCCACCCCCCGTATAGATCAACATACTTGAGTGGCAGTCTCCAAGGGTGTCAGTCTCAGCACTTCGATCCTTTCCAGACCACAACACTACAGATACTGCAGTTCCTTCATAGGGGCCTCCTGATGGGACTTACACTTAACACTTTACGTAGACATGCGTCCACTCCGTCTTCCATTCTCTCAGTGTCCTACACTGGTGCTCCTATTGCCTCGCACCCGTTCATCACACGTTTTATGAGGGAAACCGCGTTACGCTCACCGGCTGTATTCCACCGTTTTCCCTCGTGGACTTTGTTGAAGGTCCTACAAGCTTTACAACGCCCTCCGTTTGAGCCCCTCAGGACTGTGCCTTTACGTCTGTTGTTGTTCAAGGTCTTGTTCCTAATCACGATCAACTCGGCGAGACGAGTTTCGGAACTGGGCGTATTGTCTTTTGCACGCCATCTCTGCGTTTCCACAAGGACTCTGTTGTACTGAAGACTGATCCATCCTTCCTCTCAAGGTTGATTCAGTTTTCCATTGCAACCAGGACATTGTTTTGCCCTCCTTTTGTCCGAATCCTACTCATCCTCTCGAGAAGGCTTGGCATTCATTGAAGGTCCGCAGGGCTCTCAAGACCTACCTGTCTAGGACTCAGGATATACGACTGACCGAGGCTTTGTTTGTATCCTTTCATCCAAGGTCTATGGGGCATAAAGTAGCCAATTCCACCTTATCCCGTTGGTTGCGGGCATGCATTACCTTAGCCTATGAGTCCAATTCTACCTAGCGTTACCGCTCATTCCACCAGGTCAGCGGCCACTACGGCTGCTTTTGCTACCAATGCTCCTGTTGCCGATATTTGCAGACCTGTTGTTTGGTCTTCCCCACATTCGTTTATAAGGCATTATAAAATAGACCGTTATGCCTCTGCTGATACCTCTTTTGGCAGACGAGTGTTGCAACAGGTTCTTAATGAGGATTAGGTTGTGGGTGGTCCCTCCCTGTTACGGGCTGCTTTGGTACATCCCGCTTGATGGCATACCTCCTATGGAAAATGGACCATTGGTCTCACCTGAAGGGTGATTTTCATAGGAGGTATGCCCCATCACTACCCTCCCAGTCGGAGGATACCTAGATATTTTTTAGGAATTTTATATATACCTGTTACGTTATTTTATTACATTTATTAGTGAAGTCAAGACTGCTATTACTGTTATCTCGCTATGTTAGAGTCATATTATTATGAATGTTGTTATTATGTTATGTTCTTGCTGGTAGGCCCGTTGGCCTTTTCTCCTGCATTTTTAGATGTCTCTCTTTGGACTCGCTGCAAATGAACTGGAGAGTGGGAGGGGCCTGACGCCCCTAGTCTTGACTTCAGAAACATTCTTGCCTTCGGACGATAGGTGGAGCTATTACCCGCTTGATGGCATACCTCCTATGAAAATCACCCTTCAGGTGAGACCAATGGTCCATTCTGTTTTAAAAGAACAAGAAATTAAATGCAGTTGTGAATAAAAGCCAATGTGATTTTCTGTCCTACTCATTCTTTTTTAACTAAATAAACCATTAAGCTAGACTGTTTCAAAGGAAGGAAACTCAGATTAGTCTTGTCATCCAAATAACATTTTCATTGTTTGTAAGCATTTGTTATAAAGTGACACACTGCACACCATACATATTGTATTGCTTAGGACAGCTTAGATTGCATCCTTCACTTCTAAGCTTGGATCCTCAGAAAATATTTCCTGTTTAAAGTCAGAATTGGTATATTATTCTAGTTTTAATTTCCTAACAAACCTATTCACTTGTCGTTTTTAGAGTTAAATGTCATAGAACATTGACCAGGGATTGCTGATGTAAGTCTCAACTATTACAGGTGCTAAGTTCAGTTTAGGTACAAATAGAGTAATTTTCTTAATAGTGTCCAAACAGTTATGACAACCTCCCCTCACCTCTTTTAAATTGAAACCTCCCAACACCTCTTTATGAAGCAGCCCTTGATGTCACATTTTTATAGCATTAGTGGCAGTCATTTCAAACACCTACAAACAGATCAGTCAGGAAACTAAGTGCCTTGAGTACTTTATTAGTGGGCAGCTAGATGATTTAGAAATGTTTAAAAATCAACAAAATGCATTATTATTATTACTTTAAAATAGGAGGAATAGTACAGACATCAACAGTGAATTTAAAAAATATATGAATTCCTACTATGAAAGTAATCCTGGGTTTATTTTTGCAAGGAATTTCTGTTGCCTTTTTACTCTGAACAGTTCTCAATTATTGCCCATCATCTTTGAAATCCCTGGGAAAGCACAACCAGCTGGTAGCTTTTCCTGTTTCTCTTGCTCCTTTGCCCCTAAGCATTGGTGCCAAGAAATTTCTCCTGCATCCATACCAAGTCAAGCCAGTTATATCCTGACATCCAAAGCTGCTGTCTTGCCTTGCTCTCTAGCAAGATGGCTTGAGCTTACATGCTGTTTTTCAGTTATAGTATCTACTATAATATCTATTGAGTCCATGCACAGTTGACTAGTATTTCATTGTCTGCCCCACTGAACTGTGGGGAAAGCCTTCCATGTTCTGTCAACTTCCAAGCCTAACTAGATGCTGTACATTTTGCTGACAATTAGGCAGTTTGCTAGAAAACACCAGGTTCGATTTATCTTTTAGACATCTAAGCATTAATTTTATTTAATTAGCAATGATATAATACATACTGCACAACAGCTTTCCATAAATACAAACATTATTAATAGTTGTCACACAGGAAACTATTGAGTCAACAAGTACATGCTTGTTACCAGCACTCTTAGCAGAATTATCAGATCAGTTACAAATCAAGATAGCGTTATGTGGAAAATACAGTTTAAATGTAAACTTTTTTTCTTTTTAAAGCTTCAGCATGATAAAAGTGTTTCTCTGGGACAACTGCTTATTATTATACCATTTGCTTTCTAGCTTATGCATTAATGTATTTAAAAAACCCTTCTCTTATAGATTAAAGCTTTCAGTAATGCTCATTTCCAAGGATCATGTATAGACATTACAACAAAGGTTGATGATTTTGTATCATTCACACCTTGTTCTTTTAAGGTTCTTCGGGGATGGTGAGTGGATCTATTCAGCACAATTTTTATAGCAGCTTGGAAAACCATTTTAATCCATTTTATTTACTGTCTTCACAGTTTAATTGTATTTGTTTTTAAACTGGCTTGAAAATTGTCCCCCCTTTAAGAATTTTGCTGAGTTTCCTGTAAGAATGTCACATAATTGCAAAAGCTTACAGTCACATTTGTGCCATGCATTTGAAATAGTGTCTCATTTATGGCCACTGGTATCAAAGTTAAGCTATATGCATCATATCTTTATTTTCTGTTAATATACCACCAAACTGTTTTGTGTTTTAACTATAAGTAATTAGAATGAAATCAGTGTTTGTTTACACATTTCTCTTCTATAAATATTTTATTTGAAATCTGGCAGCACCTTCATTGTACTCTTTTCAGCACCTGTTGAAAACATTTTTGTTTAGGTAAGCCTATTCAGACACACAGATGCTGATGTATTTTAATCTCTTTTTAGTCTACTGTTTTAATATTTTTAAAATATTTTAATTGTTTTTATTGATAATTTCAAAGTTTTTTGTAAACCGCTTAGAGGTTTCTCATAATTAAGCAGTATACACATTTTGTTAAATAAATTTGGAGAAAACCATAATCACCTATTGCAACAGTTAACCTTTTACTGGATTTATCCTTTTAGTTGGTTACTACATTATCAGGGGAAAACTGATGCTGATCAGTGTGTGCTGGAAGAGGACCTCTATACTGACCTTGCTTCCTGTGGTTGTCCACCAGCTGCAATCAAGTCCCTTAAGCCTCTTGAATATGTAAGAACTGTATTTAAAAGGTCTGTTTCATAGCCAGTTACATTGAGAAGTCTATTAAATCCCCTGAAATTGATACTCAGGGAAAACAGCATCTAGCAGAGAAACTGAAGAGTTGGGCCACGTATGTGCACAGATATTAGAAAGAACATGTCTAATTAAAACAACTTTTTTTATCATTACCTAATAAACAGTTCAATAAAGCATTTGCAAAACCTGGCACAATAAGAGGCCTTATAGAGCAATTTAAGGCCTGACGTGTGGCATTTGTCCTTGCTATGTTTATAAAATGAAGAAATGCCAAGTGGTGGAGGGACATGGGTAGATTCCTGTTCTACACTGAACTGGTATTAGATATGTGAACACTTTGTGAGAATTCCATGAATTTTAAACAGGCAGAAGTTTTAAAAAATCAAGTGTATTAAAAATATTGTGGAGCACAATATGTTCAACAGGAGCAGTTGTTGGCCTAGGCCTTACTCTTCCTGTGGATGGGGCAGGGGAGAGCCTATAGAGCTCTTCTGTAGTGTGGGAACAAAAATCCAACACATAATTATTCCCTCCCCCTCCTGTGGAGCACATCTGGAGTATTTAAAAATGCAATATTGGAACTTTGTATTCAGAGCCAGGTTTTCAGTTTTCAGGGAGTCCTGGGCAAATATCCTTGGTGAGGCCCCCAGATGGCCTTGTCCCTCATGGAGTTTCCTAGAGTTGGGGACATGACAAGCGGTAATGGTGGCACTGAAAGCCCCTGCAGCAACAGTTAGCAGGCATTTTAATCCCCCAAATATAGCTATGCTATATTGGAGAGATTAGGGAGGGATGCACCTCTCAGTGCCTGGCATCAAGGTGGGAAAATACTAAAGCTGCTTATACTGAACTCTGTAGGCCCCTTTATGATTTTCTCCTTTTCTCTTGCCACTGGGAGGAGTTCCAAGCAGCTACAGTGAACCCTGTGTTGGGAACTTTGAAGAGATCAAACTGATGAATGCCTTGCTTCATCTGCCTAGGGCTTCTAAAGGGGTCCACTTGGCCCAGTGCAGATGAGGCAGGCCCTCAAAGAATTTTTCCCCTCCTGCTTCTTGGTACTAAGAGGAAAAGCTGCAGCAAACCAAGGAACCCATTTCAATCTCTCCCTGATAAAGCATCACTCCTGAGTATTGCTATAATATGGACATTGTGGAGGGATTTCAGTGATGTCTCCCATGCTTCAGCTGTTTGGCACTTCTCACAGTGGCAACGGGGGATTTTTTAAAGGGCCCAGTCCAGTGTGTAGGAGAATTCTTTCCCCTTGGGATCTTTTGCTGGGGGTCCTTTAAGTAATCAATGACACAGGCTTAAAGCAAAAAGGTAGGCCTTTATTTCTACAAGCATATGCAGGGTCAGTCCCCCAGAAAGTCTGGAAGGGACTGCAAAGAGATGTAGTGTGCACATATCTTTTATAGAGTACAGTTACAGCATGTGACAATGATTTAACCAATACCCCAAGTTTCTTCCCCTTGTACATAAGTTTCTTCCCTCTTGAAATATTTCCAACCAACCAGATAACTTTACTAAAAAGAATTCACGGATATTCATAATCAAGTAGATACCTCCCATCCCCATTGTGATCATTGATGTCAATCTGTCCCCATGGCTGATATTACCACTATTCTACTGTCATATATTACTGATGATCTTGTACTGTTCTGAAACCAATATGTACCCAACATTCCATTCTTTTCATGGCTCCTGACCAGTCAAGCTGGTCAAGAATATATCTTAGGATGTTACAACATGTTATTTGAGTGATACCATGATTTCAGAGCCATATCTGGCTTTCCTTAGAGTGACTGGCAGTTTCTATGTGAAATTCTGCTTATAACTACTTTGCTATAGAAAAAGATTAATTTTAAATCACCATATTATAACCCAAAGCCACTTAATATAAAGAATATAATATAAAGAATTATTAGGGAACAGAGTAAAAGAAAAGGGGTAACTGGCACCCAGCCAGTCTCCATCAAACACAGAGGGAAGCAGAAAGGTGGCCCAAGCACTTACTACATTTTTGGAATAAAATTATACATATCATGCTATTATGAAAATTGAATATCAAACTAAAATTTTATCTTGTCTTCCACTTTGATTCCATTATGAAGATTTTCCTTAGCTGCTCTATAATATCAGAAACCTGATTTCCAAAATCACAAAGAAGAGGTATATTAATCAAGAGACTGTAGGCATTGGGTTAAACCAGCCTTTCCCAACTAGTGGGCCACCAGATGTTGTTGGACCACAACTCTCATCAGCCTCAGCCAGCATTGTCAATGGTCAGGAAAGATGGGAATTGTGGTCCAACAACATCTGGTGGCCCACTAGTTGGGAAATGCTGGGTTAAACAATACTAAATGGCTTTAGCCATTCTTGGCACAGAAAGATGCTAAGGAATTTGCAGCAAAGTGAGCTTAACCCTTTTTCTGCTTTTCCGTACACGCAGGCCTGCTTTTAATGCCTGCTGTTGTGACTAAGGGAAGGAAATCCATTTCTCCTTTATCAGTTTTCAAGGGCCCAAATTGCCTGGGGCCAGGACCCCTTAAGGGGTTGTCCATCAAGTGCACAGGCAGGCTTCAGTCATGTTAGGTCCTGCAAAGGCTTCTTGCATTTGTCCAGTCATGCCATGTGCCAATATAGATTCTTCCTCAGTTTTGTGCCTCTCTCAGAAGAAAGTGCTAATAGGGGTGATTGACAAGGGTTAACTGATCTCTTTAATTGCATTTATGGCATGCCCATCCCATGTTCAGATGGCTCCATTGTCCTCCTTCATTTTCAAGAGAAGTAGTAGTGCAGGTAGGAAGCAACCATCAAATGAAATATTTATCTGGATTTAAGAACATAAGAAGAGCCTGCTGGATCAGGCCAGTGGCCCATCTGGTCCAGCATCCTGTTCTCACAGTGGCCAACCAGGTGCCTGGGGGAGGACCCGAATGCAAGAACACTCTCCCCTCCTGAGGCTTCCGGCAACTGGTTTTCAGAAGCATGCTGCCTCTGACTAGGGTGGCAGAGCAAAGCCATCACGGCTAGTAGCCATTGATAGCCCTGTCCTCCATGAATTTGTCTAATCTCCTGTTAAAGCCATCCAAGCTGGTGGCCATTACTGCATCTTGTGGGATTTAAACAAATGACCCTCAAAATACAATTTGTGTTAACGCAATTTGTTTAAGACCTCCTTTATGTTGAAAGATTGCCAGTTTTTCTGATTTCTGTCAGAAAAAAATCTACTGGTTACAAAGTAAGAACAACTATAGATTGTGATATAGCAATAGATACAATTGTGTGGCATTGCAATGTCAACTTCTCATGACTTACCTTGTAATCCTAACTATATCTACTCATAAGTAGTGCTAAATTTAATGGGGCTTACTCCCAGGTAAGTGGGCTTAGGGTTGCAGTCTTGTTTCATGGAAAAATGATGTGCTCAGTGGTAGTTAATGCAAAGTGGGCAGCAGAACATATTATAGGCTTACTACTTCCCTGCCATAATAACAGGCAGTGATATGTGATAACTGACTAGAGCAGTTTCAGACCTGCAGGTTAACTGAAGTTTTGATATGTTAAATTGCCTTTAGTATATGCTGCAATTCAAGTATGCTAACTTTAGTACTAGGTGGGTTGCTAATCTTAACAGCTTTTTGTTGCACTAAGAACAAACTGGGAAACTGTTTCCTTGAGTTCAGCATTGTACCAGATTATTACTGTCCCCCGAGTGTTTAAAAATGTTTTGAAATAGTTCTATAGCTTTCACAGATGAATAGACTAATTCTTCTCACTTTATCGCCTGCCTATTCATGGTTGCCCATTCCCTTTGGGAGAACATGAGAGAATAGCAACTTTTAAAGAATCAGTCTCTCCCTTTGTGCATTCCTGCTGTGCTCCTGGAGTGCACATAATCCTTCCTGTTTCCTCTGAAAAGTAATGTTCTGTTTTGCTGTGTCTTTTGGCTCTCATTAAATTCACCCTGCAAGAAAATCTTGCTAATTTGAAATTTATTGAAACATTTAATAATTTTCAGGAAGACTGGCAATGTTAAAACAGTATGTAGTGTCCTCAGGGGACTTTATGGCAGGAAATAATGACCTCTGTACAAGGAGGAACTTGCCCTGATTTCATTTACAAATAATATTCAATTTATCAGTATGGAACAGTATACTTGCTGTTTTAGAAAGCTGTTTTTAGTAACCCTGTAAGATGTTGATCTAAACACTTAAGAATACAGTAATGGAAAACACTTGATTTACTTCTATGCACAATTGTTTTAAGCCTATGTTTATACAAACATTTGTAATGCTTATTTTTGAGGTAATTGTTGACATTGCTTTTTTGCATAGGTGTCTATGCCAATAATACTTAATTTTGAGCAAGAACAAAACTTGTTCTCAAGCAGCTCAGTCCATGATTGTTTAGCTGAAGTATTTGTTAGATACCATCAAATATAAATGGAATGAAAGTGGTTTACATTTTTATAGCATTGTTGGTCTGGAAGACATTTTAAAAGTAATGTTGCTAATCCCATAAATAGAGCCCAGCTGTATCAGTCCAAAGACCTCTCTAGTCCTGCATTCTGTTCTCACAGTGGCCATCCAGATGCCTATGGGAAGCCCACAGCCAGAACATGAGTACAATAGCACTCTTCCGCTCATGATCCCCAGCAACTAGTATTCAGAAGTGTACTTAGTCCATCTTAGACCATCTCTGATGGTTGTCGGTTAATCAATTTATAAGGAAAAGGATTAGTCAGATAAGGGCTGACTAATTATATTTATCAGGTCAATCAACTTTTACTTGATTTATATTGCCAGTGGAATCCAATTTCACTTCTTAAGGGGGGGTAGTTGGATTTTTATAAGGAATACATCTGGTTAGGACTGAAAATAAACACAAAATGATATAACAAATGTTAAATTAAGCATAAATATTCGTAATAATAATAATAATTTATTTATTTAATTTGTATCCCGCCCTTCCTCCCAGCAGGAGCCCAGGGCAGCAATTACTAGAAGCTGCCACAGAATAATTGATATAGCTCTGATGATTTATCAATCCTGACTATAATTATATTAGGAAAGCAGAAAAGGATGGACTGAGGTAAATTACTGTGTAAATAAGAGTTAAAAGAGTGTTATCCGTGGAAATGTCACCTGACTAGAAACAAAATGGCCACAGCTGCTCTTGTGCCTTTAACAGCAGCTTGACTAGCAGGCGATTTTCATGGCCTAGGAACATTTGAACCTGATAGTGTGCGCAAACCAATCAGCTGTTATGTTAAAAAGTGCAGAAACAATCATCATTTTAAAAACTGACAACCCTAGTTGTCTAACAATTCCATTCCACATTATCTTTGTCAACACTAGTAGTTCATATTAATAGTGGGATACATGTACTTACTAAATAACCGATTTCATAAGATGCTGTATGATTATACTCCTCCTAGAAACTTTATGTAAACATGCCCTCTTGCACATCAGGTTTTGCCTTTGATCTCAGAGTCCTCCCAGCAATCTGTATAACTATTGGCATTATAAAAAAAGGTTCTCCCAGGATTTTTTTTTAATGTGAGGAAGATGCCTTGTAATTCTTCAACGCTTCATTATTATTGAGACTGGAAAGATTTTAACACAGGAAGATGATGCGAGTATACAGTAGTTGTGCTCTTCCTAAATATCTTTCTGAAAGGAAACTACCATCAATAAGAGACCATGTAGTTTTTCTTGGTAATTGGTCCCTAAGGAGAATCAACATCTTCTTGTCTGTCTGTTTGCCTGCCTGTCTTCCGGACAGCACAACCCTTTGCATACTTAATCAATAGTAAGTTCTACTATGTTCAGTGGGACTTATTTCCAGGTAAGTGTGCATAGGATTGTATCCACGATTTTCATTGTAGCTCACAAGGGTAATTTTTTAAAAAAAATAATTGATACCAGTTCATGTATACTTAGCCAGAATTATGAAAGCTGTTCTGATCTTTTGAGCTGTGCCATTGTTTGCCTATCTTCATCTTTCAGGTTTTTCAAATCCTATTTCTCTAGCTGTAAAATGATCTAGTGCAGACAACTCTTAACCATGTTTAGCCTGGGCAGAGCAATCCAAACCTCTGATCATGCTGGAGGCAGTTTGGATATGGCCGAGATGTTTCTCTTCTGGGCTCTGCCACCCTGGAGCTCCTGACTGTGCCCACGTAAGCCATGGCTGGGTGGAAGCTACTGCTAGCAGTAGCTAGCAATGCTCCCAATATGAGTAGAGTTGGGCGAGCAAAAGAGGTGCTGGGTCCTAAGCCTGTCCAGCTAATGGCAAGAGGCCAAGTCTGGTTTCTCTACAGCACCAGCCTTGGAGCTAGGATAGCAAAAATGGATTCTCCTACCCACCTTCTGTACTGGGCAGCATGAGCTGTGGGGCTCCAGATGTGGCAGTTGCTTTGCCTCCATTAAGCACAGCTGCTGCCTGCTAGGAGTTTGGAATGTTTCCTATCTTTGGTTTGGTCAGAATCCAGATGTGCAGCGATATCTGTCGCAAGAGGGAGCTGTATAGGGGGCAATAGTGAGGCATAATTGTCACCTTGAAAACAAATGACTTGCTCTATGCAAATGTTACCAGCCTTTCTCATTTTTAGGTTTTTGCTGAGCCCTTCATCAGTCTTTTTGCTTTGGACAATTGTGAAGGGAGAGAGCTGCACTTGCAAGAAGCTGTCAGTTCAGTTCTGAATAAGGACCTTCATTTTCTTATCCAGTCTGTGTGGGTAAGAAGTGGACTGTAAGTATTCTGACTTCTACTTTGTAGAATAAAGTAACATGTCAATATTTCTTTATTATCCTTGGGACAGAGCAAGGTTTAGTTCTTTCTCCTTTGTTCTGCATCCTTTAGCCAGGACAAAGGGTAATTATCTCCCTCAAATAGTCCCAAATGACGGCAGTGGATAGTACTGGATTACGTTTTGAGTCATTCTAGTACTTGCAAATGGGAAATTGGGGAAAATCTTTCTACACTTTGTAAGAGAATTTAAGTCTGGTGTGTCTCATAATGCAACAGAAATTGTATGTGCATGAAGAAGCTAAAACACAGTGGGCAGTCTATACACATGGGATAACTATCTTTACAGTTATAAGAGAAGCTTGTATATGAGCTGTTTCCTATGAGGTGGAGCCTAATGGCCAGTAGTGGCCAGCGGGGAGGGCCCCCACCATGCTCCTGACCTTCCTGGCAACAGCATCACTACAGCTTACCTGGAGGGACAGGTTGAGGGGATATCAGCACTCTGCAGGCACACTGGCAAGAACACTAGATTGGCTCTGTTAGTACAGCTGCACAGCACTATCATCCTCGCCACCTCTCCCTCTTGGTAAGATGTAGCAGCGCTGCTGCCAGGAAAGCAGGTGTGTGGCTTGTGCACAGTATATGGAGGGGGTCATAGTTTACCAATTAGTAGCTGTGCCAAGAGTTACCTCTTTGGCTATTTTTAAGCAGTGACTGGATATAAGCAAGAATCTGCTGGTGTATATTTCTAACAAGAGAACAGATGATAACTAATTCAGAGTAGATCTAGGAAAAGCAAAGCAAAATGCTTCAAAAAAGTCTGAGACACTTTAGAGCAGTAGCTGTCAGTTGTCAGTAATACAAACTGGTAACAAAACTTGTAACATACCAAGTGCTAGAAGGCAAAGGAGATGTTGTTATAGGCTTTGCTTCATTTGCAAAATTCTCAGGCAAAAGGATGCTATTAATCCCTAATTTTAAACCCATTTATTTCACAAAAAGGTGCACCTGAAAGCTAGTTCCACTCTGGGGAGATCCTGGAGTGCAACTTCACATGCCTCAGTAACATATGAACTGGTTCAGAGTATGGTAAATAAGTATGACCATTGTAAATCATTTTGAGTTCAAAAAGCATTTTTGTCAGCTTTTAAGCTTGCTTCAATCTAGCACTTTTTTGTATTCCTTTTGCTGAGGTTTGTCACTCACCTGAGATTGCCCTAGTATGTGTACTCCACAGATTTATTTATTTAAGATTTATATTCCACTTTTCCCTCTACAAAGGAGTTGCTCAAAGTGGTTTACAAATAAAAAGCAAACATTAAGCCAATGATAATCCAACCATTAAAACACAAATCAACAAACAGCAAAAATACAAAAAGGCAGCACCAACCATCAGTACATTGAGCAGCAAGTTTCAAAAACTTCTTTGAAAATGAAAAAATTCTGGATTTGATCTAAATTGTAGTCTTCTACCTTGCTCTGAACAACTTGCAAATCCATATTCTCTTGCAATTACTATGCAAAATATCAATTCTAGATCAAGCTTTTCATTGTGGTGACTTGTTTTCTTCTACTTGGTTTACTCTAAAAGAAAAAAAGTGCCACCAAGCACTATTTAGACTTTAGCTCTGCTAAATGTGCACCAGTCTTGTATTATTTTCTTTTGGGAAAAGCAACACAATTTTAAAAAGTATAAATAACCTGAATTTATATGAGTAATTTTCGTCTCCGTATCAGGTGCCATGCCCATTTTAAAGCCTTCGATTACTATCATTACAGTAAACAATATCAAATATCATGTCAGCAGGTGTAACTGGACTTCTGCCTTGCCCCATCCACCATAGAGAGTCCCCCAATCATTTGGAGCCAATTTTAAGGGTATGGGGGACTGCAGAGGGAAGGAAAGGGAAATCTGGTTGTGCACAAAGAAGACATTGCGCAAAGAGGATGATACTGTTGAATGTTGCCTAATATTTTCATCGAAGGAACTCCATACTGTCATATTAATTGAAATGCTCTTATATCCATTTATTTTGAAATAACACAAGTGAAGATCAGTGGAATTACTTGCTAACATAGTGCAAGCAAGATAGAACAAGCAAAAAATCTAAGAATAAATTGTTGCCTTAGAAAAGCATCTGACTTGCAATACAAAAACTACACAGTCTTCTTTTAAGATAGGTTTAAAAGAAAAAGCCTGAAAAACGTTATTGAAACAACATGAGACAATACTGTGCGTTTAAAGTGCTCTTCGGGCAAAGCAATCCTACTCAGAGGAGGCTGGCAGAAGTGGAGCCGGCAGAAGTGGAGCCGGCAGAAGGGAACACAGCGGAAGGTTCCACCACATCCCATCTCCTATCAGGAGCCACTGGGAGAGGAATACATTGGCTGCACCAGCAGAGCTCACTGGAACAAAAAGAAATGCATCTTCCCTTCCACCACCCTTTCTCCCGACGTATCATCTGCTGGGACTTCGGATGCAGGACTGAGCCGAACATGCTCAGGATGCGGCGTAAGTCCCCCTCCCCTCAGTTCTGCCCCCAACACACACACCCAGAACACCCCTTTTTCAGGCCTTCTGCTGGCTCCACTTGCGCCAGTCTTGGCTTGGCCCTTGCTGGGCCCATGTGGTGGCAGATTTCCCTGGCTGCACCCTTCTGCCAGCTACACTTCTGCCAGCCCAGGTGGGAGACTTCAGTCGGTGCAGCCCAGTGTAAATGCCAGTTAGACTGTTCCCCAAGTTACAGCTAAAGGCTACAGTACAGAAAACCATATGCCCAGCTCCAGGAAGAGCACAAGAGATTTTTAACTGATGGAAAAGGGTGAAGAAAGGAAAGGCTACTATAACTATACAAGGCTGCAATATCTAAAGGAGCGTATCACTTAGAATTTCTGTAGGATTAAATTAGAATGTAGATCATGAAAAACTATGGAATGCTTTAAAAGAAATGGGGGTGCCACAGCATCTGATTGTCTTGATGTGCAACCTATACTCTACACAATACTGTAAGGACAGAATATGGAGAAACCGATTGGTTCCCCATCGGAAAGGGTGTGAGACAGGGGAGCATTTTATCACCCTATTTATTTAATCTATACGCAAAACATATCATACGGAAAGCAGGATTGGACTAAAATGAAGGTGTGAAAATTGGAGGGAGAAATATTAATAATTTAAGATATGCAGATGATACCATACTACTAGCACAAACCAGTAAAGATTTGAAACGAATGCTGATGAAAGTTAAAGAAGAAAGCACAAAAGTTAAAGAGGAAAGCACAAAAGCAGGACTACAGCTGAATGTCAAAAAGACTAAAGTAATGGCAACAGAAGATTTATGTAACTTTAAAGTTGACAATGAGGACATTGAACTTGTCAAGGATTATCCATACCTTGGCACAGTCATTAACGAAAATGGAGACAATAGTCAAGAAATCAGAAGAAGGCTAGGACTGGGGAGGGCAGCTGTGAGAGAACTAGAAAAGGTCCTCAAATGCAAAGATGTATCACTAAAGATGCATCACTAAAGTCAGGATCATTCAGAGCATGGTATTTCCTATCTCTATGTATGGATGTGAACGTTGGACAATGAAAAAGACGGATAAGAGAAAAATGAACTCATTTGAAATGTGGTGTTGGAGGAGAGCTTTGAGCATACCATGGACTGCGAAAAAGACAAATAAGAGGTACATAACAACAAATTAGAATGGAAAGAAATATTTCAAATTAAAGTTATTTGAATTTTTTAGCCGATTCCCTTTTCCCTTCCCCGTGTTAGGGATGTCTGTTGGCAAGACTTGTGGGAAAAGCCCAAATTGCTGCCCAGAGCTATTAAAATAACAAGAATTTTATGTGAATGGGAAGGGGATACCATGAATATCTGACATGGTACATTTTCATCTCTGTTTCATTATAACTGAGGTTGCTATTACTATTATTATTCCCGCCTTTCACCCTAGTGTCCCAAGAAGGGTCATAAAAGCTGCTGCCTTTCCTCACATAGGCTAATCCAATGTTTGGAATCTTATACTTCTGTCTGAGAGCAAGTTTCACTTAGATGTGTGCAGTATTACAGCCTCAGCATCTTACAACTCTAGTATACAGCTTGGGACCAGGATACTTCAAAGATCATTTTACTCCTTAGGTAGCCAGTCATCACTGCGCTGTGCAGGTGAGGGCCTCTTGCAGATACCATCTTATCAGGAGGTCCGTTCCACACAACATAGGAAGCAGACCTTTAGTGTTGTCGGCACCTACCCTTTGGAATTTTGTTTGTTGTTATGTGCCTCCAAGTCGACCACGACTTATGGCGACCCTATGAATCAGTGACCTCCAAGAGCGTCTGTCATGAACCACCCTGTTCAGATCTTGTAAGTTCAGGTCTGTGGCTTCCTTTATGGAATCAATCCATCTCTTCTTTGGCCGTCCTCTTTTTCTACTCCCTTCTGTTTTCCCCAGCATTATCTTTTCTAATGAATCATGTCTTCTCATCATGTGTCCAAAGCATGATACCCTCAGTTTCATCATTTTAGCTTCTAGAGATAGTTCTGGTTAAATTTGTTCTAGCACCCAATTATTTGACTTTTTCGCAGTCCATGTATCCACAAAGGATATTTGGAATTTACTCTCCTTAAATGTCAGACAGGCACCATCTCTGTTGTCTTTTTGGTGCCTACTGAAGACCTTCCTCTTTCAACAACCCTTCTAAGTAAAGCCCTTATCCCAGTCTGCATCAGTCTTGGAATTGTTTTTCAAGTTTAAGACTTTTTAAGATGTTTGGTTTTTAACGTTGTGTTAAGCTGTTTTACAGATTTTTTAGTGTTTTATCACCTGTTTGCCACCCTGGTCCCCTTTTGGAAGGGCGGGATATTTATTTAATAAATAAATAAATAGTATAATGCTATCATGGGAAGCATGACTATTTTCTCAGTTTAAACCATTTTCCTGGCTTTTTGTTTGTTTTTGGTCTTACTGAAATGACAGTATTAACATACTTATTTCATGTTGTTTTGAACCAGGTGGATTGCATACGAAGGATGTAATTTCTTAGGGAACCAACTTCTACTTGAACCCAGCAAGATTTCAAACTGGACTCAATATAGTGGCTGGAAAGTAATTGGCTCCCTTCGCCCTGTAAAGCAGGTACTGTAACTAAGTCTGTTTCTTCTCAGGTGATAAAATTGTTAGAAGGTTGAGTTATTTTCTGTAGTATGGATCCAAGGCCAAGTTCAATTCTAGTATACATTTATCATACCAAACTTCAGTTTTCTATTAGTTGTGGAAATACACTAACATTTTTATGGATGAGGTACACATAGAGTTCTTGTGTATTATATAAAAAAGGGTATTTGTGTGGATTTATAATAGAGATTTGCACTTCTCCATGAAGTATGAGCTGATTATTCTTTTCTGTTTCAGCCAGCAGTATACTTTAGAATAAAAAACAGATACCAAGATAAATACTTGACGGTTGCTGGAAATCTAATGGATGCAAGAGCTACATCAGTATGTCTTTCCCCATTAAATGGCAAGTCTACTCAGATCTGGCGCTACAGGTCTGGACTCATCAAGTCCAAGGTACTTTGCTAGCAGTAGAAACTCCAGTGTCATAATCCTCAACCTTGTCTCTTTAAAGCCGGCTGTGCAAATAGGGACCAGGTGGATGTGATTTGCAATGGATAAACTTCAGGTGGAAGGAAGTCACCTAACCCTTCCCCTGCCTGCTCTTTATCCCCACAAGCCCTCAGCTTGCTTCTCCCACAGCCCAGGTTCCAAACCCATGTTTCCACTGAATTCACAAATTAATATTTCCAACTTATGTAAATACTTTAAAACTGTAAACATTTCAGGGTGAAACTAGATAATTATTTTAAAAGCAAATAAAAGAGCACTTGGGTTGGGTTCTTTTTTATACATGTAACAGCCTTCATGGGAGAACAAATTATTTTCCTCATGTAGTCCGACATCATGTGGGATCTAGTGCCATCTAGCGTCCGAAGGCAAGAATGGATTGAAGTCAAGACCTGGGGCATCAAGCCCCTCCCACTCCAGTTCATCCTTGCCTTCATTCGAAGTGTTTGGACCTATTTTATGGCGTTAGCTAGGTTTGATGATTGAGTGTGTGGGATTGTGATTTTTCCTTCTGTTCCTTCCCTCCTTCACCCCTTTTGCACTCCCGGAACGTTTGTTGGGTGGATTTTCTTTTTGACTCCTTTTTGTTCTTCCCCACATTCAGTCCTTTGTAGGGGGCTCCGGCGGCTGCCGTTCCCCCTCTAGGCTTCAGCCTCTTGCGAGACGAGCCTTTGCTGAGAGCCGCAGCTGCGGCTCTCTCTTCAGCCCTTCCCTTGCCTTACCACCGCCTCCCTCTCAGGCGGCTGTTTTTATTGTTTTTGTCTCTCCGGGAGCCGCGGCTGCGACTCCTTTAACTACTGCTACAGCCAATTTTCGGCGGCGGCTGCTGTATGGCTGAAGCGAAGGCTGCTGTCTCCTTTGGCAAGTGGTGGTTGGAGCTCGCGTCTGCGGCTCCCTTAGCTCATTTTTACCGCCAGCTTCTTGAATTACAGGCTTGGGTGGCGCTTATAGGCATTGCTCACCGGGAGGCTGCGGCTCCCTCCTGCTTGCTTCGGCGGCTCCTTTTATTTTACTCTGTGCTTGGAACTCGCCCTTGTGCCTCCCCCCTACTGTTTGCTGGGCACTTTTCACGGCCATTACTGGCTTTTTTGGAGCTCACGGAACCCTCTGCCTGTCTGCCATTGCTCCTTCTTCTTCACGGCTACCATTTTGATTTCAATTTTCCCACCCTTTTTGCCGGCGCCATTTTAATTTGCCCCTTTCCCCCCACCTTTTCTATTCACCTTGTTTGACTGTACAGTTACTTAGGCTCTCCAAGCTTTAAACACAAGTCTACCAAGAAAAAGCCTGCAAGGCTAATTTCTACAATAGTGTCTCTATACTAAGCGGCATTTGGTGCTGTTCACCACCCCACCTGTGGGCGTGTACTAAGCTCTTTGCCCACACGACGTATTTACATTGGGACTTTGTGCAGCAGCTGCATATTGAAACTGTATATTGGGATTTATCTGCACAGCAGCTGCATATTGGAACTGTACACGCCTTTGGGCGTGTACTAAAATATCCTGCCACACTGCACCTCTCACCTCTGTGCGTGTGTTGGTGTTAGTCCCTCGCCAGACCGCACCCACCACCTCTGTGCGTGTGTTGGTGATTATATACCGTGTGTTGGCAGCAGTCCCTCGCCATACCGCACCCCCCCACCTCTGTGCATGTGTTGGTGATATAGATATATATACCGCATCTCTGGGCGCGTAGTATGGCGGATCAACACCCAGAGGCGCATGCGACTGGGGCGAAACAACCCTGCAAGACCTCGCATCACAAGTCTGCCAAGCAAAACTGCCCAGGCTTCACTCCAAGGCCATGGCTAAAACTAAACACCTGTCTAGCCACAGTGCCACCAAGTGAACATGTTACATCTCTGTTCCGCATTCTGAGGCTGCTAGCCAAGAACAATTGACAGCCCTCTTTCACTCTCCAGCAGAGTCGTCTGAGGATGACTTCGAGGGTTTTCCTGACCAACCCGTGGTCTGCCCCTCTCAACCCAGTTTGCCGCACCAGACCAGTGAGCCCCCTGCTGCTGTACCTCAACAAGGGCAACCGCCTGCTGTGCCGCTACCAGGGCAACCGCCTGCCTCTGTACTAGGACTGCAGTTATCTCCGGAATTCCTTTTGCAGCTAAAGGATATGCTGAGCTTCTTATCACAGGAGCAGTCGAGAGCCCAAACAGCTCCATTGCTCCAGCACAGGGAGCAGAGCCTTTCCTGTGTTCCAGCTCCGTGTGGCTATTCTGATGCGGTACCTCCTCCCTCACCCAACCCATTTGATGTTGTCAGCGGCAGGATTGGAGATGAGATTCCTGGTTTGGAGGACCCAGAGTATTCTCATCAGGCCGAGGGAGATGAGTGGAGTGACGAGGCTGAATTGGAGGAGGACACCTCATATCGCCTATTTGATGCGGCCGACTTTCTTCCCCTCGCTCGTAGAGCTCTGGGCATATTAGGTCTTCAGCCTATACAGCCTAAATCTACCACTCCTCCTATGAAAGGGGCTAAAGTCCTCAAGTCTCCAAAATCAATGGATCACTACCTTCCTGTGTCAGACCCCATCAGCAAACTGGCCAGGGAAGAGTTGGATCACCCGCTGCAGACACGCCGCTTTTCTATTATGGCTGAAAGACTCTATGCACTGGACCCGTGTTCCAGGCATTGACAAGCCGGTCTCCAGTTTGGTTTCGCGATCTCTCCTACCAAAACAGGGGGACTCACAACTAAAGGACCCCTTTGAACATCGCATGGACTACGCTCTGCGTAAAAATCACGATGCTACCGCCTTCACTATTCAGGCGTCTGCTGCAGCTTCCATCTTTTCAAGAGCATCTATGATGTGGCTGGACGAGCTCCTGGATGACCCCGAACCAGACCCTGTCAAGCTCCAAAAGGGCCTGGTAAAATTACATTAGACTGCAGCTTTTGTGGCTAATGACACATTAGATGCCACCCGGCTGGGAGTGTGAGCCCTGGCCTCACAGGTGGTAGCTCGGCGTATCCTTTGGCTCAGGCACTGGGACGCAGACTCCACGGCCAAGGGCAACTTGCCAAGGGCACCTTTCTCTGGGTCCTTACTCTTCAGAGACGAAGCCCTCAAGGCAGTCTTGGTAGACCCTAAAGACAGCCGAAGACCAGTATTGGCCACTTCTAAGAGAGAGGATCGTAGAACGTTTCAACGTTTCACCCCATATTGCTCCTTTCAGCCCTTTCAAGGAGCGCGGCCTGCGGGACGGAGCCGCGACTTTCGATCTTCTGATTTCTGTTCCTCCAAGGGAGCCTGGAACAGACAACGCTTCCAGGGCAGAGTCCAGAACCGGGAAAGTCAAGGGGCCTCAACTTCAGCATATGGCAGGGGAGCTCGTCAGTGCAAACAATACTGATGCTTTCCCTGTAGGGGACAGACTAACATTTGCAAGTCACTGGTTGCGTCTGACACGGGTCGCCTGGGTCAGAGATTTCTTCCTTCATGGTTACAAACTGGAATTTTGGATGAACTCTCCAGACAGGTTCATTCCCTCCCTACTACCCAGAGTTCGACACAGGCGCCGGATCATCCGGGAAGCTATAACTCATCTTCTCGACATAGCTGTAATAGAAACTGTACCACTGGAGGAGAGAGCGCAAGGGGTTTACTCCCTCCTATTTGCAGTTCCCAAGCGAGATCTGTCATGGAGGGCAGTGTTAGACCTCAAATATGTCACCTTTTTTGTGAAATACCAATGGTTCAAGATGGAGTCCCTGGCGTCAATTATAGAGGCTCTACATGAAGGGGACTGTTTGGCTTCCATAGACCTGACAGAAGCATACCGTCATGCGCCCATCTGTCCAACCCACAGATGTTTCCTGCGATTTGCCTTCGGCCCCCATCACTTCCAATATTGGGCAATGCCTTTCAGACTCTCGTTGGCCCCGAGAGGCTTCACCAAAGTACTGCTACCTCCGCCTCCAGGGTGTTCACATTTACCCTTATTTGGATGATCTGTTGATTCGGGCGGGTTCCAGGGATCTGGCCCTCTCTCACGTTCGCTCTGCCCTCTCAGTTCTGCGCACCCATGGTTGGCTTGTCAACCACAACAAAAGTCAACTTCAACCAACTCAGAGATTGCAACATCTGGGCACAATTCTGGACACCACACAGGCCATGGTCTTTTTATCACCAGACCGGATTACGGCCATCAGAGAGATGGCTTTACACCTTGCATGTCGATCAAGGGCGGACATAATGCTTCTGGCAAGGGCTCTGGCGATGTTTGTCTCGACCATCCACATCGTGCCCTGGGCTCAGCACCACACTCGACCCTTACAGTGGGCCTTACTACCCTTCCAACAGGTCAATGCCACGTCCAACCACCGAACAGTCCACCTGCATCCATTCCTGCGGGCCTCCTTCCATTGGTTGCCGACAGTCAAAAATCTCAGACAGGGAACCCCATTCTGAGAACCAGACAGAACTGTAATAACGACAGTGCCAGTCTGTCCGGATGGGGCCCCCACTGCAATTCCCAGTATGTTCAGGGTGTTTGGTCCAGAGCAGAAGCAAGTCACAATATCAACTGGCTGGAACTGAGAGCAGTCCATCTGGCTCTTCGGCATTTTCAACCTCTGTTCCTTCTGGGCCACGTACTGATTCGCACGGACAATACCTGTGTGAAATCACATCTGAACAGACAAGGGGGCACCAGGCCACAGTGCCTACAGACGGAGGCTTCTCAACTCTTCGACTGGGCCGAAATACATCCGATTTCACTGAGAGCAGAACATCTCAGTGGTGTTTTAAACGTTACAGCCGACTGGCTCAGCAGACAACAGGTGATCCCAGGATAATGGAAGCTTCACCCCACGGTGTTCAGCCTTCTCCAACGATGGTTCGGCATCCTCTTGGTGGACCTGTGTGCCTCCAGTCACAACTACCAGCTACCTCGCTACTTCTCCAGGTATCTGGACACCAATGTGGAATCGGTAGATGCACTGTTGACTCAGTGGCCAGCAAGCCTCCTATATGCCTTTCCCCGAATACCGCTACTGAGCAGGACCCTGAGCAAGCTGCGACGCGAACGGGCCCATCTGGTCCTGATAGCCCCGTACTGGCCTCGTCGGCCGTGGTTCTCCGATCTGCTCTCCCTTTCAGTGACGGATTCTTGGAGGTTGCCGCTCAGACCAGATCTCCTCTCTCAGGGTCCGATTTGGTATCCAGATCCCGAATGGCTCAATCTGACAGCGTGGCATTTGAACGCGGACATTTGATTCGTTCAGGATTTTCTCAGGAAGTTATGGACACAATTCTCGCGTCTCGAAAACAGTCAACCTCTCGTATCTGCCAGAGCACTTGGTTTGCCTTCTCTAGCTGGTGTGACTCTCAAAACGTACAACTGTCTCAGGCTAATGTTCCACAGTTACTGCAATTTCTACATAGAGGCCTGAAAATGGGACTTAAACCTAACACCTTGTGTCGCCACGCTGCCACCATATCATCTATTATCTCTGTCACATCTCCTAGTATTCCTATGGGCTCACACCCTCTCTTCAAACATTTTTTGAAGGGCACCGCCCTACTGTCGCCAGCAGTTTGTCACTGCTTTCCTTCGTGGTGTTTATCGAAGGTCCTGCAAGCCCTACAGCGGCCTCCTTTTGAACCCCTTCAATCTGTGCCATTATGACTTTTGTCCTACAAAGTCCTGTTCCTCGTGGCAATCACCTCGGCGAGAAGGGTCTCAGAGTTGGGGGCACTGTGCTCGGCCCACCATCTCTGTATTTTGCATAAGGACTCAGTGGTGCTGTGTTTAGATCCTTCCGTCCCAAGATCGTTTCGGCATTCCACTGTAGCCAGGACGTTGTTCTGCCTTTGTTCTGTCTGGATCCTGTCCATCCACTGAAGGCCTGGCACTCGCTAGATGTCCGGAGGGCTACCTGTCTCAAACCCAGGACATACGATCAATGGATTCGCTGTTTGTATCCTTTCACCCTCGTACTCTGGGGAAAAAGGTGTCTAGTTCAACTTTATCTTGTTGGTTGTGTGCCTGTATTGCATTGGCCTATGAGTCCCTTCAGCTGCCAGTGACTCGTAACATTACGGCACATTCAACTAGGTCAGCAGCCACTACGGCTGCTTTCGCAACCAACGCCCCTTTGGCAGAGATTTGCAGAGCGGCTGTATGGTCTACCCCAAATTCTTTCATAAGACATTATAAGATAGACAGTTACGCTTCTGCTGATGCCTTCTTCAGGAGGCGCGTTTTGCAACAGGTTATTTATGACAAGTAGCCAGGGGGTGGTTCCTCCCTATTAGGGGCTGCTTTGGTACATCCCACATGATGTTGGACTACATGAGGAAAATGTACCATTGGTATCACCTGAAGGGTGATTTCTCATGTAGTCCGACATCATGGCCCACCCTGTTGGAGGCTGTTTGGGCTTTTGTTACGTTGCAAATTATCACTCCTCAGAGTTATACTGTTTAAACTATTTAGCCAAGTCAAGACCCTTTTGGAACTGTTAAAATGCTTGTTATCTTCAGGTTATTATTTGGGACGTTTCCTTGCTGGTAGGCCTGTCGTCCCTTTCTGTCTTTTCAGATATATCTCACTTCGGTCTCGTCACGAATGAACTGGAGTGGGAGGGGCTTGATGCCCCAGGTCTTGACTTCGATCCATTCTTGCCTTCAGACACTAGATGGCACTAGATCCCACGTGATGTCGGACTACCTAAGAAAATCACCCTTCAGGTGATACCAATGGTACATTTTGACTTCTGTGTTAAGTTCAAATGCATTAGCTCTGCATGTGATACATTCACTTACACGAAAGTCTGGTTGGGAGAAGAACCTCTCTAAAAAGTTGCTTCACTTTGTTTTGTATCACTAGAGTGTGCTAATTTGTAAGAGACTTCTTAGGCAATCTTTATTTTGCATCTGCAGAAAACAAAATAAAGCCCTGAGAACCCTGGGAATGTTTATGCTTCTGGAAGGCATCAACTGGGTTGGTTCTTAGATGGATGTGTGTATAGAGGACCTGTGCAAGAAGTAATAAGATGTTTCATAGTAAATGTGCCTTTAACTTTCCTACACTTGGGCAATACCAAAAATAGGTCCTTCTGTATGCGTTAGTTGAGAGGGCGGCACTTTCATTGGTATCCAAGGTGAGTTCAGTCCATTGTGTAATAAGCCCTTTTGCACACTGAAGTCAAGAATGCATTTAGTCTATGTAAACAGGAATATCAGATATTTTTGTCACTGATGTGGAAAGTCCAAAGGCCCCATTGTCACAATAACATTGGTTACCGGAATCAGGAAAACCATGCCTTCTAGAAAGTACCACAACTAGAAAGCAGCTGCTTCATTTTGCTTTATAGTTGGGCCAAACCTATTTAAATCTCTTCCTTTTAAAAAACGTTCCTTCTTGGCAGTTGTCCAGTTACATATATGCTGTAATTGATAGCACTGAGGTCACTGTTCCAATTGATTCCAACACTTACAACACGCACTAGGTCCTGGACACTACTTAAGATTAAGTCCAGCAGCCTTAATACAGCAGTCACACATAGGCCTGTGGCTGTAGAGCAGGGCTGGGGAACCTGCAGCCCTCCAGATATTGTTGGACTTCAACTCCTAACCAGCCCTAGCCAACGGTCAATGATCTGAGATGATCGGAGTTATGAGACCACCAACAATGGAGAGCTGCAGATTCCCCACCGTTATACCCAAGGCTAACCATGAATCTTGGACCTGTGATACACCAATGCTTATTTTCACTCTTCATTTAAAATGGTTTTTCAAACTGTGTAGTAATGACAGTGATAGCCTGTACTCAGTGAGTCAATTATTTATCACGGTAGCATAATGGATCCAGTCTTCTAATTGTTGGAAGCTACATTCTATTATTCTTTTCTGTAGACCTATCTCTGCTAGAAATATATGTTAAAACCCATCAAGGTAGTGAACATATTCTATCTTTTCCCCAATACATCTAGGTGAATGATGCTTGTCTTGATGTCATTGGAGGCAGAGATGTTCCTGGAGCTAAAGTAGCATTGTGGGTAGAGCATGGGAAGGCAAGACAGAAGTGGATGCTCAGCAAGGACGGGACCATCAACTCATACCTCAATGACCAACTTGTTCTTGATATCAAAGGTACTACTATTCAGGCCTCTAATTGATTTACAGTAGTTGATTTATATACCCTTTTAACTGGGTACAAAAAAACAAGTCTTCATATAGTCGTCTTTCTTCCCTTTTTAAGGCTCTTAAACTAGTTTTAGGTCATGTCAAACTTACTTTGAATAATTTTCATGCTTACCTGGAATAATTTAGAACATGCACATACATGTATAGTGAGACCTTTTGCATAATGAGGCTCAGAGTGCATTTAGTCTATCTAAACAGCAATATCCTTACATTTTTTAACTGATGTAACAATGGAGCATTTTGACTTTTTACCACACTGGAAACTGGAATCATGAAAATCATGCCTTTTAGGTAATAACTACCAGAAGCAATGGCTTCATTTTACTTTGTTTAGTAATTCTGAAAGCTTCTATGTCCACTTTCTGAATAGCCACTGTAATGTTGACTCCTATTAGTATGTTTGAGCATCCAAATGTTTATGATCCTTCAGAAAAAGGAAGAAAATGAGGAAAACAAGAAGCAATGTTTGGATGTTTTATATTGTACGTCGCCCAGAGTGGCTGGATAACCAGCCAGATGGGCGACCAATAAATTAAATAAATAAATAAAAACACAATACAGGAATACCCCGCATTAACGTACGCAGTGGGTCCACAGCAAGCACGTAAACTGAAAATGTACTTAAAGAGAAGCACTACCTTTTTTCACTTGCACCGCCACTGTGCCACCTCTCCTTCACACGGAGCCTCAAAGCCCCACGCTAAAGCCTCTGCTGCTGCGCTGCGCCGCCTCTGCTGCTGCGCCTCTCAGCTGATTCGTGTCTCTTTCCACCCCCCCACGCACCGAAAGAACAGGCCACAACCAAAGGTTAAGTGTCCGTTCTTGCGAAGCAAGCATACGTAAACAGGGGAATGGTGCTACTGTATGTATGTCCGTACTCATGAGTGTCCTTAAAGTGAATGTCCGTATAGCGGGGTATTCCTGTATTTGCCAAAAAAAAGTGAAAAAAGACAATAGGGTAAGCAAAAAAAAAAAGAATTTGAGGAGCACAGTGATAAAAACATTAAGCCTAACAATAAAAATGTATTTAAATACATTAAAAGCAAGAAACTTGGCTAAGGAGGTGGTGGGACCTTTGAATAAGAAGGGAGTCCAATTTGTGCTAAAAGAGATCACAAAGAAGCTCAATCAGCTCTTTGTATCTGCCTTCACAGCACTCTCCCCTCCTGTTGCTTCCAACAACTGGTACTGAGAAGCATATTACCTCTGCCCATGGAGGAAGAACATAGCCATTGTGGCTAGTAGCCATTGATAGCCTTATGCTCCTCTATGAATTTATCTTTTAAAGTCATCCAAGTTGGTGGCCATCACAGCCTCCTGCGGGAGTGAATCCTATAGTTTACCTGTATCCTGTGTGAAGTAGTACTTTCTTTTGTTTGACCTGAATCTTCCAACACTCAGCTTCATTGAACATCCACAAGTTCTAGTGTCATGAGAGGGGAAAAACTTTTCTCTGTCCATTTTCTCCATGCCATATATAATTTTATCATCTCTCCCCTTCATCACTTGTTTTCTAACTGAGAATGTAACCTTTTCTCATAGGGGAGTTTCTCCAGACGCTTGATCATTTTGGTTGCCCTTTTCTGAGCATTTTCCAACTCTGCAATATGTTAAGATGAGATGACCAGAACAGTATTCCAACTGCAGTTGTACCATAGATTTGTATAACAGCATTATGATATCAGTGGTTTTATTTTCAATTCCTTTCCTAATGATCTCTAGCATGGAATTTGCCTTTTTCCCAGCTGCTGCACAATGCATCAACATCTACATCAAGTTTGACAAACTGAGGCAATAGTGGTGACTGTAGTTGAAGTTATAAGTCTTATTGACAAATTAAAAATGAACAAATCTCCAGGTCCAGAAAGCATCTACCCAAGAGTTAACTACTTCAAAGAGCTAACTGACCTGCAATCTCCCAGGTCTCCCCCTCCCCCCATCACTTTTTGAAACTGGTGTTACATCAGCCACTTTTTAGGTATGGCAGCTGATCTTGGGGAAAATTTTGTTAGAAGAGCAGCAATTTTAAATTGTTCATAAATGATCTGGAGTTTCAGGTGAGCAGTAAGTTGGCCAAGTTTGCTGATGACCCCGAATTGTTCAAGATGTTAAGAACAAAAAGGTATTGCAGGAGCTCCAAAAGGATCTCTCCAAATTGGGTGGATGGACATTAAGGTATCAAAAGTAATTCAATGTAAGCAAGTGTAAAGGTATGCACATTAGAGCAAAACACCTTAATTTCACATCTGTGCTTATGAATCTGAACTGGTGGCGACTGCTGAAGAAAGAGATCATGTGGTTATGGTAAGTAGCTTGATGAAAATGTCCCAGTGTGCAGCAGCTGTGAAAAAGGCCAATTCCATATTTCCTATTCCCAATTCCAATAGGAAAGGGATTGAAAACAAAACTGCTAATATCATAATGCTATCATATAAATCTATGATGCAACTACCCTTGGAATCCTGGTTCAATTCTGGTTACCGCACCTCAGAAAAGGACATTGTACAGCTAGAAAAGGTCCTGAAAAGGGTAACCAAAATAATCAAGAGGCTGGAACCTCTCTATGAGGAAAAATTATAACATCTGGGGCTTCTTAGTTTATGAAAAAGGAGCTAGGGAGGACAGATGTGTATAAAATTGTGCATAATGTGGAGAAAGTGAATAGGGAGAAGTTTTTCTCCCTCTCTCATAATACCAGATCCAGGTTGATCCAATGAAGTGGAACGTTGGAAGATTCATGACAGGTAAGAGAAAGTACTTCATCAAAGAGTGCATCACTACTAGCCATGATAGCCGAGTACTGCTTCCAGTACTTCAGGAAGTATGTCTCTGAATAACAGTTGCTAGGGAGCACAAGTGGGAGCGAGAGTTGTTATGCTCATGTCCTACTCAAAGGCGAGCCATAGGTTAGTCACTATACGAGTAAGATGCTGGACCAGATGGGCCTTTGTTCTGATCCGGCAGCACTCTTATGTTCTTTTTTTTTGCCAATAGCATGGGAAGCTAAAATAATATTACTTTGTCATGCAAATAGCAGATGCAATTACCATATAGACATGCAGTGAAACTGAATGGAAGATTCATGTGTTTATACACAGTGATAATACACTCTTAATTTCAGCTGTTCCTGAAGCTTTAAGACAACCATTCATTCCCTAAACTATTAAAAAACCTGTATAGATCGCTCTTTGCATACTGGGAAGTTCTACTGTACAACCTAGAAAAGTGAGGAAAAAATGCAAGGCAAAGACAAAAAGGGACATTGAACCCATACATTTCTGCCCTGGACAACTGACCCCTTTTCTTACTACCGTCTTACTCCTGAAATACATTGTACAGGACTAATTAGTCTGGATCTCATGTATGTTTTGTCACTGTCTTGCTTTCAGTTTGATACTACAGTGTTTTTTTAAAAAAATCATTTTACAAGCACAACACATGTAGTGCATTTAACAAAAAAGACGCTTATAATAAGAAATCAACATTAACTATTGGTCTTTCTTCTCAAATATCTCTTATTTCAGGAGGGTATTATTATGACAGGAACTACATTGTTGTAAACCGGCTTGACACCAGTGAATGCACACAGAGATGGGACTATGAAATATTGTGAGTGTGTCTCACTCCACTATATTTAAAAATATGGACCAACGTGGGCTGAAAACACTATTGAACAAACTACTGAAGTCATACAGCACTGGGACATAGTATAGAATGTGTCAGACTTTGGTAGGCAGGGAATCTAAACTTGTCAAATGTTTTAAGTAGGCAATGGAAAGCTAATCTTATATTTTCTAGTTTACACCTATGGACAGATACGCTACACAGGAGCAATGGCATATTCAGCAGTGTCCTATTAAGGCTTAACAACCAATACTATAGGCTACAGTGGTGATTATACAAATGTTCTCTACTTAATCATTTTTTGTTTCTGTAAAAAAATCTAGTTTTTCAACCTCTTTTCCTCATGTAAGAGCTAAAAGACAACAAGTTAACATTTGAACTGAAATGCATCTCTTACAGTTTTAATTTGCAGGTGGAAGTTTTTTAATTATTGCAGTATTTTCCCCACTGGTGTATAGAACTGCATCCTAGGCCACAGCAAACAGAAAAAAGGGGGCGAGAGAAATTTAGATCAGGAAAACAGCATGCAGGGTGAGAAGGATTAAAGCACTGTTACTCCCATCCAGTTCAGGGGCCCCATGCCATTGCTTTTAAATAAAAAAATATATATATGGTGTAAGAGCAGTTCATCTATTGTCCATGTAAGGTGTATTTTGACCCGGAGTGATTCTTGTAGTGTTTTCCACCTGATAATTGTAGCTGAATGTATAAAACTGCTGTCATTAATGTTATCACAAGTAACAACAGGGAGGTAAAAGCTCTACCCAAAATAAGTCACAATCCAGCCATAGTTAAGCACTTTAATCTCACTAATTTTTAATTAGGGAGATTTAAGCATATGCTTAGTTATGTTAGTCATTAATTTTGGCTGGATTGTGCCCTGTTTTTTCTTCCATCTGTGATTATTCCTCAATAAATTAAATAATTAAAACTAGAACACCAAAAGCAGTCACATAAACTTATTTCCATTCTGTAGCAAAGTTCATCCACCAGATGATAGTGCTGAATGAATCATGTTCACATATCTGTATAGTTTTACTTATGCAAGTTCTAAAAAAAACTTTCAAGAAAAATCCAAAATTTGTTCATAGCTCCTAGTGTAAAGGGATATGAGAATTCCAGAAGATAAATTCAGACTTTGCATCCTGAGAGGTCATTTCTACCTTTCATTACTGCACCCGTGATAGGCATTGTTTTACACAACTCAAGATTTAAATTGTGGTTTAAAACTAGTTCACAATCTTAACACTGCAAGTGTTACTTGCAGTTGTCCACCCCAGTTCTAAGTAACACATGTGGAACAGTCAGGTCTGTATGCCTGAAGCCCTTTTATTCAAAATCTTTCTGAGTGGCTGCTTTGCCAGGGAAGGGGAAGGATTGGGGACTGAATTTAGCACAATTTTAACCATTTTAAAGGACTTTAGATATGCCACATCACCTGTTGTTGGAAAGGGAAACCACATACAGTATTCAGGGTCTGTTTGCACATATGGTTTTCCAGGCACCTGTGTTACGCACTTGGAAACTGAATCGGGGCACTTGTGGTCAGTACTGTTAAAAAAAAAGTGATTTCTTAAATATATTTTTGGAAACAAATGAAAATCAACATTGCTTAGCTAAAACCAAAAGGTGCAAAGATTTCCCTTCTTTTTACAGTTGCATAATTATGGTGTGAAGTCAAAGAAAAGAAAAAACGCAAGGCTGCAAATTTATCTCTAGAAAAAAATAAAATCTTAGAAAATCTCTATTTTTATATGAAGATATGGCATTCTTAATTTATTAAAATCTACCTAAGGACTTGATCCACAACTCAGCTGCATTGTGCCACTAACCACGACACACATGCAGTCTGGAGATACAGAGCCCCACAGGCCCTGCAGCATCTGTCATTGGTTTCAACAGCTGATATATTACAGGGCACCCTGGGCTTCTGGGCACAAACTGTTGCAGTAGAGCACATCAATAACAACAATCTCATTAGCTGTTGTAATCTTTGGATCCTAAAGGAAACCTAGTTTTGCTAGAGCTAAGGAAGCTATGCAAGCTGAAATGCTGAATGTGTGTTTGGATTGCATCCTAATAGCACTTTAGTTTGTAAAATAAATCATGTATTTACTTTTTGCCTCTTATATATATATATATAATTAGGATCTTTAGGTGTATTTTCATCTGAAGCACTTATTTAATAGACAGAATTTCTATGTTATACTATATAACAAACAATTCTTGGCTACATTAATATTATACCTTTTTTTAAAAAATGTGCTTTCAAGCCTATGTAAAATCCAGTCATACTCAATACGATCGTCTCATCTGGTATATCAGTGTTATGCAACTATGGCTACCATCGAAAACCCACTTATTAGAAAGTAAACCTAATTGGCCAGAGTAACCATGAATAGAACACAATTAAATGCAGCAGATTTTTAGAAAATGATCTACTCCTGCCACAGGCACAGCTCCCACAAGTAAAGGATTTCTAGATGATTCTCTGAAACACCAGTAATTTCGTTGGTCAAGGTGGTATTGGGGACCAACACAGAGCTCTGTTCAGCCTGTGGGAGTATTTCCATACAAAAGGCTTGTACCCACAAAAAGACTGAAACTTGGCCATAGAGTTTAGTGGAACATTGTGACTGGAATCTATGTACAAATATTTGTATTGTATAATATAGTGCTGAATGGAAGAGGGAAGGATTGCCTTTAGCCTGTTCATGGTGTATTTATCTCAAACTGCAATAAACTTTTTTAAAAATATGCAAGGGCAATTTTCTCCTAAAACTTAGAATGCCAGTTATCACATTTTGTCCAAAAGTGGCCTTCAATGTAGTGTATATAGATATTTCTCTGTGCTATTGGATTAAAACAATTTAAAATACTATCAATGTTTTTCTTTTCTTTATACAAGATGTTTTGTTTAACAAATATCAATTCAAACCTTTCATTTCAAAGGTATTTTAGGCTGCTGTGTAGCACAAAATCACAATGTTTAATACAAACACTGTCACCATAAATCATAAGAGACAGCAGTAGAAATAAACAATAGACTAGGCTTATTGTTTTATAATGGTGATCACACATTTGGAGGGGGACAGGAAAGTGGTGTGGCACAGGCATCCTGGGCGTTTTGTTCAAAACACTGGTACAGAATTGTAAGGATGGGAAGCATTCCATTTTAAATCACCTTTTTAAATGAAGAAGTAGTAAGAAAAAATATACTCACACCCACCCCGCATTCTGATCTATGGGAGGTGCTTCTGTCAAGCTAATACTTAATCAATGAAGCAACCTAATCGTGTGGTGGCTTCCCATTCAGTTGTTGCCTGGCTAGAAAGAAAGAAAGGCAACAATAGACTGTGAGAGAACCAGTTGTTTCATTCTCTTCCAGTTCCCATGGTGTAAATTCACGATAGGCAAAATGCTCCAATGCTGCTACTAGTGCCATTCGCTCAAGGCAGGGACATGAGTTTTTTTTGGTCCCCATTCTTATGGTAGCTCCTCCTCCGGTTTTGGCACTGTCTTTGCCAAGAGCATGTTGGCTCCTCTCCTTACCAATTTCTGCTTCAGCTCAGGTTTACTTCTAAAATTTGCTCTTACAACTCATTTAAAATCTTTAAAGAGGTTCATACATTTTTCCCCTTCTTCCATTTTCATCAGCAAACACATTTGTTCTCTCTCTCTCTCCCCCCCCCCCACTTTCTATATGGGGGGGGGACTGGGAATTATTTGTGTATAAAAACAGAAGGTGGTTAGTAAAATGTTAACCAAAAAGAAACAACCTTCCACTTTGTCCTCTTACTCCACCTTCCTTTGGACCAATGGATTCATTTACTGGGATGGCAACATTAAGGAAACGGATGCACACAAAACCTGTAGAGAAACTGAGGCATTAATTAGTAGTACTTCCACCCACTGTCAGCTTTGGCATTAAGTCAGAAAAAGCCTGTATGCTCCAGACAACCCATTGAAAACCCCACTAATCACAGCTGTAGTTAGGATTGGAGTGGAAAGGGAGCACTAAAGAACTCATTACATCAGATGAACAAGGGTACTCTCTCCCATGGAAAGTTTGCATGGAAGTTTGGTTCCCTCTAGTGCTCAAAGGCAGACAACACTGAACTTCTGGAGGGGCGTGGCCAGCAGAGCTGCGAAATGGCTGCATAACTTCGCTGCTCTGTTCCCTCCAGATGGAAAAGCCTCCCTAATATTAAATTGGGACATAGTCTTATTCATAAATAAAAGCTATTTCGAGGGGGGGAATGCTCCCCAGCATATTTAAAGGAAAAGAAGGCATTTTGGAGGACTATTTTAAATCACAAGACACAGAAGGCCCAAGCGCAGCAAAGAGACAACTACTAAACAAGATGGCTCCCGGATCTCAGAAAAGCTCTAAAACAGCACTTGCAGATGTGAATTTCACGGCTGCTTCATTGAAGGAAGAGGTAGCTAAGCAATTTCAGTCTTTTAAACTGGACATAGCAAGTACCTGGGATGCCTCTTTTCCGCACTTGGAGTTTAAACTGATGGACCTCACTGCACATTTGGATGATGTAGCGCGATCATCATCAGAAGCACTGAATCTGAGCCTAACCAATTCAAAGTAACTATTGTTACTCCAACATGAGAATAAAATTATAAAAAATAAGCTGGAAGACATCAAGAATCGGGTATGTAGATAGCATATTCGTTTTCATGAAGAACACTCTGCGTCAATGGCTGCCTTTTTGGCAGCATGGTTAAATTCTGTACTCCCAGGCATAGAAATATCAGTAAATGATTTTGAGCGAGCTCACTGGGCACTAGCTGCAAAACCCAATGATAAAGCACCCCCAGGGGATATTATTGCTTGCTTTACAAGGTTCACAAAGAAAGAAGATTTAATGCGAGCCCTGAGAAAGATTACAGATTTGCAGTTTGTTGGCAAGCCTGTTATGGCATTACAAGATTTATGCCCTGATACGCTGCAAAAGCGAAGAAATTTTAAACTGGTCACCACCCTCTTGCAGAAGGCGGGAATCAGGTACCACTGGGGATTCCCATTTCGACTGATTGTCCCTAAGAATGGAGGGCTGCTGACAGCGAGCACCAAGAAGGAGGCTCTATCCCTCCTGACAGCATGCAACATAGAACACGCTGAAGGGATCCAAAAAGAAGACCTAGAAGCTGACGAAAATGACACATGACAGCTATAACGAGTACTGGGAAAGCAGCAAGAAAAATCTTCACCCTCGCAAACACACCCCTACAGAATCAACAGCTAATATCCATGCAGAAGCTCAATCTCTCACACCAAGTCCTTCTAATGCAAAATGAAGAGACTGTGCATCAATACATACTACATACAAATTCTCCAGCATTTAAATCTCCAAAATGATGTTGAGAAATAGCATGCAAGTCCCCTCCTTCCTCATTCCTTCCCATGTGTCCCCAATACTTTTTTCTTCTTTTTAACTCATGTTCTTTCTGGGGGAGGGGGCAAAACAAAGGAGATGGCAGCTCTTTGCAGCGGTCTTCTCCTTTCCATATTCTTTTTTACCTTTTGGCTTTTTCTGCCAGAAAAGTTGTGTTTATCACAAGGGCCTAAGCCCTGGATCTATGCACTTTTGCATAGGCGTGGACTCTGTGTTTTCAACTGAGTCTGCAAAGTCAGGCCTCTAATGGCACCGCTCAGGGACTTTAAGTTTTTCCCTGTAAGGAAGGTGCTGGTATGTTGTCCAAGTTTAACATTTGTTTCATCAGTTAGACCCCGTTGGGTAAGGTTTGGGGTGGGAAGGGGCTCGTGGGGAAGGAAAGGTGGCTTATTTTGGTTGCTATTATTAAACCTTCGATTGATGTATTCCAAGTTAAAATTGGTGGTTGTACATGGTGGATGTTAAGGGAGCAGAGTGGGGAGGGGAGAAAGAAGGGGGGAAGAGGTCAGGGGAAAAACCCAAAGACATTATGACTAATGTAAAAGTTCAAACCCTCAATGTGAAGGGGCTAGGTGACAACATAAAGAGGCACAGAATAACCCATTATATAAAAGGTATGGCCCCTGATATTACCTTCTTACAAGAAATTCACTCACCCCGTACCTCTGAAACGCTCTTGAAGCATAGCTATTTTGACAAGCAATATTTAGCAGTTGGCTCTGCCAAGGCCCGTGGTACAGCAATTGTATTCAAGAGAAATTTCCCTTTTGAAGTACGAATTAAGACCCAGAAGGGCGCTTTATTTTTTTAGTGGGCCTATTAGAGAGTTCCCATCCAATAACAATAGGCACATTATATGCTCCAAATTCAGGGCAATTAAACTTCTTAACTACAGCATTTCAAAGACTAAAGAAAATTGGGAAAGGGGACTTTATTATTGGGGGAGACCTAAACCTAAATCTAAATCTAAAAGGGCTAGATCCAGAATTGCTTGTTAAATCCAAACTGCAAAAATCAATTATTAAAGGCAAACATAAAATATTAAAGAAAAAACTACAAATGCTGCATAAATTTGGGCTAAAAGAAGTTTGGGTGGAACTGTACCCAGGGGACCATAGTTTCACTTTTTCTTCGAAGACCCATCAAACTCAGACACGCCTGGATAGCATCCTAGTATCAGAGACATTACTGACACAGGTGGCAAGTGCCACCGTAGGGACTATTAGAATCACTGATCATGCCCCTGTCATAGCATCCTTTTCAAACGTGAGCACTCAACAAAACTCCCCAGTTTGGAGGTTTAACCCAATCTTTCTTACCACCCCAGGCAGCACAAATACTATAAAAGACACTTTAAAAAACTATTTCACAGAAAATGAAACTCCAGACCTCTATCACTACCCAATGGGAGGCAATAAAGGCGGTGGTGCGTGGCATCTGTATAAAAGAATTAATGAATATTAAAAAAATAAGCAGGTTACAGACAGATGCTATAATAAGAGAGCTGGAAATATTGACAGCGGAATATGGGAGAACAGGATCTAGAAAAATACTACGCTCCATGGAAATAAAAAGACAGGAATTGGATTTACTAGAGGTAAACAAAACAATGGTCAGTCTGCTATATGCAAAGCAACATTTTTATGAATATGGAAATAAAGGCTCAAGATTGGCGAATTGGATCAAGAAAAAACAAAACAAAAGGGTGGTACACAAACTACAAAAAAAGGATGGGGGCTAATATGGGAAACTAAGGCAATTAATAGAGAATTTACTCATTTTTATAGCGAACTACATAAGGATAGCGGTAGCTCAATGAGCGCAATCCAGGACTATTTATCGAATGTGCAATTGGCAGCTGACAGGGGAGGAGAGAGTGACACTGATAGCCCCTATTCAGTCTGAAGAAACTGATGAAATCATAAGCAACTTAAAGACCAATAAATCTCCAGGACCAGATGGGTACACTAATGAGTTTTATAAACACTGTAAGGAGCTTCTCACTCCAAGGTTGGTGCGTTTATTTAATGGAATATTAGCTGGTGATGCCTTTCCGGAAACCTGGAGATATTCCAAGATAGTGGTTTTACCAAAACCTTTTAAAAATCCTCTATACATGGAGTCATACATACCGATTTCAATATTGAACTCTGATTATAAAAATTTTACAGCTATTTTAACCAAACATATGAATTTATCACAAAATTAATCCATCCCGACCAATCAGGCTTCATTCCAATGAAACAAATTGCTGACCCTATTAGATACATTTTAAATTTGATCAAACATTGTAAAGATAATAAATTGCCCCTTGCTTTTTTATCTCTTGACATTTTTAAAGCTTTTGATTGCATAAACTGGACTTTTTAAAAGGAAACTGCAAGTAGAATGAATTTTGATCCTACAATGTTATCAATCATAGACAAAATATATAATACTTCCTTTGCATCTGTCAGAGTGAATGGATTGATTCAAATTTAATTTCTATTCGTAGGGGTACAAAACAAGGGCGTCCCCACTCTCCTCTTCTGTTTTTAATAGCCATAGAACCCCTGGCACAATGTCTCAGGAGCAACAATGCCATCTCTGGGATCTCCATAAGAGGTGACACTCATTTATTAAGTCTTTTACACTGATGACATGGCATTGCTGATTACCAATCTGGTAAAAGCGGCCATTCACATTAAAAAAGAATTTGATCAATTTGCTCAGGTATTGGGATTGACAGTTAATTTCCAAAAATCAGAGGCATTATGTTTTCATTTACCCCCTAGAGATCAAAATATGTTTGGAGAAATTTTAGGTATAAAACTCTGTCCAAAACAATTACATTATCTGGGAGTACAAATACATAAGAACTTTAACAAACTATTTCAAGCAAATTTCAGACCTACATGGATGTCGATTATGCCGAACATGAAAAGATGGAGCAAACTTAATCTCTCTTTAACAGCAAGAATAGCAGCGCTTAAAATGAATGCACTTCCCTGACTCACCTTCCTCTTTCACACACTTCCTATATGGATTTCAGACAAACAGTTTAAAATACGGCAAAAAGAGTGAGAATTCTTCGTATTTAAATCCAAGAGGCCCAGAATCAGGAAAAAATTAATATACCGAAAGGTAAAGGCAGAAGGATGGGGGACGCCCAACCTAAAGTTATATTATGAAAGGTTCCTTCTGACTGGTGCCTATGGGAGGCTACCTAAGCAGGGTTCCATTGCTTGCAACTGATGCTATTCTCTCTGAGGGAAGATGAACTTCATCCAACTACCTCCTATGAAAGTAGACAGGAAGAGGAACATTGCGCTGCCAAGGAGGGAGAGCCCCTTGTCATCTGCTGCTGCTGTGCTGCTTCCCCTGGCTGTTACCATCACCACCCTTCCTGCTGGACTGCTGCTATTAACAGCTGCCATGCCCTGCAGGACCAGGTCCCAGGTACTCAGCCAGCTGTGGCTAACCTTTTCCACCTGTCCCTCCTTGGAGGAATATATAGGCTGGCTGGCTGAGAGGCCTGGGAGACCTTCTGCCTGCAGGAAGAGGAACATTGCGCTGCCAAGGAGGGAGAGCCCCTTGTCATCTGCTGCTACTGTGCTGCTTCCCCTGGCTGTCACCATCACCACCCTTCCTGCTGGACTGCTGCTATTAACAGCTGCCATGCCCTGCAGGACCAGGTCCCAGGTACTCAGCCAGCTGTGGCTAACCTTTTCCACCTGTCCCTCCTTGGAGGGATATATAGGCTGGCTGGCTGGCTGAGAGGCCTGGGAGACCTTCTGCCTGCAGGAAGAGGAACATTGCGCTGCCAGGGAGGGAGAGCCCCTTGTCATCTGCTGCTGCTGTGCTGCTTCCCCTGGCGGTCACCACCACCACCCTTCCTGCTGGACTGCTGCTATTATATTTTATTGTATTTTAATGCTATTTAATTACTTGTTCTGTTGAGTTTGCTATTTATTTCTATGTTTTTGTATTTTATGCTGTTTTACTCTTATGTACACCGCCCAGAGAGCCTTTTGGCTTTGGGCGGTATAGAAATTAAATTAAATAAATAAATAAATAATAAAATAAATAAATTATGAAGCCAATCAACTCCACCATCTTATTTTCCTGATCCTGGACAGCACTAGAAAGCGTTGGGTCCAAATTGAGAATATTGGTGGATGGCCTATCTTTGAACACATTTTTCAGAAAAATTACTAAAACAACATTGCAACGCATAATGGGAAATTCTTTCACAGCCACATTGATTAAATGCTGGAAGAAGTGTGAAAAAACTCTGGTTGGTTTAAATTCTCCTTTGACTCCTCTCTTCTTCCATCCCGATTTTTATAATAAAAATAGATATATAGCCTGGCAGGAATGGAAGTTGAGGGGACTCTTCAGTATTCGAGACTTTTTCACTAACAACCAACTAATAACAGAGCAATCTTTTAGAGATACATTGGGTGACATGAATTTTTCTTGGATCCAATGGCGTCAGACACATGATTTTTTATCAAGGACACGAATCAAAGAACAGGCTTGTTGCCAATTAAACCCTTTTGAACAACTGATTGTAGCTGCACATAATGGTGAGAGAGGCATTGTTTCTCAAATATATTCAATGTTACTATCACTTGAGGGCTCTGACTTATCCAGTCTCAAGATGCAATGGGAGAATGACTGTAATATTTTCATAGATGAAGGGGTGTGGCATACTTATTGGCAAAAACCTATAATAAAATTAGCCTCCAGCCAACTACACGAACATATGCTAAAATTGGTGCATAGATGGTAGCAATGTCTGGACTTTGTTGGAGGGGCTGTGGGGAGCGGGGCATGTATATGCACATGTGGTGGTCTTGCCCTCAGGCCCAGTCATTTTGGAATCTGGTATTTGAAGAAATCCAATTGATTGTGCCTGGGCCCGTGGCCAGGACTCCGCAGGTGGCACTCCTTAATCTCCTCACTGATGTAAATGTGGATGAGATGGACAAACAATTAATTGGACATCTACTTATGGCGGTCCATCTAACAAGAGCAAAACATTGGAAAGACCCAAAAGGTGCAACGGTAAAATATTGGTATCACAAGATCTGGTTCATTGCCTTTATGGAAAAACTAACATACAAACTAAGGGCTGCCCGTGGTATTTCTAAAACTAACAAATTTACCTCAATATGGTTTTCTTTTATCCAATATGTTAACAATAAAGAGCACAATCAAAATCCACCATCTTATTATGCTAAAATTTGGAACGACTAACGTTAAACAAATTTAGGGGGGGGGAATTTCCTTACCTGCTTCACCCACCATTGTTTCATCCACATCCCGTTATTCCTTAAGTAATGACACCTGGTTGGGGGGAGGGGGGTTGTTTGAGGGGCTTGTAATTGGTTGTATTGAAATTGACATTTGTGGAAAAGATGTATGTTCTCAATTAACTACAATGTGTGTATTACTCTCTTAGAAGAAACAACAAAAACGTGTTACATCATATTGTAAATTCTATTTGGAAAATCAATAGAACATTATATATATATATATATAAAAACCACTGAACTTCTGAGAGAGCAGCTTACTCTTTCTCCTCCAGAGGCTTCAGTTCATTTCCTGGCTTTGCTCCATGCAATATTTTGGAGCTCTCCATAATTGTCTTCTCCTCAGGCCTGTGTTTTTTGTTCTACCTTTCATGTGGTGCCGCTGTTTTGTCTTGACTTCTTTGCTGGATTACCTTGCTTGTGGGTGTCTGAACATTTTTACCTTACTCGTCTATCTTTCCCCATATTTTACCACATAACTAATCTGTTTTGTTTGTTCTTTCATTCCTTCACACCTGTGTTGGTATGTATTTTATTTTAATTTTTAAGGGGGGGGGGAGTCTGTTAAAATAATCTAGTCTTCTCTGTATTATGTAGCCTCTCCTCCCTTACCTGCTTCAGCAGCTCCAAGCAATGTTTTTCTGGGGATTGAAACAGTTTCTTCCTGGATGATAGTCCATCAAGTGGGAAAATGCTGCAACCTAGCATCCGAAGACAGGAAATACATCAATTTCAAGTATTTTGTTCTGCTTGCTCTCTCCAAATCCATTTCCTGCCATTCAGTCCAGGCAGTTTTTCTTTGTGACTCTGCTTATTCCTCACTGTTCTAAACTACCTCTGTGATTTCTGTGCATGTTTTTTCTACCTCGTTCATCCTTTCCTTTCTTCCTAATTCCCATTTGGGGTTTTTTTTGGTGAGTTTAATTTTTCTGTTCCATTTATGCTTACTTTTTTGCCCTCTCCTCATTCGAGCCTATTCTTGTGAGCAAGTCTTTAATTTTCCTCCCCCCCTTCCATGTGCCCAATATAGTAAAAATAAAACAAAAAGCTCTCATGTGTCCATTCTACCCTTCATAACTTGTTCTCCCTTTTCATCCTTTCCTTTCTTGCAAACTACAGGCATTAGTAGAAATATCAGTTGTTAGTTGTTTTATTAATTATTAGTGCTTGCTTGTGGGACTTGAGGGGAACAAAGTATTTCAAAGTCCACCACACTCAACTGAGAGCTGCATGTATTGGCAGTGTGGTGGCAGCTGTCTTCCTAAGTAGCTTCTGACCACCCTGGCTCATGGGCAGAGCAACTTTCAGCTCAGTGCCACACCCTGGTTCAGGTCTTGTTTACAAGCCAGTGCTATTTTTCTGCAAAATTTACTGTGGGTGCCAATCCGGTCACCTCCCTGCTGTCATAGTTTCTCCGGTGAGGGAAGAGGCTTCAGCAATTATTTTTATAATTATTTCCAGCATGACAAGCCATCACCACTGATAGGTGGGTGCTGAACTCCATCCAGCATGGCTACAAGATAGAAGCAAGCAAGATGGCAAGGGCTACTTCAGCTCTATCAGCCTTCTCCAACTCAACAGCAAAGAGGTCATCATCGTGCATGTAATATGGCGCCTGTTGGATATTGCAGCCATCAAACTGATCCTTACAGGAGAGGCCTTCTCCGGAATCTACTCCATCTTTGATGTGCTGAAGAAAAATGGATCCTGGGCAGTTTTGGTCTCTAAAGTTCCTCAACAGGTTCATGGTCTACAGTGGGGGTTGCCAACCCGGCACCGTGGAGACCTCCATTGTGCCCCAGGCAGATGGCCCAGACTCTGAGCTTTCATTCTAAAAAGTCTGTAGCCCTCCTAGAAAGAAAGTTATTAAGTGGAGTGTGAAAACATCCTTCTAAGTGCGCTGTGTGATATGAGCCAGCCTGGCTACTCCTGCCTGTCACTGTTCTTACTCAATGAATGAAGTCAGTCTCAACTGATATGTTTGAACATCAACAGGAACCCCTAGGGTCCTAAAGAGCTTGTTTCCCCCTCCCCTTTAGGGCACTTTACCTGCTTCTGTCTTATTTTCTAGTATGGAATTTCTGTGTTTTGCCCTTCCTTTTTTCCTAGCAAGCAGAATACATCTTTCCTCTGGCGGGTTTAAGCTGAGGTTAGGTACTTTTCTGCAAATAGTACTACAAAGTAAGTGCAGGTGGATGTTAAAGAATCCCTTTCCTGAATGGCAAATGCAAAATGTGAAAACTTTGCAAAGAAGTTTAGGGATGTCTCCAGTTGTGTAGGAGGTGATATCTAGGCACTCATTAAGAATTCACTATATAATTTACAGTACATGGCCACTTCATAAGTCTCTTTGTGTTTATAAGTGGGTACAGGATGGGAGCCTAGGCTTTGGTTTAGGATTGGCATTGGGGAAAATAGGATTCTTGTGCTTTTAACAGCTATATCTCCATATCAGGACCAAGCAGACCATAGCTGACTTCTTATGGTAAGCATGAGGCTATCCTGGGGTTAGTGTGGAAAATCAGGAATGACTGTACTCTCTCCAGTTGTGTGTTATGCCATGCCCTCCATGACAACCATTTTGTAACTGGCACCCTTGGCACTCTCTCAAAATTGGAAATGTGCCCCCTGATCCAAAGGTTTGCTGACCCCCTGGTCTATAGAAAGTTCTGGATGGAAGCATTGGCATTTCCAGAGAGGCTCTGCATGTCTTGGGCTTCCTAGCATCTATAGACCTGAAAGAAGCATATCTCCATGTGCCCATCTATCCAGCACATTTAAGATTTTCTAAGATTCACATACAAACAAATATCACTTCCAGTACTAAGCTATGCTCTTCAGGCCAGCATCAGTACCACATGTCTACATACAGGTAATGGTTACCCACTTTTGCCTCCAGGGTATTCATATATATTTGTATTTGGATAACCTTCTGATCCTTCTGAGTTTCAATCTCAATAGGACATGCAGATGATGCTGGCATGCTTGAGGGACCATGGCTTCCTGGTAAGCAACAACAGTCATCTTTGGCCAACACAGTCCCTATAGCATATGGGGGCTCTGCTGTACATGAATGCATGTCAAATTTCTTCTCACTGGAGAGAATTTAAAAGATCAGTGTGGCAACTCTCTCATCTGCAATATCGGCAGATATGATGCAGTTCGCAAAAGTTCTGGGTAACAGTCCAACTCACCCCGTGGGTGTCCTCTGCAATGGGCCCTGCTGCCTCATCAGTTTTCCATCACCAACTGTCACTATATGCAGGTACTCTCAGCAGCCGCACTGCAATTCTCCCTGTGCTGTTGGTGTTGAGAGTTGAATCTGAAGAAGGCAATGCCGTTCACAGATCCTTGGAGAATAACAGATGTCACCTTCTTGGTTTCTACAGTCAGTTTGCTCAGGATCATCAGTCAATTAACAAAACAAAGCACAACATCAACTGGCTCAAGCAGAGGGCAGCACTTCTGGCAATGCAGATCTTTCCTCTGCATCATGTTCTTCTCTGCATAGAGAATACAACTACAAAGGCTCATGAGCTTTATAGATTACAGCAACGCCTTCGAGTGTGTAGATCATGAAAAACTATGGAATGCTTTAAAAGAAATGGGGGTGCCACAGCATCTGACTAAGGAAAGGGGATGAGACGGGGGTGTATTCTATCACCCTATTTGTTTAATCTACAGGCAGAACATATCATACAGAAAGCAAGTTTGGACCAAGATGAAGGAGGTATTTATTTATTTTATTTAATTTATATACCGCCCTAAGCCCAGAGGCTCTCTGGGCGGTGTACAAAAAGATAAAAACCAGCACAATATATAAATACATTAAATACAATAAATCAAGAAACAAAACAAACAGACAACAAAAGAACCAAACAACGTCCAAAATACAGAAATGCTGTTAAAATACACTTTAAAATGCCTGGGAGTATAAAAAGGTTTTCACCTGGTGCCGAAAAGATAGTAGCATCGGCGCCAGGCGCACCTCATCAGAAAGACTGTTCCACAGTTCGGGGGCCACCACTGAAAAGGCCCTAGCTCTAGTCACCACCCTCCGAGCTTCTTGATGGGATGGTACTCGGAGGAGGGCCTTAGGTGTTGAGCGCAGTGTACAGGTAGGTTCATATTGGGAGAGGCGTTCCACCAGGTATTGCGGTCCCATGCCGTGTAGGGCTTTATAGGTCAAAACCAGCACTTTGAATCTAGCCCGGAAACAAATAGGAAGCCAGTGCAGACGGGCCAGAACAGGTGTTATATGAGCGGACCTTCTGGTCCGTGTCAACAATCTGGCCGCTGCATTCTGGACTAGCTGTGGTTTCCGAACATTCTTCAAGGGCAGCCCAACGTAGAGCGTGTTGCAGTAGTCCAATCTAGAAGTTACCAGAGCATGAACAACTGAGGCGAGGTCGTCACTGTCCAGATAGGGACGTAGCTGGGCTACCAATCGAAGATGGTAAAAAGCATTCCGTGCCACCGAGGCCACCTGGGCCTCAAGAGACAAGGAAGTATCGGAAAGAACTCCCAAGCTACGAACCTGTTCCTTCAAGGGGAGTGTAACCCCATCAAGAACAGGATGAACATCCACCATCTGAGCAGAGAAGGCACTCACCAACAGCGTCTCAGTCTTGTCTGGATTGAGCTTCAGTCTGTTAGCTCCCATCCAGTCCATTATCGCAGCCAGGCAACAGTTTAGCACGTTAATAGCCTCACCTGAAGAGGATGAAAAGGAGAAATAGAGCTGCGTGTCATCAGCGTACTGATGACAACGCACCCCAAAACTCCTGATGACCGCACCCAGCGGCTTCATGTAGATGTTAAAAAGCATGGGGGACAGTACCAATCCCTGCGGGACTCCACAATGGAGAGTCCAGGGTATCGAGCAATGTTCCCCAAGCACTACCTTCTGGTGACGACCCACCAAGTAGGAGCGGAGCCACTGCCAAGCAGTACCCCCAACTCCCAACTCTGTGAGTCTTCCCAGAAGGATACCATGGTCGATGGTATCAAAAGCAGCTGAGAGATCAAGGAGAATCAACAGAGTCACACTCCCCCTGTCCCTCTCCTGACAGAGGTCATCATACAGGGCGACCAAGGCTGTTTCAGTGCCAAAACCGGGCCTGAAACCGGATTGAAATGGATCAAGATAATCAGTGTCATCCAAGAGCCCCTGGAGCTGGCCGGCAACCACCCGTTCCAGTACCTTGCCCAAGAACGGAACATTCGCCACAGGTCTATAGTTGTTCAGGTTATCTGGGTCCAAGGAGGGTTTCTTCAGGAGCGGTCTCACTACCGCCTCTTTTAGGCAGTCAGGGACCACTCCCTCTCTCAAAGAGGCGTTTATTATCTCCTTGGCCCAGCTGGCGGTTCCGGTCCTGCCATCTTTCACCAGCCAAGAGGGGCAAGGGTCCAGAACAGATGTGGTCGCCCGCACCAGTCCAAGGATCTTGTCAACATCCTCAAGCTGTACAGACTGAAACTCATCCAATAAATAAGGACAAGACCGTGTTCTGGATGCTTCATTAGATCTCACTGCCATAACATTGGAGTCTAAGTCCCGGCGAATGCATGTGATCTTATCCTGGAAGTGCCTCGCGAACTCATCACAGCAGGCTACAGATGAATCCATAATATCCCGAGGGCCAGAATGTAAAAGCCGTCGTACAATTTTAAAGAGCTCCGCCGGGCGGGAGAGAGATGCCTTAATTGTGGCAGCAAAATATCTCTTTTTTGCTGCCCTCACCGCTACTATATACCGCTTAGGAGGGGGCGCATGGGAGCGATCGTATGAAACTTGGAGGGAGAAATATCAATAATTTAAGATATGCAGGCGATACCATATTACTGTCAGCTCTGCACTGAGACAGCAGAGCCAGTGGGGGCTGGAAATTCCTGGGTAGTTATCAGGGCGGGAAAGTCCTTAGCTGGCAGTCTGGTCGTAAATCTGCCAGGCTAACGAAGATGAAGCATGATAAGGGCAAGGCCCTTCCTAAGCTTACGTGCCAAGCCAGAAGGCCAGAAGCGAGGTCAGTAGAGGTCCGGGTTCAATTGCCAAGGGGTCAGTCCAAGATAAGATTCAGGGACACTAGAAACACACGAAGCCACGCCTGACGTTGTAGTCAGCAACAAGCTGAAGCCAAGGTTTGACTTTTAAGGAGCATGTTTGACAGCAGGTGTGAGCCCTCAGCGTTTTGGCCTTAAGTGGACAGTCCTGCCCCTCTTCTGCCTGACCTTCTGCTGTCTACGTTCTGCAGGTGAGGGGGGAGTATCCTGTTCACTGTCTGCGTCTGGCTGAAGGGCTTCAGCTGTGTCTGGGGTGGTCTGCAGCTGAGGGGGAGAGGGAGCTGGGTTCTCAGGAGTTTCCTCCGTTTCTCCTTCTGGGTCTGCTGCTTCTGGGTCTGCTGCTGTTACTCCCGAGTCATCCTCGTCTGATGAGTCCTCTGACGGGGCCATGACAATTACTAGCAGAAACCAGTAAAGATTTGAAATGAATGCTGTTGAAAGTTGAAGAGGAAAGCATAAAGGCAGGACTACAGCTGAACGTCAAGAAGACTAAACTAATAACAGAAATGACAACAGTTTTATGTAACTTTAAAGTTGACAACGATGACATTGAACTTGTCAAAGATTATAAATACCTTGGCACGGTCATTAACCAAAATGGAGACAATAGTTAGGAAATCAGAAGGCTAGGACTGGGGAGGGCAGCTATGAGAGAATTAGAAAGGTCCTCAAATGCAAAGATGTATCACTGAACACTAAAGTTAGGATCATTCAAACCATGATATTCCCGATCTCTATGGATATGAAAGCTGGACAGTGAAAAAAAGCATAAGAGAAAAATCAACTCATTTGAAAACTGGTGTTGGAGGAGATCTTTGCAGATACCATGGACCGTGAAAAAGATAAAACAACTGGGTGTAGAACAAATTAAACCAGAACTATCACTAGAAGATAAAATGATAAAACTGAGATTATCATACTTCAGATACATAATGAGAAGACATGATTCACTAACAGAAGGGAGTAGAAAAGAGGAAGACCAAACAAGAGATGGATTGATTCCATAAAGGAAGCCACAGACCTGTACTTACAAGATCTAAACAGGATGGTTTATAACAGGTGCTATTGGAGGTCACTGATTCATAGGGTTGCCATAAGTCAAAATCGACTTGAAGGCACATAACAACAAACAAAAGCACAGTGGGACTAGGTCCATGAGTTTACAGAAAGCGACTCTTCTCTTGAACAGTGCAGAAAGTCATCTGATCTCTGTGATAGTGGAACACATAAAAGGAGACTTAAAACATTCAGGCAGATTTGCAGATCCAGCCAGGCTGGCATGGATATTGGTGGTGGTAGTGTTCCTGCAACTTCAGTCCTGCTTGAAACAGTCTTAGTGTAACTTTTTGCATTGCCAAGGAACCATCAGATTCCTTGCTTTTCCTTGCATTGGCATATCTCTCAAAAGCTTACCTGCATATTCCCAGCTTACAGTACACTGCATGTATCTACAGATTGCATACAAACACCAGCACTCATACCTCCAATATAAAGCCCTACCATTCAGTCTGGCATCAGTGCTGTGCATCTTCACCAAGTTGATATGTATGCTCAATCAATCATTTATTATTACGGTCAAAGGCCAGCACTATAAAATATTAAAACAATAAAATGATAAAACATATCAATATTATACAGAGAAGGAAGCAAACAGCAGCCACTTGAGGTAATATGGCACTAATAGTGTTGAATAAATACATCAATGTATGCTCATAGCTCACTTTGGGTTTCAGGGCACACATGTCTACTCTTCTCCAGACAACATCCTGCTAAGGTTGCCTTCATGACACAGTGCACCATAGACCTACAGTCCATCCTGACTTGTTTAGAACACCACAGCTTTCTAGTCAATAGTTTCAAGAGCTAGTTGCAGCCATCATATCAGATTCATCTTATAATTGAAACAGCCCGAGGACTCCTAGCTCTTTCCCCAGAGACAGAATTCAAAAACTACAGGTAATCATTTCACCTCTACTCTGAGCCGAACAGTGAATCTCATGCTTCTAGTCCAGATCCTAGGAATGACAATCACCTGAATAGACATCCTGCCCTGGGTCCATTTCCACTCAAGGGCATTCCAATGGCTAGTCCTACCCCATCAGGAGGCAATAGTTCAGATTCTCCTCCCATCCAGCCTCAAACAGTTCTACTGCTATTGGACAAAAACATGCATCATATCCAAGGGTGTGCCACTCATAGATCTGATCCTGCATCACTGTGATGACAGACACCTGTCTCTAAAGATGAAGTGGACTCTCGAGTCAAGACGTGTGGTCCAGGCTCAAAACAATGAATGGCACGGCACTACCTGACTGGAGCTCAGGTTGGTCAACACAGCGTTCCATCACTTCACACCTCTCCTGTGGAGTTCACATTTATTGATGCAGACTGAATCTGCAACCATAAGAGTCATATAAACTGTCACACAGGCACCAGATCCAAATCCCTGCACCAGGAAGCAACCATCCTGACAATATGGGCCAAGGCCAACCTGCTATCACGGGAAAGCTGAAACCCAATGGCAGACTGATTTAGGCAGCAAGCTTTCTAACTAGAGGAATGGAGCCTGGACAGAGTAACTTGGTTTGTAGCCATCCAGAAACTGTTCAGACATCCAACTGTGGACCCATTTGCCCCAACAACAACTGGAAGACTAGACAGTTCTATTCCACTTAGGGAACAGAGGCAAATCGCTGCCTTCATGCAAGCTTGGATACTAGGCCTCCTTTACACGGACTGATAGCATGGGTGCTACACAACATCCAAATGGAAGGGTCCAAAGTAATCTTGGTGGCTCCACCACCCATGAATTTCAGGACTTCTATATCTGTCATCATCCCCTCCCTAGTTTCTGCCAATCAAACCTGACCTATCACAGGGTCCAATTAGGCACCCAGATTCAGCTTGGCTCCACTTAGTTGTTTGGAAGCTGACAGGAAAATAGATTGGCCAGAAGAGGTCAGCAGTAGCATCCTGTCATTCAGGAAACGCTCCACAGAGTATACAAGACTCCTTGGACAGCATTCTTAAGATTGTGCAAAAGGAAAAAGGGGAACCATATCAAGCAGGAAGAAAAAGAATTGCTGGTCCTATAAGCAGGCTTCAAGGTACTGTTTTAATATTTTCAAACAATAAGCTTCAGACCACTTGCTGGCCCTGCCCAAAACAAGTTCTAACTTCAAGTCTCCTGTCACTCCACCTCCCATTCTTAAAAGTGGCACTCATTAACATCACTGAGCTAAAAAACACCTCCAAACTTAGCACTCTGCTGTTAAGTAAAAACCTCTGTATGTTCAAGAACAGAGTAGTGCACATAACTGATCCCACCTTCATGCCCAGAGTCAATCCAGTTTCTCTCAGAGCCCAGGAACTTCCTTTTGACCCCATCCTACCCACCCATGGGAACATACTTGGCACAAATTGGGCTCCTGCTGGGGAGGAAGGGCGGGATATAAATCAAATAATAATAAATAAAAATAAATTAGATGTGCAGTCAATATAAATTCAGAGGATGGAGCTGTCAGACAAAGCCACATTCTATTTAAGGCATTATATACTGTGTAATCATTTGCATTTCTAAGCAATGTACATAAAAACAAGTCATACATAAAATGAAACAGTAAAACAACAAAATCATTATAAAATCAAGTATTACCTTAAAATGCCTGCTGGAACAACAAAGTCTTAGTCACATGCCTGAGGCTCAACAGGGAAGATGAGAGTCTAATCTCAGTTGGGAGGGAGTTCCACAAGGATGAGCCCACTACAGCTTATTTGTATGTGGATTAAAGTCTGTGTAGCCCTGACCTTGTTCCAACACGTGCCTACTCCACTGCATATTACAGCATACTTAACCAGGGCAGTAGTCACATCTGTGCCTCTATCTACCAACACTTAATTGGCAACTTCCCAGTCAGATTAATGTAATGTACTATTGGAGGGGGGCTGCACTTGAAGATTATTCAGAAGAGGTCAGCATTCTGCAACTTCTGCAGAATGCAACTCCCAAGATGTTAACTAGTACAGCCAGCTCAATCAATATAACATTGGTGCCTAATCATTTTCAAGTACAATCAAGGTGCTAATATTTACATATAAAGCTCTAAAAATGACTTGGGGTGCCTCTCCCTTTATTAACCAGCTCATGTATTAAGATCAACAGGGGAGGCCCTTTTCATGGTTCTCTACCACTAGCTGAAGCACATGCTGTGATGGTGCCAGGATAGGGCCAAACAGCCACATGGTCATCCACCAATATATTTACAAAACAATACAGACTGGACATTCACACAGAGGCTGCATTTGGCTACTCCAACATATCCTACCTCTTGAATATGAAGTCTCTTAGACCACCTAGGATTATACTCAGTTTTTAACACATAGTGGATACCTTTCATGCCAAACAAGGAGAATGGAACATTGGTTGTTTACCATGAAGATTCTTACTTATTTGTCTTGTAAAGGCATCTACTACCACACCCTAGGTAACATAAGTAGTTCCTCACACTGACATCACATACAGGATCAAGTCACACATATATACTCACTCTTGAGTCAGATCCCTCCTCCTTTTCTGCTGTACCTAACTAAGAGTAGCTACAAGAGTAGAGGATGGGGGAAACACGTTGGAAAGGTGTAACCCACAGTGGATGCCTCTGCATAACACACAAGAAGGAATCTTCACAGTAAGTAACCAGTGTTCCATTCTCATTTATTGTGATGCAAGACCTTTACCATATATTTGTGTGAGCCTGGTTTGTCTTATATATGCACACCTTGAATATTAACCCCTAGGTAATTCTGCATCATTTGGCATAAATAAATTATAGATATAAATATACTCTCCTCCCTCATCCATTAAATGTTGAATATCTGCTGCTAGTAACATCATGATAACATCTTATGAACTCTGTTAATATTTACTTTGGGGGAGTTACTGAGGTGGCAGAAGGAAAAAAAATATTTACACACAGGTTTTATATAACGTATTTTCTAACTTAATTTCCCAGGTAATTAAAAGAAACATTTGCATAAAATATATAGAAATATGCTCTGTGCTTCTATTTTTGCTTTCTCACACTACTAGAGAATACATCCCATTTACATCCTTTATGAGATACCAATGCTGAAGTGTAGTGGGTTGGCTTTTTCTATACCATGAAATAGCACTTATTTGAAATCAATTCAACTAAAAAGTGCTGACACTTTTGACTTCATAGGCCCATAGCACTATCCACAATTTGGGTCGTCACTTTTAGGAAGCAAATAGCTTTAGTATGGCAAAGCAGTTCCTTACTTAGGTATACTGAACTTGTCACCACTGATACCTGGAAAAGTACAAAGCACATCACATTCATCTGCAGATGCTTTATATCAGGGGTGGAAACCCTGTGGCCCTCCAGATGTTGCTAGACTAAAACTCCCATAATTCACCAGTTATTAGCCATGCTGGGTGGGAGTCCAACAAGTTCTGGAGGTCTACAGGTTCCCCATTCCTGCTCTACCCTCCGATGTGCTCTTTTTATATCCAATAAATCTACTACCTCCCACCTCACTACATGTACAAAAGCTATAAAAGAGCCTTTATATACAAGGGGTCACATTTTTCTCTTTCTGTGCAATGGGCAGATTTAAGCCCATTTAACTTTGGCTGGATCATGCCTTAGGTCCCTTCTATTTCAACGAGCTATTTGAGACCACACTTGATTCTCCCACTGAAGTCAAGCACTCTTAAGTCTCCTTAATTTTAGCTAGATCACACTTTTAGACTACTTCAACAAGCCATTCACTCCACAATGATAACACCAAGTTCTCTTTTTCGGCATCTGAAGTAAGATTCAGTTCTTTAACACAAACAGCATTAGAGCTCCATATTTGCTTTAGTGCATCCATATGTGAGAGGGGAAATCGTAACCCATAAGTCTATAAAGAAAGAGAAAGTATGTTACTGAGACAATATGAAACTAAACATTAGGAACTTTTCATGAAGTACTTTATGCATGCCAATAATCATAACATACCCTGGCCCACTAACAATTCCTGACATGCAGATGAATACAATCATTGTAAAGATCTTAGTGCATGTTTCTGTACTTTATTAGCTAGGCTAGCCAAATGGAACCTCCAGGTTCAGAGGCAGTACACTAAATATTAGTTGCTAGAGGGGAACAAGGCAATATTGTTGCTTTCATACCCCACTTGTGAGTTTTCTGGGAGCATCTAGCTGGTCACAGTTGGACAAAGGATACTGGAGTAAATGGATTCTTGGTCAGACCCAGCAGGGCTCTCACTGTCCAGCATATGTACACAGCTTTTCAAATGGATGAAGCAAAATGGCAGCATTGCACAAGCTAACATCCTGCTGCACCAGCACTGGGTGAGTAGCAGGGGGAGAAAAGACAGTGCAGTGTGTGCAGAGGTAATTACCATCTGAAAATAAGGAACTTCAACACTATTCCAGTAACCAATGTAATTAGCAGAATGAAAAACAAACCTCTGCTCTTCTTTCCTCATTCATATCCTCATCCCCCATCATATGGTCTTGCCTCTTGTTCTTTAAGGAGTGATAGACAAAAATCATTTCTTTGTGCATATCATCCTAGAAAATGAGAAAAACAAAATATGCCATTGTAATTTATCAATCGATATCAAAACATTTACAAAAATCCTCCTTCATTGTAAGGTAACTTTGGAAGTTTCACCATTCATCTTGTTTTTGAACAGTAATTATTAAATGCCTTACCTAAAGGCCAATATCTGGATATGGATCTATAGGCTATCTTTTAAATTCTTACAAAATGCTAACACTTTCCCTTTACAGAACTGAATTACTATTATAACAAACAGGGCTAGCTCTAGGCATGCGGGGCCCTTGGGCACCAGCCTGCCCCGGGGCCCTCCGCTCCCCTTCTGCGATCTGCAGCAGGAACGCTGATTGCAGGACAGGAGCTTCCGAGCCGCCTGCCATCCCCCCACTATCTCCCCGCTTCACCTACCTTTCTCTGCTCTTTTTTGCGGCTGCGCGCACAGGGTTGCCATCAATCAAGATGGCGGCCGAGGTTTCTGTAAGGGGCTGAAGCCTCTGCCGCCATCTTGGTTGATGGCACGCGCACGCATTGCTGCCATCAACCAAGATGGCGGCAAAGGCTTCAGCCCCTTACAGAAACCTCGGCCACCATCTTGATTGATGGCAACCCTGCGCGCACTGCAAAAAACAGCAGAGAGAAAGGTAGGTGAAACGGGGGGATGGCGGGCGGCTCAGAAGCTCCTCCTGTCCTGCGATCCGCAGCTCCTGCGGGAAGGGGAGCGGAGGGGCCCCTCAGGGGCCTCTGTAGCTCCAGGGGCCCTCAGGCCATTCCCCACCTGGTCGCCCTTTAGAACCAGCCCTGATAATAAATTCCACTCACTAGTGGTGAGATACAACTAAGCAATCTAAAAACAGCATCAGCCAACTCGTCACTGAAAAGCAAGTCTCTGCAAGCACTTCCTCTGTACTCACCAAAAGATCTGGTTCCACTGTGATTACTGTGTAGTCTTTAAACCGTAGCCTGATTATGCTGTCTATTACTGGTAGTACTCCACCTAAACAAGGAAGAATAGCAATATTAGTATGGAGAGAAAAGCAGTGAGCTAGCCTTTGCTGCTTATATCGCTCTTGACTAAGAGCTAGTGCAGATGTTACCACAGCTGGCTAATTCCTGTAAATTCCTGCTTAGACAAATGGTCTGCTTGTATGAGCAATAAAACATCTGAAGTGGAGACTCATGGAAGATCACAGGAACTATTTCCCTAATTAGAAAAACTGCAAAATGCAATCTATCACTGAAGTAGCTGCTGCAATACTCTGTGGGTCCCCTTTAAGATGTTAACTGAAATATGAAAAGAAAGAAACTAAGGGAATCTTCAGAAATGTAACATCTATATAGGCTGTTTAAACCAGTCTACACATTAAATTCATCTATGACAAACAGCTTCCATTTGAATGATAAATAAATGGTTCTACTGCTACATCTATGGTACCAAAGATGAATGATAAATAAATGGTTCTACTGCTACATCTATAGTACCAAAGCTCTTTACGAAAAGTGGCCATTGTACACTTAAGACGTCACCTGGAGCCAGAGAGTCAAAGCTAGTCCCCAAGAAAGGAGGTAGTCTGTTCATAATAAAATCCTTTTTCATGTCAGATGATCTCAGGTCTCTGCCATCCTCCAGACGGTCTGCAAGGCATCTCAGAAAGCCACTTAATTGCCTGGATGAATCAGACAAATCCACCTTCTGAACAAGAAGACCAAGAAGAATTTATGCTAGCAATTAGAAACAAGATCTTAGTTTACTAGAGAATGCAGTATAAAGTCCTCCAGGCATTACAGATGCTAGGATGGAATTGCATAGGCAAGTTTTCTGGAACAAGCAAGAGTTCCATTTAACTCATTTTCCTGCTGTCACAGTTTTGGGAAGACAATGGTGATTAAGTTACATGGATTCAAGTACTACATTATGAAGTCATAAAATCTGGTGTTAGTTTGGGTTTTGTTTTCACATACTTCTTTATAAGTTACAAAGATATCTGTAACTTTGTCAAGTTACAGATAAATATTCATCTACAACTTGCAGGCTAGAAATTAGTTCTCTTTATCACAAGACCTCTAACAAAACTCTGCAAGGACACTGCAAGTTTTATTTTGCCTACGCTTGACTCAAAGCATTCAAATTTGTATCATTTCCCATCATTATTGTAAAGCAAAAAAGGGTATATACGTTCTCTTACTTTAGTTTGTTTTTAGAATAGTCCTTGCTGTTTTATGCTACAAAACTGGTACTATTACAGGTGCCACAATACTTGCTCTGCAGTTGTAAGAAATCATTCTTTCAGTGTAGCAGCACCTACACTTCGGAACTCCCTGACTATTGACATCAGGCAGGCGGCTTCGTTGTATTCTTTTCAGTGCCTGCTTAAAACATTCTATTAAGGTAAACCATGTGTTTTAAACTCTTTTTAGCTTACTGATTATTTTAATTGTCTTTTAAATGTTTTTAATTGCTTGTTTTTAATTGTTTTTATTCATAATTTTATGATTCTAGTAAGTTTTGTTACTATCAAGCAGTATACAAATTTTGTTAAATAAACAAATTAGTAAGTTCCCATTATGAAGAGGTCAAGCAAGAAAGCCATGTTGCCACACAAGAGAAATGTGGGAGAACATCAATACTTGGCAGTATACCAGTTTCCTTCACACAGCCGTAAAAAAGAACCGTAGGTTGCGTTTGGATGTAATACTAAGTCAGAAATTGCGGTTTATAAAACCATACTGTGCACATAGCCCGAGCTCTCCCACTTCACAAACATGAAGCAAACCATGAAGTAGCTCTCTTAAGCTTTGTACCCAAATCAAGGATCATGTCTTCTGTCACCCAAACCATCCATGATCGCTAGCCAATTTGAAGCCATGGCTTGTTGCTGGCTTAACAATTATGGATGATTTGAGTGAAATAAACTACAGTCCTGTGTTCTGATGCCAATATTAAGTCGACTGCTTCATGATTTGTTTCATTGCTCACAGAAGGGAACAGAACGGTTAGGTTATTACATACACTAGGATGCAGCTTGTGCACTGTATGGTTTAATAAACATCCTTTCTGGCTGAATGTTACATGCAAACGCGACCACACAGTATAGATCTGATGCTAACAGATAAGGCTGACCTTCCAACATTTTAGAACTGCTAGTGGAGATTAAGAGAGTTATACTATGTTTAGAGTTATGACTATAAATTTTCCCATTAAGAGCAGGCATACACTGTTGTTGCTTTTCTTTAACCGTGCATCTTTACCATCAGTAATTGCCTTGGAATGCTCTTCCGAAATTCAACATCTTCTTTTGCCGTATCCAACACAAGTCCAGGAACCACGTCCAGCAAAAAATCTCTCCAAGAGCTGCAACACAGGCGGAAAAAATAAAAAGCATCAATGCTAAGCAAGTCAATTCAGAACAATGCTTCTTGCTGAGGATAAAGAGAAATAAAAACTGGCTTTGAAAATCACGTCAAGTCCTCCTCTAGCACAACATCCTCTTTACAACTTTATCAATCCACATGGATTGAAACTGAGAAAGCTTAAGAACAATACAAGCCCACCACATGTGCACTCATGTCCTAAGTGATCAATCCAAATAGACTATTGTTGACAGGCTGCAAGCTACAAGATCCTGGGAGATGTTCCACCCCAGTACTGCTTATGTTCTAGTTCTAGTTCAGTTTATTGCATTTCGGCCATAAGCCATTGCAAAGCATACAAAAACATACAAACACGCATAAAGTAGTTAAAATACGTAAAATAGCTCAGTACAATAAAAAAATTTCCTGACTTATCCCTTAAGGGCCTTGAGATATGTAGCTCTCAATTTCCTCGCAGCCAAAGCGAAGTTGGCTGCTGCCTGCGTGGTAGATCTATCTAAATCCGCCAGGAGGAGAAGCATTTGCTCCTCTGGAAACAAGTCCCTATAGGAGTTTGTGATTGGGGCTAAAAATTTCCTCCTTGGGTCATCATATAAAGGGCAAGTTAACAAATAATGGGTTACATCTTCGACCACCCTGCAACCTCGAATGCAGTGTCTCTGGGAATAAGGGGTCTGGGAATATCTCCCCTCCAAGAAAGCAGTTGGCATTGTTTGAAAACGGAGTTCTGTAAAGGCTTTCCGGAGGGGAGCACGTGCGTTTCGAAATATTGAGAAGTGGCGTGGTTGGGTTTAAGTTTCGAGAACCATGGGGAAAAGGGAGAGGCAACTATTGCGGCCCTGTCTTGGTTCGCATCAAAGTCAAAGACTCTATTTCGGAGCGCATTGGGATGGAGGGATAGTAGATTCTTCCAGTTAAGCTCATATGAAGACAGTAGGGCTTGGCACCATTGCGCTCAGCTCTCTAATCGAATCTGTTCCTGCCAACATAGTCGGACCAAAGAGGATTCCTCCATTTGGAGGATTCTCTTCCAGAATCTCATTTGTGCCAGGTCAACTCTGGCTGCCAGAGAGGGCTGTCCTAATTCAGCTCTCAAATGGGCTGAGGGCACGCCGGGGGAAAGCCCGGTGATCTGTCTCATTAAGGAGTTTTGAAGCACCTCTAACCTTAGCTTAACTGTCGGGGCCCATAGCTCTGCGCCATACAGGATCATCGGTAAGGCCTTAGCCTGGTAAATTTTCAGCATGGGGTTTACCAGTTGACCCCCGCGTGAATAAAAGAAGCGGCAAAATTGGCCAGAGATTCTGGCGTTTATCAGCTTAGTTTCCTCAAAATGCTGCTTCCAGGTGGCATTATAGCTGAGATGTAGGCCTAGGTATTTAAAGGAGTGTACTTTTTCTAAAGGCTGCCCATTTATGGCCCATCTGTGGGTAGATCTCCCATTTTTCCCACAAACCATAATTTTGGTTTTAAGGTGGTTTATTGTCAAGGAGTGTTCCTTGCAGTACTCAGACAGCCTTGCCAACATTCTTTTCAGGCCGATTTCAGTTATTGATAGTAACGCAAGGTCATCTGCATAAAGCAAGATGGAAATCTTCCTTGCTCCAACGGCTGGGGGGAAGAAAACTGGGGAGGAACGGGCTGGAACTAACCCGTTCTGATAGAAATTAAATAAAAAAGGGGCCAGCACACAGCCCTGTTTTACTCCCCTACCTACAGGGATTGGATGTGACAGGGCGCCATTTAGACCTAGGTGTACCTGGAGGAAATTATCCTGATGGAGTGACTTAATTAGCCAAAGCAGCCTTTTGTCCAAGTTTGATTGGTCCAGCTTGGACCATAGGAGATTTCTATCTATTGAATCAAACGCCAATGAGAGGTCCACAAACGCCACATAGAGTGAATTTGATGGAACGATGGTTGTCTTACTAATTAAATGGTGTAAGATATACTCCTGGTCTATGGTGCTTCTTCCTTTCCGGAAGCCTGCTTGCTCTTGGTGGATTACCTTATTGTGGTCATCCCATTGCAAAAGTTTGTTCAATAGGTAGCGGGCATACAGTTTAGAGGCTACATTAAGGAGGCTGATCGGCCTGTAGTTTCGGGGGTCGGTGGGATCCTCCTTTTTATGTATCGGAACTATGATGCTGGTACGCCATCCCCTTGGGATGTTGGCGGTAGAATTTATCGCTGAGAAAAGAGTTGCTAGAATAGGAGTCCACCAAGAGGCTTCCACCAGATAGATCTCCGGTGGGAGCATATCCTCCCCGGGAGCCTTACCCAGCCTAAGAGTTGCTATTAGCTCCTCAATCTCAAGACAAGAGACGGGGGCCCAGATTGGTAAGGGAACGGGGGACAGGCCTTCCTGGGAACTAGGGGGGGAGGGGTAAGGGACTCAAAGATGGCGCGAAAATGTGCCACCCAAGTATCCGGTAGGATGGGAGGGATGTTAACATAAGGGTTCTGGGAGAGCCCCTGGTGTTCTCCAAAATTCTGCGTCCTTATTGTGGGATAAGGCAAGGCCGAGTGTGCGCCAATTTTCGGCAACGAAGGCCTGCTTCTTATCCCTTAACAGGGCCTTGTATTGCTTTTTTATTTGGATCAGAGGCTCGATCGTTTCAGATGATGGATCACATCGTACCAACATCATGTGGGCCTGTATTTCTTTTTTCTTAACTCTACACTCTGCATCGTACCATGACCTTGGGTTTGCTAGGTGTTCTTTATGTCCATGGGTAGTTACCAGGGATTTCAACCCTTCCACAATCTGTCTGTAAGAGTTATGGTTGACAGGCTAGCCGCAGCTGATTGGCGAACATCTAACATGGGCTGAGTCCGAAGGTACTGGGAAACATTAAAACCTATAGAGATCGACCATTTGAGTCGGGTGATGCCGAAGAGGCAGCCTGCAAAGGGATTTGGGGGCGGGTGTGATATCTGGTAAGTTGTATTTAGCGATAGCCTGAGTGGGAGATGGTCACTGTCGGCTCGAGAGTCAACAGAGACTTCCTTGACCAAGGGGCCCAAGGTTAGAGAGCCCAGAAAATAATCCACAACACTCGCCCCTTTGTCTGTGATGTAAGTGAAGAAGCCCCCAGAGGAGTCGAGCGCTGAGCCATTTAGGCACAAGAGCTGGAAGTTGGCTAGCCATTGTACCAGGCCTTGCCCATTTCTATTTACTGTTTTGTCCCATGATTGTCTCTCGAACTGAGTTGCAGATACTGTGGCGGGCCAGGGATCGATGCCGAGAGTCTTAGTGGAGCCTATTCGGGCATTGAAATCACCGCAGATAAGTAGCTGGTGAGAAGGATATTGGCTTAACAAGCCTTCAATGTAAGCCTCCATTTCCCGCCACACGGACAAAGATCGGCCATGTGACAAAGGGGGGAAGTATACATTGAGGCAGATGATAGGAGGTAAGCCCAGAATGGAAAGGGTTAATGTTAGGCATATATCTGGGGAAGTGCCCGATGGCATGGCTGCATAAATGTTTGTAGCTGTAGTGACCAAAGTTGCTAGGCCCCCACTCCCCCGGCCCTTGGCAAAAGTCTTTTTTGCGGGTTTCTCCCACACTTTATATCCCTGTAAAGAGGGGGCAGCGGGGTCTAAGAGCCAGGTTTCTTGTAGGCAGATAATTTGGAAAAGTTGGAGGTAGTCAAGAAACTCTTGATCATTTAACTTATTCCTCCATCCGGCTATGTTCCATGACAAAAAGCTCACAAAGGGGGATGAGAAATGGGCTGCATCCTTCAGGGGACAAGTTAAGAAGGACGCAGGGGCGGGGTCTAGTTTTAAATGCTCAGGGGCCACATTTGGTCACATAGCGGTACCAGTCTCAGAGGAAGTCTGCATCAGGGGTGTAGTTTAGTATGGGTTCAGTTTGGTCTCCTGTACAGGAAAAGCAAGGAGACTTGAAGCATCAAGGAAAAGGTATCTAAAGGATTAAATTGTTCATCTCAACAAAGGGAATGTTGTAAGCCATGTATACCTTAGGTGAGGAAATGTGATCCAATCAAGCCAACATTGCAATAGGTTGTCTCTCCCTGGAATGGGGCCATTAATAAAGAGTCTAAACTCTAGCCACATAGGCCAAAGTTGCCAGTGCCACTGGCCTCAGCAAAAGAAATGAAGAGTATTGTGATAGGGAAGGGACCCACCCTGCCAAGGCACGTCATGGCTATTCTATAGGAATTGCATGGTTGCACAGTACTAAAATATGCTTTGATGCCTTTGTTTTAAAACATATACATATCTTATACAGTAGGGCCCCGCTTATATGGCGGGTTCTGTTCTGGACCCCTGCTGTAAAGCGGAAATCGCTGTAAGGCGGAACCCCATTGACTTTAATGGGGCGCATCGCGCAAAAATGACGTGAAAATGCTGCAAAAACGGCTTTTAAAGAGGGGAGGAAAGCCGCCACATTAGCGGAACGCCAGTAAGCGGGGCCCTACTGTATAAAAAAATATAAAACCAACTAAGACTTACTCATAGTAAAAAATGTAAATGCACTGCCTTCAAGTTGATTCCGACTTATGGTGACCCTATGAATAGGGTTTTCATGAGGCTGAGAGGCAGTGACTGGCCCAAGGTCACCCAGTGAGTTTCATGGTTGTGTGGGGATTCGAACCGTGGTCTCCCAGGTCGTAGTCCAACACCTTAACCACTACGCCACACTGGCTCTCTACTCATAGCAGCCCCACTGAAATTAATGAACATAAGTTATTTGTGTTTATTAACTTCAGCAGATCTAATCTGAGTAGGACTAGCATTGAATACCACCCCTCTTGTTCTGTGGCTCTGGTCTCAACATGACTATAGTTCTATTTGTTGCTGAATCACTGACTTTGCTGCCTGAACACAGAGCAGCAGCATAGAAATCAGGGTCTGACTCTTATTATTCCCCCACTTCTCCTTCAATGCCTCTAGATCCCCACTTGCTGAAGTATTATCCTTGCTCCAATAAGTATTTTGCATATTATAAAGTCATGAGATGGTGGGAGTTGTAGCCCAGCAAAAGGCCAAAGGTTTCCCACCTTGATCTATTTTACAAAAGAACAAAACAATGCATGTAATGAATATTTTATATTGTTTTAGGTAAACGGCTCAGAGGTTTTTGTTAATTTAGTAGTATATAAATCTTTACTAAAAAAAACTCCCAACATGTTAGCTTACAAATTCATTTAGTTCAAAGTCACTGGCAAGAAAACTGTACTAGAAACATAAAGCAGAGGGCTTACTTGTTCTGACAGGTGCTGATGGTCACATGGGTAGAATGAGATACCCCAGGAGGTGTGTCAGCTTGATGTATGGTTCCTCTTGGAAAATATAACAAGTCTCCTGGCTGGAGGAAAATGCAGGCAAGACAATTACAAATAAATTATTTTGACTGTTTATTAAGGCTACACTGCTGTGCTTGAAAAATAAAGAAAAATTACTCTCTCAATAACAAAAACACAAACTGCTGAATGTACAATTCTGTCATGTCACAGAATTCCCTCATTTTCAGGCAGAGCTATACCACAGAATTCCAAAATCCTACACCTAAACTACATAGACTATAGGAAACCTAAACAAACTTGTTAGTTAACATTATTCCAGGTAGCTTACAAAGTCATTAATATCAAAAAACAGTATCAATGTGAAACCAAAGGAGCAGATAAAACACAGACCTGCACAGCATTAAATAACATATGCAGAAAGTTCTAGCAGCTAACAAAGTACAACTAGTTCAGACTAAACAATAAAACCATAATAGAACTATAAAACAGCAACAAAGCAAAAAGAAAGAAAATAATTGTGTCATCAAAAGCTATTAATCCTGGAAACATGTAAATTTACAGGATATTCACTGCAATTTATTACAGATACTGGTTGTCAGAAACTCACAATACTATCCAAGAAGAACATCAGGACACATCCACTCCCCTTAACTGAGGAAACGCTTGTAAGAATTAAAGTTGGTCAATGTGACTAAAAGCAGAGGCATTGTGGAATAAGCCACATCAAACAAGGTGATCAATCCTCTCTTTAAGATCTTGGCATTTGGTATGAGTACCTTTAACAAGAAGTCATGTGTCGGTGTCCCAATCTTCTCCTCAGGTTCAACATTGTATCCTTGAGCTAAGCATACAGTAGGCTGGTAGAGCCGCCAGTGCTTCTCTCCTTCCAGCTGTAAGATAAACACCTGCAAGGACCACAAGTCAATAAGCATCAAAAGGTCTCACAGTTCCTCAGACTTTAACCTAACCTCACTAAGGAATAAACATTTGTTGGAAGTTAGTTCTTTATTTAAACAAACACTTGTTAAATATTGAAAGTAGTTGATACTAGTCCCCCCTCCAATCAGAATCCACCTCTATATACGCACACATCACCCACATATGTGGACTCATGTAAAGACTTCCACAAAGTTACTTTATTCTGCTTCTGAAATCTTCTGCAAACGAGAAACTAACAGGCAATTGTGGGTCTTCTTACCTCAACATCATCATAGTGTGGTGGCAGACCTTGGGATCCTGGAGGAGTAATGTAAATATTAGATCCAACCAATGAGCCAAAGTAGCACTCCAACTTCTCCTGGATCCTCCACAGCTCATCCTTTAAAAGGGGGGGGGAGGCAGGAAGAGGCAGAAACAGTCATGGCAGTTGACTTGGCATTGCTTTCTCTTCCTATCCCCTTCACCCACTGTGTTTGCATTCTACTGTTGCAAAATCTTATACCATTCTACATATGACGTCTAGATGACCCATTTGAGAAAAAGTACAAAACAAAAACAAAAAAGTAGAACATTCCCCCAGGGAAAGGGTGCCTGCTGCCATACTAATTCATACAGCTGCTGCATTATCTGAAAACATGTCAGCAAGCTAGACAGGAAGCAGGCAGAAAACCTAAGTTCAACTGATGCCAAATTCTGCCAATGCAAACCTCTACTTAGCCACTTATACAAGCAACAATATGCAACCATACCCTGTATAGTACACTGCTACTGGGCCATTCCATCCAGCCAAACATTGACCCTTTTTGTTTTCCCTTGAAATCAAGTTATTCTTATTGAAATGTATTTATTTATTATTATATTTACATTCCATCTTTCCTCCAAGAAGCTCAAGGTGGCGTACAAACATGGTTCTTCCCTCCCAATTTTATCCTCACAACAACCCTGTAAAATAGGTTAGGCTGAAAGACAGCGTCTTGTCCAAGGTCACCCAGTGTGCTTCATGGTCTAGTGAGATTTGAACCTTGGTGTCCCAGGTCCCACTGTAACAACTACACTGGGGATTGCCAACCCATTGCCCACAGGTGTCATGGTGCCCACAAAGGCCTTCAGTCACTCCCCCAGCAGGTAGACCAGAATCTGAGCTTCCATTTTTAAAAAAGCAAGTCTCTAACCTCCTAGAAGGAGTTATGGAGCACAATGGGAAGGTATCCTAAGCAATTTATGTGAAATGAGCCAACCTGGCTGCTCCTGCCAGTCAGTGTTATTATCCAATGAGAGAAGTCAGAGCTGTGACTGATAAGTGAGTTGTTTGGACAGCAAGCAATAGGCATCTCTGGGGTTCTAAAAGTTTGCTGTTTTGCCCTTCCTTTTAGTGCACGTTTCCTGCTTCTATCTTTTTTTCTAGTCCTTGGAATCTCCATAGTTTGCTGTTCCTTTTTCCCTAGCTTCATTAGTATATTTTAAAAAAACAGGCTACTGGCATCTGAATACGCAAAATAAAGTTTACAGAAAGAATAAGCACCATTTCATTAAGGCATAATATACAATTGTAAACACACACATTGTGCAAGACTTGCATTAAAATAACATGTATCATCAATATTCCAATATTCACACATTTGATTAGCATAATATACAAAATATAGTTTTTGTATACGTGTCATGTTCTCTCTCATCACATTTTCTCTTTACCCAATAGCAAGTCAACGATTCAAAAATGGCTGAATGGATTATCTTATATATTCTAATAGCAAAACTCAGATATTAAGAAATGAGAGGAAAATATTAGCATGTTCAGGGGAACCACCAAGTTTGCTGGAGCAAAAAGATAGAGAGAAAAACCCAAGTAGTACAATGAGTATAGATCATGCTCCACAAAATGCTAAGGAAGAGGAGGGAGAGAGAGAGACAGACAGACAGAAATAGCACAGAATGCCCTGAAAGGCATGACTACCCAAAACACTCCACAGAACAACATTTTAAGGTCCCACTTGTAAAGAACTCCCGCATGGGGGGGGGTGTCCACTCCCAAACCCAGGGCAAGTGATCCTGGCGAGGCACAATCCATGTCTCCCTTATTAGGACTGAGTTAAACCAACGCCAATCCTATAAGCTAGGTAGGCTGCCACCACCCCTTAAACTGACAGTCTCGTGCCCTTCTAGAAGCCCTAATTCAGGCAACATGTTTCCTCCACAATTCCCTGCCACAGAACCATCTCTATTAGCAAACCAGGCATTCTTGACATCACTTATTCATTTATGATGAATCATCAATATAGGAACTCTCCTGGAACCAATTTGTGGTTCACACCCAAAAGGAGCAGTACTAATTTCCAACAAACAGTCAGCTCCTCCAAGTATGACCATTTCCTCCAAAAGACTGAAAGGGCATCCTGAGCCATTCTTCACTAGAAATACTGGTTTCATATCATCATTGTAGCCCTAAAAGAGTTCATGTTTTCCGCAAGACTGACACTCCATGGTACCTCCTTGCAGGACAGAGAAGTAAATCAACTAAGTTTGGCTTAAATTGTATTTTTTTCAAAATTTCTAAATCCAAGCCAATATGTGAAATACCAACATTAACAATATCCAAGTGAGCATACAAGAGGATGTTCGACTGCCATAATTACCAAAATACAAAAAAATTAATACATTAATAGTGATTAACCTATTGTGTCAATATTTTTATAGCCAACATTTTTAAAGCAATCCTAATTCCCAATGAAATCTGCACCTCAAATGTGTATTTTGAAGTATTTCCCCCCCCAAATTCTTTACAGAAATATTGCATCATAGTTCTGTGGCCACTGATCCTTGGTACTTCAATGAATTAGTCAGTCTCTAACTCCTGTGATATCAACAGAGATATCAGTAACTGTGTACCAAAGCAGGACTACTATACAACAAAATTTAAAAATTGAGCAATCTATGGCTTCTCAGTCTAGAAATGTCACTGGACTCTTTTCAATCCAGGTTGGCAAGAGTTGCGTGCAACACTAAACCAAGGTGGAGGATGAGCTCACCCAGTTCTGCAGCCTGCCCCCTAAATTTTGGTAATGCAAGATTACAACTCAAAGAGCAACCACAGACAGACAACTGCAGGATTTTACCTTAAATCTCTGGGGCTGGTGAAATTGTATTGTAGCCTTTCTCTGATCAAAGTCTTTCTTCAGTTGTTCATAGCTAACTCTGCCAACTTTGTTAAAAATCTTTTTTTTTCCATTCATACTTCTGCAGATATTAATGTCCCTTCCATAGTACAAACCCTGTTTAACTATGTCTTTCAGGTCAGTTAACTGAAACAGAGACTGGTAGTACAATGCCAGAGAAGGCTCATCTCTCTGAAGCAGCAGTGGCTTCTGTTCCCAGTATTCTCTGAAAAATTCATCTTGTTTGATAGGAGAGATCAAACACTCAAATACATTCTCTGGATGGTCATATTTTGTAGGTAATGGGCAGGATGCTCCCACTTTTGCTTTTTTGCCTGGCAAACGTTCCGTCTCCATTCCAGCTCGTCTCACTCCTTTTTTGGGCATGGTCCTGCATAAAATAACGAAGAAATTAAAGGTGCCTCCAGACTGCCATTACTTTGTGGAAAGGATTCAAGCGCATACTGGAACTTTAGATTCAAAGAACTGAGGGGGATTAAAGCACTGTCACCCTAGCACAAGAAATCCACTTTAAAATAAAAAACAGTTGTAGTTAGGAAAGCAAAGGCGAATGCACTAAAAAAGGTTGGATGAATGAATAATTAACAAGAAGCATAAACAACTCAGAAGTGAATCAAGATGAATGCTCATTGTCTGCTTATTGTATTGTTATTGCCCCGTAAACACATCAGAAGAGATGAACAAATCAGAACAGTCAATAAAGACCAGATACAATCTAACCACTGTGTAAGTTTTGTGCAAGCAAATCAGAATGAATGCTGAATAAACAAATCATCTGGAGGAGCCCTAAGTCTGATCCTATGCATGTCTATTCATAAGTAAGACCCACCAAGTTCAAACAGACTTACTTCTGACTGCAACAGAACTGCAGTCTATTTTAAGATTAGCCCACTGAACTATGTAAACCTGCTGAGGATCAGACCATCAAAAGGAATAAATTATGGCTACTTTCCTAGGCACAGTTAAGTTCCGCTGAACTCAGTTGGACTTACTTCCAAGGAAATATGGATTGGATCAGACCACACAGCTGCAATCCTGCCAGAACTAGGATAGCCGGTCAGTACTGTATGTCACCAGAATTAATGGGACATCAAATATGTATGTTTAAGACTGAAGGGCAAGTCACCATAATTTATTATAAGGAAAGTCAAAATCATCTCATACCAAATATACGAAGGACAAAAACTATTCCTTCTCCACAGAGGCAAAAGACATACAGAATGAGAAGACACTAATGTACATGTATGTCTACATTAGTCTTAACTGATCTACTGCGGCATGAGTTACTGTTTTTAATATTTTTTCCTGGTATAGACTCACAGCTCCTCTTATAGGTTTTAGAGAGGCTCACATCTCAGCTAGGTCACCTTAACTCTTCAAGCCTCCATTATCAGATTGCATGCATGTTAGTTTTAAGATAAAGCTTTTAAAAAATGCTGCTCTGTTTGAGTCCCAGAGATTCCATGACATTTTCTGTGACAATGGCAATTGCCTGATGTCCTCAATCCACCTTCCCATTCTCTCTGTTGGAAGAACATTGCTTGCCTGTTAGCAGCTGGTTTCAGCCAGAGAATAGCATTAACAGAGCCACAGAAACACATCATGTAAAACATTTTTAGATTTTGGAGCTCGAAGGTATATGTCCATCACCATCATGCCATTTAACAACCTGTGCACTCTCTTGGGCAGCAAATAATTCATTAAACATTAGTTTGCTTTCTTTTTTCCTACAACTTAAACTATATGTTTTAATGGGTACACTTTATGCCGTCCTACACTTAAATCTACTTAAGAGCTGCAGGAAAACAGTGTTAACAGGAACAGGCAGATGCAAATATAGAAGGGGGGGGAGAGCAAAAATGTTTCCTCACATACATTTTAGGATGACAGATCATAACACTGAAAAGCTAAAAATGAGCTTCACATGTCATTCTTACCATTTTGCATGGCACTTTTGAGTGTTCAAATAACTTTTATTTATTTAGTACATTCAAATGTCACCTTTCTTCCATCATTGAACTGAGTGGGGATCTCTAGGCAGTCTCCCATGCAAGCATTTATTAGACTCGGGCCTACTTAGCTACAGCAAGCTGCTTAACTCTTAAAATATGCACTATGTATACATGATCTCAGAAAACCTTACAATTAAAATATTATCCAATATTGTAGATGGGAAAACACTTGCAGAAGACCACATAGCAGGCTCACAGTTAAGCTCAGCTGGGAACAGGGAATCAGGATATGTAACACCTATACCCCTATTTTCCATAGGATAATCACAAGTATCCAAGCAGCAGTAGACATCTCCAAGGAGAGCGCAATCACCATCAAGTAAATAGACCAGTCATTTATTTAAGGGGAACTGGGGAACTTGTAGCCTTCCAGATGTTGTAGGAAAATTCCCACCATCCCCGATCACTGATGAGGCTCACTGGGGCTGAGGGGAATTAAGAACATATGAAGAGCTTGCTGGATCAGCCAAAGGCTCATCCAGTCCAGTATTCTGCACAGCAGCCAATCAGATGCCTATGGAAAGTCTCCAAGGAGGACCTGAATGCCTAAATGCCACTCTACCCACTTCTGATTTCCAGCAACTGGTACTGAGCGGCCTTATCCTCCATGTCTAATCCTCTTTCAAAACCATTCAAGATTGTAGCCATCATGACCTCTTATGGGCACAAATTCCATTGTTTTAAGTACTTTCATGGTATGAAGTACTTTCTTTTGTTCTGAATCTTTCAACATTAAGCTTCAATATATCCCAGAGTTCTGTTATTATGAGAGGGAGAAAAACATCTCTCTAGTCTAGCCCCTTCTCCACACCAGGCTTAATTTTATATACCCTTATCATGTCCACTCTTACTGTTTTCTTCTAAACTAAAAAGCCCCAAATGTTCAGGCCAGCAATATCTGGAGGGCCACAGGTTCCCCACCCCTGAATAAAGGGGGAAAGGGGCTGTCGTGTGGAACACTTGGTGGGAAGCACGCAAGTTTTAAAAACAGCTGCATTAGTTGGCAGTTTGTTTTGGGGGCCCAAATTTATGGCACTCACGCTAGTATTTAAAGCCCCAAACGACTTAGGCCCCAAATATCTGAGCGACTGTCTCCTTTCCTACAGACCCTCTCTGGTGTTAAGATCAGCAGAGGGGGCCTTCTTGGTAATTCAGCCACCTTCTGAAGTCTGGTGGATGGTGGCCTGAGAGAGTGGAATTCCCTCCTCACTGTATAGTTTTCGGCAAATGCTAAAGACACACCTCTGTAGCTTTTAACTCCAGATATAATATGTTTTCAGTACTTACCTATTCCTATTCTTGTACTTCGTTTTAATTGTTTTTAATATTGAATGTTAAGCTGCTGGAACCTGCTGGTGAAGAGTGTGTAATAAATGTAATAATAAACATCCCTCCCGTACTGCAGACCCTCTTCCCCCACCATGGCCTGCATAAAGAGGAATGTCCCCCTAAAAAAATAAAACAAAATCAGAGCCTTTCCCGACTGCTTCTCTTTATCTCCCGTACACAAGCGAAGACGGATCCCACTAGAGGGGCAACACGTATTTTCCGGCCTACAGCACATTCGAGACGCTTATCCGCGGGTGCCAGCAACATTCTTCGGACAAGGTTCTCCGCAGCAAAGGCCCAAGCCCCCCCCCCCGGTAAATTCTGGGCACTCCAACCACATCCATTTCAACAACCCTACTTGTAAGTATTTTTCCCCACAACGGTACAAAAAACGAGTCTTTAGAGATGGCGGGGAGACGGGCTTGCGGTCAATAGAGCCAGATCAAGATGAGACGACCGAGAACCAGACGGCGCGGAAACTGGTTTTTTCATAATAGGGGAGAGGTTCGGAGGGAATGCCATAGATTTGCAGCACGTCGGGAATTGACCGGCCTCAGATAAGTGCCCTGCCCAGAAAGAGCATGGCCGACACCACTTCACGCTCTCTGTGAAAAGGGAGAGGAGACCGTTTCTATGGGTGTCGGGGTGGAAGGACCGCGGGTACGCTGAGGTAAGCCACACGCTGCCGCTTTTGCTCGATTCCGACGCACTTTATACCGACCTGCCGAGCGCCCAGGCACGTGTGCTACAGCGTGAACTTAAGCTACCCCTCCGCGCGGTTTCTGCAAAGGCGGGAGAGAAGGAAGAACTGTCGTCTTCCTTTTTCCTTCCGCTACTCCCGTTCTCTCTTATTGAACGAGACTTGTTGCTTTTCCGCCCCCCGTCGACTGCGTCGGGTAGTAGCTTTAGCTGCCGTCTGGCAGGAGTAGGTTTTGGTGGGCTTCTTAGTTCTAGACGTGTATAAATTCGATCGGTGAATTTCATGTCCCTGAATCCCCTTCAGGCTCAAGTGTGTGTGAGCGTGTGCGTGCGCTGCACCGGTGGTATTTCTCCCTAGCACGCCACTATTTAAAATAATCAGACATCTATGCAAAGGAGAGAGCCTGAGGAAAAGGAACTGGGAACGTTTTCATCCAACTCTCTATAGCACAATATCACTGCCTATGTTATATTGCAGAGAAATTTAGGTTGGGAGGAGCTAACAATAGAAAGGCATTATAAATTCATGCAAAGTAGAAATCAACATGAGCAGTCTTATCAGTATATTATACAGCTTGTATACTATAGGCAACATGGATTATGCATTCCATTATGTTAAATTGAAAATACCTACCATGCCATTCTGCCTGTAAACAAATTTAAAAACAAAACCTTACAAAACTTATATCCTGAACTCAGAGACGCTTGCTTAACAACCCTCTAAGTTTTCATGGCGGCCCACAAAACAATCAGAATCAAGAGTTCAAAGTGTAAAACAAAAGTGAAAAAATCCTGTTGGACTTTTTTCTGTCAGAGTTCTCATAATCTGTTGAAATTAATTAAAAATCAGCCATGTTCACATAGTACCTGTAATCCTATTACTGACCTTTCCCCATATTCTGACCATCTTCTGCACAAAGTTAAAAAATACATGGCTAATCTTTAATTAATGTAAGAAATTTAACCTTAAAGTCTATTACAGTGTTGAGCATGTTCAGTAAGAACTGTCAGTGTTTGAAAAGTCTGACTCACAGTTCTTTGACTTGGCTAATCAGGTGGCCACACCCATGTCAGAACTTTATTTCACTTTAGACAGTCGTTGCTTCTCCCCCAAAATCCTCTGAAGTGTAGTTTGTGAAGGGTGCTGAGAGGAGACTCCTATTCCCCTGACAGAGCTCCAGTGGCCAGAGTGGTTGAACAGTCAGTCCCTCTTCTGGGGATTGTAACTCTGTGAGGGGAATAGGCCTCTCCTAGCAACTCTCAGCACCCTTCACAAACTACACTTCCCAGGATTCTTTGGGTGCAGCCATGACTGTCTAAAGTGAAATTAAGGTTTGGTGTGGATGGGACCAGCGGAAGCTTTGGTTTAAATTTGGGTGGGAGACTATATCTGCTGTAGAATAAAGAGATGGGGGAAACCCTGAAAAACAATGATACTGTTCACAATGTTTTCCTTTGGAAAGGAAAGGGGCTTTCCCTCTGCCCAGTGCCCACCCAACCAATCTCCTCACCTCTCCCTCCCTTCCTACCCTTACACTTCCTCCCCTTCTCTCCCCCTTCCCTCTCCTCCTTACCCCTTCTCTAGGTCAGTTTCACCTTTCCTAAACATGATTGTGCAGGAGTAAATCCCACTGAACTCATTAAGCATGCAAATAATCAAACCTGCCGTCCCTCCCTCCTCCCTCCTATCCCCTCCCTTTTGCCCCTTCCCTCCCTCTTCCTTTGCCTCTCCCTCCACCTCCACCTCCCCTTCCAATTCCCTCCCCACTCCTTCTCCTCCCTCAGTGGCGTCACTAGGGTTGGTGTCACCCAGTGCGATAACTCATGGTGTCACTCAGGGCCGGCTCCAGGCATGCGGGGGCCTTTGGCCATCAGCTTGCCCTGGCCCCCCGGTGGGTGGGTGTGCGTACGTGCGTGTATGTGCACGCGCACGCCCCCGCGCAGCCCCCTACCTCTCTACAGTAGTCTTTACCATTGTCCTTAATTAAGATGGCGGCCACAGTTTCCCTAAGGGGAATGAAGCCTCCGCCGCCATCTTTGTTGATGGCACACGTGCGTGCTACACACGCACATCTTTGCCATCAACTAAGATGACGGCAGTGGCTTCAGTACCTTAGGGAAACTGCGGCCGCCATCTTAATTAAGGGCAATGGTAAAGACTACTGTAGACAGGTGGGGGGCCGTGTGGGGGTGCGGGTGGGTGCACGGATCTCGGAAGGGGAGTGGAGGGCCCCTGAGGGGCTCCTGTAGCTCCGGGGCCCTCGGGCCAGTGCCCAACCTGGCTGTCCTTTAAAACCAGCCTTGGTGGTGGGCACCGCCAGCAAAAGAAGAGCTAGGGGCGGCTCTGTGTGTCACCCCCCTCTCGGTGTCACCCGGGTGTGGTCCGCACCCCCCGCACCTGCGTAGTGATGCCCCTGCCCTCCTTTCCACCTTCCCTCTCCTGTCCCATCCCCCCCTCCTCCTCCATGGTCAGTTTTACCTATTCTAAGCATGATTGTATGGGAGTTAATCCCATTGAACAAAATAAGCATGCAAATGATCAAACCTGCTCTCCTCCTCCCTTCCCCCTCCTGCCTGCTCCCTTCCCACTCTTCCCCTCCCTCCTCTTCCCCTCCTTCCTCCTCCCCTACCCCTATCCATCCTCCTCCCCTACTCCTGCCCATCCTCCTCCCCCCCTATCCATCCCCCATCCCATGGTCAGTTTCACCTATCCTAAGCATGATTGCAAGGAGGTAAATCCCATTCAACTCAATAAACATGCAAATGATCAATCCATTCTCAGCAAATTTGCACAGGATCCCATTTCTTACCTCCTGGATTTTCATGCTTTTTCAGTTCAGTGGGATTTACTCCTGCACAGTCATGCTTAGGAAAAGTGAAACTGACCTGGGGGAGGGGCAGGGAGGATAGGGAAGGAGGAGAGAAGGAGAGGAAGGGTAAGGGTAGGAAGTGAGAGGTGAGGAGATTGGGTGGGCGGGCACTGGACAGAGGAAAAGCCCCTTTCCTTTCCAAAAGGAAAACATATCTGTTATCTCTGTTATCTTTTCGGTACCTATTGAAGACCTTCCTCTTTCAACAAGCCTTTTAAGTTGAGACCTTATCCCAGTCTGCGTCTATGTTGGAATTGCTTTTTAATATGTTTTTAAACCTTTTAAACAAAAACAATGTTTTAACCTTTTTTAAAAAAATGATGTCTTGAAAGCTTTTCTAAAAATAATGTTTTTAAAGATGTTTTGATTTAATGTATTTTAAAGTCTGTTTTTATGATGTTTTAAAGTGTTTTTAGTGCTTTTGTTTGCCACCTTGGGCTCCTGCTGGGAGGAAGGGTGGGCTATAAATCAAATAATAAATGAAATAAACAAAACATTGTGAACAGTATCATGTTTTTCAGGGTTTCCCCCAACTTTTTATTCTACAGCAGGCATATGTAGTCTGCCACCCAAATTTAAACCAAAGCTGTCCCTGCCCACATCCACACCAGACCTTAATTTCACTTTAGACAGTCATGGCTTCCCCCAATGAATCCTGGGAAGCGTAGTTTCTGAAGAGTGCTAAGAGTTGCTAGGAGAGGCCTATTCCCGTCACAGAGCTACAATCCCCAGAAGAGGGGCTGACTGTTCAACCACTCTGTCAGGGGAATAGGAGTCTCCTCTCAGCACCCTTCATAAACTACATTTCCCAGAATTCTTTGGGGGAAGCCATGACTGTCTAAAGCAGCCTTTCCCAACCAGTGTGCCTCCAGATGTTGCTGGACTACAATTCCCATCTTTCCTGACCATTGGCAATGCTGGCTGAGGCTGATGGGAGTTGTGTTCCAACAACATCTGGAGGCACACTGGTTGGGAAAGGCTGGTCTAAAGTGAAATAAAAGTCTGGCATGGGTGTGGCCACCTGATTAGTCAAGCCAAACATCTGTGAGTCCGGCTTTTAGTACACTGACAGTTGGTTCTTACTGAGCATGCCCAATGTTATAATAGACTTCAGTGTTAAATTTCTTAAATTAATTAAAGATCAGCCATGCTTTTTTTTAACTTTGAACTGTAGAAGATGAAGGTCAGAGTATGGGGCAAGGTCAGTATTAGGATTACACAGAGCTTGAAAAAGTTACTTTTTTGAACTACAGCTCCCATCAGCCCCAGCCAGCACCATGCTGGCTGGGGCTGATGGGAGTTGTAGTTCAAAAAGTAACTTTTCCAAGCTCTGGGATTACAGGTACTCTGTGAACATGACTGATTTTTTAATTAATTTCTACAAGTTAAGAGACCACTGACAGAAAAAAGTCCAACAGGGATCTGCATTTTTTTCTCTTGTTTTACACTTTGAACTCTCGATTCTCTATGAGTGTTGTGTGTATCACCATGAAAACTTAGAGGGTTGTTAAGCAAGCATTTCTGAGTTCAGAACTATAGGTTTTTTAAGGTTTCATTTTGAAAAGCAGCAGAATGGCATGGGGGTATTTTCAATTTAACATTGTGGAATGCGAAAAATCCATGCTGGCTATAGTGTACAGACATTCTCGTGGCTATATAATGAGGGAACCTCAGTAAGTATTCCTCTGAGCTCTGTTCCATCAGCCAACAAAACTGTGTCTGATTCTAAGAACGTTGTGAGCGACAATTTGAAAGTATTGTCCTCGGAGGCCAATTTTCATATTTTATTTATTTATTATTTGATTTATATCCCGCCTTTCCCCCCAGCAGGATCCCAGGGTGGCAAACAAAAGTACCAAAACACTCTAAAACACCATAAAAACAGACTCTAAAATACATTAAAACAAAACATCTTTAAAAAAAATTTTTTTTGAAAGCTTTTCACATTATTCTGATAATAATTTTTATATAGTGTTTGGTTCCTAATCAGAAAGGGTGTGAGACAGGGGTGTATTTTATCATCCTATTTGTTTAATCTATATGCAGAACATATCATATGGAAAGCAGGATTGGACCAAGATGAAAGAGGTGTGAAAATTAGAGGGAGAAATATCAATAATTTAAGATATGTAGACGATATCATACTACTAGCAGAAACCAGTAATGATTTGAAACAAATGCTGATGAAAGTTAAAGAGGAAAGCACAAAAGCAGAACTACAGCTGAACATCAAGAAGACTAAAGTAATGATAACAGAAGATTTATGTAACTTTAAAGTTGACAATGAGGACATTGAACTTGTCAAGGATTATCAATACCTTGGCACAGTTTTAACCAAAATGGAGACAATAGTCAGGAAATCAGAAGAAGGCTAGGACTGGGGAGGGCAGCTATGAGAGAACTAGAAAAGGTCCTCAAATGCAAAGATGTATCACTGAAAACTAACACTCAGGATCATCCAGACCATGTATGGATGTGAAAGTTGGACAGTGAAAAAAGTGGATAAGAGAAAAATCATTTGAAATGTGGTGTTGGAGGAGAGCTTTGCGCATACCATAGACTGCAAAAAAGATAAACAATTGCGTGTTAGAACCAATTAAACCAGAACTATCATTCATTCATTGGCAATCACTCGTGGCCGACTAAGATTGTCTTCCAAGATAAGGTCTTTAACAGTGGGTCCGTAAGTGACTGTGGAGGCCAATTCTGGGTCCGCACAGCCTCCCACAGTGAGGACATAGGTTTAGAAATGGAAGATGGTCACGATGAGGATTTGTTTGACGTGCCTTCTGCTTAGCTCGTTTGTCCCTTTCGCCCTGTACTCGTGCTTCTTCAAAGTCCATAGCACCTTTGATAATGCCCGACCTCCAATTGGGACGCTCAGGGGCCAAGGCTTCCCAGTTCTCGATGCTTACGTTACATTTTTTTAGATTAGCTTTGAGAACATCTTTAAACCTCTTTTCCTGTCCAACAATATTCCGTTTTTCATCCTTAAGTTGGGAGTAAAGTAGCTGCTTCGGAAGACAGTGATCAGGCATTCGAACAACATGGCTGGTCCAGCCAAGTTGATGTTGGAGGATCATTGTTTCAACACTGGTGGTCTTTGCTTCTTCCAGTACGCTAACATTAGTCCACCTATCTTCCCAAGTAATTTGCAGAATTTTCCGGAGGCAGCATTGGTGGAATCTTTCAAGAAGTTGGCAGTGGCGTTTATAGATGGACCATGTTTCACAGGCGTACAATAAGGTCGGTAGTACAATGGCTTTGTAAATAAGCATTTTGGTCTCCCTGCGAATGTCCCAATCCTCGAACACTCTACGCTTCATTCGGGAGAATGCGGCACGCTCAGAGCTCAGACGATGCTGAATTTCAGCATCGATGTCAGCTTTTACAGAGAGATGGCTGCCAAGATAAGAAAAGTGATTGACATTCTCCAGCGTCGCACCATTAAGCTGGATTGATGGTGCTACAGAGGGATTGGTTCGCACTTGCTGATGAAGCACTTTGGTTTTTTGATGTTAAGCGAGAGGCCAAGCTTTTCATATGCTTCTGCAAAGACATTTAGGATAGTTTGAAGATCTTCCTCTGAATTTGCAGAGGCTACATTATCATCAGCATATTGAAGTTCTATGACAGAGGTTGTAATTACCTTACTTTTTGCTTTCAGCCTATTGAGATTAAAAAGCTTTCCATCTGTTCGATATGTGATTTCCATGCCAGTGGGAAGTTTCCCCTCAACAAGGTGTAGAATCATGGAGATGAAAGTAGCAAATAAGGTCGGAGCAATGACACATCCCTGTTTGACGCCTGATCCCACTTTGAATGGATCACTTTGAGAGCCATTGTTATCCAAAATTGTTGCCGTCATGTTGTCATGGAGGAGTCGCAAAATATTCACAAATTTATCAGGGCATCCAATTTTCAGAAGGATTGTCCAGAGAGCAGTTCGATTTACAGTATCAAAGGTCTTAGTCAGATCAATAAACAGCATATACAGAGGTCGGTTTTGCTCCCTGCATTTTTCTTGAAGCTGTCATGCAGTGAAGATCATGTCCACTGTCCCCCTGGAAGGGCGGAAACCATTTTGGGATTCAGGCAGGATGTCTTCTGAGATAGGTAGGAGGCGATTTGTGAGGATCCTTGCAAGGATTTTACCTGCGGTAGCTAGAAAGATGCCTCAGTAGTGCCCACAATCTGTTCTATCACCCTTCTTGAAAAGAGTGATAATTATGGCATCCCTAAAGTCTTCCGGGATCTCCTCCCTCATCCAGATTTTTTCGATGAGCTTATGACGTTGTTGTGTAAGTTCAGGCCCACCTTCTTTAAAGACTTCAGCAGGAATCCCATCAGGTCCACTAGCTTTGTTATTCTTCATTTGATTAATGGCTTTACTGACTACATCCAAATTATGGCATACTGCAAGCTCATCTCTAATTTGTTGTTGCGGGATTTGCGAGAAGACCTCATCAGCCACAACAGAGTTACAATTAAGGAGGTCATGGTAATGCTCTTTCCAGCGCAGTGCAATAGACTCTTTGTCCTTTAGAAGTTTGGTACCATCTATTGAACATAAGGGATTTGTACCATAATTTGTTGGTCCATAGATGGCCTTTGTGGCATTAAAAAAGCCCCGTGTATCATGAGCATCTGCAAAAAGCTGGATTTCTTGAGCTTTCTTTATCCACCAGGCATTCTTAAGTTCTCTAGTTCTTCTTTGGACCTCAGCCTTTGCATAGATTTTTTTCTTAGCAGCACAGTTAATGTCTTTTTGCCATATCTGGAAGGCTTTCCTTTTCTTGTCAATGATATGTTCAATCTCACTATCATTCTCATCAAACCAATCCTGATGTTTCTTAGTTTGGTATCCAATAGTTTGTTCACATGCTGCAATAATAGAAGTCTTCAGTTTAATTCAGTGTTCCTCAACGTTTTCAGGGAGTTCCGTAGGTAGATGTTTCTTGAGAGCTGTTTGAAAGCAAGCTCGCTTAATAGGAACTTGAAGGGCGTGGATGTTCATTTTACGCCTTGGTTTTCTTCCTTGGAGCCTACGTTGAGGAACAATATTAATGGCCATAGTGGATTGAATTAATCGATGATCTGTCCAGCAGTCATCTGCACTCGTCATGGCCCTGGTGAGGAGTACATCATGACGATCTCTGGCATGGATAATTATGTAATCCAGGAGATGCCAGTGCTTCGACCGAGGGTGCTTCCATGATGTTTTAAATTTATCTTTCTGGCGAAAGAGTGTGTTTGTAATAACAAGATTATGCTCTGCACATTTAGTCAGAAGTAGAATTCCATTCAGGTTGCTATTGCCAACTCCTTCTTTCCCAATGGTTTCTGGCCATAAATCAAAATCGCCCAACTGTTGCACTGAAATCGCCCAGGAGGAATTATCCTCCTTAGGTACCTCTGATAAGATGGTGTCCAGCTGGGTATAAAAAATTTCCTTGATGTCTTCATCAGCATCTAATGTTGGTGCATAAGCACTTACAATAATTGCCTGCTGGTTTTGGGCAAGTTTTAACCGGAGAGTTGAGAGTCGTTCATTAATGCCAGTAGGAACTTCTGACACGAGCTTCACAAGATCATTTTTAATAGCAAAGCCTACTCCATGTATTCATCATTCTTGTTCAGGCAGTCTTTTCCAGAAGAAGGTGTCCCTCTCCTGCTCTTCGAGTTTGTTGGAGTGCTGCTATGTCAATATTAAAATATCTCAACTCCCTCACAATAATGACAGTCCTGCGTTCAGGACGTTCACTATCTGTATTGTCCAGCAATGTCCGTATATTCCATGTTCCAAAGTTCATTTGTCTTTTGCGACTGCTAAGTGGTGACCCCACTGGATGCGGTGATCCAGTCAGGGAGAGAGATGAGGCAGACTATGTTTAGGGCACCTTTTCTAGCCCCCTCCCCATACAGGGTGAGCAGAGTGGATCCTGAATAGGACTGCTCAGTCGTGGATACAGCTGCCGAAGTACTCAACTGCCTCGGTCCTTGAGCCAGGACGACTGAGTCTGTATCCACCGCCCATGTGCCAGTCCATGACTAGGGGCTTCCGGATTTCACAGTCCTGCCCCCGTTGCCATTCACCGATCTCCATGGGACTTTTGGTTTGGTTTGGTTGGAAGACGCCTGTGAGTGAATTTGTTTTATGTGGGGAGATTGGTGCACGACGATCAACACACAATCTTGACAGAAAAAGGCTTTGATTTAATGGCATGGATACCATGATGATTGGAAGTCTTTTATCTGCTGCAGCCTTCATCCGCCTTCACAGCCGTTGTAACATACACATTGTTATCCTCCACCTGTTCTGCCATTGAGGACTTTCTTGGATCGTTCTTTGTCTGGTTCCTCTCCCTTGACCTTACCACCAAGGGTGACCCTGCTGGGAGTACATGACTCCCAACGGCATCACTCACAGGGTTCATTGGAATACGCAAGCCCATTCACCACTGCAAGGTGACGATCCAGCGAGGGGACCAGAATGGTCACTAGAAGCTTAAATGATGAAACTGAGGTTATCATACTTGGACACATAATGAGAAGACATGATTCACTAGAAAATACAATAATGCTGGGAAAAACAGAAGGGAGGAGAAAAAGAGAAAGAGCAAACAAGAGGTGGATTGATTCCATAAAGGAAGCCACAGACCTGAACTTACAAGATCTGAACAGAGTGGTTTATAACAGATGCTATTGGAGGTTGCTGATTCATAGGGTTGCCATAAGTCGAAATTGACTTGAAGGCATATAACAATAACAACAAAGCAAGTTACACTAATAGTAAATTCAGTTCTGCAAATACTACTACTTAGGTAGCCAGAACAGCAGCATCCTTAAATAATATGCAGATATCATCAGGCTTGGGGGAACCTCCAAGGTTTGCAGAAAAAAAATCTATAGAAAAAACACCTAAGGGAGGTAACTCCACCTTAGCCCAATGAAAATTGTGAATGTTCCATGGGCATATATGCTGACTGACAGCTGTGGAGAATGGAATGTACTACTCTGGACAAGTGTGTTGGCTAGGACTCTGAAAAGCAGCACTCCATGCTACAACATTTTCTTGTAGGTCCCATAATATTACACCAACTCTGTAAGGTAGGCTAATCTTATTATCATCCTCATATAGCAGATGGAGACAGCCCTGTAGCTAGTCTTCCTTGTTAGGTGGGTCAGCCACATTTCTATGTGGGGCATGGGGGGGGGGAAGACACAAAGCACCAGTCAGTCCCCACACACACACTGGTGGAAAGGATATGAGGCCTAAATTAAGAGAAAGGAAAGGCAGTGACCTTCCCCCTCACTCCTCCTCCATACAGAGTGTGTTAACTTGCATAATGGGCTGTGTAAAGATATGTGTTAATATGGACCATAGATGTGTGGCATGTTTGTGAAACCCTCTTGATTTTTCAGGTACTTTCTACCAGTCTTTGAAATCTCTTAAAGACATCTTGTTTTGACATATTTGGTTGGAAATTTCAACAACCATAACAGAAAGCTGCATCAGTTGACGGAGAATACTCTAACCATTCATATTTCTGGAACCATTCTTGGAAATTTCAGCCCTTACTATTCTTTGGGTATGGATGATGTTTAATCTGTTAAATTGTCTCACCCTAGAAATCCCCAGGAATAGCAGAAGCTTAACTTTGCATATAGCTACAGTCCTCTTTCATCTGTGGTTTGTCCCTGTGCTCTGATTCTTTATGATGGTGAACTACTTTGGTAATGACAGTGAGCTCCTAAGCTGCATTAGGTAGCTCAGTTTTAAATTCCACCCAAAACCCACACTTGTTCATACTACAAGTTTAGAGAAGTACAAAGAGAAAATACTTTAGGTGTGTTGTTAACTCTTCCTTGCGGGTCCCTCCTTCTAGTCTTATTCCTAACCTTTAGATTTTCCTTCCTGTTGCACAATCAAGAGAAACCCATTTAACAGGTTGCTATACAAAGAACTAGCTAAGCAATAGGAAAATAATTGTGGAAAGCAATTGGAATTTTTTTTACTGGTTGCTGAGTTGATTTTTCTGCCCAGAAATCCTGAAAAGACCTCATGCTGAGCTGCACACATTGGGAATTCAGAAATTAGGCCTGAATTACAGCCTAGTTGGTCACCCAACCAGCTAACTAGTGTGCCCAGCAGCATTTCTATTCTTCTAGGGCTGTTTTCATCCTTTGCCATCATGTACTCAAGAAAAAGAAGAAGAAATAGCTACTATGATGGTGAGTATAGTACTTTAAAAGAGTAAATGGTAACTTAGGATGTATATTTTTTCACATCACTTTAAAATAAGAGATAAAGCAATAAGCACCCAACCTTGCTCTACTTATCGAAGCAGAATAAACAAACTCTTACTTCTTACTGCAGGCAAACAAACATTCTTCTTTATTGCTGGCTGGGTAGAGAACACAACTGAAACTTAAAAGCAGAGCATAGTAAAGTCCAAGAGGTGGAGTCTATCTCTAGTGCATAACACAAAGTTCTGATATTTAACTCTTCAAGAGTCACATTACTATACAGGCTGTTTTTTTCTCAGGATCACTTAAGTAATTATAGGGTGATTCTGATTATGAAAAATGCACCCTCCCTCAAGGAAAGTCTTGAGTGAGCAGACTTTGGGGGGCTCTTTCAGATGAGGCTTTTGTTGTGCATTCACCCTGCCTTATTCACTGAATTTTTATGAGAGTCCTATTCTTAAATTTATCTTCAAAACAATCTATTGTTCTTTAAACAGAGACTGTCATTGTCTGACATGTCACAAATTAAAAAGACAATTAAACAAAATCGGGGGGGGACCACAGCTCGGGGGGGCATGCATCCATTTGCTGTACCCTGGCAAATGCAATGGCAAATGCAATTCAATATAAACAAGTGTAAAATTATGCATATTGGAGCAAAAAATCTTAATTTCACGTATACGCTCATGGGGTCTGAACTGGCGGTGACCGACCAGGAGAGAGACCTCGGGGTTGTAGTGGACAGCACAATGAAAATGTCGACCCAGTGTGCGGCAGCTGTGAAAAAGGCAAATTCCATGCTAGCGATAATTAGGAAAGGTATTGAAAATAAAACAGCCGATATCATAATGCCGTTGTATAAATCTATGGTGCGGCCGCATTTGGAATACTGTGTACAGTTCTGGTCGCCTCATCTCAAAAAGGATATTATAGAGTTGGAAAAGGTTCAGAAGAGGGCAACCAGAATGATCAAGGGGATGGAGCGACTCCCTTACGAGGAAGGGTTGCAGCATTTGGGGCTTTTTAGTTTAGAGGAAAGGTGGGTCAGAGGAGACATGATAGAAGTGTATAAAATTATGCATGGCATTGAGAAAGTGGATAGAGAAAAGTTCTTCTCCCTCTCTCATAATACTAGAACTCGTGGACATTCAAAGAAGCTGAATGTTGGAAGATTCAGGACAGACAAAAGGAGTACTTCTTTACTCAGCGCATAGTTAAACTATGGAATTTGCTCCCACAAGATGCAGCAATGGCCACCAGCTTGGACGGCTTTAAAAGAAGATTAGACAAATTCATGGAGGACAGGGCTATCAATGGCTACTAGCCGTGATGGCTGTGCTGTGCCACCCTAGGCAGAGGCAGCATGCTTCTGAAAACCAGTTGCCGGAAGCCTCAGGAGGGGAGAGTGTTCTTGCACTCGGGTCCTGCTTGCGGGCTTCCCCCAGGCACCTGGTTGGCCACTGTGAGAACAGGATGCTGGACTAGAGGGGCCACTGGCCTGATCCAGCAGGCTCTTCTTATGTTCTTATGTTCTTAAGCTAAGGCCGAGAGACAGTGGCTTGCCTAAGCCTGTCTACTGACTTCATGTTAGATACCATTAGTGGGTTCCCCACATTTAATAACCTTGAGTTACTGAGTCCAGTGAATTTGTCTGTCCTAGAAGGTTTTAAAGTGGGAAATAGACAAGTCACAACACTGGTATAAAATGATAAAAATCAAGCATAGTTTGGCCCTAAGCTAGTGGCCATCACCATATTCTGGGGTAGTGAATTCAGGAATTCCTCAACTTACAGCATGTTGTTCAAGAAGTACTTCCTTCAGTATATCTTGCATCTACTTCTATCAGTGAGTAGGATTATGCATTACTGTGGACTGTTACCAAAAATGGGCAATTCTTTCCATTTGGGGTGTTTAAAATATAAGATGCAGAAATGCTATATGTTAACATTTAAAAAATGTTAAATATGCACATTTCCCTCTGGGGAACAGGAAAAAGTATGGGCACATGCAAAACAAGAAAAAGAGAAAAGTAGAAACAAGTTCTGTTGTGGAAGACTGCTGAATATTCAGATGTACACATAATAAGATGTAACGGTAGCTGTGTTAGCCTCTAAGAAAAAAAATCCACAAACTTAATAGGACAATGTGTTTATTAAGGCATTCAAAAATAGTGTGCAACCTTCTGAGTTCTCCAGAACTCTTCACTTCAGGCTAGATGGTAAATGAAGCATAGGTTCAGCTAAGGGCCCCTCCAGACTTGTTATTTTATTTTGTTTTTGCAGGTGTATTCTGAAACATGTTCTTGAGACAACAATACTGGATTAATGGTGTTTTACTCTGCTTTATTAGTTTTCTGTGATGCTTCCCCAGTGCTACCACATTATTGCTGTCTGGAGGGGCTATAGTGCAATAAAAGTGGGACAAAAAATCCAGAACATTTCTGGCATGAGAAGTTACGGAATTTCAACAGCAAGTTATAGGGCCCAATTGGAAACTATTGCAAACTTTTGCAGGCGGAAATAGTATTGAAACCAGAATCACGTATGACCACTCTGACAGCATTATGAACACAAATAGTCATGAACACACAATAATAAGGACATCTGGAGGGATCCTAAATTGGGTATTTTCCATGTCACACAAAAAATAAAGGAAATATATTGCCCTTTACAAAAAAAATCCATAATCCATATTAGAGCAATATTTTTATTAGCCAACCAATACATCACAAAATAGTGAGTAAACAATTGAATACCTTTACTTTTTGGAAAATGTCCAATTCAAGGGCCACGTGCTTACAATTTGCATTGAAGAAAAGTTCCCATTTACTGCAATGGAAGTTGTTGTTTTTTCAAATGCAAATTACAGGCACAGTGATCCTGATTTGGATCATGACTACAGAGAATGACTTGGAAATAATATTTTCAAATAGTTACAAACAAACATGGGACTTGTTACCCTGTTTTCTATGTTTATAATATTTTAAGAGAATGCAGTTTGTTTACTTGAGTGTCTGGAAGGGTAATAGCTGCATATGGGTGTTACATAACTTTTTAAGGCAGGTCTTTACAGATGGTAACTTTTTTAATCTTGTCCATTTGGGGTCTGTTTAAAGTTGGAAAACAATTATTGATTCTCATAATTTCATAAGTAATTGAGGAAAACTCTCACTCACACACACACGTTGCTATTGCTTCTCACATTCCTTCGATTTTTATCTGAATTATTCAGCTCTGGCTCTGGCACACTTATGTATATGTCTGTTTTTCTGTTAGATCTTCTACATCATATTCTGCCTTGATATTTTGAAACTAGAATATAAGGATCTGTACATCTGTTTCAACAGATGGTCTGATGTATCAATGGTCGTATCTTGTACACTGGAATTATTAATACTGATTCAAAATAACCGTGTGGTTCTCTCCACCGAAAGGACTATGCCATCCCAAAAATAGGGCATAGCAACAGATGTGTAAATGCTCCCCCGTATCAAAATTTCCCTACATCTAAAAACCTAGCACATCAGGAGAAGGATTCTAGACCAGGCTAATCCAAGCCTGTAATGTGTGCAAAGTGATCCACTAGTGCAGTAGACCCAGATGCCCTTGCAATGTTCTGCTCACTCTTACCACTATTTGGTTCAACACAAAAAGGAAGAGTTTAAAAGATCTGAATGCACACACACATAAACAAGTGAAGAAGAGCTGCTTGGCTACTCCTTCCATCAACGCAAAGAGCAGCCATGCCCCACACTATGTATGCATTTGGCCAGCATGCAAGGATGGTCCATGCACACGTTGTCCTTCACCACAAATACATTGGTACACACATAGGGCCACTTCACATACCAATCAAATATGCATGGTCACTGCATGAGGCAGGAGTGAAACTAGGCTGTGAGACCCCACAACCCCCTCACACATTCTTTCAAAATGCAGGGTAATAATCTGAAACCTTATAGGGAAACACTTGGAGTCAGTGCGCTGTTCTGTGTCTTGGGTCAACCGAGAGTCCATGGGTCCAATTAAAGTATAAACTGAAATGAATCAAAGCAATACCTAGAGGCACATGTTACCAAATTCTTCCTAGCTACACAGGAAGTGGATTGGACTGTGGAAGACCAACCCAAATGGTGTTTGCATTTTGACCAATTTGTAGGGCAGTACACTATAGCTGCCCAATTTCCCTGCTTTTTAAAGTTTGATAGAATAGCTGTGGGCTATAGGTATGTTCTTAAACCGCAAGGTTTTTTGCCTATTAGTGAATTGTATGCTAAGCAGTATAATACAGTACATTAAAGAAAGACGTGTTATTATTTTCTCATATTCATTTTTTAACATATGTCAGTTCTTCACTTCCTCTGCAACAAAGCAGATGAAATCTCAGATTATTGCACCTGTTCTCGGGTGTTCCCTATAATTCACTTCCACACTGTAATTCACTTCCACACTAAAAAGCTTGCCTTATTTCAAAACATTCTAGGTCTGTGAAATAAAGATCACCAACTCCACAAAATCACATGAAACAAATACTAACTCCATTATATTTCCAGATCTCCCAGTGACTTCCATCTTGCCTTTCGTTCATTCTTCATTGTTCATAAAAGGTATGGTATCTCTCATCTGTGTTTCAAGTTGTTTTGTGAAGGGAACTCCTGTATTTCATTTTAGACAAACAGGTATGGTGATGACCATAGTAAGATGACCAAAGACAGGTGCAGATATGAGATCCCACACAAAACAATTATAGTGGGAAAGTCATCCCTAAATAAAGTTACATAGGGTTTATCCAGCTGTGTCCAGTAATAATCAGTCCCGTCCCCCCGCTGAGGCTATTACATTTCTTTAAAAATGTACACATTAAATGCAAAGATGCATTTGTCATGTCTAGTTTGGTCCAAAACTTGGGGGCAAGGGAATGTATTTTCTGTTCTGTAATACATTTGTATAGGCTGAATTTGACACTAAAGCCACAGTTTTTTGTAAGCTTACTTGGGAGTCAACTCCAGGGAACTCACATGGACTGCCTTCTGAGTAAACATGCAGTGGAGCAAGCCCTAAGGCTTCAGTTCTAAGCATATTTAATGGAGAAAGACAATAATGCTGGGAAAACAGAAGGGAGTAGAAAAAGAGGAAGACCAAAAAAGAGATGGATTGATTCCATAAAGGAAGCCACAGACCTGAACTTACAAGATCTGAACAGGATCGTTTATAATAGATGCTATTGGAGCTCGCTGATTCATAGGGTCACCATAAGTCAAAATCGACTTGAAGGCACATATCAACATCAAATTCCTATTGAAATCAAAGAGGATTTTTCCACAAGTAAATATAGTTTGTATAGGACTGCAAGATGTTGGAGTATGTGTAATCCCTTGCAGGTTCTTACGGGCCAAAAATGAAATACATTTGCAAAGATTCCATGAATAACTTGTGAACTTTTTTTTCCAGAAAGAAAACATAACATTAAATATGACACAGTTTTATATGAATCTCAGCTTCCAAATATGTAAAAGATCCTTGTCCATGTGTCCTCTCTCTCTCTCTCTCTTTTGGCAAAATATCTTTGCAATCAACTGAAAAGTTCTTTTCTTAATCTTCAGGAGATGAATCTCTGTGTCTTGCTGCTCTGAATCACTGCAGCTTCAGCTAGGCCTGGAAATTCCACAGATTCAACAAGGCCCTTAATCAAGGGTTAAAGACCAACTAAGGCTGCTTTCACACATGGGGCTGATTGCGTTAGTTTAACAGATTAAAAAGGTAGCGCTTCTGTCCCGCTTTCTAAAATCCCTCTCACACTGAGTACTCCTTGCGTTAAGGAACAGCAGTTTTTTCAGCCAATATATCGGCATTTTGCACAACTGTCTTTCACATGGCTTGTTTTTGTCCCTCACCCATGCACACTGTTCCTCACTGTCTAAGCCCTCTCCCTTTAGGATCTGACTTTTTACATTGTTTTAGTTGTAAAGACAGGGGTATGTATGGGAAATGCTGCTGCTATCTCTACCAATGCTGGAATACCGGTACAACGTTCATCAGGCAACAACAAAAACGCATGATTAAAGGGCAGGAACGCACTGCATGTTGGGATGCCTGTCACATGAGCGGTTGCAGCTAGCAATAAACTCCTGCAATCTTCCGGGTTCCCAGCTTTGCTAACTGATTATTTCTGGTATCATTTATCATGGAAATTAGCACTAAACTTCCACTACATTCCACTAGAATTCTGGAACTAGCTTGTGCATCGTGTGAAAGATCAAATAAAATGCACAAATTACCAGGTACAAAATTGTCAGAATAACGGAATAAAGTGCAGTGTGAAAGCAGCCAGTATAATAGCTTCCCTAGCAGCCACACCCAGGACCAACTTTTCTGCTCTACACTTGCTTTCTTCTTCAAACGGGGTTTTTCTGCTATGAAACCCCACCCACCAGACTGAACCACCTAAAACAAGATTGTGGGGGTTACATTCTCCCCTGCTTGAATACTGTCATCCTGACAGTACTTTTATATATAGATGTTTGGACCCCATCGTTCCCTCACCGGAACTCTAAGACTTGATATTACTGAAAATCAAAAACATTATCATTAAACCTAACTGCCCTTACTTTAACACGGCTGGACCTTCGAGGCATATCAGTGTTTTCCCTTGATTCAGATAATGGCACTACTGAGTTGGAGGGTATCACTTCCTGTGAACAATACTGCTGCTCATTCCCTACAACCTGATCACCACTCTTCTCCCACCTTGAAGATGAAGTGAATTCCTCTGCTAGAGGGTTAAGCTCAGAACACAATGTAAATTCAGTTACTGATTCTTCTTCCTCTTGAATCACTATATCTGTACATTTCTGTCTGGTCCTGTTATTAATAGGATCATCTTGAATACACGTGTCATTCACTGCTTCAGATGGTGAAATGAATCCACAGGTTCTCAACATATCTCTGTGTAAAGTTCTAATGGGACCTTCTCCATCTTCCTGTTGTACCCGATACACTGGAAGTTTTTCATCAAAACTATATTTACCGCTGGTTCCCAACTGTCAGCAAGTTTCTGTGTTCCTCGAGGACTTAAGTTACGTTCTAAAATGCGATCCGCAGGTTCAATTGTTGATGTGACCACTTTAGCATCCCATCGCCTTTTATTAGCTTGCTGGTGCCTTTCACTTTCTTTAGTGGCTAACTCACAGGCATAACGCAATCTGCACTTTAAGTCCTTCACATATTCCTGATGACTCACTTCATTTTGTCCTCTGGGTTTTATCCCAAAGCATAAATCAATGGGAAGCAATGGTTGCCTTCCAAACATTAGAAAATAAGGGGATACAACCTTTGGTGTCATTCCTTGTACAATTATATGCATGCACCAGTGGTTTTATGTATCTTTTCCATGTGGTCTTCTCCATTTCCAGAATGCCTAGCATATCTAATAAGGTCCTATTGGACCTTTCAACTGGGTTCCCTCGAGGATGGTAAGGTGTGGTGCGAGATTTACTCCCAGCAATCCTGCTCAGTTCAGTAACTAGCTCTGACTCAAAACTTTCACCTTGGTCACTGTGAAATCTTCTGGGGAAACCATAATAACTTATAAAATTCTCCCACAGTGTTGAAGCCACAGTTCTTGCTGTCTGATCTGTGTGGGATAGGCTTGTGAATACGTAGTGAAATGATCAGTAACCACCAAAATGTTTTTAGTGCCTGTGGAATCAGATTCAAGAGCCAAAAAGTCTATGCATATTAGTTCCAGAGGAGCATAAGCTTTTATGTTTACTAATTCAGCCGCTCTCTCCACTTTAGCTTTCCTTCTCACACAGCGTTCACAACTTCTACATTTCTGTTCTACAGCATGTGTCATTTTAGGCCAAAAGAACCTGTCCCTAGCCAGGTCTAGTGTCCTTTCTATTCCAAAATGACCCATTTCATCATGGATTCCTTCCAAAGCCTTCTTCCTATGAGTGTAAGGTACCACGAGCTGGTCTACTTCCTCTCCTCTCCGCTGCACTCTCCAATATAAAACACCATCTGATAGGAAAAGCTTAGGTCACTCTCTCAAATACAATTGGGTATCATATGCTTCTGCTTTTTCCTCCTCCAAAGTGGGTTTATGACCTCTCTCCAAATACTGTATTATGCAAGCTATAGACTTGTTCCTCCTCTGCAACCTTTTCCAGTCTGGAGAACTCGCATCTGGGTCACAGAAAGTTTCACTCCCAGTGTTGGGATTTTCAAACTCAGATGGGATACTCTGCTCAGAAGATGGTAGTGTCTCTATTAGGCCACTACCTTGATCTAAAAATCCCTCTAATGAAGAACCATTTGGCAACAAAGTCTGGACATGGATAGCTGCTTTGCAGATTTCATTATTCCATCTGTTCCATGCTATAGAGTCCTGCTGAATTTTGGAGAGCATTTTAGCAATTTTCTCTACCTGTGTTACTGCTTCCTCATCGTCTGCTAGAGTACTGTCCTGCTGCCTTGATAATGCATCTGCATCTGTATTTGCTCTGCCTGACCGGTATATGATCTCGAAGCTGTACAAAGACAACGTGGCTGCCCATCAATGTCCAGCTGCATTAATCTTGTTAACTAAAGGAAAAAACAGCTTTGGGAGAAGGAACAGGGATATGGTATTAAACTGGTACAAGGTGTAGGTTAGCAGTAAAATTTCCATGCGGTGCTCTTTTTGAAAAGGATATACAGCATATAACTATCTGGTCCCAGAGCGTCTAACGATCCTGGTGTCAGGACTCCCAATTCAATTAAAAAGAAAACTAAAGAAAAGTCAGATCTTTGAAACTGCCCTGTTTAGTGTGTCCACTAATAAGAATCATAGGTAACTTAAACATATTGGGTGCTCTTAATCATAACTGCTTACTAGTGGTTAGTCTACACAATAGAATAATGCACTGGTATTGGGATGCACTTAGCAAACAATCTGACACTAAAGGCTAAATCCATCCTATATATTACACTTTTATAGGATCGGGTTTTGGTCTAAAGCTTCTTCTAATGTAGGCCACACTCCATTTATCTGCCCAGTTTATCTCACAACAGAAATAATATAAAATTGTTGATTAAAGTTAGCTAGAGGTATTTAATGATACAAATGGCTAATTGGTTGCTAAACCCTTGCCCCATTTTTAATCCATGCAAATAAGAGTTTCAGGCCTAAGCAGTAAAGAGGTCAGTTTGTACTCACCATTTAGCACACTGCTAACAAGTTATTAGGCTCTCTTAAAAATTGGGAAGAGTGAGAACTGCACTTTGAGTAAGGAATTTGGGCTCTTTTTTCCAGAGCTTGGAAAAATTACTTTTTTGAACTACAACTCCTATTAGCCCACTCCAGTGGCCATGCTGGCTGAGGCTGATGGGAGTTGTAATTTTAAAAAGTAACCTTTCCAAGCTCTGCTTTTGTCTTTCTTTCTTTTACTAAGGTTATTTCCTAATGGAAAGTTTTGCAAATATTCAGTGCACTTGGATCAGCACACTACAGGGATTGTGCTCCCTGTTGCTAACTTCTATTTCTTATGGACTAGCAGGATAATGACAGAAGGCATAACCACTGTGATAAAACTAGCAGTGGTAGCACACCCCAGACCCCTGTGATAATAAGGTACTCTTTCTCTGAAGGTGCTTCATGTACTGGTGTTGTCATCAACGCAGAAATTGCCATCTCTGATTAATTGTATTGATTATTATTTACTACACATTCAGCTCAAGGCTCTATATTGTTGTGAGTTTGGGGGTTGGAATGGATGATCCCTGTGAGTCCCCTTCCAGCCTCTGATTTGGAATCCTGTGCCTTGGGGTAAGGGGCTGGCTCTGCTGGAGTTTCTTTTGTTAAGCTAATAGAGTGGCCAGTTTACAAATGGGTCTTTCAAGTGCCCAACAACTGGTGAATGGGCCAGAAAGATCCTTTTGTTATTTAAACACTGCAGGAGAGCCCCCCCCCTTCCTGGTGGCTAGCAGAAGTTTGTGCTTTGAGTGTGTTTAGTGTGTCTGGAGAAAGGCGGGGAACTGGAGGCAGGCAGAGAGGCTATTCCTCTGCACCATGGCTTTAGGATGCCTCCTGCAACTCTGATGGAAAAGCTGGATATTGGACTGCTGATACCTTGAACCATTGATAGCCCTGTCCTCCATGAATTTGTCTAATCTTCTTTTAAAGCCATCCAAGCTGGTGGCCATTACTGCATCTTGTGGGAGCAAATTCCATAGTTTAACTATGCGCTGAGTGAAGAAGTACTTCCTTTTGTCTGTCCTGAATCTTCCAACATTCAGCTTCTTTGAATGTCCACGAGTTCTAGTATTATGAGAGAGGGAGAAGAACTTTTCTCTATCCACTTTCTCAATGCCATGCATAATTTTATACACTTCTATCATGTCTCCTCTGACCTGCCTTTTCTCTAAACTAAAAAGCCCCAAATGCTGCAACCTTTCCTCGTAAGGGAGTCGCTCCATCCCCTTGATCATTCTGGTTGCCCTCTTCTGAACCTTTTCCAACTCTGTAATATCCTTTTTGAGATGAGGCGACCAGAACTGTACACAGTATTCCAAATGCGGCTGCACCATAGATTTATACAACGGCATTATGATATCGGCTGTTATATTTTAAATACCTTTCCTAATTATCGCTAGCATGGAATTTGCCTTTTTCACAGCTGCCGCACACTGGGTCGACATTTTCATTGTGCTGTCCACTACAACCCCGAGGTCTCTCTCCTGGTCGGTCACCGCCAGTTCAGACCCCATGAGCGTATATGTGAAATTTTTTGCTCCAATATGCATAATTTTACACTTGTTTATATTGAATTGCATTTGCCATTTTTCTGCCCATTCACTCAGTTTGGAGAGGTCTTTTTGGAGCTCTTCGCAATCCCTTTTTGTTTTAACAACCCTGAACAATTTAGTGTCATCAGCAAACTTGGCCACTTCACTGCTCACTCCTAATTCTAGGTCATTAATGAACAAGTTGAAAAGTACAGGTCCCAATACCGATCCTTGAGGGACTCCACTTTCTACAGCCCTCCATTGGGAGAACTGTCCGTTTATTCCTACTCTCTGCTTTCTGCTTCTTAACCAATTCCTTATCCACAAGAGGACCTCTCCTCTTATTCCATGACTGCTAAGCTTCCTCAGAAGCCTTTGGTGAGGTACCTTGTCAAACGCTTTTTGAAAGTCTAAGTACACTATGTCCACTGGATCACCTCTATCTATATGCTTGTTGACACTCTCAAAGAATTCTAATAGGTTACTGAGACAGGACTTCCCCTTGCAGAAGCCATGCTGGCTCTGCTTCAGCAAGGCTTGTTCTTCTATGTGCTTAGTTAATCTAGCTTTAATCATACTTTCTACCAGTTTTCCAGGGACAGAAGTTAAGCTAACTGGCCTGTAATTTCCGGGATCCCCTCTGGATCCCTTTTTGAAGATTGGCGTTACATTTGCCACTTTCCAGTCCTCAGGCACAGAGGAGGACCCAAGGGACAAGTTACATATTTTAGTTAGCAGATCAGCAATTTCACATTTGAGTTCTTTGAGAACTCTCGGGTGGATGCCATCCGGGCCCGGTGATTTGTCAGTTTTTATATTGTCCATTAAGCTTAGAACTTCCTCTCTCGTTACCACTATTTGTCTCAGTTCCTCAGAATCCCTTCCTGCAAATGTTAGTTCAGGTTCAGGGATCTGCCCTATATCTTCCACTGTGAAGACAGATGCAAAGAATTCATTTAGCTTCTCTGCAATCTCCTTATCGTTCTTTAGTACACCTTTGACTCCCTTATCATCCAAGGGTCCAATCGTCTCCCTAGATGGTCTCCTGCTTTGAATGTATTTATAGATTTTTTTGTTGTTGGTTTTTATGTTCTTAGCAATGTGCTCCTCAAATTCTTTTTTAGCATCCCTTATTGTCTTCTTGCATTTATTTTGCCAGAGTTTGTGTTCTTTTTTATTTTCTTCATTCGGACAAGACTTCCATTTTTTGAAGGAAGACTTTTTGCCTCTAAGAGCTTCCTTGACTTTGCTCGTTAACCATGCTGGCATCTTCTTGGCCCTGGCGGTACCTTTTCTGATCTGCGGTATGCACTCCAGTTGAGCTTCTAATATAGTGTTTTTAAACAACTTCCAAGCATTTTCGAGTGATGTGACCCTCTGGACTTTGTTTTTCAGCTTTCTTTTTACCAATCCCCTCATTTTTGTGAAGTTTCCTCTTTTGAAGTCAAATGTGACCGTGTTGGATTTTCTTGGCAATTGGCCAGTTACATGTATGTTTAATTTAATAGCACTGTGGTCACTGCTCCCAATCGGTTCAACAACACTTACATCTCGCACCAGGTCCCAGTCCCCACTGAGGATTAAGTCCAGGGTTGCCGTCCCTCTGGTCGGTTCCATGACCAACTGGTCTAGGGAATAGTCATTTAGAATATCTAGAAACTTTGCTTCTTTGTCATGACTGGAACACATATGCAGCCAGTCTATGTCCGGGTAGTTGAAGTCACCCATTACTACCACATTTCCTAGTTTGGATGCTTCCTCAATTTCATACCTCATCTCAAGGTCTCCCTGAGCATTTTGATCAGGGGGACGATAGATCATTCCCAGTATTAAGTCCCTCCTGGGGCATGGTATCACCACCCACAACGATTCTGTGGAGGAGTCTGCCTCTTTTGGGGTTTCGAGCTTGCTGGATTCAATGCCTTCTTTCACGTATAGAGCGACTCCGCCACCAATACGTCCTTCCCTGTCCTTCCGATATAGTTTATATCCAGGGATAACCGTATCCCACTGGTTTTGGATGGCTTTAAAAGAAGATTAGACAAATTCATGGAGGACAGGGCTATCAATGGCTACTAGCTATGATGGCTGTGCTCTGCCACCCTAGTCAGAGGCAGCATGCTTCTGAAAACCAGTTGCTGGAAGCCTCAGGAGGGGAGAGTGTTCTTGCACTCGGGTCCTGCTTGCGGGCTTCCCCCAGGCATCTGGTTGGCCACTGTGAGAACAGGATGCTGGACTAGATGGGCCACTGGCCTGATCCAGCAGGCTCTTCTTATGTTCTTATGTTCTTTGAACCCCTATATCCTAAGCTCAGGTTGGAATATGTGTAAATAAACAAACCATATTTCATAAAGACATCACAGTCTCCACTGGCCTTCTTCCCAAAGGAAACCAAACCCTGGATGAGCGCAGGGACCCCTGAAATCTCACTGCTCGGAGATTGGGGAGGCACGCAACAATATGATTACTAGAAATAACCTGCACTAAATTAAATGGAGCTTACTCCCAAGTAAGAGTATATAGAATTCTAACCTGGAATACGAATCTCTATTTAAAACAAAAAGTGCCATGTTACTGCAAAATAGGATGGCAGTGAACTCTCTTTTCAGCCTCCCAAACATACCACTACTGTAGACTGCCTTTTAACGTCATAGTGTCTTCTTTACTGGTAATAAATCCAGGATACCAAATTCATTTCAAAAATTCAATAACCTTTGGTTCTAGAATTAAACTCAGAACCTCAGGACTTTGAGTCATGGCAAGCCCCTCAATCTCCACAAGCATCTCTGTTACTCTGTAATCTTTTACTGAATTTTTTAAACACCATCCTTGCAATTCAGACAACAGCAAGTGTGTCAAAGTATACATGCCTAGTGTCACATGCATAAAACCTCCTTCTGACGACCAGATGAAGAGGCCAGTCTTTCATTCCCCCCTCCTAAGTGATCAGTATTTAGCATCTGTTCTCCCACTTGCAGCTGCCTTTGGAAAAGAAGTCTGGAGAATGGGAAAGGAAAATAGAAACAAGCTGCACACCACAACCTACTTCTGAAAGCGGACAACTCATTGGATTGTGTTTATGAGCACCATCTATTAGGAATATGTGCTTGAAAAGCTCCGGATTTTGTATCTGTATCCATACCACATGTTGGTAGAATTGAATAAAAGAAACATCCAGGGATTGTCCTAAAACGTCAATGTACAGCGTAAGTCTACATTCATAAACTCAACTAGAAAGTGAATACAATATATTAATGAGCTTTAAGACTGGGATTTAGAAATACTGAAAAAATAATTCCACATATCAAAGCACATTTTACATTCCAAAAGCAAACCTCCTGTAACACGATTAGAATCAGATTTGAGACTGATCAAACAACCTAATGATACTCTTTTTAGAAAACAAGCAGCTACTATTCACTAATAGGCAAAAAACCTTGCGGTTTAAGAATGTACCTATAGCCCACAGATATTTCTATCCAACTTTAAAAAGCAGGGACATTGGGCAACTATAATGAATGCACCAGGGGAGCAGGAGACCTGACCTCCTCTCTGAGATATTGTACTGCGCTACAAATTTGTCAAAATGCAAACAAAATTTGGGTTGGTCTTTCACAGTCCAATCCACTTGCTGTGTAGCTTGGAAGAATTTGGTCAATGGTAACAAAAGCCGCTGAGAGATCAAGTAAGAATAACAGGGTCGCACTCCCCCTGTCCTCCTCCCGATAAAGGTCATCCATCAGGGCAACCAAGGCTGATTCAGTCGGTAGTTGTCATAAACCAATGGGTCCAGGGTGGGCTTTTTCAGGAGTGGTCAGATCACTGCTTTCTTCAAGGTGCCCAGAACCACTCACTCCCACAATGATGCGTTGACCACACTCTGGATCCACTCGGTCAAACCCCCTTGGCAAGCTTTAATAAGCCAAGAAGGGCAAGGGTCGAGAGAACACGTTGCTGGCCACATCATCGCAAGCACCTTGTCCATGCCATCAGGCCGCATCAACTGAAACCGTTCCCAAGACGTTGCAGCAGACTTTGCACTGGACACCTCGTTGGGGACTACAGTAGATGTGGATGGGGCATCAAGACTGCTACGGAGGCGAGCAACCTTACCCTCAAAGTGCCTTGCAAACAATTCACAGTGGGCCTCCGAAGGGTCTAAAACTCCATTTCCTGGAGCTGATGTCAACAGACTCCTGACAATATGGAAAAGCTCCACCGGACGACTACTTGAGGATGCGATGGAGGCAGAGAAGTGGGCCTTCTTCACCGCCCTCACTACCACACAGTAGGCACGGTTATGATGTTTTACTCATGCCCGATCAGCCTCACAGCACGTCTTTCGCCATGACTGTCTCACATGAAATCAAAGTCTGGTGTGGGTGGGGCCCTCTGATTAGCCAAGCCCAGCAGCTGTAAGGCTTTTAGAACACTGACAGTTGGTTCTTACTGAGCATGCCCCGTGTTATCATAGGGTGCCAGCCAAAATTTCTTAAATTAAAAACCAGCCAGGCATTTTTTAAAACTTTTAAACTTCTGAATATGAAGGTCAGAGTATGGGGCAAGGTCAGTATTAGGATTACAGGTACTTTGTGAACAAGGCTGATTTTTAATGAATTTCAACAGATTGTGAGAACTCTGAGAGAAAAAAGTCCAAAAGGGCTCTGGAGTTTTCTCTCTCTCTTTTTAGACTTTGAACTCTCTATTCTCTCTGACTGTTCTGTGTATCACCATGAAAATTGAGAGAGTTGTTAAGCAAGTGTTTCTGAGTTCAGGACTATAAGTTTTGTAAGGTTTTGTTTTGAAATGAGCTTATGGGAAGCATCAGAATGGCATGGGGGGTATTTTCAATTTAACAATGCGGAATGTGAAAAATCCACGCTGGCTATAGTATACAGCCATTGTCGTGGCTGTATAATTATTAACATTTAGGGAAACAAATATAATGCAAAAATTACAGAATTTATTTAGAAATAAATTTACAGAAAAAATAAGCTTTAAAACAATCACCTTTTACAACATTACTTTCCATTGTTGTATAGAAAAGGAAATTTCTAAAATTGCTTTTACTGATTTCTGGTGTTGTGAGAGCATTTGGATACCTTCCTCTCCAACTGCACTGTTGCCTGCATTGTTTTATTTCTGTGACTGGGTGGATGCACACAAAAATAGCCCTTCAGATCAAACCAGCAGCAAGACATACTTGGGATGGCAGCATACATACATAGTGTCCATAAACAGAACAGCAGCCAAGATGCCGAGTGACCATCGTGCTCACCTGTTATATCTTTTCATGAATGACCTTTGAAGCTGATGATGATGGTAATGATGGTGATGATCACTGTGACTGATTGAAAGAGAAGCTGGCCACATACAGATGAGGAGCAACAGTTTTATTGCAAGGACCATGTCTTCCAATAACGGGAATAAAATGGATTCAATTGACCCACATTAGAAAGCTTTCATTCTGGTGCTCCGGTTATTAAGAAACATCATATGATAAAGAGGATGCAAATAATACAAGGCAGTGAAATATACAAGAGGCAAGAACATCTCAGTTTTCATTCTTCTTTCATGTCTCCACTTATTCCTGATTTTTTATAATTTCTTAAGATCCACATCATACTGCATCATATGGTATTGCTGTCCAGATGCTGCAGTTTTACCTTCAGAAATCTGTCAAGCAAAGTATGTATTTGGCTTATTCCCATTTTCATCCATTCTTTTGTTGACTCTGGGTGTATCCCTACCCCAAAGTTTTAACACCCACTCCCTTTGGTGGAGCTCTTGCACAGACAAAAGAGTGACATCAAACATTTAATCCTCTTAATCCCACACACCTTGAGGGGAGAGAAACAGCTTTCATTACCCTATGAAGATCTGTGATTAGTGAGAAAAGGTCAGGAAATTAATCTTACCTACTGCATATGTAGAAAATTTTGAGAACATCAGTAAAAAATGCTTAAACTGTAAGTAGCACTTTTGCTTCACATATTGTAAAAATTATCTCTGACTATATTATGGGACAACTAGCATCTGTCTTGACTGGGAGAACTAGATTATGCAAAAGCATTTGGCAGTTTATCTGAAACTTGGAAATATCAAGGTTTCCTCTTTTGAAAGTATGTAAGGCAGAGCGTTGAATTTAAATATATATATATGAATATATATAAATGCTAGGGGCTTTGCATGACAACCCTTCCCCCCCTCCACACAGGGACTCCCAAACACACACATACACACACAGGAACTCTCACACAACCAATCTGGGTGGCTTTAAAAGAAATGATGTACTCTGCCATCATAGTCAGATGCACTATGCTTGTGAATACCAGTTGCTGGTAGCCACAGGAAGGTAGAGTGCTCTTGCACTCAGGTCCTGCTTGTGGGCTTCCCGCGGGAACAGGATGCTGTACTAGATGGGCCACTGGCCTGATCCAGCAGGGTATTTTCCTTATGTTCTTATCCCAACCTCCCCGAGACTCCCAACCACATACATACACTCACAAGGACTCCCAAACCCCAGCCCCAGGCACTCCCAAACACAAACACACACCAGGCACTCCCAAACACACACCTCCTAAAATGTCCCCCAACCCATCTATAGGCAACTCCCCAAAGGCCCCTCAGGCACTTGCTGCCACCCCACTTAGGCTGCTTACCAGCCTCACACCTGGCCAGGCTGCTGCTGCCCTGCTTGAACTGCTTATCTGCCTCACACATTGTTATCGCTGCCACCCACTTACTTGCCTGCCTGCCCCCAACTCACCTGTGATGCTCACTCACACACACATATGCTTGCTCACTTACCCACCTGCCATCCTTGCTTTCCTAATTCCCTCACCTCTGTGCCTGTCATCCTGCCCCCATGCCCTGTCCTGCCTCCATTTGTGAGGGTTAAGAAAAATATTATATAGTTAGATTAGATCTCTCTCTCCCCCTCTCAGACACACACACACGTATGTGGTGGTGAAATATATGTGTACATATATGCACACCCGTGTGTGGGTGTGTAGTATATATGTGTGTATATATGGTGGTGAAAATGGTAATTATGGTCTGCATCTGAGAAAAATTACAGCTTTCCTGTAATATGAGAGATTTATTTTGAGAGATTATTAGAGTATTTATGAGAGATTTTAGGGAGAAAACTGCTGTCTTTAGTTATGATGTACTTCATCCAAAGCATTTTTACAAGTTTTCATTTAATCAGTGCTTCCCAATTCCAACATTTGCAGTGATTCACATCCCCTATATTATACAACAAAGCAGAATGTGGAAGGAACTAGAGATAGAGCGCAGAGTGCATGCAGAAGGTCCTCAGTTAAGTTCGTGGCATCTTTAGCATAGGCAGTAGGGCTGGGAAAGGCCCTCTGCATTAGGTTTTGGAGAGCTGCTACAGGTCAGAAAAGATAGTGCTGGGCTAGATAGAGCAATGCCAGCTTCACTGTAATTACAGCTTCATTGTTCAAATGCATCTGCTGACAGTACACTTCCGTGTTCATTGAGTGATATTTGTTTCCAAATATAGGCAAAGTTGCTCATTTCTTACTAGTAAATTAAATTTAACACATAAAAAAACCCAGCTAGATCAGACAAAGCCCATATAGTCCAGCATCCTATTGGACTAGTTTATATTAGCCACTTTATTACATGTTACATTTCATCAACTGAGATGACCATCAAAAGCTACAGAACCTTTCAGACTACCTAAATAAATAAATAAATAAATAAATCCTGCACCTGTTTCACAGTTGCTTTGGGTTATTGAAATGAGTTTAGTGTACCCAGTGCCAGAAAATAATGTATCCCTCAGCTAGGATGGCCATATATCCTGCTTTACAGAGGACTGCCCTCAGTTTGAAAGGCTATTTAAAGATAATAAACCATAAGAATGGACCCTGAAGTTGCCCATCAACATCTAGCATCTGGCCAAGCACACAGGTCATCTGATTACAGTCTTCCCCACTAGGGTGAGATGTTTTATATTTCTATTTAAACTATAGTAATTGTTTCTAGATTTGGATTTATACATAGAAATTAGCCCATGAAACCTGCAAGCGGAGTTGTTCTTTTATCTGGAGAAAAAATGTTACTAGAGTGTTATGCAGAGCAGGGCATAATAATTCCTAAGAGAAGTTTTCTATGCCAACAAATAAAAGCAAGTTAATGGACAGTGCTTATTATGGATTAGTCATTGATCTTTTCCCCCCTACCCAAATACAAAAACTTAAAGTTGAACATCTGGCTATGTGTTGCCATTAAAATGTTTTCTTAACTTTATCCCTTCAATTTTTACCCATACAAAGCTCATCATGCTTAGCTTTTAAGGATATAATATATCGTGTGGCAGTCTAACAAATGGAAATGTGTATGTGTTATGTGCCTTCAAGTCAATTACAACTTATGGCGACCCTATGAATTAGTGACCTCCAACGGCATTTTTATAAACCACTCTGTTCAGATCTTGCAAGTTCAGGTCTGTGGATTCCTTTATGGAATCAATCCATCTCTTGTTTGCTCTTTCCTTTTTCTACTTCCTTCTGTTTTTCCCAGCATTATTGTATTTTCTAGTGAATCAGGTCTTCTCATTATGTGTCCAAAGTATGATAACCTCAGTTTCATCATTTTAGCTTCTAGTGACAGTTCTGGTTTAGTTTGTTCTAACACCCAATTATTTGTCTTTTTTGTGGTTCATAGTATCCGCAAAGCTCTCCTCCAACACCACATTTCAAATGAGTTGATTTTTCTCTTATCCACTTTTTTCACTGCCCAACTTTGACATTCATACACAGAGATTGGGAATACCATGGTCTGAATGATCCTGACTTTGGTGTTCATTGATACATCTTTGCATTTGAGAACCTTTTCTAGTTCTCTCATAGCTGCTCTCCCCAGTCCTAGCCTTCTTCTGAACAGACTATTGTCTCCATTTTGGTTAAAGACTGTACCAAGGTATTGTTAATCCTTGACAAGTTCAATGTTCTCATTATTAACTTTAAAGTTACATACATCCTCTGTTGTCATTACTTTATTCTTCTTGACGTTCAGCTGTAGTCCTGCTTTTGTGCTTTCCTCTAACTTTCATCAGCATTCGTTTCAAATCATTACCTATTTCTGCTAGCAGTATGGTATTGTCTGCATACCTTAAATTATTGATATTTCTCCCTCCAATTTTCACACCTCCTTCATCTTGGTCCAATCCTGCTTTCCATATGATGTATTCTGCATATAAACGAATAGAGTGATAAAATAAACCTGTCTCACAGCCTTTCTGATGGGGGGTTCCCAATATCCCAGTTTCTCAATATTCTGTCGTTTCAGTAGCCTGTTGTCCAGAATATAGGTTGCACATCAGGACAATCAGATGCTGTGGCAACCCCATTTCTTTTAAAGCATTCCATAGTTTTTTGTGATCTACACAATCAAAGGCTTTGCTGTAATCTATAAAGCACAGGGTGATTTTCTTCTGAAATGCCTTGGTCCATTCCATTATCCAACATATGCTTGCGATATGATCTCTGGTGCCTCTTGCCTTTCTAAATCCAGCTTGGACATCTGGCATTTCTTGCTCCATATATGGTAAGAGCCTTTGTTGTAGAATCTTGAGCATTACTTTACTTATATGGGATATTAAGGCAATAGTTCGATAATTACTGCATTCCCTGGGATCCCCTTTCTTTGGAATTGGGATGTATATTGAATGGTTCCTGTCTGTGGGCTATTGTCTTATTTTCCATATTTGTTGACAATTTTTTGTCAAAATGTGGACAGTTTCAGTCTTGGTAACTTGTAGCAACTCTGTTGGTGTGCCATCTGTTCCTGGTGATCCTGATAAATGGAAATAATAGACCAAAACGTCCGCATGCCTGCATGGGGGTGGGAACTGAAAGAATGTAACTCATTCCATAAATACTTTAGTTTGTATCTTTTCCTATACCTAGGATGTGGGACAGGTAAACAATTTAAAAGCATGCACCTATGTAAAATAACAATTCAAACCAGACTGAAAGGTAGAGATGCATTATAATTGCAGTCTCGGTGTCTTTCCAGCTTGATCAGGGCTTGGAAGTAATTTGTTACAAATAACAAATTACTTGCAATTTATTACTTTTTTTGAGTAATGAGTGGGTAACTTCATTATGCTTTGCCTGTAATAGAACGAGTAGTAATTTCATTACTTTTGAGCTGTAATTTTAACATTTCCAGTGTTACTTTGGGGCGTTACTTGGGGGTGGAGCAGGGGAAGTCTTCTGCTCCTCTGATTCGTGGACGAAAGTCATGTGCCTCACAATGGGCTTCTGCACAGGGTAGGTCTTCCCTTGTGCTCTGTGGGTGTTAGGAGGCGACGAGGGAGGAGGTGGAGAGTGAGATGGTGGTGGAGCGGAGAGAAAGAATTGTTTCAAAAATGGACGAGGGTGGAGAAGAAAGGAGTGGAGGGAGAAAGCTGGAGGACAAGGACGTGGATGAAGGAGGAGGCAGCAGCAGAATGGAGTTTAAGAACTGTGGGTGTGAGTGACAATGATGTGTGTGTGTGTGAATACTTTCTTGTCCACTGCCCTTTGTGGCTACTTTGCTCCATCTGAAATGCTTAAATGTTTTTTGCATGCAGAGTGCTTGGACACATATGAGGCACGATGTTTGCTAGCTGATAGCATGTGTATCTTATTTCTGTGCTTGCACTGAGAGTGCGAAGCTGCTTCTGCTGCCCTTCATGGCTACTTTGCTCCATCTGAAATGCTTAAAACTTTTTTCCATGCAGGGTGCTTGAGTGTATGTGAGCCACAATGTTTCCTAGCTGAGAGTGTATGAGTGTGTTAATTCTGTGCTTGCACTGAGCATGTGAAGCCGCTTCCTCTGCCCTTCATGGCTACTTTGCTCCATCTGAAATGCTTAAAACCTTTTTCCATGCAGGGTACTTGGGTGTGTGAGCCATGGTGTTTGCTAGCTGAGAGCATGCGTGTGTGTTAATTCTGTGCTTGCATTGAGTGGGGGAAGCAGCTGAGTGGTGACCTCTGTCTCCCTCCTCTCCCCTCCCTTTCCCCCTTGGGCAGGCAAGCCCCGCAAGTGCCATAGTTGCTGGCAGGAGAAGTTTGTCCCATATAGTCCCTTCCTTCCAAAGTTCCAAAGCAAAGCCATTTCAAACCATCCATGCCCCCCCCCCACTATAGGGAATTTTGTAATAGTGCATAGAGGCTTGTGCAGAATTAATTAATTATCATTATTATAAATAATATTTTAAAAATGTTTAAGGAAAACAAAATTACAAAGTAGTACTAAAATAATAATAAAAAATAAAAGGAAAGAGAAAAAATGCTTTACATACATCATTCAGCTTTATTACTAATTATATATAATATATAAATATTTTTATATTCTTAAAGTACCATTCTATTTTCCCTTTGTGCCTTTTAATCTTATTCTTAAGGAACTCTTTCTCTGATTTGGCTTCAGGGTTGAGTGTGTGTTTGTGGCAAGCCCGAGGGACTAAGTTCCTCCATCGCACCTAAGTTAATTAGCTTCACAATACCTGTGTATGCCTAAGGGGACATATTAGAAAGGTAAGCTACTTTGGTCCCATGGTGATGGGAACGTTCTGTCTAGATGCTTCTTTACCCAGACAGATAACCAGCTTGTCGCTCTGACTTTCCATCCTGGTCAAAGAGGAGGGTGGTGATGACACACATAGAAAAGCTGCTTCCACAGCAGGCTTCCCTCCACATTTTGTTCCTCAAGGATGATCTTTTAACTTTGAGTGCCGGATAGACCATTAAGCATAAGAAAAAATATTTATATAAAAATGTTTGTTGAATGTATATTTTATCTCACTGCCAATCTATAGTTAAAATGTATTTAAAAGCTAAATTCTAGCCATGGGTGCCTGCTAGTAGTGCCAAATGATGCTCAGCCACTGGGGCATTGTGGGAAGATACTAAGACATCGTTCCAATTGAGAAGTTACCTCCTCTTTTGCCTAAGAAACAGCCTGCTTGCCTTGGTTGGATTTAGCTTCTCAGATAAAAGAATTGTCCTTATCTGTCACTTACTTTGATTTCAACTTCATCCTATAATCATTACCATGGGCTCCTGCTGGAAGGAAGGGTGGGATATAAATCAAATAATAAATGAAATAAATAAATACCATGGTGCTCATAATATATATGATAGCAGCCAGAAAGTTCCTTTTAAATATTCTCTTTGTTTATATAGGGCCTTACATGTACATAGAGCCAGATTTGACTGGTCCCTATTACCAAGGAACTTAGTTTTTAAAAAATGGTAGAAAAAAACATTGTTAGGACAGATACATGAATTTTGGTACTGTGGATATTCTAATAATGAACTTGTTCTACAAGTTTTAATCCTATTTAACCAAAACAGCACCATCCATACCATACACACAAAAGGGAGTTATTCAGCAGACTTTGGGAAACCTCAGGTTTACAGAAGAACCCAAACATCTTTAGGGGGAATAAAGCCCTAATTTGGGGAGGGAGGATACCCCAAAACAGCCCAATGAAGACTGAGCAAGCTCAGTGGTCATGGAATGCTGGCTGACTGTTGGAGGGGTAGAACGGTGTGTTCTGGAAGAGAGTATGGCTGGTTGGCTGGAACCCTAACGGGGCACTCCTGCTGCCACTTTTTGTTGCAAGTCCCGCTACTGGCCTTGTAGCACACAATTAAAGTCACAGGTTTTTCAGATGAAAAGAGGTATTTCTAATTCAGTTGGTGATGTTGCTATACCTGTGAGACTGTGTCTTGACTTGCTCTGAGTTTGCCCTTTTCAAAGAAATCGTAACAGCTGCACATTTTCATATAATCAGAAATTGGTGATGAAGTGGAGGGGGAATCATTTGGGTTGAGCAAGTATTTTGTGAAACTATTTTGCCTCTAAATCCAAGATGCTTCATCATTCTCCTTTAGCAAGTCCATTTGCTGAATTAATTTCATTCCTAAATCCCCTCATTTACTTTCTATACTAGGCAGCACAGCAAGTGAAAAATAGATTCTGACATCTACCGCTTTAAAGCAAAGTTCATATTTGGAAAGACAGAAATCTGACAGTGGCATGTGAAACTCTACAGAAGTTTACACTCCTTCCAGATTTAAATCCACAAGGCACATTTTATTACTCTTAAATAAAAGACTGAATGGATTAAGATGAATGGTGATTGTGAAGAGTTTGTGCCAGATGCCGCCGAAGGCGACAACATAATCTTAAGTGTGTTACTAGGGAAACACAAAGATGTATTCTAAATATCCTGCCCACTCCATCTCACCCCCACCCCCATTAGACAGTGAATTGAGCTTCAGATATTTGTGAGCACACACAAAGACCCCCTCTCTTTTAATCTGAATTCATTAATCTAGTTTAATCTGAATTCATTAATCTAGAAAGTAACTATCATCCACTGATTCAGTCACTTGGACAGCAGCATCAACACAAACACACACTGAAATATATGCATTATATCCCATATATGCATCATTTTGAATTATAGGCAGTTTAACTTTGAAGTACCAAATTTCTTTCAGCGCCTCATGTATGTCTGCTCCATCATAGTTTGGTTTAAAGGAGTAATGTATTTTGAAGGGTTAAAAATGAGCTTGGGAAATAAAAGCCATTTGTTTCATATAAACAACTTGCAATAGAAGCTAGGAGGCAAAGCAACAAGAGGCAGCAATACAGAGCAAACCAAAATGCTTTTTAGACTAAGGGGAGACATGTTGTTTTCTTATACACAATATATTGTCACAGCTATTCTTAAGCAGGTTAAAATCTCTCAGAGCTGCCAGACAATGTTCAGAACCTTGGAGGCAGGCCACGGAACTAACAGAAATTAGAACAGGAATCAAAGGATATTTAAAGCTTATCTACACAGAACGTTCTCCAAGCCAAATTTGTTCTGATGGCAAATCACCTTGCTATCAGAACAGTAACCTGAGTACAATGTAGCTGGTTCCCTCTGTCCATCTTGATTTTAGCTGAATAAATGAAACTTTGACTGGGCACATAGACAGTGCTACAGTATGATAACACCATGTGGACGCTAGATGCTAGCACTGAAAAACGTAATGAAAGCTTTCCAAAAAAACCCCACAAGTTAACAGCTGATTCCCGATTTCCTATAAAGGGAAACAAACCTCACACCAGGAAACATACTACAATAGATTACAAATTACATATGCTATTATTCAGTAATCATCTTCTGTGTAGACTAGGAATGATGTATACAAGGGACAAGTGTTCAGCGCATGCAACAAGAAGACCCTAACTGCAAGATACTGATAAGCACAAAACACAAGGGCTGGTCCACAGTACCATCTTACAGATCTGGAAACCTACATAGATTGTTCTCCCAGTGTGTAATACAGGAATCACATGCAGATTAGCAAAATGAACCTGCAGATTCGTTTCTGAATGCATGAGGAATCCTTAGTGGTCATGGAATAAGAGGATAGGTCTTCCTAAAGATTTTTAACTGGTTAAAGAACAAGAGGTAGGTACAAATAAACAAATTAACAAGCCTTTTAAATCAAAACCTTTATCCCAGTCTGTGTTGCTTTTTAATGTTTTTAAACCTTTTCTTTTTTTAAAAAAAGTTTTTAAAGCTTTAAAAATGTTTTTAAAGATGTTTTGTTATAATATATTTTAAAGTCTGTTTTTATGATTTTTAAAGTGTTTTTGGTGCTTTTGTTTGCTGCCCTGGGCTCCTACTGGAAGGGTGGGATATAAATCAAATAATAAATAAATAAATAAATAAATAAATAAATAAATAAAAATAAACTTCATTCAACCAACCCAAAATTCAGAATCATGCCACTTTAAGCTGTTTTGCTGTTTTCCAGTCACCAACCCTACCTCACAGGGTTCTTGGAAAGACTCCACACACACATATATACACACACACACACTTGCAGGTGTAAAAATATTACCCATATAATAGTTTATTGTCAAACCAGTTGGTCATTGCAGAACATTTTAAAAAATCAGTATTAGTTTCCTATATAATAAAAACTGTGATACCTAGGTAAACCATGCCTAATTGCTTTAAAAATAGGATTGGAAGGGGAGAGAAGTATTTACAACACAAATACAATTCTTTGCTATGTTTACTCAAAAGTCTCATTAATTTACAGAGCAATCCTAACCATGTCTACTCAAAAGTAAGTCCAAATGAATTCAATGGGGTTTACTCCAGGTACATGGGATTAGCATTGCTTTACTCTCAGAAAAGCAAGTATTGGATTAAATACTTTCATATTGCGAAGGTTTTCAAAGGACTGCCCTCTTCAACAGCCCAGGGTCTGACCCTTGCACGAGAGAAAAAAACTTTAAGCCATATTCTTACTCAAACAAACTGAAAATCTCAAAACCACCATTTTCTGACGTTGCAATGAGGTCTAGGCACTGCCTGGGTCAACAGATCACAACCCTGGCTTCACTCTTGGCTACAATCTTGAAAGGGCGGAGTTAGAGGTAGGAGCTGCTATAACAGATCTATTAAAGAGATTTAACAGTCGTTGGGGGGTGACATTTTGGTGTATATCTTGGGAACCACACCACCTAGAAACTTAACCTTTTTTTTTTAATTGAAGCTGAGAGTCCGGAGATTAAGGTGAGTTATCCAGAGACCCAGTTTTTAATGGTTTTATGTTTGTTTATACAGTGTTGTACACTGCCCTGATATTTTATGAGATAGTGGTATACAAATACTTATAAAGCAGCCATCCAGTGGAGACTCTGAAGCTGCCAAAGTTCAGTTTTAGTATACAGTGGCCTGTTGTGTCTGTGTACCTGCTCCCAACATGGGTAGCCCCCAGCACATGGATTGTCTTCATGCCTCCACCAAACACTCCTGGGAGCAGCAAGTAGTAGCCCATAAACAAGCCTGCTTGTGGCAGACATTGTTCATTGCAGCAAGCCAGTACACACAATGCAGCAACTATACAGAGACAGTTTCAAGTGGTTCCCACTTGGCAAGTGTATCGTGTATCGTGTGAGGTGGCCCTCTGAAGAAGAGGCAGTTTTGAGCTTACCAAAATCCATACTCAGGGTTTTGTTAAGTGTTACAAGCACAGGCTGATAGTTTGTCTAATGCAACCATGATGGTCATCTCAGTCCCATACATTTCAGTAAAACTTCATTCAAGTATGCTTAGAATCACAACTGTAGTTTCTGATTTTGAAATATGTTTAGCTCTTTTCAAGATGCCTTTGCATCCCAGATTCAACAATGACCTGGTTTGCATGTAACACTAAACCAAACCAGGGCTTCGTGTGAACAAGCAAAGATATAGGGTCCCTGTGGAAAGATAATGGCTGCAGCACCCTTGCCCAGTCTTCTTGTTGTTACGCTACCCAGAGCTAAGCCATGGTTTAGCTTAGGTTCAAACCTGGGCTCATGGTTTGTCTTGCTCCAAACAAACCACAAGCTGTAACCAAGGTTTGTTCTTGGTTTACTGCTTGTGGTTTGTTCAGAGTGAGACAAACTACAATTGTGTGTAGGTGTAATACTGAGCAAAACTATGGCTTACACCTGGGTAGCACAGTGGCAGCAGAGCCAGAGGAGTGCTACAATGGCAATCTTTCCATAGATTTGCTTGTTTGCACCAAGCCATGGTTTGGCTCAGTATTATGTGTTAAATAGTCAAAATGTGGTATTTATTTGGTTTTAAATAGGGCTGCAATGTTTAATTAGTAAATTAGTAAATTCTGCCTTAGCACTACGTAGTTTTCATGAGAGATTAGCTAGGAGGAATCATTATTATTAACTGTCTTATTCTTATTATAATTATTAACTCTCTTAATCTTAACCTAATTAATTGCATTATTAGTATTGTTATCATCATAATCTTCAAGTATAATCAATACAGCCCATTTTTTTCAACAGACTTTGACCCAGAAGGCTACATGGCTGGATCTGTGCACATAGTGGAGCTTATGAATATCCCAACAGCAATTCTCTGGGCTGTATGACAAGTTTTAATGTAATTAAATTTGACACAAAATGAAAAAATAGAAGGCTTAATGTTGCTAGGCAACTTATATGTTATGGTACGTCCTCAAACCCCATAGGATTTCAGTGGTGAGGGACAGGAATTGCAATTTCTGCAGTCATAGTGACAGTAAAAAGACAGACACAAATGTAAAACAACCACATCTTTTAATAGAAAGCAACAAACATGCAAATAGCAGGTATATAAATTTATCTGAACCAATGTTTTTACTATAAGGTAAGTTATTTTAAAACATTGATCCAAGCTCCCATGTTTGCATGTTAAGAGAAAATATTGCACTTTGCATTTTCTAGCACCCCTCATACACTGCAAAACATTCTAAAAACATTTTGCTTATTTTACTTGCACACTCTTCCAAGTCATGCACACATTCATTCATAATCAAAATGTTAGGTTACCCAAAAGCAAAACCTTAAAATTGCACTAAAGCTTTGTAAGGAAAAATATATTTCATGACTTATACAAATTTCATGACGTCTAGGTGCTTTCAGAGAAAAGCCAATTACTCTTCATCTTCATTTTCATTCTCTTGGCCCGACCCTTCAGACCTGTCACCTTCCAGCCGGTCTGTAAAATACAGGAGTAATTTTTAAAGGACTGAAATAATTTAAAAGCCTTTTTTCTCAATTCAGAAATCAAAATTCCATGTCATGTTGTTCAACCACTGTGCAGTGCCTAGTGATAAACCAAGCAGAAGGGGCCGTTGGCCTTACCTGAACATAATTTCTCCTGGAGAATAGACCATCAGATGGAAAACACCACTGTCTAGCATCGGCAGGCAGGAATAATATGTTTTTTGAGGAAGTAGCAACCCTCGCAAGATCCCATACCATTCACTGACAATCGGCCGGAAGGATACTCCAATGGTGGGAATGTAATACACACTTAGAAAAGAAAGAAAATCAGACAAAAACAAAGCAGTAAACCTATACATTAAGGAATACTACTTCCTCTAGAAAAAACAACTAAAAAAAGAATAATTCATTTATTCCATAAAAACTTCACATTGATAACAGAGAAAAACTTCTTTATCAGCGTATAGAATATTAACATGAGCAAGAGCAGTAGGCTAATAGCAACTGTAGGCTAATATCAACATTTAACCAGAGCAATAGGCTAACAACAACCTCAGACAGCCACCTTGTGATTACATACTTCCACCAACTGGGTGGGTCCTGATGGTCTGTTCTCCAGGAGAAATTATGTTCAGATAAGGACAATGGCCCATTTTCGCTGATGAACAGCCCATCAGATGGGATGAACCAAAGCATCTGAGGCTTAGGATGAGAAACTGTCCAAGACTGAACAGGGAAAACGGAGAAAAAAAGTAAGCAAATATGTTTCAGGGGTGAATGGTAATATGCTGCAGCATGCATCTGCCGAAGGCGGCTTCCACACAGGCATACTTATCTATCTTATAATGGAAGATAAAAGTATTTGGGAACAACCAGGCAGCTGTCCTGCAAATCTGCAACAAGGGAGCGTTGATGGCGAAAGCAGCAGAGGCCACCGCCGCCCTAGTGGAGTGGGCTATAACATGTGAAGAAACAGGAAGGTGCAAAGACTTATAAGCCAAATTAATGCAAGCCTTAAGCCAGCCAGCAAGGGTGGCAGATGGCACATGTTTACCCATAGTCTTGGGTGGAAGGACACAAAGAGCGATTCAGTCTGTCGAAATTATTTTATTCATTGAACATAAACCATCAATACCAGATGTCCAACGAATACCATGCCTCTTCTTGTGGATGGATTAGAGCGGGGCAGAAGGTAGGTAGAATCAGCTCTTTTTGGCAATGATACACTGAGTCCACCTTAGAAATAAAGGCTGGGTCTGTACGAAGAATCACTCTGTCAACGTGGAAAACTCAAGATGCTTGGCCACAGAAAGGGCATTTAATTCAGAAATTCTCCATGCCAAAGTGATTGCCACCAGGAAGAGAACCTTCAACAATAGCATAGATACGGATACTGAGCTTACAGGCTCGAATGGCAGACACTAGAGTGCCTGCAGGACTCTGAGGAGGTTCCACGTGGGAAAACGATGGACAACCGGTGGACATGAAGCAGCTGCCCCACAAAGAAAACCTTTGACAAGTGGATGAGAGCCCACTGTTCTTGAAGAACGAAGGGACAAGACTGAAGAAATGGCTGGGATATGTCAGCGTAAGGTATTCACTTTAAGACCCAGATGGAGGCCATTCTGCAAAAAAACCCAAACATGAGGAATCTTTGCCCAGGAGGGGTGTAAGTCCTTTCATGAACACCACAGTGCGAAGGCTTTCCAGGTTGACTGCTACAACCAAGGTCCCTGTGTTGCAAGAAACGTGTCAATTACATCTGATGAGAGCCCAGAATGACTTAAGAAGCGCCACTCAAGCACCATAGCATCAGTTTCAGCCATGCAGAGTCTGGATGAAAAATTGGTCCCTGCAAAAGAAGATCCCCATTGTGGGGGCAGCCTCCATAGAGCAGCCATCGAGAGATGGAAGAACTCTGAAAACCATGGGCAGCATGGCCAAAATAGCGTTATGAAGATCAACTCGGCCCTTTCCGCCTGTAGCTTTGGAAGGGAACATGCAATGAGGGGTACTGGGTAAAAGGCTTAAAGTAGCCCCTCAGGCCAGTGCATTGACAAAGCATCTGTCCCTTCTGCCTGGTCCGTGAGATACCTTGTGTGGAAGTGAGGGATTTGATGATTGTTGCTGGAAGCAGAGATCGAGGGCTACGTCCCTGAAACAATGTTGGATCCTTGCAAAGACGGATGGGTGCAGTTTCCACTCTCCTGGTGTTATTTGTTGTCGGCTGAGCCAATCTGCTGACAAATTTAAGTCGCCACCGAGAAGTTCCGCCTGTACAGACAGAAGATGAAGTCGACCCAGTTGAAGAAAGAGGCCGCCTCGAGTTGCAGACTCTGAGATCGCGTGCCCCCTGCCTGTTGAAGTATGCCTTCACAGTAGTATTGTTGGTACACAACAGGACATGAAGGAGATTGAATTTGTTGATGAAATGTTTTATGGCAAGGCTGGCCACGCAAAGTTCAGTTGATACTGTGCTGAGATTCTAGGTCTGACCACTGCCCTTGAATATAGTCCCCCTGACAATGGCCACCTCAGCCACACAGGCTGGCACCCCATTCTCTAGATTCTCATACACCATCCACCACCAAAGACACAATCAGAGGGAGTTGGAGAGATGAACAGGGCGGTGGATGCTGGCTGCAATCTTGTATTGAAAAAGCAGTAGGGTCCACTGCAGGGCCCTGGGGTAATACTGAGCCCAATGAGTGATCTGTGTAGTGGAAATCAGTAGACCCAGAGCTCTAGCCAAGTCCATTAAATTTGCTGAAGGAGAAGAGCGAAGAACAGTTACTGCAGAGATAACATTGTGGATCCTCTCCAGGGACAAGGAGATCGTTGACTGGCATGTGTTGATAAGTGCACCCAGATGCATATGTTGGGTGGGAGACAAATGGCTCTTCTTGGCGTTGATGAGGAACCCATGAGACTGCAATACAGCCAGAGTTAGCTGGATATCCATTTTTGCCTTCTGTGCTGTCTCCAACTGCACCAAGAGATCACCAGGTAGGGGTAGACATGGACCCTCTGGAGGCAGAGGTGTACCACCAGGGTGACCATGATTTTTGTGAAGATCCTTGGTACAGATGAGAGACCGAATGGTAGGGCCTGGTACTGAAAGTGGAGATTGCCATTGGTGAAATGTAGGTATCTCCTATGGCCTGGATGGATTGAGACAGGGAGATACACCTCTTTTAGATCTATAGAGGCAAGAAAATCCTGAGGCTGCAGAGATTCTCTGCTGCCTTTTAGGCGCCTTTTGAAGACTTTCCTCTTTCAACAAGCCTTTAAAGTTGAGACGTATCCCAGTCTGTGTCTGTGATAGAATCGCTTTTAATATGTTTTCTTTAATATGTTTTTAACTTCTTTTTTAAAAAAAGGTTTTAAAGCTTTCTTTAAAATGTTTTTAACGTTGTTTTGTTTTAATGTATTTCAAGGTTTTTTTAATGTTTTAAAGTGTTTTTAGCGTTTCTGTTTGCTGCCCTGGGCTCCTGCTGGGAGGAAGGGCGGGATATAAATCAAATAAAAAATAATTCTTTGATGGAAGATACGGATTCCATCTGGAATTTCCGATACTTGACATATTGATTCAGGAATATGAGATCCAAGATGGCTCTCCACGACGTGTCTCGTTTGGATACCACAAAGAAAAAGGAGTACACCCCTGAGAAGTGGTCTTTGTGGGGTACTTCCTCGATGGCCTGAATGTGGAGAAGATTGCTCTATGGCTTCTTGCACGATCTGTTTCTTGTCAATTGAACTGGAGGCTGGGGAAAGAACAAATCTGGTGGGAGGAAGAGACAACAACTCGATTTGGTATCCTCACTCTATTGAGTCCTACACCCACTAGTCTGCGACATGTTGCCTCCACATCTCAGAGCACTGTTGAAGGTGGCCCCCAACTGGTGGGAGTGGAGCATCGCTGATGCTGCTGTCTACCTCCCCTGGATGGAGTAGAGGGATTGGCAAATCTTCCACCTGAGTGAGCTCGTTGTCTGCCTTAAAACTGTGGCTTGTTCCAATAGTGGCAGTTGGAGCAAAAGTTGCAGTCCCTCCCTTGTCTCCTGTCCCCATGAAAGGAGCGAAAGGATGATTGATAAGGAAAGGTGGGCACTGAACAAGGGACGTATCTCTTGAAGGGTTGTCTATCTTCCCAATGAGTAGTTAGCAAGACAGGTTTCCTTTTCTCTTTGGGATCGACCAGGACCTCCTTCAAGGCATCGTCCCCAAAGAGCTTCTGACCCACACAGGGTGCAGTAGAAAGATTCACTCTTGCCACTGTATCTGCATCCCAATGACAGAGCCAGAGGGTTCTGCGCACCCACTCCTGTAGCCAAAGAGCTTGCAGCAAACTGAATTGCATCCAGCATGGCATAGGATACAAAAGCTGCACACCGATGGAGTTTCAGCAGAATCTTACGGATGTGCTCTGGATCCTGATGTGGTTCGTCCAGGAGCTCATCAAGCCAAACCATCAGCTCTCTAGAAAAGACTGAAGCTGCGCAAGCCGCCCTGAGGGCAGTTTGCTCTGTGCAAATCTCATGAAACAAGTCCAGGTGATGTTCAGAGGCGGCTTTGAACTGCACATCCCCTTTTTTCAAGGTTGTAAAACTTATTAGCCATAGCGGGAATGCACTTGGAACATAGAGGAGCATCCCATTCCATGCTGGTCAGCTTCTTGAAAGGTCCAGCAACTGGTATATAATGAGCTGAAGATTTGGGTTCCTTTAAAACAGACGTTTTTAGAAGGTTTAGGTGCTGCCGTTGGATCCCCAGAAACATCATTCAAGTTCAAGACCTCTAGAGTTTTGCAAAGTAGAGGTACATAATATGCTGGTTGAAAAGGCCATCTCGAAAGGACCTTTAGACTGATTGGCAAGTTGCCTCCGAGATGTAGTGATGAAAGGGTCGGGATCTGCCTGCTCTTCCTCTTCCAAGGAATGGCATCTGGTCATGTGTGTGTGCTGAACCAATCACTGAACCGCAGGACAATGTTGTTACTGGACATGTAGCCTCGCAAATGATGGAAGAGGGCCCTGGGCAGGGTCAGGAGTAAAAACCTGTGTCTGCATTGGAAGCGATCCTTGAGGTGGTTGCTGAAATAATTCAGCCGCAAGGGCCCACAAAAGGGCATCTTTGAGCTGGACTAGGACCTCAGGAATCAAATGCAAAATCTGAGGACCGGGTCAAGATGGGGACAGGTGAGAATCTCCAGCAGATGACCAAGGTGCAAACGGGATGTTCAGCACGTTTCATCAGCAGCTGTATGGCCACAACTTGCAGACAGGCCCTTGATTGAGTACACAGGCATGCCAATGTACAGAGCTCTCCTAGTGGCTTTGGTAACAACAGATTGTGTTTGTGCCTCATGAGATTTGTCATTTCCCTTATGCTGTGCACTCTCAGTAGCGTGCTGTGCACTCTCAGTAGCGTGAGGCAGCTTTCTAATGCTTTTTCTTTTTAAGTGCCTTTTTATGCTGTAGCGTAGATGTTGAGGCAGACACCTTAGGGGTGTGTGCCAGTGGTGGCAGATGACATTGAATCAAGAAGTGTTGTGACATTGGCATCATTTGTTAAGGTTGTGCCACTCTTCTGTCCTGGCATCAGCAGCAAGGAATGCAGCCGCCATGACAGCACTGCTCAACTCATGCGTGTAAGCGGGGCACGCAAAGGAAGTATATTTCAAATCTCAATTGCAAGGTAACTACTGAGTCTTTTTATGTTGGCTGTGCAAGCTAAAAAAGGGACACTAATTCAGCTGCACAGTGGACTTTTCCTGTAGCAGATCCAGGAAGAAGATTGAAAAAAGAGAAAAGCGGGGGGGGGTGTTAAAGAAAAGGAACACATGAGGAACATGAGGCAATCAGATAATAGAAAAGAAAAAGCAAGATTAAAAGAGGGGTGTGCACTTTAAAAAACACACAAACCGTGAGATGCAGCTAACAAAAAATAGCACCACCGCACTGCTGTTCAAAAGAACAAATGCAGCAAACAAAATGGCACCAGTATGCCACTACTCTATAGAGCAAGGCAGGCAACTTTAGGAGAATGGAGGAGAGAGGAGAATGCAGACAAAGGCACAAAACAGATGAATGAAAAGCCGTTTTATTTATAGACACACCAATACACCAAGGGGAAGGTGGCTCCCCTGAGGGAAGATGAAAAGGGCGGGAAAGAAGGGAACACCAAAAGGAAAAAAACCCACTGATAGAAGAATAGAAAGTCACTGACAAGGTAGAAAAAAGACACAGGAGCAGAAAAAATATATGGTTTAGAAGACTAAGAAATGAAGCTACTTAGGAGCTAGTGAAGGAACGATCTGGGTTCTCGCGAGGGTTGCTACTTCTTCAAAAAACATACGATTCCTGCCTGCTGATGCTAGGTGGCGGTGTTTTCCACCTGATGGGCTGCTCTCCAGGTAGAAATGCTTAAAATATATAGAACATATATACTCCCTTCTACAAATATTACAATGGAAACAGAAAAGGAAACTATGCATAGCAACTACAAATTCAGAGTCAGAGAATTTTACACAGAGGTGGAGGATAATCAGCAAGGCAGTTTACTTTTTCTGATGAAGGAAAAGTTTATGAAGGCTTTTCCCTACCCCATAGCACATTCTTCACACCTATGTTTGTTTAAAGAGAGTAAAAGAATTTTTTAAATTGTTAGAAAAAAGTGTATGTAAAAAGGAAACATCTCAAACAAGAAATCTAGTCAAAATTGTCTGTAGAATCTTCCTACCTGCTCTTATATGATTCAAAGATGCTAACATCCTTAACATAAAAGAAGCTGGAACAGTTATTGTGTTTCTGGTTTCTTCCAGCATTAATTCATTTCGAGTTATAACCTAGAAAGGGGGGGGGGAAGAAGTGAAATAGTTACTGAGCAAGAATTTAACAGAGCAGATGTTTTTTCTATATACCCATCTGTATATTTATACACCACTTTTATATGAGTGCCTGACAAAGATGTTGTATCAGTACCTGCCAAAGACTTCTCTTTACTCAACACACGTTTCACTGGTACACACAACTCGTTTGAGGTTATGACATTTAAACACTGGTTTACATGAAACACAGTTCACATCTAAAGCATCAATTAATAAGTGTTTCCATCCATGTTGCATATACCTTAGAACCCAAATCCATTGTTCAATAACGATGACATGTCTCATGCTACAAACTTTATATGTTAATACATTCATGAGATTCATTAAGTTACATGTGGGTATTGGTGGTGCAGAAAAAGTATTAACTTCCTCAAATGCAAGCAACTTAATTATTATTAGGAAAGAAACTTCTAGAAATAGTATTATTACTGCAAAAGATCATGTTACCTCGTCAGCAAGTTTCCGATTAAAAATCTTGGACTCTTCTAGTGGTGACCAGATTTTTATGTCATAATCAATACCTGATGAGGCTAGAACTAAAACAATTTAATAATATATTATTAAAACGTTATAACACTTGCAAATACAAACATTTGACTTGTATAATTCACTATCATGTTCCATTTAGGACTTCTATCTCATAATTTACAATCAAATGAATCAAATAAGTTAGGGAGTCAGCTTCTAATTTCAGTTATAAATGGACTGTAAATTAAAAGTGTCTCAGAACAATAAATGCGTATTAGAAAAACAGGACGTTTTTATTGAAATCAGTTATTTTTTGATGGTGTACTAAAAGTTTGTCTTAGTGGAGAAAGTCTAGAATCAACATGTCTAGATGCAGAGACAATTGAATGGTGAGTATATTTATTCCTAAACTATGCTTTCCTTTTGCTTGGCTCAGTTATTTTTATTTTTTCCCTAAGTGTGTTGCTTCAGCTCTATATATGATCTACTCACAATGCAACTGGGTTTTTTTTTGCAACAATTACCCATGGAAAACAAATATAGCCAAGTATACTAGTTAGAAATCAATCAAGTGTTTTCTTGTTTAAGCCATCACCTCCCTATCCTGCTCCACAGACATACTGGGTGGGCTGGATGTCACACAACTGTCTTCAAATGATATAATGCAGGAATATAGTACAAGACAGGGCATGCATTCAATGTGTTTCGCTATGGTCTGAAGGCACATGAGGCCACCACCTTGCTGAAGCTAAGCAGGTCTGGGTTTGGTCAGTGCCTGGATGGGAGACCACCTGGGAACCACATGCATGCCGCCTTGGGTTCCATGATGAAAGAGAGGTGGGGTATAAATGTAACAAATAAATAAATAAAGGTGTTTTCTTCCAATACTCATGGAGTGAAGTGAAAAGACAAACATTTTTGGGTTGTATAACCACTTAGTGTGGGCTAAGTTTTGGTCAAGTATGTTGAATACATGGATCTCCCTCAAGCAGGCTGACAACATAAGGATTGTTCCAGCTTTGGGATGAAGGGAATGAAGCATATATAAAGAGAACTTTTTCCTTTCCATCTCATTCTTTTCTTAACAAGAACCTTTTTGATCAGACAAGTTGATGATCAAATTTAAGACAAGATCTCTCAATAGTATCCACTTTGCAAATTAGCAAAGGCTGTTCAGATTGCAAGCAATTAAAAATAGCCTATCGTTTTGATGGAATATGTATAAAAGCAGAAAGTTTTCAAGCTATACATGAGCATGTTATGCATGAGCATGTAAATTACACACAGAAACAATCTTACTTGGGTCAAACGGATGTGGCTGCAAACAGTTCACCACGTGGTTATCTGCTTCCAGCAGCATTAAGTGCTCAGCAGTGTGCCGATCCCAGATGAAGATATGTCCACAATCTGAACCACTCATAACAAAGTTAGAACCCCAGAAATTGGCTTCTTTTATCTATAGGGAAATTGTTTTTAAAACCACTTTTTTACTATCGTTAGTATACATAATTGAGAGACATGAAAGAAGAGACATGTCTGAACCTGGGCAAACTGTGGTTAGTCTTAACTACTGTCTGCTGAAACAAGCAAAGCACAAACTGTAGTTTAATTTCCACAACATTAGCAAGGGCACAGGTGTGCCCACTATTTTCAAATAAAAAGGTTTTTTAAAAAAGGATTGTTTTCAAATTATATTAACCATTTAAAATGTAGCCCTTGGTCTCACATAATATGGATAGCTAACTATACAATGTTTAAACCATTCATCATCTATATAAAAGTGACACGAAGCAAGTACTACACAGAAGGGACCACTGGTCATCTTTGAAAGTTATTTCTATGTGGTGTTATAATGGAGTCAAGTATGTTTGACTTCCCCTCCCTCTCAAAGACAGGAACACAGCTGCCTCAAAGGAAGTCTTTTGGTTCAGTTCTTCTGAAGCAACCAGTTATATTCTTAATAAGCTAAAGAGCACACAGACACAGAAACAAAGAACAAAGCAAATGCCAATGTAACAACAACCCTGACACTCCTGAACGTAGCAGGGCATCAACCTGACCTACATGCACGAGATTACCAAGCCCACAAAAAATACATCAAGGCCTTGAGCCCATTATAATTATAACACCACTTAAAAGTATATTTCAGGTAAGATCAACTGTTGCTTCTCCTGTGGTGTTATCATGGGCTGAAGTGGGATATTCAAAAGCTGCCCCCCAAGTAGGTATGAAAGCTAAGTGTCTGGAAGAACATTTTGTACAACTTGTCTCCCAAAGACTGCTTCAGCTGAGGCATACAGATCTATCTTATAGTGTCATGTGAGGAGGATTCTGATCAATTCTGACTGCCATTCCCTATAAGCAGGGGGGTCACATAGACAATAGTGAATAGCACTGCTGTAATAGAGTGAATATGTGCCAAGGATACTGATATCACAGGAATGCATAGAAGAGGATGGTTGGTACAGGGGGCAGAACATCACTGTAGCACTTTAGCATAGAACAATTGGATGAAACTGTTGCCATGGTCATGACGAATGTGGGAGTATATATATATGTCTGTATCTGACCACCATTTCAGCTGAGTCCTGCACTTTGCTCCAGCTAAGTGCTTGGCTGAATAAATAACCTTAAGTCAGGTTTTGGCTTCATTATTAAGTCTCCTCCAAAATGAACCCAGTCGTAAATTCCACGACACATGTAAAAGTGTTTGCATTAGCCTATGTAGATGCCCTATGCACCTCTTGAAGAAAAGCATTAGTAGAAAGGAAAGTAGCAGCTCTAGTGGAGTGTACTGTGATTTTAGAAGGAAGTGGCAAGTGCAGAGAATTGTAAATCATAACTATACAGGCCTTGATTCACCTAGCAGGATGGAAGTGGAGACCTTATTACCCAAGTCCAGCGTAGAAAAGAGATGAACAAAGAATCTGTCAGCCCAAAAGGACAAGTTCTAGTGATGTAAACTTTTAATGCCCTGCGTACATTCCAGGAGTGCCAAGCTTTTTCGGACAGATAAGGGGAAGGACAGAAGGTTGGAAGAATAAGCTCCTGCCACTGAAGGAATGCAGAATTAATTTTTGGAATGAAAGCAGGATCCATCCTCAATCTTCCTTTGTCCAAATAGAATGTGAGGTGGTATGGAAGACTGATCCCTCTGATGTGGGAGGGGGAAAGAGGCTCAAACCCTAGAAACTCATATCATGCATTTGAATCAGAGTTAACAATGTTAAGATTCCGCAGGCACTGGATATTTTCATCCTCTAACAGATCCTCCTCAGCTCTCCTAATCCGGGAAAAAAAGATGGGAAGGGTTTTTGGATGCCCTGTGATGGCCCACCCCGCTAATAATGTCTCCTTTATACCTTAGAATCGGCTGCCATCAATGTAAAGCTTTGAGAGATATTCTGCACCAGGCCACTGCTACCCAAAGTCAATGAACCATCACTCACCCCTCCTTTAGCCACTGTGGCTTTAATGTTGTACGTGCAGGCAAGAGTAGAAAGTAGACTCTAAATAGCCGGTCTTTGCCCAGTCACAGCTGAAGATGAGACTTGGGAGTGGTGTGGGTCTGCAAGAAGCGCATACATCTTGTTTGTGGATGCAGTGGACCTTTCTTTCACTATCTTCCTAGTGCTGCAGCAGAGTGGCCCAGAGCAGATCGGAGGGGCACACCAAATAGTGTGGGAAGGGGCACAAACTTGTGTTTATTCCAGAACAAAGGAGGATAAACAAGTACAGACAAACACTGACTAATAAATTAAATACTACGAGAAATCACTCACTCACAAAGCACTTTAGGGAAGAATCACCAGAGGAATTAATTTTAAAAATTGTAGGGGGAAATCACTGTGAGAATTACTTATAGTGAAAATCACTGAACAAATTAATTGAAGGGAAAATCACCATGGAATGAACTGCAGGGAAACACCCCTGAGGAACACAAAAAATGGGGAAATAAAATTTCACACACTCAAATAGCCCAGATACCAAGGCAGCAAACAAATAGAATTCTGGACACCACAAACACACAGATTCAAAATACAGTTCTGAGACACGGAGAAGAAAGACAGACACAGAATATGTCTTAAGTAACTACCCTGAGCAAAAGAAGGAACGTTAACAGGTTGCTCAGTAGACTAGAACCAAAAGACTTTCTCTGAAGCGACTGTTCCTGCCTTGGAGCAGTAGGGGGGCCAAAAACCACTTGAGTCCATTATATCGCCACAAGAAAATGTAATTTAAAAGGAAAATTATAAAGTTATTTATACTGTAGACCAGGTATACTGTGCTTTGGACTAAAACTGCAAAGATAAATGTATAATCATAACTGTATTATGTATTATGATGCTGTGCATACACCTTATATTTTCTTATAATCTCTCTTCTGACACACGTTAGCATAACACATATTTAATGCAAACCAAATTATGACCTTAGCAACAAACAACGTACCATTGTCCGTGAGTTCCGATGACCTTTATAAACCATTTTTATTAAAGGGCGTCTAATATTCAGGGTTTCCAATTCTTCCATCTCTTTCCTCTCTTTCCTTCTTCTGAAGAGTTCCTGAATACGAGCAACAGCGGATCGTCTATGGATTATGAACCGAAAGGACATCATTGTAAGAAAGCTACATAATAATCTGGTTAGCAATCTTGTACAATTAAGCTGTTCAGAACCCAATAATTTCAATGCGATTTAAACAGGCAAACTGGGTCTAAAGTAGAGTTCCCAAATTGTGGTCCATGGACCATCAATGGTCAGCAAGCTTCATTCAGGTGGTCCACAGCATATCTATAAAAATACAGTTAAAAAACATACAGCATCTAGCACAGACATAACAGCTAGCACAGTGCATTACAAATGCTACAACAGACAGAAAAATCATTAAGGGGTCCGCCAAGACCCTCAGCAATTTTCAAATGGTTGGGAACCACTGTTCTAGAGGCTCAGAGCCCCAGCCCATATTAAACAACCTTTGCCTTTGGTACATTATGTAAACATAGCATGTTTTCTTCTAACATTAATCTGCTATATTTTAGACCCTCAGTCAAGTATATTGTGCTTATTCAATAAATCAGCTGTAAGGCCAATTTGCTACACACACATACATTCCTCACTAACTAGGGTTAGGACTAAGCCTTTATGTACTATTGCTGAAAATACATATGTAGTCTCATTCTGGACTTTAAAATTACGAGGGAGGTAAAACGGAAATTGCCGAAAAATATGGAAGATTGGGACATTATCTATTCTCCAGAAAAATGGTATAAGAACTGGTGTGGTGTGGTGCATTTATTTATTTTTCTATATTTGATTTATATCCTGCCCTTCCTCCCAGTAGGAGCCCAGGGCGGCAATGTGTAGCAGCAGGGATGTCGGACTAAGACTGGGGAGACCAAGGTTCAAGTCCCCATTCATCCATGAAGCTTACTAGGTGACCTTAGGCCAATTACACAAATTCAGTCCACCCTCACAGGGCCATTGTGAGAATAAAATGGTGGAGACACTGCCTCGAGCTCCTTGGAGGAAAGACAGGATATAAATACAATAACCAAACTTGATCATTTATCACAAAAATCCTGTTTCAATTTGCTTTAATTTATTTTTAATTTATCTAGCCAGGGAGTATTTATTTATTGTAGATAAATGTTTTAGTTATTATAGATGTATGACTCCTGGAAGCTCAGAAAAATTACAATGTAAGTATCAAAAATAGCAAGAAATATAAAACAAAAAAAACCAGTTTGTATAAAACCATGAAAAAAGAACCCCAAATCAATTGTTGTGAGAGGTTACAGCAATTTTCTACCTGCCACTAAAAACAAGCATAACCAGAAAAAGGTTTACAAGTTTTCTGCAAGACAATCAGGCTCCGTTAAGCACAAGAGCAGAGAATTCTATGTTTATGAAAAAGTCATAAAGAAAACCTCTATAAATATGCATGTCATGCAGAGATGGCATACAAATAATACACATGGGAGTTTTCACTCTTGCAGTGCAATCCCATAAATGTCCACTCAGAAGTAAGTCCTACTGAGTTCACCAACACTTACTCCCAAGTAAGCATGTATAGGATTGCAGAGTCCAAGTCACACAATGTGCCAAAATGTGTAGAAAATCATGCAGATCTATAAAATATAAAAATAATGTCTTCAAGCAAAGACAATACATTGAGGTAGAATGCCAATACCCAACCACATCTGTAGAGGAAACAGAAGCCTGTAGTGAAACAAAGGAATGATCCTTCATGCCTATCATAAATATATGTTGCCAGGACAACACTTAAGGGGTCTGAATGACCCTGCTGCATGGTTTTCAGTTTTCTCCTCAAACAGAATTGGCTGGCAGAGGCAAGACACTACAATACTAACCTATTACCTACTCCTCCACGATACCGTGCTCCAGGTATCAGAACAGGGTCATCATCACTATCATCAGTTTCCGGGAAAGCAGAACTTCTTATAGATGTTTCTTCATGAGAAGCAAGCCCTGAGGAATCTGGCTGGGACTGAGGTTCAGGATTTGTATTATTTGGGTTGGCAGCGGACTCTGAAGTTTGTTGACTCAAACTTTCTTGCTCTTCCATGTCTTTGCTTGATAAGCCTTCCCCTGGAATCTGGCAGGTTATGTCAAGATGCGGATCGCTTCCTGGTTTCATACTGCATTCAAGTTGGTCAGATATGTCATTATCTGATAGAACAAACAATGAAATTTAATCAGTTATCATACTTAACAACATTTTGAATTATGCCTGATAATGTTATTTGTAATTTGTTCCTGGAGATGTAGTCATAAGTATTTCTAGAAAAAAAATAGCTTCCATTTGTTTTAGCAAATTACAGTTCCTCCAATCCTATGGGTTATGTATGCATATATTATTATTTTACATACCTGAATGTGGTGTTCCAGTGCTTTCATTCGCAGATGCCGGCTCCTCAACATTTGTACTTTCCTCATGTGATTCTTCAGGGATTCCTGAAATTCAGTATCTACATTATATAAATACTGTAGATAGGGCACTTGCCATGTCTAAAGTTTGCTACTTTACACTGCAATTACTTTCATAAGCCTTCTAAGTAACCTAAATCTTGTATAGTTTACATGGTGTGTAATGGACATTGTCAAAAAAGATGCATTGAAAATTTCTAACATATATCAGTCAGGAACAGTTTAAATGTGTACTACTGAGGAAAGGAAAAGATTTTTGATTTCATCTATTTCTGTAGTTGTAGATTCCAGATACTTATTCTGATCATAACAACACAGCATGTTTTGTGAATGAGTATTATTTATGTTCAACCGGAACAATAAAAGTAAAGCTAAAAACACTTACTATACTCTAACATTAACTCTAACATTCAAAAACCCGTTACATTTTACTATCATATGACTCATATGATTCCATAAACTTTAGCAGCGCATTTTACATGGCTTGTGCACAATTATATTTTTGAGTCTTTAACCTTATTAGTATTTAATAGCTATGAACTTTGAGAATTTAAAAATTCCCATGAAATTGATTAATAAAAGGTTATTTGTACAGTTTAAGTGATACTGTTTTATGTATGACTCTGGATTTACAACTGGATGCTATAGTCAACATACAAAGAACTGTGAAACTAGTTTCATGAGCCTAGGAGTGTGCTTCATTTGTTTTTCTCAAACAGCAACCCCCTCACACCACATGGTAGACAGCTTTTGAAACTAAGCATAATTTAAAAATCAGTTTGTGATATAAAACCTGAATGTTTACACTTAGTATTATTATTATTTATTACATTTATATACTGCCCCATAGGCGAAGCTCTCTGGGAGGTTTACAGCAATTTAAAACATTAAAAACAAATATACAAATTTTAAAACACAAAAAACAATTTAAAAACACAATTTAAAAACAATTTAAAAACACACGCTAAAATGCCTGGGAGAAGAGGAAAGTCTTGACCTGGCGTCAAAAAGATAACAACTTATCTGCTGTACCCCAATCCCCCCCTACTGTTTTATCAAGCTAAGCATTTTATTTTGCACATGGTAAAAGAACAAATCTTTAGTTTGCTTTATTAAATTTGTCCATTATTTCCCATGTAAAAGGGAAATAATTTCCTTTGTACAAGGATAAACATAAAAAATACAAGTAAAAATAATATAGCCATTAAAACAGGAAGAAAAAACTAAACATGAAAATGCTTTGGAGTCCAATGAAAACAGACATGCAACGATGCAAAGGTAGGCTATAACTTCATGTCTTACTCGATTCTTCACTCTCTGGTGCTGGTGCCTCTGAACTCTGAGTTCTTAGGGATTCTTCCTGACCTTCTGGTTTACTGTAATTTCCACTCCCTCTGGAACTTGAAGCTGTACTGCTCCTAGCAATAGGAACATGCAACAGACACATGTATTTATTTTAGGTGTTTATATCCTGCCTTTTTAAAATGATCCTAGAATAAAAAAAAATACTACCCAAACTCTATAAACTATTACTGAAGTATGAAACAGAATTGAAGCAAGTTATAGAATATATTATAAAGTGGGCACAGAACATAGGAAAAATATCTCTATGGAGTCATGGGAAAGACCCTGGAATAAACACAATACATTTTCACTAAACACAGCAATCAGAGAGAACTGCTGTATGGTCATCAGAAAATGGAGTGTTACCCCTATTATAATAAATAAATGATGTCAAAAGCAAGCCAAATGTTTTGGAGGGAATCTCCCAAAGAAAAAATTTATTGGAGAATGATTAAGAGGATTATAGGAAGGATACTGGGGTATACAATCCCTCTAGATTACAATGTCTCTAGGAGAGAATACAATCTCTCTAGGAGGGGAGAGTGCTCTTGTAGTTAGGTCCTGCTTGCAGGCTTCCCATAGGCATCTAGTTGGCCTCTGTGAGAACAGGATGCTGGACTAGATGGGCCATTGGTCTGATCCAGCAGGTTGCTGTGTTCTTAGATCCTCTTTTTTCCCTTTCAAATTATATGGATGGGTTTGTTGGTCAAGGACATAAAAAACTAGCATCTTGCATAGCTAGGGCTGCAAGATTATTACATGCAAAAAGACCTGGACATTGCATACAATAACATTAATGAAGGACAGAAGATAAAATGTGGGAATGTGCTCTTAAGGCAAAACTAACACATACCAGAATGAATATCAGATGAGACAAATTTGGTTAAAATTGCTTACGTTTTATATTGAGTAGAAGCAGTGCAATATCCAAATATACAATATTGATTTTTATCAATTTAGTTTGATATTTTATAGATAGAGGAAATCTAAACATATGTTACCTAAGTCACTATAAGTTGCCCCCTCCCCTTTCGTCTCCTTAGGAAAAGCTGCTTGTAATTTTTTACTATAGTTCTGGAATATCTGAGTTTGTATATACGTGCCAATACTGAAATTATAATAAATATTTATAAACCCAAAAAAGTTGTATGTTTTGGTTGTGAAACAAAATATTGTATTGATCCCTGCTATTGCTGCCCTGGGCTCCTACTGGGAGGAAGGGCGGGATATACATTTAATAAATAAATAAATAAATAAAGTTGGAAAATAATCACTACAGCACAATCTGGTGTATAATGCGTGTTTTTTTCATCGGAAACAAAAAACATGTACTGCGATATAAAAACTGGATTTCCAGTTGGATAATTGTAATGTCCTCTAATTGAGGCTACACCTTCAAGATGACCTGGAAGCTCAAGCTAGTACAGAATGTGGCTTGCTAGGCTGCTGCGTGAAGCTACTCACTGGACCTCCACAATACCAGCTGCCAATAGGTTTCTGATCTGAATTCAAGGTGTTGGTGGTGACTTATAAAGCCTAAGATATTTGATGGAGCACATCTCGCAGTATCATCCTGCACAAGTATTAAGATCTTCCAGTGAGTTCCTGCTTAGTATCTCATCTTTGAGAGCCATACATTATGCAGTGACACAGGAGAAAAACTTATCTGTAGTGGTGCTCAAACTATGGAAAACCCTTCCTCCCAAGGTTCATCTGGTGCCAACTTTAGCTGAGTTTCAGTGCCAGGGACCTGACTGTTTTCTCAGTTAATTGTTAACTCTGTTGTGGCAAGTAACAGTAATAGGGCTATTGGTGGCTGGGAGGTGAATACCATCTTTAGTCTTCCCTGGACGGCAGCAGCCCATTGAAGAGCCCTGCTTGCAGAGAGCAAGGTAAGAACTTTTCCGCCACTGTAGCCGTTTCCAAGGGGAAGCCTATTTACTTGGGGGCTGCGATGGGCTTAGAGTTGGCACACAGCATTGCTGGCTAGGCAGTGAATACCAACTTTAGCTTCTCCAGCCCTTCTCTACTGCACCTGCTCCTGCACCTGGAGAACTCCAGCCTGTTGAGGAGCCAGGCTGAGCCAGATAGCCCCACCCTGGAGAACTCTGTCATAGCTGCAACTGCTTCTAGAGAGAAGCTTTTTTGGGGGGAAATTGTTTGCAAATGGCAGCTGTGTTTATGAGAGCATAAATGCAACTCATGAATATATAAAGTATGATTTATGGTGTGCCTGTTTTTTTGTTATTTTATATTGTTATTGATTTATTTTATTGAATTTACTATAAAAGAAAATACAATAAAATTACAGCAATCTGTTTATCACCGTTGGGGGTCTTGAACAAAAAGTGGTATAGAAATAATCCAATGATGATGATCATGATAAGAGAACCAGCTGCTCTGTGTTTTGAGATTGTTATTTATTATTTTATCTGCTATTGTTTTATTAATGGAACGATTGTACCTTGCCCTGAGATCAATTGGATATAGGCAAACTATAAATATTTTAATAAAACACACAAGTTTATAAATTAATACAACAAAACAAAAATAAAGCAGCATAAAGGCCAATGATCAGGAATAAAAAAACACACCATTAAAATACCTCAAAAAACAACAAGGTCTTCACACTGCTAAAAGCAGGAGGCAAGCAAGCCTCACCAGAGAGACCATTCTACAGACAGTGGTCAACCAGATGCCTATGGGAAGCCTGCAAACAAGACTTGAGTGCAATAGCACTCCTTACATTTGTGATTTCCAGTAACTAGTATTCAGAGACATACTATCCCCAAGGAAGGATGCCACCACCAAGAAGGCTCTTCCCTCAGTCACTACTCACCATATCTTCAGTGGTGAGGGCAGTTTAAGGGCACGCTCATGTAGAAACAGGCAATTCTTATGGTAGCCTGATTCCCAGCCATAAAAAGTGCAAGCACTTTGAATTGAGCCAAGACTAGGAGCCATATATATGTTGGCAGCGGTGTATCGACTGCGTGTGCCCAGCAGGATAGAATCAAGTTGAAAGGATACCCACACACAGGCCGTTAATTGTTAAGAGTCTTTTACTGACAGGATTTCGTACAGGAACGGTTACAATACAGATACGAATACTTTCCTTTACTCTCCTAACACCCCCACACATTGTAGTCTCTTTTTCAAGGCTTTATAGACTGGGTTTGCTCTGTGCCAGCTGCAGCCTCTGCTGTGAGCTGTCCATGAGCTGCTGCACACCTTAACCCTTTACTTGTCTTTCATTTCTGGCTTTCTGGAAAACTAGACAGATAGACTCCTCAGCAGCCTACAATATATCGGGATTAAACCGAAGTGGGTCTTACTTTTGAGTAAACATGAATAAGATTACACTGTGAGTCGCATATTTATCAACCGAAATATATGTTTACATTTAGTCAGTACTGATAGCCTTCATTGCACAATACTGTTTACACATTTTTGTTACATTTCAACTCATATAAAAGGACAGAGAAGTGTTTTACTTGTAAGCCCCAGGAAAAATCTAGGATTTCAGACTCTGCCTGTGTGTTTCATCAGTGTGATTTACTTTCCCAGTAAATGCAATACAATAATAATTAAAGGACTTTTCATAATTACTTTAAAATACTAAAAGCATCCTATAAAGATCTTATGTATGGAATAGATATATTTTCCATGAGATTTCTAAAACCTGAACGTAGTCTAGCATAGCATTCCTATAGAGCAGTGGTTCCCAGCCTGGGGGCCGTGACCCTCAGGGGGGCCACGAAGTAATCAGAGGGGGCCACGAATAGTAAAGAAATGGATTTTATTTTTTTTAGTCTTCATTCCCTGGACACTTTCTGCTTCCCACTGTGGCTGCAGATGACACCTCCCCCTTGCCCCAAACAAGAGGGGAGAATTTTTGCTGAAGTGCCAGAGCATCTTTCAGGAACACCAAGGGGAAGCATCTGCCTATAGACCACATGGCAGATGCCAAAGGAGGCTGAGGGTGGAGCTACCAGGAAGAAGAGGGGAATACTATCAATGACTCCCATCTCCTTGCACTGCCGCTGCTGACAACACCCTTGCTCAGAATGAGAGGAGAGAGCTTTTTTTGTAAAGCAAAAAGAAGCAAGGCTGCAAGGAAAGGCTGCTTTCCCCCTTCCTTCCTGGCAGCCAGCCTGCCTCCCTGGGGAGAGGGGGTCACAAAAGGTTTGAAGCTTATAAAGGGGGCCCCATACTCATAAAGGTTGGGAACCACTGCTATAGAGTCTAATCTAATATAGTATTCTTTCCGAATGACATTATTTCTCTGGTGCAGTATAAGATAAAATAAAAAGCTCAAGTGAGATAACCAGCATTAATCATACTCAGAGTTAACCCCCTTGAAATCAAATCAATAAACAAATTAAGTCTATTGGGCAGAATCAAGCATTGGGCAAACAGGATTTCATTTGTTAAAGCAGACTTCATTTCACTTCCCACTCCTCCCCCCTGCAACCTCTTACCCTTCCCCCAAAACTCTTCTGTAGAAGGCTCTCCAACCCTCCAGAACAGATGTTGAGGGTGTGCAGTGAGAAGACGAGGAAAATGAAACCCCACTGCATGAGTGGGAGTCTGTACTGTTTGCATGTGGATAGCATTGGCTGCAACTCAGTAATTTCAACGGACTGCTCTGAGTATGACTTACTTGGATATCACCCAAAATTGCTACAACTGAAGACATAGCTTACATTAGAAAAAGCAGTGAGCTCTTACCATTCATCAGTGAAGTCTAATTTTATTGTGCTTGTAGTTGTTCCTTCTGTACTGTAATGTAAACTTAAAACAGGTTCACTTGTTCCAGGCCGTGGACTTGCCTTTTCATCATCTGAAAACAAAGTATTAGTAAGCGTGAAAATATCACATTATGTAATAGTGGGATCATACTTCTGAAGGCAATTCTGTTTATTTTAGTAATAGCTCATTAAAAAGTACACCTCTGGAGCCTGTGCAAAGTTAAACTCTTATGTATTAGGTGTGATCACTTTGTAACTCTTGGGGGAAGATCCACACACCACACGGGGAAGATTGGAAAACAAAGCTTTAAAAATGCATATTATATTTCTGCAGAATCAAATGTGCGCCATCTATGCAGAGTCTTAATCTTTTTAAAGCCACTAGAATCTACAGCCAAAATATTACAACTTAGTAATGTTGCCAATGAATGTATTTAACTATTTTAAACTGAGTGGTGAATGAATTCTAAAGACTAAAGATCACAAATGGTGCTCTGAGGAACTCTAGCTAAATAGAAAAATGTAACAATTTCTTCCATTACACACATATGAGCCACACAATTGAGCACAATGTATAAAATTTGGATGCTTTTGCATTAGGCTGCATGTAGGACATCACCTGGTGCACACAGTTCTGGCTCTTTAATCTGTGTCACACAATGGCTCAATTCAAATCATGCTAAATATGTTCTGTACTAACCATAATTTAGAAGTTAATCCATGTTTGTGTTCCAAGCATAAATTCATGCCATGGTTTATATTGTTCTCCCCCCACCTCCACCTTTGCTAAGGGACTCTGGATGCTATCCCAAACTGCTCTGCCTTGCCCTGCTGCTGACAAAGTGATATCACATGTGCTGCCCTGTTAGTTCTGGATGGCTATCCTGAGGAGATTGTATAATTAAAGACTTTCCTACTTAGAATCTGCAGGCTGCTCTTGCCTGTGATGACTGGCTAGTACATTTATTCTCATCATATCTTTTCTTCAGCAGCATTCCTTTCCCTCTTCCGCATATATTTTGCTGTCTTTATTACTGCGGTCCAGAATATGAGCATTATTTTATTACCAATGTCCCCATACCCACATGCACAAACACTTTCCCATTGTGCCATCTCTCAGTCACACTGTTCAAAACCACTGAAAGTTGCAGATACAACAGGTGTGGGTACTCTTGGGTTGCCTGGCAGAAATGCCATATGGACTGCGCACCAATATATGTTACATATAATTTACATGGCACAGAATTGTTGGTGAGAAAGATTTATTTCTGTGAGGTTGGTGGAACAGCTACATGCATTTTGGGAGATAGAAGATCATGGGTGGGGTGGAACCAATCATTAATAGTAACTTGGAGTAACATTTCCTATTGAAACTTTCCCTTTCACCCAGTTTGTTCAATAACTGTAAAGAACACACAGAGAGACCAAAGACTCATCTAGTTCAGCATTCTGTTCTCACAGTGGCCAACCAGATGCCTCTGGCCAGTTTTCGAGCAGGACCTAACGGCAACAGCACTCTCTCCACTTGTGATTCCCAGTAACTGATATGTGGAAATATACCATAACCATAATGAAAAGTAGCTTGTCGAAAAGGGAGTAAAACCAGCTCACCTCACCTTGCTGTACTATGGTGATTTAACCAATTATCTCTCAGTCTTGCTCCAATACCAGAAGTGAGAGGGAGTGAGAGAAAATTGTTCAACGTAATGGAGAGCCACAAGGTTAGGTAGAGGAGGAAGCACAGTCTATGCTTCTTCTCATGTAAACAGCATATCCATTGCATTTTGTGTGTGAACAGTACATGTGGATAAAATACACATGACTGCACTTCACATCTAGTTTGTCCCCGAGTGTTTTGGAAACCTTGCCTTCTATTGCTCATAAATGAGAAATTGCTGCTGCTGCACATGTCAGGCTCTACTCTGTACACCTACACCTTGCTGCCTGCCTGGACAACCTGCTTGTGCCTTTGTCTCTCTATGAAGTCTCTCATAATGCACTGAGGATTTATCTATAATATAGGTTATTCAGCTTTGTATATGCTATCAGGTTTAATTCTGAATAACCCCATAAGGACTTTTAAAAAAGTATTGTTACAACACTGTTCCAGACACAACTACTCAGAAGTTCAATTAAACATATTCTCAGGTAAGTGTGCAAACAAAAAACATTTTTAATAACCTTTACATGGATTATAATGGAAAGGTAGGCATTGTTTTCATTTTCTTATTAGTAGATTGACAGTAATAGTGTATTTCTTTCAGTCTACCCTGAGAAAAAACAGATCTTCAAAGCAAACCAGCAATTTGGAGGAAATTTAAAACTTTTTTCAATAGTTTTCTTGTATTATGCAAAATAAACAAAAATGATAAAAAGGCCAAAAAAAATTGTAAGAGCAAAATCATGCAAGATAAAGGAAGATGGTTGATAAAAATGCCTGTGTTTAAATAGCAATACCACAAACAAAATACCAGAAACAATCACAACCAACTTCTGATATATATACAAAGTAGCTGAAGGTTTTATTGATGCACACGCCCACTGTAACTACTGTAGGACTATGCAAGCAGTTAGCTTTGCAAAGAAAAGAAGCATCTTCTGTCTTAGCACAACAACTTGTTGCCCACAAAACTCCATGAACACTTAGGACTGATACACAGAACCCAAGGTTTGTTGGTGTGGCTGCTCCAAGGTAATTTTCTAAGCTAAGCTATATCTTGCGCATCGAGGCCTTGTTTTTAACACAGCTGCAAGTAGTTCTGCAAAGGTAGCTTTCTTCCACTGGTTGTGAATTGCACCAGAGGGTCTTGTTCAAGAGCTTTGTTTCTCTTTTCACAAAACAAGATCTAAAGTACTGAGTACTTGTAAGTGATGGTGGGTAGTATATACCATTCACAGGGTTGCATTGCAGTGGTACATACAGTGCCTTGCAGAAGTACTCAGACCCCTGACCAATGCTCTCATGTTACTGAATTACAAGTGGTACATTGTAATTTCGTTCTGTATGATATTTTATTTTGAAACACTGAAACTCAACATCAATTATTGTAAGGTGACATTGGTTTTATGTTGGGAAATGTTTGTAAGACACAAAAAACTGAAACATGTTACTTGCATAAGTATTCAACCCCTGCACTGTGGAAGCTTCCAGTTTACACAGATGAAAGAAACTGACATAATTACCTTACCATTGCCTCCACCTGTGAACCATTAAAGCTGCTGTCACATTGTCAGGATAAAAACTCCACTGCTGAAGGATCACTGGTCAGACTGTGGATCTGAAGGAAAATGAAGACGAAAGAGCATTCTACAGAAGTGAGAGATACTGTAATACAAATGCATAGATTAGGAAAAGAGTACAAAATAATATCCAAGTGTTTGGATATCCCAGTGAGCACAGTTGGATCAAATCAGGAAGTGGAAGCTGCATCAGACCACCCAGGCACTGCCAAGAAAGTGCCATCCATCAACACACAGTGCTCAACAAGAAGGAGACTTGTGAGAGAAGCCACAGACAGGCCAACAATCACTTTGAAGGAGCTACAGAGTTCAGTGGCTGCAAGTGGAGTAATGGTTCACCAGTCAACCATATCATTGCCACCCTGGGCTCCTGCTGGGAGGAAGGATGGAATATAATAAATAAATAAATAAACCAATCAATCAATCAATCAATCAAGAGCTCTGCATAATACTGGCCTATATGGGAGGATGGCAAGACGTTACTCAAAGAACACCATCTGAAAGCACGTCTGGAGTTTGCCAAAAGGCATGAGAGTGATCCAGCTGCAATGTGGGAAAAGGTTTTGTGGTGAGATGAGACCAAGATAAAGCTTTTTGCCCCAAACTCAAAGCGCTGTCTGTGCAGCAAACCTAACACTGCCCATGTCTCAAGACGCACAATCCCTACAGTGAAGTATGGTGGTGGCAGCATCATGCTGCAGGGATGCAAGTAAGCTCAAGATACTACAACAGAGGCTTTTACCATACATGGAGTGAGAAATGCCAGATGTCCAAGCTGGATTTAGAAAGGGAAGAGGCACCAGAGATCATATTGCAAACATACGTTGGTTAATGGAATGGACCAAGGAATTTCAGAGTTCCATATACATCCCAATTCCAAAGAAATAGGATACCAGGGAATGCAATAATTATCGAACTATTGCCTTAATATCCCATGCAAGTAAAGTAATGCTCAAGTTTCTACAACAAAAGCTCTTATCATACATGGAGCAAGAAATGCCAGATGTCCAAGATGGATTTAGAAAGGGAAGAGGCATCAGAGATCATATCGCAAATATACGCTGGATAATGGAACAGAGCAAGGAATTTCAGAAGACAATCATCCTGTGCTTTATAGATTACAGCAAAGCCTTTGACTGTGTAGATCATGAAAAACTACGGAATGCTCTGAAAGAAATGGGGGTGCCACAGCATCTGAGTGTCCTGATGCGTAACCTATATTCTGGACAAGAGGCTACTGTAAGGACCGAACATGGAGAAACGGACTGGTCCCCAATCACAAAGGGTTTGAGACGGGGTGTATTTATCATTCCATTTGTTTAATCTATACACAGAACATATCAGACAGAATATTAATGTGTGGGGGTTGAATACAAGATGTTTCAGGTTATGTTTCTTACAAACCATTGTTACCTTATAATAATTGATGTTGAGTTTCAGTGTTTCAAAATAAAATATACAGAATGAAATTACAATGTACCATTTGTAATCCAGTAATATGAGAGCATTGGTCAGGGGTCAGTACTTTTGCAAGGCACTGTGAGTTGTTTTGCTATCTTACCAACTTGCAAGTCATCAAACCTGCCCAACTGCAACCTGGACTCATTTCCCATCATTTATAGAGAAACTGATGATTGTGCTTCCATATCCAAAATCACACGATCCAAGTATAAATTACTCCCATCAAGTGCATCCAAATGTATCTTTTTATTCTAGGATAGGACATTGCACAAGTAGTCCAGCCTCAAGCAGACCAGCAATTCTAGAGCAAGTGCACCTGATTTACAATCAATTTTAGCCAAATCCTTCAGGCAATATATTAAATGGACTTCAGGTATAAATCTGTATGAGCAAGGACATGGTGAAGCTAAGATCACATTCACACACAACTGTGAACAAATTATTCACAATAATTCCAATATAAGGCAATAAGGCTGCAATTCAAAACATACTTGCTTGGAAGCAAGTCCCACAGAGTTCAATGGGGCTTACTTTTGAGTTCATACACTTAGGATCACACTGCATGATTATTTGCATATGTTCCTAATGTGTAGGTTTTAGGCTCAGTGGGGTGCGCAGCAAACCTTAACCTCACAAACACTTCCCCATTAAGCCTAAATGCATAAAAATCTTGTGAGTCTACATGCATAAAAATCTACAGAGGAAGACAATCAATCTGTCCATACACTTTCATAACACACAATTGTGTGCACAGGATCTTCTTATATTAAGAGTTCAAATATTTAGTGTTTTAAACTTCAGGTGCTGCATATGATGCAAGACAGTGAGAGGCAAACGTGGAAAGGCTTGCTTCTATTCTGCATACTCGCTGCATATAAAATCTACATGCAGGGGCAGAGTATGAACCAGATCACTAAGAAAGTTATGTGAAAATATATTTTGACTGGGAGAAGAATGAGTTTGTTAAGAATTTTGGTTGATGCCCCTCAAAATTTATTTATTAATTATATATTATTAAATAAATATTGATAAAAATGGAAGTCATTATATTCCACAATAATGCTATCTAGCTTAAACTAGGTTATGTGTCATACATAGCAAAGTGTAAAAAGAAGCTAAGATGCATCAGCCCCCACAAACAAGTACGGCAAAATTATTTTCAGCTATTATTCAGCATCCAAACAAAATTCAAGGAGGTCCAACCAAGGATTTATAAAAATCATGCATTACTCCATCTGAAGAAAGGCCTCTATATTCTAGTTGATGTGAAAGAGCTGCTTAAAGTAAGACTTCGTTTCAGGTAAAATTGTTTACCTTTTCCAAGAAAGCTGCTAATATGGTTTGCAACGAGGGCAAAGCATGGGATTTCCATTATAGGAAGTGGCTTAAACCAAGTTAGATATTGGTGAGTGGCAGAGTCAGTTAATTGTCTTTCAGTGCATCATCCTGGAATAAAAGGCCATTAATTCTACAAATGTGTGTAGTGAAGCAGTCCATCTTATTGATCAGATTTTATCCCTACAGGAACTATACTTAACAAAATTGTTAAGGAAGTAAGGAAAAATTCAGCCAAATATTAGTTACTTTATAACACTGTGATGATTAAACACCATCAAATGCAAAGAACAGGCAAGAAGCAACTGCATTCACTATTTTGTTCATCAGGGGAAGCATCTGAGCAAACAATAGCAGCACAAACTATGTAACTACACCAGCTGCTTAATAAACCTTGACAAATGACAACCTGTAGGCTGAGGGTCCTGTGAGGAGCCCTTAGGGGAAGACTGATCAGAACTGGAGGACTGTTGTGCTGAACCCTCAGCTAGCTCTCGCTGTCTCTGCTGTTCAGCCTTCTTAAGCCTCAGCCGCTGCAGACCCCTACGGAGTATAGCTAACTCAGGCGCCATTAATTCTGACAGACAGGAAAAAAAGGGTGTAAAAAGAAACAGGCATAGAACATAGGATAAAAAGAACATAAAGACTAAAGAGTGAGGTAATAGATATTGAGCAGAGAAATAAAAGCAGCAAATTTCTTTTTTTTAAAAAAGGCTACTAATATTCAGTAGGAAAACATAATGTGTTTCATTTGGTTACTTCCTTTCTAAATCATAGGCATTATGAAGTTTATTATTCATGCTTCACATCTCTACCTATTGCCCAACTATTTAACCAATTAATTGAAAAATAATGTATCAAAAAGCATGATGATATGAAACATATACACATGAAGCTTTCCTATAGTACTCTTATTCAATAGATGGCACCTTCTCTTAAAGTCTTCGTTTAAATTAACCAACATGATATTAGGGAGGAGACAGAACAGAAGCCTGACCAGCACAGTTCTTAAAAAGTGACTCTTTCCACTGGAGTCAGTTTACAAATCCTAATACAAAGATTGTAATAAAAAATGTGGCCACATGTTCCCTATTATGTGAGTAAAAAAAAAGTGTAGCAAATAGAAAATGAGTATGACAAAACACAGTTGAGACTTGGAAGGAGACTTTTACTCAGAATTTTGGATGAGGGTTGTTTTATTATTCCACCCATACAGAAAGAGGGGACCCTGAAGTATAAAGATCTGTGTATATTGTAATACAGTAGGGCCCCACTCATACAGCAGGCTACGTTCCGGACCCCCGCTGTAAAGTGGAATGCTTTGAAGATAATGGCGCACGACAAGCAAAAACCACCGTAAAAGCGAAACAAGCGCCGTAGGAGCAGGGCCTTTCTGCAATTTACAACCGCTGTATTAGCAGAACGCTGTAAAGCCGGGCATCTTTTTTTCATAGTGCACATACTTAGAATGGACAACTTCTGATTGGATCAGCAGTCCAATCCATGTACCTGCAGCAAAAATAAAATCTACTTCCACCATTCTTCACATTAAAATATATAAACATTTCCTTACATGAAGACTATCTCAGAGTGGGGAGATAATGGGGATAATGTAAAGTGATTCAAAGACAGACAAATACTGTAGAAAATTGTTTGTATCTAACAATGGCTTCACCTTATTGTAAATCACTTCTGCTTGCATAAGTTGCAGCACCTAATTCTGACCAATCACAACCCCAACTGCTACCTCCCTCTAAGCCATACCCCATTCTGTTCAGGAGGATCACTCAGTCTTCAGGAGCAGTTTTATGGGGGGGGTGCAAAAATTGAGTGCCTTAACTTGCACAAGCAAAAGCCCTTTCCACTAAGGCAAATTCACCACGTGACACAACCCAATATTTGTAAGTGATAGGACATTTACTTCTTTAAGATGTAAGAAACAGGTTGTTACCAAAGGCTACTAAAAAGTAGCAGCAGACTTTCAGAAACAAACCGGCATTATGCAAGTCAGAGCTTTACTTGCAGACTCCCGTAGAGTCCTCCCTTTTAAAGTTACTAATTTTAAGAATATTTTCATAAGTGGAGAAGATCAACTGGTGTTTGATTTAATCTAAATATGTGGTGGTGGTGGTTATGTGCCTTCAAGTCAATTACGACTTATGGTGACCCTATGAATCAGTGACCTCCAATAACATCTGTCATGAACCACCCTGTTCAGATCTTGTAAGTTCAGGTCTGTGGCTTCCTTTATGGAATCAATCCATCTCTTGTTTGGCCTTCCTCTTTTTCTCCTCCCTTCTGTTTTTCCCAGCATTATTGTCTTTGCTAGTGAAATGTGAATATATGTACTGTTAATTAGGAAAGCTTACTATACTATAACTAGTTGCTCTAACAACTGTTAGAGTTGTTACATATAATAAGTCTCTAAGTAACAGCCCATTTAAGCTGAAATGGTAGGAATTACATTTAAACTGGTTTAAATATTTAATTGTTCTGTTGTTTGGACTACATTGCCTAAGAAAATGTTTGGCTATAACAGCCACAACACAGTAAAAGACAATATCCATTTACTATTATTGTGGCCTAACTGTTTGGAAGGTATTTGCAAGATGTGCTTTTTCATGAGAGTAAAGTGGCTCAAAAGACACGCTCATACATAGCATGGGAAAAGAAAAACCATAAAAAATTTCCAGTTACAATAATGTGTATCACCTGCAAATGTAGTAAGTCAAGTAGAAATTATATACAATCAGTTGCTTTACATTATTTGGTTCACACAGCAACTCTTGTCAAGAGACAGCAGCCGAATTCACACACAACATGTTCTAGCTCTACATGAATGAGCCTGAGCAAAACATATTTTGTACTCCCACCTTCCCGCTTGTCCAAAAGTAGGACTTTGTCAAAGCTTATTTTTATTTTTAAGGAATTTCTGCTTAAATTATGTTTGAACCAGAGGTCCTGTTTTAAACCAAACTCTGGTCAGCTTCATAATAAGCCAACTTCAAACAATGGGTTATGGAGCTGGCTTATTAAACCAGTTGGATCTCTGGTTTGAACATGATAAGTAGAGATTCTCTAAAAGTAAAACTGAACTCTGGCAAAGATTTCCTCTTGTCCATGCAGAAGAAAGTGGGGGGAGGGAGTGCTAGAACCTTTGCTTGGGTTTAGTGTTACATGCAAATACAATGTACTGCATAAAAGCACTTGAACACAAAAGATCTCATCAGTGTATCTTGGGTGAATAAAGGTGCCTTGAATACACAGTAGCTACTATCAGAGTTATTTAACTCTGTGTACAACTCTCAACATTTACAAATATGATGTCAATCTGGAGTAACTTCATATTATAGCTGAATAAGTATTATTTTAAAGTGATGAAGGACTCTTAGCATGTAAAGCAATTGTAGAAAAAATCTAAAATTAATCCTTTTGAACATCTGAAGGGAAAGCAATTCTATAATTGATTTGCTTAAAATTGATTTGCCACCCTGAGCTCCTGCTGGGAGGAAGGGCGGGATATAAATCAAATAATAAATAAATAAAATAAACATAGTTACAACTTTTTACATTTTGACTGTATAAACATCTTTCCTTTGAAAGATCTTAAGAGACCCAGGATCAGGCTTCAAAGAACCACAAAATTAGTTCCATGAGTCCAGAGGAGTTTCGGACTTGTGTTTTTCCCCAGGAGAAATATTATGGAACATATTGCTTTTGAAACTGAGGAGCACAGTTTCAAAAGCAATCTGTGATACAACATAGGAGTCATTTACTCAAAGAGGCTCCAAATTCCACTAGGGTGGGTAGGGCAAACCTTTTCTATGAGCCCAAGTAGCTCTTTGGACAAGGTGGTTTTCAACCTATCAAAATAATTCAGATTGAATGGGGTGTGCAAGAAGGAACTCCTAGCATTTAAAAAAATGGTTAGATAACAGATACTTGCTTATTAATTAACCATGAGTATATTATAGCTCCAGACCCTGCCAAAATTGCAGCTCCTGACTTGATATTCATCCATCATAAATGAAAAGGCTTTATCAGTGGAATAGTGGCCAGCAACTAGAATGCCTCAAAAATGGACCATTGGTCTCACCTGAAGGGTGATTTTCATATGAGGACGGCCATCACTGCGGGTATTAGCTCCACCTATCGTGCGAAGGCAAGAATGTCTTTGAAGTCAAGACTAGGGGCGTCAAGCCCCTCCCACTCTCCAGTTCATTCGCAGTGAGTCTATAGAGAAATATCTAAAAATACAAGAACAGGGCCAACAGGCCTGCCAGCAGGAAAATAACATGCATAATAACATGACTCTAACATAGCGAAATAACAGAACTAGCAGTCTTGACTTCACTAGTAACTTTAAATGCAATAGCGTAACAATAATATGTAACAGTTTAGTAAAAAATCTATGCATCCTCCAACTGGGATGGTCGTGATGGCCGTCCTCATATGAAAATCACCCTTCAGGTGAGACCAATGGTCCATTTTCCATAGGAGGCCGGCCATCACTGCGGGATGTACCAAAGCAGCCCATAACAGGGAGGGACCACCCACATGCTAATCTTCATTAAGAACCTGTTGCAACACTCGCCTGCCAAAAGAGGCATCGGCAGAGGCATAACGATCTATTTTATAATGCCTTATAAACGAGTGAGGGGTAGACCAAACAGCAGCCCTGCAAATATCAGCAACAGGAGCATTAGTAGCAAAAGCAGCCGAAGTGGCAGCTGACCTAGTAGAATGAGCTGTTATACTAGCTGGAACTGGCAGCTTAAGGGACTCATATGCTAAGGTAATACATGCCCTTAACCAGCGGGATAAGGTAGAATTGGCTACTTTATGCCCCATAGACCTTGGATGAAAGGGTACAAACATAGACTCCATTCGTCAAATCTCCTGGGTCCTAGACAGGTAGGTCTTGAGAGCCCTCCGAACATCCAACGAATGCCAAGCCTTCTCTAGAGGATGAGTGGGGTTCGGGCAAAACGAAGGGAGTACAATGTCCTGATTGCAATGGAAAACTGAGTTGACCTTGGGACGGAAGGAAGGATCAGTTTTCAGCACAACAGAGTCCTTGTGAAAGACACAGAGATGGCGGGCAGAAGACAATGCGCCCAGTTCCGAAACTCGTCTGGCAGAAGTGATGGCGACCAGGAACAAGACCTTGAAGGACAGTAGACGTAAAGCACAGTCCTAAGGGGTTCAAACAGTGGGCGTTGTAAAGCTTGTAGGACCTTGGACAGACTCCATGAGGGAAAACGGTGGATTACAGCCGGTAAACGTAAAGCAGTGCCTCTGAGGAAGCGTTTAATGAACGGATGTGAGGAAATAGGGGCACCAGTGGAGGACACTGAAAGGATGGACGACAGAGTGGACGCATGTCGACGTAGAGTGTTGGGTCTGAGTCCCATCATAAAGCCGCTATGGAGATATTGCAGCACCTGATGCATAGTGGCCTGGGATGGATCGCAGTGGTGAGACTGGCACCACTTGGAGAAAGCCACCCAAGTATGTTGATAAATACGGGTGGTAGATGGTCATCTCGAGGCTAAGATAATATCAATAACAGCGTCAGACAGGCCAGCCGACCTCAAATGTCCCCGTTCAAAAGCCACGCTGTTAGATTGAGCCAAGTGGGGTCCTGATGCCATACTGGACCCTGGGATAGAAGATCTGGCCTGACTGGAAGTGTCCAAGGATCCATCACCGACATTGCAAGAAGATCCGAGAACCACGGTCGGCGCGGCCAATATGGTGCTATCAGAACCAACTGTGCCCTCTCGCTCCGCGCCTTCCGCAAGGTTTTGGCTAACAGCGGTATGGGAGGGAAGGCGTACAAAAGACCGTCTGGCCACGGTATTGACAGAGCATCCACTGCTTCCACTGTTGTGTCCAGGTATCGGGCAAAGTACCTGGGAAGCTGATAATTGCGATGGGAAGCAAACAGGTCGATTGAAAAGACGCCGAACCGACGCTGGAGACGATGGAAAATGGACAGATGAAGTTTCCATTCTCCCAGAAAGACCTGTTGTCTGCTGAGCCAGTCTGCTGTCGCATTCCAAATCCCTCTGAGATTCTCTGCTTTTAGGGACTGTAGATGTTGTTCTGCCCAGACGAAGATGAGGGAAGCTAGGTCCTGCAGAGGACGGGACCTGGTGCCCCCCTGTCTGTTCAAATGTGATTTTACACACGTGTTGTCCGTTCGAATGAGGACATGGTCCAAAGGGAACAGAGACTGAAAATGAAGTAGAGCTAAGTGGACCTCCTTGAGCTCCAGCCAATTGATGCTCTGGGTCTGCTCTGCTGTGGACCAAACCCCCTGAACTTACTGGGAGTTGCAGTGTGCTCCCCAACCGATGAGACTGGCATCCGTAGTAACAACAGTCCTGCGAGGTTCTCTGAACGGAGTGCCCCTGGAAAGATGTTGGACCCTCGTCCACCAGCGGAATGAAAGGCGCAGTGCGGGGCTCAGAGGAACGGTGCGATGATTGGAGTTGGCAATGTCCTGTTGAAAAGGCAACAGAGCCCACTGAAGGTGGCGAGAGTGGGCTCGAGCCCATGGCACAATATGGATGGTAGAGATGAACATTCCGAGCGCCCTGGCTAGAAGCATGACGTCTGCGGTTGTTTGTTGCATCAAGGACCTCGCGATGTTTGTGATGGCCGTGATGCGATCTGGAGACAGAAACAACATCGCCTGCAGGGTGTCCAACATCGCCCCTAGATGTAGTAGGCATTGGGTCGGTTGAAGATGGCTTTTGTCGAAGTTGACAAGCCAACCGTAGGCCTGCAAAACATTGAGGGTGAGCGTTAAATGACGATGAGCTAGCTCCTCAGAGCTTGCCCATATTAAAATATCGTCCAGATATGGGTAGAGATGGACCCCTTGAATCCGGAGGTAAGCCACTAAGGTGAGAAGCACCTTGGTAAATACTCGCGGAGCCGAGGAGAGACCGAACGGCATCGCTCTATATTGAAAATGCTGGGGGCCAAAAGCAAACCGAAGGAACTTTCTGTGGGCTATGCAAATGGGCACATGGAGATACGCTTCCTTTAGGTCGATAGAAACCAGGAAGTCTCCTTCTTGCAGGCTTTCAGTAATGGAGTGGAGGGATTCCATTTTGAATCTGCGGTATGTTACAAAATGGTTGACGAATTTGAGGTCCAATACTGCCCTCCATGACAAATCTCGTTTGGGCACAGTAAATAGGAGGGAGTACACCCCTTCCGACCTCTCTGATGTAGGGACTGGCTCTATCGCCGCTATGTCCAACAGGTGATGTATAGCTGTCTGCATGATGCTGTGCCTGGTCAGCGCCCTGGGGCAAGGGGATAGATGGAATTTGTCTGGTGGGGTCACCCAAAACTCTATTGCATAGCCAGAAGAAAACAGGTCCCTGATCCAGGCGACCTTAGTCAGATGCAGCCACTGGTCTCCAAACATAAGCAGTCTGCCCCCAACCGGTGGTGCATTAGTACTGTTTGCGCTGGCGAGACCCTCCCCTATATGAGGACGATGAGGTACCTCTGCGCCCTTGGTACTGACCTCTGCCCTGGAAACGTCGGTTCCAGGTTCCCCTGAAGGGACTGGAGTCATAGGATCGGAAGTCGCGGCCTCGTCCTCCTGGCCACGTTCCGAAAGGGCTGGTTATTGCGGAAGGAGGGAAATCGCCTGAAAGGCCTACGATCGATGTTCTTGACAGTGGCCAAAACCGGTTTGTGAGCGTCTTTGGGATCAACCAGCACTGCCTTTAGAGCTTCCTCGCCGAAGAGCAATGATCCGGAGTAAGGTGCCCTGGAGAGATTCACTCTGGCCGTAGAGTCAGCTTGCCAGTGGCGAAGCCAGAGGGTCCATCGGGCGACTATCTGAGCCGTCATGGCTCGTGCCCCCAGTTGAGTGGCATCCAAAGTAGCATCAGCTACAAATGCTGCTGTCTTGCACAATTTTATCAGTGACCTTCTGAGAGAAGCAGGATCAGGGTTAGGGTCCTCTAGAAGATCATCCAGCCACATCATTGCTGCCCTGGAGAAGACGGAAGCTGATGCGGAGGCTCGCATGGAGAAAGCAGTGGCCTCATGATTTTTGCGGAGAGCGAAGTCTAATCTTCGCTCAGTAGCATCCTTTAGTTGGGATTCTCCTTCCCTAGGCAAAAGAGATCGTGAAACTAGGCTAGCGATCGGCTCGTCTATGCCGGGAACGGCCAGCTTGGTGGCAAAGTCAGGAGCTAGAGAGTAAAGTTTGTCAGCCAGGTTCTTGAAGTGGCGAGTTTGGAATGGATGAGACCATTCTTCGGTGGCCAGTTTAGCGATGGGATCCGGCACCGGGATGTAATGCTCAGTAGGTGCAGGAGATTTGAGAACCCTGGCTCCTTTAATAGCTGGAGCGGCAGCTGTTGGGGGCGCAGCTTGGAGACCAAGGGTGTTAACCACCCTGCGAGCTAGAGGTTGATAATCTGAGGCATTAAACAAGCGATACGATGTATCCTCCTCATGTTCCGAAGAGTCACTCCATTCGTCTCCTTCAGCATGATCAGCAAAGGGTGACTCCTCCCCATATGAAGTGTCATCAACACATCTGCCTCTCGCTACGTCAAAAGGATTTGGGGAGCAGGAAGGATTTGCCTCATGACCTACATATTGGTCCATAGTGTGTTGAGGTATGGCGGGGACTTGTGGTGGTGACTGCATTTGAGTAAAAAATGACAGCATGCCCTGAAGTTGTGAAAGAAACTCATGAGACAGCTGCAGCCCCGTTGAAGCAGATGGTTGTGCCTGAGTAGGTGGCTCAGTGGGCTGTGACATAGTATAAGCCCTGGGCGGCAATATGGGAGGAGGCTGGTTAAGTGTTGGCTGAGTAGGAAAGCCAGCAAAGTCCTCCTCATCGGAAGAAGCAGCGGGGGAATGAAAGATATCCGTTAGCTGTTCCTGGACTGCTGAGGTGGGGTTCGGAACAGAAGCATAGCGTGGACGCTTCGGTTTGCTGTGGCTGGAAAGATGTTTAGTCTTAGCCAGTGATTTGGCATGCTTAGTCTTAGTTGCCTTAGATGGTTGTGGCTTGGCTGTCTGAGACATGTCTGGCTGTTCCGCCATCTTATATTCACTATGGGTGAAGTACACGGCCACAGCGGGGGCAGAATGTAGAGACCCGAACAGGCACAGTACACGACCACAGAGGGGGTAGAATGCACTGGCAGATGGCTAAGTACACGGCCACAGAGGGGGCAGAATGTACGATGGTAACAGCGTGAATATAATGCAGACTAGACTTCAGACTTGGTACACGGCCACAGAGGGGGCAGAATGTACGATGGTAACAGCGTCAATATAATGCAGACTAGTTCAGGCTTGGTACATGGCCACAGAGGGGGCAGAATGTACGATGGTAACAGCGTCAATATAATGCAGACTAGTTCAGGCTTGGTACACGGCCACGGAGGGGGCAGAATGTACAGTCCAAGAGCTTGTGCACAGAATAAAGAGCCTCAGCACACGGCCACGAATGGGGCAGAATGTACAGTCCAGCAACTGAGATCAGAGCCTCAGCCTTGATGATACAGCCACAGAAGTATAGGTTCAAGTAGTTGTAGAGCAGACAGTTGCAATGAGCAGCAGCAGTAGTCGTGTGGAAAAGAAACCCTAGTATAGTTATAGGGTCCTATCTGCAACACACATACAGGGAGCCCTTGCAAGGCAGATCCCCCTTGGTTAATACAGGAGAGGGTAACAGAAAAGGCGGGGAAAAAAGGGACGAACAAAATGGCGCCCGTAAAAAGAGCGGGAAAATATGATCAAAAAATGGCGGAGATGAAAAAGGAGCAACGGCGGACTTGTACCAGCGAACTGGGGGAGGGGCTGCCCAGCACAGTCTCACAGCAGCAGCCGTGGGGCCGATAAACACACTCGCGGCTCTGAAAAAAACCCAAGCAGGGGACGGCCAGGAGAATGTTGTAACGGGTAAGGCAGCAGAAGAAAAGCAGCCGCAGCTGCCGCCTGCAGAGCTCTTCGCGGCGGGGAGTTTAAAGCCACGGAGCGAGGCTCAGCCCAAGGATAAAGCCGCTATAGGAGAGCTGCAGCCGCAGGCTCCCGAGGAGCGCGGCAAAACCCAGGAAGGTATTGACTCAAGCGGCCAAAAAACGTGGGTCGGGAAGGCTCAAAACAGGTGGTGGGATAACGCAGGGAGCCGCAGCTACAAGCTCCCGCCTGAGAGTAGAGAGAACCGCAGCCGCGGTCTCCCTAAGGACGCCACGGAGCGCGGCTCAAGGCAGCCCAACAGAGAAAAGCCGCTACAGCAGAGTCGCAGCCGCAGGCTCCCGAGGGATGCGGCAGAACCCGGGGAGAAAATAACTCAAACGGCCAAAAACGTGGAGAACCGCAGCAGCGGTCTCTCTAAGAGCCGCCAGGCAAACAACAGGGGAAATAAACGGCCCGGGCAAGGGAGAAACCCCCCCAAGGAAATTCCCCAGGAATCGAGTAAACAGTGTTAAACACAAGACAGAGGGAAGGAAAGCACTTGGGAGACACACAAGTAACAATACCTCCACACCCTATCAAACAAATACACAAACAAACACAAAAGACTTAGCTAAATGCTACGCTATAGAAATCTCAATCTTGTTCATATGAAGGCAAGAATGAACTGGAGAGTGGGAGGGGCTTGACGCCCCTAGTCTTGACTTCAAAGACATTCTTGCCTTCGCACGATAGGTGGAGCTAATACCCGCAGTGATGGCCGGCCTCATATGGAAAATGCTAGTGCTACTAAGTATAGAATATATTTGAGAAATGTGGCAACAATGGAGCATGGCTCTTTAGACCTCCTGTGTTCATTAGTGTTTGTCCAGCTTATTAAATATAAAGTTGCTCTCAGACTGTTCTTAGTTTCATTTCTGGAAAGCGTAGGGCTTCAAGTAGTTGTAGAGCTTTATTACATGAATTCCAGGGCACCTTCATACATGTCATTTTTCCTGCACAGAAATACCCTATGTGGAGCAGCTTCCAAACACATTTGTACAGGTTCCCCTATGCAGTAGTGCTCTGTATGCAGGATTTACTTTAAAAAAAAAAACCTTCACCATCTTTCTGTCCTGAAAGTGGCGCATAACAATTTAACACAATTTACAGTTAAATATATAATCAAACAATGGAATGACAGTATAAAACAGAATGTCATGTGTGAAGCAGCCTAATGAAATGAACTGAGCTCTACTGCCATTCATCCCTTTACTTCTTGTGAGGTGTAAGTTATGTTCTTGAAGTCCATTTCCCTATAGTACTTACTTTAGAAGTTTCACTTCTTTCCCATTCTCTAGAACTGTACATCCCTACATAGTAAAGTTGCAGTTTTATATCTGCTTTCAGCCATCCATGACTGCCAAATCACATATAGCCGGTTCACTGAAAAATGGTGCATGTGTACTCTGATGAAAGCATACAGAGGCTGAGAAAAAAAGCCAAGCCATGTGTTTGAAGGACGGGTTCCCAGTAATCCAAATAGCACAAACAGAGGTTCCATATTCTGTGCATATGCCACTCAATTTCTAAAGGGAAATAGGTCTACTGTGAACTCCTACTTTTGATAATATGTACACCTCCTACTGCTAAAGGATATGGCAATCCTAGCATAGGAAAGTTGGCACACATTTATAAGTAGAAAAGCCCAATTCAATTAAGTAGAAAATGCTGGGTGGGACAGGGAACAGTATTTTCTATTTATATCAGGAGTGGGGACCTTTTCTGGCCAGATTTTTATCACCTCACCTCTTGCAGGACAAAGGTGACAGGCCCATCTGTCAAACAACTGATGTCACTATGACATAACGGGTGCTGTACTTTGAAGCTGTGATTGCTGGGACTTCAAACAGCAACAAGGAGCTCTTTGAAAGTCCTTGGTTTTAACAAGATTCTGATGCAAACTCCCTCCCAAATCAGGTAGGGGCTTACATCAGAATCCCTTGCTAAAATGAAGGAAAAAACTTCCTTTTAGAAGGGACTCCTGTGCAAACCCCTTCCTAAGTCAGGAAGGGTTTGCATGGAATCTTGCTGAACTGAGCAGGATTTAACCCCTTCTCATCAGTTGGGCAGCTGTTAAATCCTGCTGCCTTGGCTGCATGCACCTGTTCTCTGCTGGAACAGTCATGTGCAGCCAAGGCAGAATTTAACCCTCTCCTCCCATCCATCAGGTGACATCATGAGCGATACCAGTTGATCGGTGAGTGGATGTTATTTGGAGAAAATGGACCATTGGTCTCACCTGAAGGGTGATTTTCATAGGAGGAATCCCATCATGCTGGATTATAGCTTGTCCTATCGTCCGAAGGCAAGAATGTTTCTGAAGTCAAGACCAGGGCGTCAGGCCCCTCCCACTCTCCAGTTCATTCACAGCGAGTCCAAAGAGATATATCTAAACATGCAGGAAAAAAGGCCAATGGGCCTACCAGCAAGAACATAACATAATAGTAACATTCATAATATCTGACGCTAACCTAGCGAAAACAGTAATAGAAGTCTTGACTTCACTAGAAAATTAAAATGTAATATAATATAATATAATATAATATAATATAATATAATATAATATAATATAATATAATATAATATAATATAATATAATATAATGACAAAATTGTAATATATAGACCATCCCAAAAATTATGTAGTTATCCTCCAACTGGGAGGGTCATGATGGGATTCCTCCTATGAAAATCACCCTTCAGGTGAGACCAATGGTCCATTTTCCATAGGAGGAATGCCATCATGCTGGATGTACCAAAGCAGCCCATAACAGGGAGGGACCACCCACATGCTAATCTTCATTAAGAACCTGTTGCAAAACTCGTCTGCCAAATGAGGCATCGGCAGAGGCATAACGATCTATTTTATAATGCCTTATAAACGAGTGTGGAGTAGACCAAACAGCAGCTCTACAAATATCGGCAACAGGAGCATTAGTAGCAAAAGCAGCTGAAGTGGCTGCTGATCTAGTGGAATGAGCTGTTATACTAGGCGGAACTGGAATCTTAAGGGACTCATAGGCTAAGGTAATACATGCACGCAACCAGCGGGATAAGGTGGAATTAGCTACTTTATGCCCCATAGACCCTGGATGAAAGGATACAAACAAAGACTCAGTCTGTCGTATATCCTGGGTCCTGGACAGGTAGGTCTTGAGAGCCCTCCGAACATCCAACGAATGCCAAGCCTTCTCGAGAGGATGAGTAGGATTCGGACAAAATGAAGGTAGAACAATGTCCTGGTTGCAGTGGAAAACTGAATTGACCTTGGGACGGAAGGAAGGATCAGTTTTCAGCACAACAGAATCCTGTGAAAGACACAGAGGTGGCGAGCAGAAGACAATGAGCCCAGTTCCGAGACTCTTCTCGCCGATGTAATTGCAATCAGGAACAGGACCTTGAAAGACAACAGACGTAAAGGCACAGTCCTGAGTGGCTCAAACGGAGGATGTTGTAAGGCCTGCAGAACCTTTGACAAACTCCATGATGGAAAACGGTGAGCTACAGCCGGCGAGCGTAGAGCAGTGCCTCTGAGGAAGCGTTTGATAAACGGATGTGAGGCAATAGGGGCATCAGTGGAAGATACTGAAAGAATGGACGACAGAGTGGACGCATGTAGACGCAATGTGTTGGGTCTAAGTCCCAGCATGGGGCCCCTATGAAGATATTGCAGCACTTGTTGTACTATAGCCTTGGAAGGATCGATGTGTTGGGACTGACACCACCTGGAGAACGCTACCCAAGTATGTTGGTATATATGAGTGGTGGATGGTCTTCTCGAGGCCAAAATAATGTCAATAACAGCGTCTGACAGGCCAGCCGATCTCAAATGTCCCCGTTCAAAAGCCACGCTGTTAGGTTGAGCCACTTGGGGTCCTGATGCCATACTGGACCTTGTGATAAGAGATCTGGCCTGACTGGAAGTGGTCAGGGATCCGTCACCGACAGTGCAAGGAGATCCGAGAACCACGGTTGACGGGGCCAAAATGGTGCTATCAGAACCAGCTGTGCCTTCTCGCGACGTGCCTTCCGCAAGGTTTTGGCTAATAGTGGTATTGGAGGGAAGGCGTATAATAGGCCCTCCGGCCACGGCAGTGACAGAGCATCCACCGCTTCCGCTGTCGTGTCCAGGTATTGAGCAAAGTACCTGGGTAGCTGGCAATTGCGACTGGAAGCAAACAGGTCGATTGAGAAGGGGCCGAATCGACGCTGGAGAAGATGGAACACAGTCGGATGAAGTTTCCATTCTCCCGACAAGACTTGTTGTCTGCTGAGCCAGTCTGCTGTGACATTCAAAATTCCTCTGAGATGTTCTGCTTTGAGGGATTGCAGATGTTGTTCTGCCCAGTCGAATATGAGGGAAGCTAGGTTCTGTAGAGGCCTGGACCTGGTGCCTCCCTGTCTGTTTAAATGAGATTTGGCACACGTGTTGTCCGTTCGAATGAGGACATGATCCAAGAGGAAGAGAGACTGAAAATGAAGCAGAGCTAAGTGGACAGCCTTTAGTTCCAGCCAGTTGATGTTTTGAGCTTGCTCTGCTGTGTCCCAAACTCCCTGAATGAACTGGGAGTTGCAGTGGGCTCCCCAACCAAGGAGACTGGCATCGGTGGTAATGACAGTCCGGTGGGGTTCTCTGAACGGAGTGCCTTGGGCGAGATGTTGTACCTTTGTCCACCAGCGGAATGACAAGCGCAGAGTGGGACTCAGGGGGATTGCTCGATGGTTTGAGTTCGCAATGTCATGTTGGAACGGCAACAGGGCCCACTGTAGCTGGTGCGTATGTGCCCGAGCCCATGGCACAATATGGATGGTGGACACCAACATTCCGAGAGCCCTGGCTAGAAGCATGACATCTGCAGATGTTTTGTGCATCAGAGACCTTGCGATGTCTGTGATAGCGGTGATGCGATCTGGGGACAGGAACACAGTCGCTTGCAGTGTGTCTAACATTGCCCCTAGATGCTGCAGGCGTTGGGTTGGTTGTAGATGGCTTTTGTCGAAGTTGACTAGCCAGCCGTGGGCCTGTAAGACATGGAGCGTGAGGGTTAGATGACGATGAGTAAGCTCCCTATACCTCGCGCGTATTAGAAGATCGTCCAGATAAGGGTAGATATGGACCCCTTGAAGCCTGAGGTAAGCCACTAGGGTAAGTAGCACCTTGGTAAATACTCTCGGGGCGGACGAGAGTCCGAACGGCATTGCTCGATATTGGAAGTGCTGGGAGCCAAAGGCAAAACGAAGGAATTTTCTGTGAGCTATGCAAATAGGGACATGGAGATACGCTTCCTTTAGGTCGATAGAGGCAAGGAAGTCACCTTCTTGCAGGCTGTCTATAATGGAGTGGAGGGATTCCATTTTGAACCTGCGATACTTTACGAAACGGTTAATGAACTTGAGGTTCAAAACCGCCCTCCATGAGAGATCGCGTTTGGGCACAGCAAATAGGAGGGAGTACACCCCTTCCGACCTCTCTGCAGTGGGGACTGGCTCTATCGCCTCTATGTCCAAAAGGTGATGTATCGCAGTCTGCATGATGCACCGCCTGTCTAGTGCCCTGGGACAAGGGGAGGGATGAAAATTGTTTGGAGGTATTGCCCAAAACTCAATTGCATATCCATAACAAAAGAGGTCTCTGATCCATGGGACCTGAGTCAGAGGTAGCCAAAGTTCGGCAAATAGAAGCAATCTGCCCCCAACTGGTATTGCCTTAGTATTGTCTGCGTTGGCGAGACCCTCCCCTGTATGAGGACGTTGAGTAGCCTCTGCGGCCCTGGTACTGACCTCTACTGGGGAAACGTCTATTCCAGCCTCCTCTGGTGGAGCGGAAATCAAATGCTGGGAAGTCGCGGCCTCATCCCGCGGGCCGCGTTCCCCGAAAGGGCTGAGACGTGCGGTATGAAGCGAAACGCCTAAAGGGTCTGTGCTCGACATTTTTGACGGTGGCCAAGACAGGCTTTCGAGTGTCCTTAGGGTCGACAAGCACTGCCCTTAATGCCTCTTCCCCGAAAAGTAATGAGCCTGCATAAGGTGCTCGTGAAAGATTAACCCTGGCAGTAGAGTCAGCCTGCCAGTGACGAAGCAGAGGGTCCGTCTGGCAACGACCTGCGCCGCCAAGGCGCGTGCTGCTAGTTGATTCGCGTCCAAGGTGGCATCGGACACGAAAGCAGCTGTTTTACGCAATTTTAGTAGCAATCTGCGCAGGGAGGCAGGATCTGGATTGTGGTCCTCGATGAGGTCGTCTAACCACATCATCGCTGCCCTGGTGAAAATAGAGGCAGATGTGGATGCACGCATAGAAAAGGCGATGGCCTCATGGGTCTTGCATAAAGCAAAATCCAGTCTCCGTTCAGTGGCATCCTTTAGATGAGAGTTCCCCTCCGTCGGCAAGAGGGACCTGGAAACTAAACTGGAAATAGGCTCGTCGATGCCAGGGACAGCCAGTCTGGTAGAAAAGTCCGGGGCCAAAGGATAGAGTCTGTCCGCAATGTTATTAAATCGGCGTGCCTGTAAGGGGTGGGACCATTCGTCCTTGGCCAGTTTAGCGATGGGGTCTGGCACAGGGAGGAAGTTTTCAGCTGGCGTAGGGGATTTCAAGACCCTGGCCCCTTTTAAAGCGGGAGTGGAAGCTGCAGTTGGAGTGGATTGAAGACCAAGAGCGTTCAAGACGCTGCACGCCAGGGGCTGGTAATCCGAAGCGTCGAAGAGACGATAAGAGGTTTCTTGCTCTGGTTCCGAATGGTCACTCCACTCGTCCCCTTGGTCTTGCAGCGTGAATGCAGACTCTTCATCAAAAGAGGCATCATCAACGAACCTGCCCCTGGCAACGTCAAACGGGTCTGGAGAACCTGATGGGTTTCTCTCACTGTGTAGAAGTTGAACCCCGCTGTGTTGAGAGATAGCGGGAGCTTGTGAAGATGATTGACTCTGAGCAAAAAAGGACAGCATGCCCTGAAGTTGTGTAATGAACTCATGGGACAGCTGTAGTCCCGGAGATGTAGATGGTTGCTCTTGCATAGGCGGAGCTGCGGACTGCCCCACAGGTAGTGAAGAAGAACAAGCTCTGGATTGACTGACCGTTGGCTGTACAGGAAATCCAGGAAAGTCCTCCTCATCAGAGGAAGCAGCAGGAGAATGAAAGAGAGTAGTTAACTGTGCATGATTTGACTCCTCTGGCACTGGAGCAGAGACATAGCTGGGCCGCTTGATTGTGCTGTGGCTAAGATGTTTGGTTTTGGCAACCGCTTTTGAGTGCTTATGTTTGACCGCCTTAGGAGGTTTAGGCATAGTCATCTGGTTTGTCACAGGCTGTTGTTTCGGCTTGGTTGCCTGGGTTGTCTCTGGCTGTTCTGCAATCATATGGATATTAAGGGTAGCTGTACACGGCACACGACTGGGGCAGAATGCACAGACCCGAAGATGCTCAGTACACGGCACACGACTGGGGCAGAATGCACTGGCAGATGGCTAAGTACACTGCCACGATGGGGCAGAATGTACACACTGAACAGTTTTAGAGCAGACACAGTACACAGCACATGACTGGGGCAGAATGCACTGTCAGATGTTTAAGTACACTGCCACGATGGGGCAGAATGTACACTATGAATAGTCTAGTACACGGCCACAGATGGGGCAGGATGCACAGTCCAGGTCAGTCCAGACAGGTGGTATGTGGTATCAATCCCGTGCACACTAGGATCAATAGTCTGGTGTACAGTCAGTCCAGTATTAATAGGTTTAAAGAGCCAGCCACCAGCGCACCTTCCTTGCAGGAATAGGAGGCTTTGTACTGTTTAGGTATTGCTACTGTTTAGGTAGCAGCAATAATCAATAGTAGTTGTTTGCGTGAAGAGCTGTAGCAGACTTGAATATGTGCTCTGCAGCTTACTAACAGACACAGCTTACTAACAGACACTGACAGGAAAGGTATACACTGACAGCGGCAGGCCTAAAACAGAGGCGTTTATCAGTAAGGCCAATAGAAAAGGCGGGAAAAAAGTGGGAGGATCAAAATGGCGCCCACAAGGAGCGGGAAAATTGAGCCAATGAGAAAGGTTTGGGGTGAGGAAGGAGCAATGGCGGTCTAAGGAGAGCGCCAACGAGCTCAAGATTCTCAAATTTTTCAAGCTCAAATGTTGTCGATGGCGGCTGGGGGGCGAGCTATGTCTTAATAGCCGCGGAGACGGGCTCACGGAGCACAAAATTTAAACGGAGCCGCAGCCGCAGGCTCCAAAGGTCGTCGCGGCGGGAATTAACTGCCGCGGAAAGAGCCGGAGGGAGGGGGGCAGAGCAAGGGAAAGAGCCGCAGCCGCAGGCTCTGGGGCCGCCGAAATAGGCGGCGATAAAGAGAACGAGGCGGCGCGAGGCGGAAAGCCGCGATCGGAAGCTCCCGATTAGACTTGCGGCCGCCTGCTGAGCGAGGGAGAGTCACACGTGGTCTCCCGGAATCGCCGTTAGGATCGGCAGAGAGCAGCAGCTCCTGCGAGGCTAAACGAGGGCAGAGGAGTGCAGCTGGGTGAGAAGGAAAGCCGCAAGCTCCCGTAACAAAAAGAGACTAAGGCAGCTGCCTTAGAGAGAGAGAGCTGCAGCCGCGGTATCTCTGGGAGCCGTAGGCTAAAGTTCTGGGGGTAAACGATGTCAAAGACAAGACAGAGGGAAGGAAGAAACGTAGGATAGACAGATAACAAAGACCTTCACACTCTGGCAAACAAATCCACAAACAAACACAAGAGACTTAGCTACGCTATCTGGAATAACAAACTTGTTCGATACGAAGGCAAGAATGAACTGGAGAGTGGGAGGGGCCTGACGCCCTGGTCTTGACTTCAGAAACATTCTTGCCTTCGGACGATAGGACGAGCTATAATCCAGCATGATGGCATTCCTCCTATGGAAAATGGCCTCACAGGCCAAACTGACCCAACTGTGGAGCTGCAGTTTTCCCACCCCTGATTTATAAGACAACAAGTACACCGAACTGGTACAAAATGAAGTGCTATTATAACCAAAATCGTTATGGTAATGTATAGTTTAATTTTTGCCTGTGATGTGGTTACTGCAGTAAAACAAAAGAGCAATTAAAGAGATACCAGTTGTTTGGAAAGTTATTTAAAATAACTCTACAAACTGCAATGGCCAAGAATGCAAAGAAAAACATGATTAGTTACATGTGTCAAAGGGGCTTTTATGCTCATGTTTCTTAACAGTAAGCCCCAATGCCATATAATAAGCAACTTTTAGAAGATAAATCTTTTAAAAGTGGTTTGTGATATGGCATATCCATGCCCTTCAGCACATCTTTGGATCCCACCCAGTATTTCCACTTACTTATGGTGCTATAGAGATGATTTATTACTTAAGTTATAAAATGGAGTTACTTCAGATTTAATACATTACTTGTGCAAAAAGTAATTTCTTATTTCTATTCAAAATAACTATGGTCAGAAAAAATTAAAGGTTAAGCCCCAGATAGATGGGGAAATTGTCACCAAATAGGATGCAATTCAGGAATAGTTCTTGTAATATCCAGGATCTATTATAATACTGGGGAAGAGCCTTGGTGATAGATGACAGAGAACTAGACATTTTACTCAATGCTTTTTGGGAGGCAGATCATAGCAGATGACTGTGTTGTAGCAAGTTACAGCCAAACACCAATGTGATAGAACCTTGAGTGAAGGGTTTCTTAAAATAAGAAACAATTAGTCATTCCACTTGACTCTCTCTAGGAACATGTATTACCTGACTGCCATATACACAACTTCGTTGAAAATTAGTATACTACATCCACATTCCATAATTCCACACATTCAACAAATCTACATAGATGAGATACTTAAAATGCTTGAAGGGAGACACTTAAATTACAACGTACCAGACTGATGGAGTATAGGAGGTGCGGGGTTCTCCAAAGAAGGTCTTTGTTCATTATCAGGAGAGGATAGCAAGGAAGTAGAAGTGGGGCTTTCTGTAGAGGAAGATGTTGAGGGACCTTGAGCTGACACTGTGGACGACGATGACTGTAGCTGTTCAGGTCCATCAACTTCCATTGTGGCCTCTGTTTCAGCACTTGCCAAGACACTGCTAGCAGCAGAGGCATCTGATCTACTGGTCCCACCTTTGAAGAAAAGCAAACTTTGTTTTTCAAAAAAGATTCTCAGGATATCATTTATATATATATATAAATGATAAATTGTCAAGCAAATCCAACACAGTCACATCAGGCTTCAAAAGATAAAATTAAAAAAAATAATTTGAGGAGTATATTGTCATATTGATATAAAGACAGACAACAAATAAGTCTTTAAATAAATTAGTATTTAATGTCGGGAGGTGGTTGGACCTTTGGATGACTGGGAGTGAAAGGTGTGCTAATGGAGGATAAGAAGATTGCAGAGAAGCTGAATGCTTTGCATCTGTTTTCACAATGGAAGATACAGGGCAGATCCATTTGCCTGAATTAACTCACAGAAAGGGAGTCTGAGGAACTGAGGCGAACAGTGGTGATGAGAGAGACAGTTCTAGGCCTTATAGACAAAATAAAAGCTGACAAATTGCTGGGTCTGGATGGCATCACCCTTCTTAAGGAAAAGTGAAATTGTTATCTTAACAAAAATGTGCACTGGTCCCTAAGGTCAGCCTCCATATCTTAGGACTGGAAAATGGCCAACACCAATCTTTTAAAAAGGATCCAAGAGGTAACCTGGAAGTTACAAGCTGGTTGGCTTAACACCTTTCCAGAAAAACTGTCTGCATGTATCATTAAAGATAAAATTACCAAGCATATAGAAGAATAAATCTCACTGAAGCAAAAGCAGGTAACCTCACTAACCTATTAGGATTCTTTGAGAGTGTCAACAAGCATATAGACAGAAGTGATCCAGCTGACATTATGTATTGACTTTCAAAAGTAGCTCACCTAAGACCCCTGAGCAAGTTTAGCAGTCATGGAGAAGAGGTCCTCTTGTGGAAGAGGAACTAGTTACATAACAGGAAGCAAACAGTAGGAATAAATGGACATTTCTTCATGTGGATGGAAGTAGAAAATGTAATCCCCCAAGGATCAGTATTGAGACCTGTGCTTTTTAACTTGTTCATAATCAATATTATACAAATCTACGGAGGAACCACACTTAGAACACCACCTACAGTTCTTGTCAGCTCACCTCAAAAAGGATACTGTAGAGCTGGAAAAGGTTCAGAAAAGGCAACTAAAATGATCAAAGGGATGGAGCAACTCCCCTCTGATGAAAAGTTATAACATTTGGAGCTTTTTAGTTTGGAGAAATGGCAAATAAGAGGAAACTTGATCGAGATGTACAAAATTACACATGGTGTAGAGAACGTGGACAGAGAATTTTTTTTTCTCCCTCTCTCATATTAGAACTCAGGGATATCTGAAGATGCAGGGAAAGCTGAAAGTTAGAAGATCCAGGGAAATCAAAAGAAATACTTCTTCATGCAGTGCATGGTTAAACTATGAAACTTGCTCCTATAAGAGGTAGTGACGGCCACCAACTTGGCAGGATTTAAAAAGGTATTGGACAAATTCACAGACGACTGGACTATCAATGATAGTGATGCTCTGCCTGCACTGTCAGAGACAGTATGTCTGTGAACACCAGTTGCTGGGGAGAACAGGATGCTGGGATAAATACCATTGGCCTGGTCCAGCAGGCTTTTCTTATGTTCTTAGGCTGAGTTTGCCACTTTAAAAAGTCTATTAAATACTACCTTTTATTTTAAAAAATCCACTTGTCATTGCATGTTGAAGGCTGTTAAAAGTATTCACCTCTAGACCGAGATCGTCCTCTTCCTCTGTTGCTCTGTGCAACTTCACTTGCTTCTTCAAACCATCTTGACAACATATCAGACATCCTTTGCATTAATGAAACATTAGGGCTCTGTTCACCTGCATATAAATAGAGATGTCAGTCCTTTTACTACAAAGTAGCACATAACATTTTCCTTATGCTACCTGAAATCTTGCATATTTACATCTCTGAAGAGTGAAACACTTATTCTTCACGTTTTAGTAATTTTTATGTTTTGTAAATGAAATTACACATTATGTATAGCTCATATTGCAAACATTGCAAATGCACCATGTTTATACTATCCAAGCCCCTCTGCTTCCAATGGCACAAGTTGTTTGGAGCAGAGGGTGAAGGGAGAAGAGAGAGGGGGTGGGGAAGAGAAGTAGTATGGAGAGAAAAAGGGTAGTAAATACAAACTCCACCATGCTTTCCAAGCAAAAGCTCTAAAAGCTGCCATATTACTACAAAATACATCAGGTTGTTTCCAGTATTTTCCCTTCACTGATGGAAGGCTCTTTGATCCATTGAAGACTTCCCTCAGTACAGTGAGAAAGTGATTTTCACCAATTCCCCCTTCCCCCTACAGTCCTCGTGCCACCTCTCACACATTTCAAAAGGTTGCCCAACTGTTTAGAGCAGAACTGGGGAAACTGGGGGGGGGGCTGCAAGGGGAGGGGGAAATTGGAAAAAGTTGCATCATTCCCCATTCCACTGACAGAAACGTCCCTTAGGTCAAAATGCCTTCTACCACAAAGCAATTCAATTGGACACATTTTGACTTTTATTACATTTTTCATAGCAGTCTGGTAGCTATGTTTCAAACCTTGGCAGGACAAACAGTCCCAAAGCTTTTAACATGATCTGATTGATAACGGCTGTGGCAAACCAGTCCTTATATTTACTTGGGTTCCAAACAGCTGGAAGCTAGCCCAATATAAGATGCATGGCTGTGAAGCACATTGAAAGTTATTTTGCAATTTCTATTAACAATTACTATCCAATTCTGTTTGCTTCTTCACTCCTGAATTTGTAGAACATAGTGATTTTACAGTTTTTAGCAGAAGCACAGCCTCAGTAAATTAGTGTTTTAAAAGTTTCATTTTTTTCTGCTGTTTGACCACATCTAATTACTACATTATTATAAAGAGAAAAGAGGTGAGAAAAAAATCCTTTGGTACTGTAACTGTTTCAGCCCAGAGGGACTCCCAAAAGTTGGAATATTTGGCTCATCATCTGTAGGGGAAAGTGATCCCAGCTGAGTTACCTCACAGCCATATGAGGTTTCCAGAAGCATTTAACTAGCAACTCCTCTATCTTCCTGTTGTTGACATGAGAATACCTAACTCTTTTTCATCAGTGAGGGAACTAGGACAAGGAAAATCCCACTTGTTGAGATCTAGCAACTTGAGATTTCAATTCATCCAGAATTCATCCAAGCATGAACATTCTGTTTTATCATATATTCATACAATACATACCATGAAAGGCCAGTGCCCTTGCTGACTTGAACAACCTAAGGCTGGCAAAGGCAGGAACAGCTGGCCAGAAAAGGCTCTGCTACTGGAAAAACATGGAAGCTGGAATTTGCTTCAAGTAAACAAGGTTCTACAATCTGCCTAACCAATGAACACTGTTAGCTGTGAATACCATTTAAAAAAATATAAATGCCAGACGGTTATAAATAATAGGGAACAACAGATTATTCTACCTGTTCTTGCAAAAGCTATTTTGCTTAGGTAATACATGTTGACCAAAGGTAGAATCTCTAAAGCTTTACAGTTAGTTCAAAACTGCATTTTAATTTTGTGAGGGCCAATAAATTGGATCCAGAGCATAAACTTGCATGCAGAAGATCTCAAATATAATTTCTGGCATTTCCAGGTAAAGTGATTTTAAGCAGGAGAGTGGGAAACATCTCTCCTCTCCTCAAGAAACAGAAGAGCTACTGCCAATCAGTGTACAATACTGGTACAGACCACTCAGTTATCTGACTCAGTATAATTAGCTTTGTGTGTTCAAATGTACCAAGAAGTGTGTTTCTTTTTTGTGTTTAGTACTTTTCTCTCCAATTTAGTTATTTATCAATTTATTTCTGTTAACTAAGCTGACCCACATGTTGCATGTATGATATGAATATGCAACCTCTGAAGGCTTGTCTACACAACTTTAATATAAAAGATTGTCCGGAGAACTCAGTCTTCACATTTATATATCACCTTCCAAGAAAGGATCATGCTCTGGGCAACACAAATTTTTAAATTGCTTGGAAATTATTATTTTAGGTATAAACTCTTTTGGCCTCATTAATATCCATTTCATTATTATCCACTCTGATGAAAAAGCATGGCATTGAAAGTAGTTTCACTTAAACCTATGCAGTTTGGAATCATTCTTCAACCTTCAGCTAATAAACTAATCAACTAAAGCAGAACAATCAGTGTACACACATTTTGATTTTGAGGGAAATGCCTCAGCACAGTGGTGCAACACTTATTTTTCCATGCAGAAAGTCCCAGGTTAAATCCCTGGCATCTCCAGTTAAAAAAGTCAGATAGCAGGTGATGGAACAGATCTGTGCCCAACATCCTCTGCCAATCATGGCAGACAATACAGGACTACATGGAAAAATACTCTGACTTAGTGGGTTGTATTCAACTTACTCAGAGTAAGCCCACTGAAATTAATGAACCTAAGTTAGTCATGTCTATTAACTTCAGTGGATCAACTCTTGAGTAGTACTAACACTGAACACCACCCAGTATAAAGAAACTTCCAATGGATTGGATCCAAAGAAAGTTTGTCGTGCTTCTGTCTGCACCAATTTCAAAAGGGACTAAAAATTGACTAAATATATTTTGCTTCTGGTGTATTACTTTAAAAGCAAATTTAAAAATAAAATATTAAGGATATCCTTTACTCTCAAGAAAAAATGGTAGATTAGTGTTTCTTAAATGTTAAGCTACTCTCCATGTTAGTATGCTGAGGGAGGAGCAAGCTATCCCTACTTGTTTTGCTCTTTCCTCACTTCTGCGAGTTGGTGAAGATCTAAAACTGGAGTGGGTAATCTGTGGCCTTCCATGATGGTGGACTACATATCCCATTGGCTATGTTGGCTGCAGATGATGGGAGTCTTGCAACATCTGGAGGGCCACAGGTTAGCCACTGCTGGTCCAAAGGGAGAGTCTATGCTCATTCTGCTGAAAGCATCTAAGCTCTTCCATGTGACTGGGAGTCCCACAGTAGTACAGTGCTCTGGAAACAGCAACATCTTCCTGATGTCTGTGTTTAAGTGGATCCAACCAAGATCATGGTTTCATTATATTAAATAATTCACTGACATTTTAGGAAAATATTTGCCTGGAAAACCAAGGCTGAAATGCATACATACTTGGAAATAAACTCTACTGAACTGAGTGAACTTCTAAGTAAATAGGCATAATACTGTGATGTTACTGTCCAAGTAAACATAATAAGGGAGATGTTGCTAACCAAAGATTGTTTTAACAACACTACTTCTTAGCTTAACTAATATGCTGAAGAAACTGTCCTCAGATCTTATGGTAGCATCTTATGGGGCCAAGAGGCAGGTTATACATATTTTAAAGATACACACATATAAATATATAGAAGAGCCAAAATATGCTTTGTCTATCAGTTCATACATTATTCCCTACCAGTCTTAGCAGTTATAAAATATTCCTTATAACAAAGTAGTAAGATCCTACCTGCATTAAATGCAGTCCTACAAATTCTGTATTAATTTGCCAGCTTATAGTCAGCATTTCAACAATTGTTATGAAAGTAATATAAAAGAATCACAACACAATGACAAAAAGAAAACATTATTAACTGAGACATATTAAAAAGAGTCGGCAAAAATAAACAAAAACAACAACCTTGCAGGACAATCCAAACCCAGTTGGGCAGTAGCAGAACATAACACTGATCAGGGAGGAGGGCAGGCAAACAGCTGTGCCAGCCTGGAGGTAGCACTGGGATTCATCAAGTGGCAGTGGGGCCAGCTGAAAATCCAGACTGACTTAGCCCATCCCTGCAACACCTTGTTTTGTGGCTTTCTGTGGGGTACTACCATCAGGCAGAACAGGGAAATCTGCACCAACAAAGTCTGACAGGGCTGGGCAGAAGGACACCTCTGTCCAATCCAACCCCACCCCCAGCCTAGTCCAAAGGGAGTTTTGATTTTAGCCTTAATCACAGAAGAGAAAGGTCTTCACAGCTCATTCTAAAAAGTCATTCTCCTGGATTGCACAGACCTTGGTAACTTAGTAACTGATTCTACAGCTTGCAGACTACTAAATCAGCTTGGAGCTGATCTTAGCATGGTTTTTTTTGTTAAATTGATACCTTGTCCTTCCAGAAGGAGCCCAGGGCAGCAAACAAAAAAACTAAAAGCACTTTAAAACATAATAAAAACAAAATAACTTAAAACAAATTAAAACAAAACATATTTAAAAGCATATGAAAACAAAACATTTTTTTAAAAAACTTAAAAAGCAATTCCAGCACAGACTGGAATAAGGCTCTACTTAAAAGGCTTGTTAAAAGAAGGTCTTCAATAGGCACCAAAAAGATAACAGAGATGGTGCCAGTCAAATATTTAAGGGGAGGGAATTCCAAAGGGTAGATGTCACAACACTAAAGGTCCACTTCCTATGTTGTGCAGAAAAGACCTCTGGATAAGAGGGTCTCTGCACGAGGCCCTCACCTGCAGACTGCAGTGATCAATTGGGTATATAAGGGATAAGACAATCCTTCAAGTATCCTGGCCCCAGACTTTGTACACCAAAACTAAAACCTTGAACTTGGCCCAGTAGGTAATGAGTAGCCAGCATAATTTTTTCTGCAGCAAAGTAACAAGTTGGCGAAACCCTGCCCCAGTGAGCACTTGCGCAGCTGCATTTTGCACCAGCTGCAGCTTCCAGACCAACCTCAAGGGCAGCCCCACATAGAGCGCATTAAAGTAATCCAGCTGGGAAGTTACCAGTGCATGGACATCAGTGGTCCAGCTATCCCAGTCCAGAAACAGCCACAGCTATCTTACCAGTCGAAGCTGGTAAAAGGCACCACTACTCAATGAGGTCACCTGGGCCTCTAGCAACAAAGATGGATCCAGGAGCACCACCAGACTACGAACCTGTGACCCCATCCAAAGCAGGCAACTGACCAATTAACCAAACTCAGGAACCACCAACCCATAGCTCTTCTGTCTTGCTAGGATTCAGGATCAGTTTATTGGCCCTCATCTAGTCCAGCACAGATCGAGGACTTGCACGGCCTCTCCCGATTCAGATGTTATGGACAAATAGAACTAGGTATCATCACGGTACTGCTGACTCTTTGCCCCAAATCTCCTGATGACTGCTCCCAAGGGCTTCATATAGATGTCAAGCAGCACTGGGAACAACATGGTACCCTGTGGCACACCACAGCACAACTGCCAGGGAGCCAAAAGACAATCACCCAATGCTATTCTCTGAAAATGACCCTGGAGAATAGGATCAGAACCACTGTAAAACAGTGTTGCCAATACCCATCTCACCAAGTCGGCTCAGGAGGATACCATGGTAAATGGCATCAAAAGCTGGCAAGAAATAAAGTAAGAACAGGGTTGCATTCCCCCTGTCCTTCTCTCGATAAAGGTCATCCATCAGGGAGACCAAGGCCGATTCAGTCCCATAATCAGGCCTGAACCCGGACTGGAATGGGTCAAGACAATCTGTTTCATCCAAGAGCACTTGCAATTGCTGCACCACAACCCTCTCAATCAACTTTCCAAAAAAGGGAGCATTTGCAACTGGGCGGTAGTTGTCACAAACTAATGGCTCCAGGGTAGCCCTTTTTCAGGAGCAGTCAGATCATAGAATAATAGAGTTGGAAGGGGCCTATAAGGCCATCAAGTCCCACCCCCTGCTCAATGCAGGAATCCAAATCAAAGCATTCCCGACAGATGGCTGTCCAGCTGCCTCTTGAATGCCTCCAGTGTCGGAGAGCCCACTACCTCTTTAGGTAATTGATTCCATTGTCGTATGGCTCTAACAGTTAGGAAGTTTTTCCTGAGGTCCAGTCGAAATCTGGCTTCCTGCAACTTGAGCCCATTATTCCGTGCCCTGCACTCCGGGACAATCGAGAAGAGATCCCGGCCCTCCTCTATGTGACAACCTTTCATGTACTTGAAGAGTGCTATCATATCTCCCCTCAGTCTTCTCTTCTCCAGGCTAAACATGCCCAGTTCTTTCAGTCTCTCCTCATAGGGCTTTGTTTCCAGTCCTCTGATCATCCTTGTTGCCCTCCTCTGAACCTGTTCCAGTTTGTCTGCATCCTTCTTGACGTGTGGAGACCAGAACTGGATGCAGTATTCAAGATAAGGCCCAACCAGTGCTGAATAGAGGGGAACTAATACTTCACATGATTTGGAAACTATACTTCTGTTTGCCTTTTCTGCAGCCACATCACACTGTTGGCTCATATTCAGCTTGTGTTCAACAACAATCCCAAGATCCTTCTCAATTGTCGTATTGCTAAGCCAAGTATCCCCCGTCTTATAACTGTGCATTTGGTTTCTTTTTCCTAAGTGTAGAGCTTTGCATTTATCCCTGTTGAATTTCATTCTGTTGTTTTCAGCCCAATGCTCCAGCCTATCAAGGTCCATTTGAATTTTGTTTCTATCTTCCACGGTATTAGCTATGCCCCCCAATTTTGTATCATCTGCAAATCTGATAAGCATGCTCTGTACCTCCTCATCCAAGTCGTTAATAAAAATGTTGAAGAGCACTGGGCCCAGGACCGAGCCCTGTGGTACCCCACTTGTTACTTCTGCCCAGTTTGAGAAGGAACCATTGATAAGCACTCTTCAAGTATGATTCTGGAGCCAACTGTGGATCCACCTGATAGTTGTTCCATCCAGCCCACATTTAGATAGCTCGCTAATCAGAATATCACGGGGCACTTTGTCAAAAGCTTTGCTGAAGTCGAGGTATATTATGTCCACAGGATTCCCACAGATCACTGTCTCTGTCAGGACAGCTGGGACCACTCCCTCTTGCAAAGATGCACAGACCACATCCTGGATCCACTTGGTCATAAGAAAGGCAAAGTCAAGAAGATCTGGTGCTGGCTGCATCATCACAAGCAACTTCTCCACATACCAGGTCACATCAACTGAAACTGATCCCTAGAAGTTGTGGCAGACATTGCACTGGACACCTCACTGGGGACTACAGTAGATGTAGATAGGGCATCAAGATTGCTATGGAAGTGAGCAACCTTACCCTCAAAATGCCCTGCAAACAATTCAGTAGGCCTCCAAAGGGTTGAAAACTCCATTTCCTGGAGTTGATGTTGACAGACCCCTGACAATACGAGAAAGCTCTACTGGATGGCTACTTGAGGATGCGATGGAGAGAGATAAATGGGCCTTCTTCACCATCTTCACTGCCACTCAGGAGGCATGGTTATGATGTTTTACTCATACCCGATCAGCCTCACAGCACCTCTTTGCCACTTGCGCTCTAGCTGTCTTCCAGCTTGTTTCATTGGCCTTAGTTCACTGGTGTACCAAGGTGCAAACTGGGCTCCACAATGCCGGAGAGCGCGGTCAGGGGCAACCATGTAAAAAGCCTGACGCGTCTCATTCTTCCACAGCATAACAAGCGCTTCAATAGGGTTACCTTTTCTATCTACTGGAAACTCTCCCAGTGCATTTAGGAATCCAGTGGATTCCATTAGTCTCCGGATGTGGACAATCTTAATCTGTCCACCACCCCTGCAGGGGAGGATTGGAGCAGTAAGTCTAAGCTTCACCAGGAAGTGGTCTGACCACAAAAATGGGGTGACATCCACCCCCATCTCCAGTCTACCCTTTCCTCTGTCGGCAGCAAAAACCAAATCAAGTGTGTGCCCCACCCTATGTGTCAGCTGGAGATAACTTGAGACAGCCCCATGGTCATCATGGAGGCCATGAAGTCCCAGGCTGGAACACAAGAGGGAGCCTCAGCATGGACATTAAAATCACCCAGGACTGTTGTTCTGGGTTAGTTCAATACCACAGCTGAGACGGCCTCCACCAGTTCAGTCACCAAGAGCACCCCAGTTTACTGTCTCCTTGGCCCAACCCCAGGTTCAGGCCCTCACTGCCAGGTCCAAGACAGGGTGGTTTCCTGGTGACAGAGATGGAAGTTCTGTAGACCACAGCAACCTCTCCCCTCCATCCCTTCAGCTTATGCTGGTGTTGTACCGAGTATTCAGCTGGACAAAATTAGATTGGCTCAACTCCTCCAACCTCACCTACCCTGGTCTTGGTAATGCACACGAAATTGGCACTCTCATCCATGATCAAATCATGGATGACCGTGGTCTTATTGTGTACCAATATGGTGTTACACAACAACACACACAGATCAGTGGGCACAGCAGATGAGCAACCAGAAACCCGTCCATGGGAGGAGTGGAAGTAAGGGACAAGGTGTAGATAGCCTTGCTCTCATCTTGCATGGTAGCCCATCACCTCCTCATGGCTATACCTCCCTATACTCATGATCACTGAAATTAGGGTGACATCATCCATGTCTGTCCTTCCCAAGATTCATCCTAAACACAACAGCCTACCAACGAAATCTATCAGAACAGTAATTCCAGTATGCCTCAGAGAATTAGGAACAGTATAACTAGGACTACACCACCCAATATCTTTTACACAAGGCACATCTATTCCCCCAACCCCATCTCACACCCAGGAAGCCTTCTACCAATTGCAGATGCTCACTCTGAAGGCATCTGACGACTTTCTCCTATCACACAGTTCGCTGCAAAGGCTCTCATCCTGTGAAGGAACCACACCTGCATCTTACACCCTTCCCACTACTAATCTTCTCTAGATTGTTTTTTTTTTAAATCAGAAGGGGGAAGCACCCTCGCCTTTGGGACTCCCTAAAGGATTCTCCAAGGGATGGTCCCCTTTGATGTCAACCCTCCAGAGGCAACCCCACCAGTGGCAGACCCTTCGCCCAAGGGCTGCTGGACTTTTATGCTCCCTGCCCCAACCAGGAGCTGATACAAGAGGCTACAAGACTGAATGCAGTCTCTCTCTGGATTCAGAGTCAGGCAGAGGGTCCCAGTCCTTACAGCGCTTACCAGGGACCTCAACAGTCTCAAGAGACAGCAAGCAAGCATCCAGATGCTCAAGTACTCATTTCCAGGGCAGATCTTCTCCAGTCCTCCAGTGCTGCAGCTGTTCCCTTCTTTGCAAAATGAAATTAAGCCAGAGTCCCCCATTTCAGAAATAAAGGGCACTCTAGCTTAATACAAACTGGAATTTCTGCACCAAAACTGATGTGTGACAGGAAAGGGAGCAAGGGAGAAGCAGTCATCCATGACTTCTTAGGCCATGACTTTGCTCATGGCTCCACGAAATGGAAATGGACTGCCTTCAAGTCGATCCTGACTTATGGCGACCCTATGGGTTTCTATGGTAAATGGTATTATGAATAGGGTTTCCATGGTAAGTGGTATTCAGAGGGGGTTTTACCATTGCCTCCCTCTGAGGCTAGTACTCCCCAGCTGGCTAGGGCCTGCTCAGCTTGCCACAGATGCACAAGCCAGCCCCTTCCTTGTCCTCAACTGCCAGCTGGGGGCAACTGGGCTCCTTGGGACTATGCAGCTTGCCCACGGCAGCACAGGTGGCAGGGCACGTGACCCCTGAGCCATTCACTGTGGGGGTGATCTTTAGCTGGCCCTTGACACCCAGGAGACACGAGCGGGGATTTGAACTCACAGACTCTACAGTCCCAGCCAGGTTGTCCTCCCCACTGTGCTACACCAGCTCCATGGCTCCATAAACCATGATATATGAAAGAGCAGACAATAATCCACATACGACCAGTGCTTAAAATTCACAACATAAGATAGCAAATGCTTCTGTAATGTTAATAAAATTGATCAAATTGGCATGATTGGAATTTGGACTGAAATCAGGAAACAAAACAAACAGCATTACCATCTCTCTCTCTCTCACTTTCAGGCCTTGCTCTTGGTCCAGTATCTGACCAATCTCCTCTTAGTCGCAGTCGTTTGACAGGAGGCTGCCGTAACTAAGGACAAGCAGGAGTATTTAAGATGTAAACTTTTTCTAACAAAATTAAACTGAAAAGACAGAAGCATTAAACAAAAGCTCATTCTGATTTCCTCCCTCCCCCAGAAGTCCAAAACGTTTAGCTTGAAAAACCTTATCAAATCAGATGACCTGGCAACCCTGGTTCAATTACTAATAGTGCAGTAGTAATGAGTCTGAACTGATCTATATCCAAGGAATACTGTAAGGTTCTCAGTGGGATTTTTGCCCCTTTTTTGAATGAGAGATCTTCTATAAGCTGTAACAAACTTTGTGATTACAGTAGGGCCCCGCTTACCAGTGCTTCGCTTCCCGGCGTTCCACTAATGCGGCAGCTTTCATTCCCCGTTTTAAAGCCAATTTTGCGGCGCTTTTGCGGCATTTTCGCACAACACGCCCCATTATACTCAATAGGGTCAGCTTTACGGCGGGAGTCCAGAACGGAACCTGCCATATAAGCGGGGCCTGCCTGTACTGAGTTTATACTGTAGGCAGTTTTATTTATATTATGAGCAGTGTTGAATGTCTTCAGCCAAAAAGTGAGGATAAAAACAATTTAAATAAAATAAAATATACAATAAAACATTTAATGAACCTAATATTATATATCCACCAGAGCAAAAATACTGTCAGCAGATAAATCATGGTTCAACATGGGTCACTGTTCAGATTTTGCCACTGAAAAACTCTTCAGTCTGCTAAGTCAGATGAGGCAATGTAATCTATGGAAACACAGTTCATAGTACATCCTTTTAGGTTTTTTTGTTTTGTACACCGCTCAGTTTTATTTGTGAGATAATGTTATGTTTTGTTTTTCTCTTGTGTTTTGGAATTTTTATTGAGCATTGTTGCATTTTTATTGTTTTTATGTAAACCACTTTGAGGGTTTTTTTATGCTAAGGGCTATCAAAAATTATTATATAAATAAATAAAATGTCTACCAAGAAGTGTAATTGAAGCTTGAGAATGGAGCTTACTACCGAGTACAGGGTTGCAAAACTTAATTCATTAAAACTTAACAGTATTTGTCAGCAATGTTTGGTGCTCTCAGTCCTGTCAAGAATGAAGGTTAAGTTGGTTGGGTTTTTTCCTTTGTTTTGCAACTCCAGGCAGACCCTTCAGTTACAGAGGATAATCACTAAGATGATGAACGTAGGGCAGTATGACAATGGTGAACATGTATTTTTATATCCTAAATTGTCCAAATCTTTTTACTGTAATAGTGTATGTCCAGAGAAGTTATAAAACTGAATTGATCATATAAAGCCCCACTTCCCACACTTTCAAAAGGAATTTGCCATGAAGTATTTGGGTGAGTGTGTGGCTAGTTTTGAATAAATGTAAGCCCTAGGGCAGCCTTTCCCAACTAGTGGGCCACCAGATGTTGTTGGACCACAACTCCCATCAGCCTCAGCCAGCATTGCCAATGGTCAGGAAAGATGGGAATTGTGGTCCAACAACATCTGGTGGCCCACTAGTTGGGAAAGGCTGCCCTAGGGCATGTGAAACTAGCTGTGTGATTCTCTGAATTCCAGCTATCCATTTTTTTAATGTTTTGAGATAACTCTATCAAAAATGTAACATAGGAGGGAAACATTTAATAACTTAATTTTATATATATATCAACATTTCTATCTGAAAAAAAATCAGAGTTTACATAGAGTTTAGCAGCAAAACTGTTGTTTGTCATATGCAGGGCAGGACACGTTGTGGGGGGGAAATAGTATTGAGGGATTCTTACAAATAGCGTCAGATGAACTCTTCATGTTGCTATTTTTGTCTTCAAGGAAAAATTCTGCTATCAACACAGGGGTGCTTCTATATCTAGAGTAGAATTTCATATTGGTAAACTGGTCCAGAAGGTTTCTGCAGCCACAGCTTGGAATAGACTGGTAGGTCTGGAGAGCTAGTTTACATCTGAAGATATTTAGAATACCAATACATCATGGCAAATGAGAAACCTCTCAAGTTTACTTGTAATTTACTCATGTTATAATACTAAACAAAAGATTTTCTTCATCTAATATAGGTAGTCATCTAGGAACAATAGTGAATTTTTATGGCACTTCAAGACACGGAAGGAAGGTCAGTTATATTGATGACACACACCAAATTTGTGCATAGCAAGCAACATGTGTACAAGCAACCATTTTCATTTACATGAAAATATATCCACTGTAACTAAAAGGGTATACTTCAAACAATTATTAAAATATTTGTTATAGTTTGGATAATTATATTATGTCTGTTGTTTAGAGAATTTATGTACTGCATTGTAACCTGAAGGTGCTACATTTCTGTAGATGAAAAACCTGCACATTACAGCACATTCACACATCATCCTCTTCTACAATACTTCTATTTACCTCATCTCTCCTTTTCTTTTATATTTGTTCTTTTAGACTAAGTATATAGGCCAGAACTATTGTCTGTTTTGTACAATGCCCCAGATCATATTATTACATATGTCTAATATACTACCCTGTTTAACAAAAGGTTTCCTGTTGTATTAGCCATGGTTTTGCATTAGGTCTAAACCAGATCTGAATTTATAAGCAAAATCCTCTCCATCCCACCCCATAACATCAAAATTATACTTACGTTTTCTTTCAAACAATCTTATGTAAAGGAGTATTTAAAACACTAAAATGCAGTATCTACTGTTTTAAAAACGAACATCTTCCATTATAACTAACAACCAGGTTCACATATAATGATAAGCCAAACCATGGCTTAGTGTGAGCTCCCAGAGAGGAGATAGCAGCAGCTTTGCTCCTCCTCCAGTCCTGCTGCTGCTCCTGCTGTAAGCAAGGCCATGGTTTGGCTTAGCGTGTTGTCCAAACCCAGTTAGTGGTTTGTCTGGAGTGAGACTAACCATGAACCCAGGTTCAGACAACCCACTAAGCCAAACCATGGATTAAGTCACAGCATTGCAACAGCAGGAGGACCAAGCAGTAGAATAGCCATGATCTCCTCTCCTGAAACCTATGTCTTCACACCAAATCATGGTTGGGCTTAGCGTTACGCGTGAACTAAACTGTTCTGTTGTCATCAAAAACATTTTAACACTAGTAACCCTGGAATGCTTACTTCTTCTCTTCTCTCTTCTGAAGATGGAACTTTAAGTTCTCTAGATGTGTCATCCTTGGGATCAAACAAGTATATATAGTCTGAAGAATAGCTCACGAGAATTTCTTGGCCATCTTCACTGTAGCACAGAGATGTTACCCTACAGGATTTGTTGTTAAGATGGGGAGGAACAAAACGTGCCACCAATCCTATAGTACCTCGACCTGCATAATTACCTACATAGACAAAATTGAATTAATTTTACATTACACATACTTAAATCAATGTAATTAGATCTATAATATTCCCTTCCAGTGTTAAGCTTGAAACACGGTTGGGCCTTTTTACAAACAAGCTGCAAAAAGCAAAAGTGTGGCTCTGCTGGAGCTGCATCCTGTTTCCCACATTGCCCCACCAGATACCTCAAGGAAGCCCACAAGCAGGACATGAGGGGAATAGCTCTCTTCAGCTTTTGATCCCTAGGAGCTGGTATTCAGAGGACTACCCTTGTCTGGTTCTGGAGGTTGCATACAGTCATTGTGATTAGTAGCAAGTGAGCCTTATTCTACATGATATTTCTAATCTCCTTTTAAAACCTCTAAATTGATGGCCATCATATCTTGTGGCAGAGAATTCCACAAGTAAGTACTATGTAAAGAAATGCTTCCTTTGTGTGTACTGAAATCCTGTAACGCAATGTTATTGGTTGACCCTGGGTTTTAATGTTGAATGAGAAAAACGTTTCTATCTACTTTTTTTTTTAACATGGTGCACAATTTTATAAACCATGATCATGACCCCCTTACTTGCCTTTTTGCTAAAATAAAGAACCACTAATGTTGCACATCCTCTTTTGCCTACAGTGAAAGTATTCACTTGTTCAGAGTAAAAGTTGTCTGGTCTTGTTCTGAATTGGCATTGTGACATTGTCATATATCCAAATCTGATAGTTTATGCAACACTGTTGTACATAATCACACTGGCCACACAATTCCCAATTGGGATCATGTATCCAGGAAGGAGACTCTTTTTTTAAAAAGTCAATCAAGCAGCTGCCCTTCAGGCAGTAAACAGAACAGTGCAAAAGATCAAGTCAGGAGAGGGGAGTTTCAAAATCATCTGTTTTGTGATGAAAATGTTCAGTTGCAAACATTCAGTGCAGCACTACATATTTTTTCTCCACTTACCATTTAATTTCTTTCTTATAAACAGAAACTGTAGTTGTAAGAATATTTTAACAAAACAGCAATTTAGATTCAGACTATTAATATTACAATGACTATATAAAACAATTCCACGGTGATTATATTAACCTCATCTCCCTATGGAAACTTTCTATCCTATCCCTCTGCTTTTTCCACATCTCATTATTTCTAACAAAGAGTAGAACAACCGTAAATCACATTCTGCAGCCTTCTCTGGGCATTTTTACACTCACAACCAAGTCCTCATTCCATACTGAAATGAAGCCAAAATGCATTTAACTGAACTGAATCCACATTCTTCCATTTACTCTCGCCTCCATATTCTCCTCCCATGTCAAAATTTAGGCTGCTAGTTCTTCAGGGCAGAAACTTGCCTTTTTGTTGTTACTCTCTGAAAAGCACCATGAACATTGAGATCATCATTATTTCTTAATATTCAAACGTACTAAATGGAAAGAACAGCAGCCTTTAAAGGCTTCCTTTAACTTCTACATTTATTTAACATGGCTGCAAATTAAAGGAGTTCACCACTGATGCAAGGAAAACTGTCTTCCCTGGAGACCTGCAATTTTTTCCTTAAGTTGCACTTTCCAGCAGCTTTTGCAGCAAACCTGAAACTGTTCTAATAAGTTCAAGGGAATTTTAAAAAACAGTTTGGTGAGAAGTGTGACTCTGTAGGGACACAAAATAATGCCAGCGTGCATAAATGTCTCTGAATCACAGGACATCAATACTTATCAGTTCGCATTGCAGAAACACATTTAGTCCAACCCTAGCAGAGTTTTACCAGGAGGGACCTTCCAAAGTCTAATACAAATCATTATGAGTATGAAATTTAAAAAATAATCACAAGCTCTGCAAGCCACTGTCTATAGAAAATATATTTTTCATTAAAAGGCCTCATCAATAAGTTCACATATTATAAACTTCAACTGTGGTACTCAAACGTCAGCTATTTTACAATATCATGCAAATACTCTCCTACCTGTTGCTCTTGTGCCAAGCATTCGCCGATCATAAATTCTTACTGAACTATCAGAGCAACCAACTGCAAGATAATATGGTATTGGAGGGCAGATAGCTACAGAGGTGGCAGCCCTCCTACAGTTTATTAAAATATCCTAGAACAAAAGGAAAATACTACACTTGTTTAAAAAGTACAAGAATATGTGGCATTATATCCCACCAACTAATAAAATAGAATCAAGATGGTTGTGTATTAGAAAAAGCTAAACCTGGCCTTTGTTAAAACAGATTGTTAGAAAGAACTAAATCTGGCCCTTGTTAAAATAGATTTTAAGCATGGTATTGGAAGGCTACTACAGGAGGACTAGGAAAACAAAAGCATGGTACACGAACATCAATTTCCAACTACAAACACCATCTTTTATCTGCCCATTTTTAGATTTTCTTGTAGAAAAAGAGGCCAGAAAGTGAAGCACAAGAGGAAAGTATTGCCTAAACTAGTTTAAAAGGATTGGGCTTGATTAGATTTATGGACAGATAACTGGATGTAAAGAGCAACACAATGAGATTAAGAACCACAAATAGCTTCAACATGAAAAGGAGCAATAATGATTATAGTCTATAAAGGTAGGTACAAGCACAGTTAAGTGGAATGCATATTTGGAAGCAACTTTTAATCTGCATCAGTATGTTTGAAAAACAAGTATTATGGACTATCATTAGTCAAAAAGAACTTGGTAGATTATTTTCATGGCTATATTGATTGTTATGTTCTCCTATTAGCACTGAGGTTAAGAATGCTCTGTAACACACTGCTATAACATAATAAATAATGTAAGTCTAAATCCAAACCTTAATATGCTTATGCAACCTGAAGAAAACTGCTCAATAATATTTTAAATTATGATATGCCAGATAAATAATTGTCAGGCCCAGGATGTGACTCAGGAACCAGACCAACGGCTGTAGTTAATTCGTGTTTTATTAGGGTAATGTCCAAACAAAGACTGCGTTTTCTCATGAAGCAATACAGGGATACAGGTCCTGCGGCATTGGGAGAAAGTTGACAGAGCAAGGGACTTCTTCCCGCCTGTTCTTTAAGAAGGGGCCAAACGGGCGCGCAATCTTTCGCTCCTCCTTAACTGCCCCTCAGGTACTGCCCGCCTTCCCCCCCTTCTCTCCTGTCTTTTCAGCTGTCTGCGTGTGCGCGGTGAAGGGGGAAGCATCACCCCCTCCTCTTCTGAAGTTTCCGATTCCAGGATGGGGGATAGGGGAGGGGCTGATGGTAAACTGCCTCCCCGCTTTTCGGCTGTGAGCAGCCCTCCCTCTTTCCCCTCTTGCTCTGAGCCTGAAAGAGGGGGAGGCGTGAGAATGTCCAGGGAGGGCTCAGGCTCCCCGTCGCTAAGCGACCTTATCACTGGCAGTTCCTCTGTTTCGTCTTCGCTCCGAAGGGGGGAAGTTCCTTCCCCTTCCCTCTGCCATCCATCCGAATACTCTTCTCCCAACTCTCCGGGATCCAGCTCCCCGGGATTGGGACCCCAGCTCTGCCTTCCGACAATAATACATCTTATTTCAAAAATAACAAATTATCTTTTTCATTTATCTAGCTTTGTGGTCACTTCACTAGATTCCACAGCAGCAGGACCCAAAAAAGCCAGGGTTGTTCGATCAACTTCTGAACAAAACATGGCTCTTTATTTACACCCTCTTATAAAAGTATAACTTACATCTTTGCAATCTTCTTTTGTGCAACTTGTCTTGATTCTTGTATCAAACCATCTTACAGTGCCATCTTCTCCACAAGACAGAAAAGTATAGGGATCATTGGGAACAGTCATGATCTGTAACATAAATGATTTGTACAATTTAATATAGGCAATGGCTATTTATTTATTAAAGTTATAACCCACTCTTCCTCCCAAAGGAAGGAAGGGTAGCTATATTTGCTTTAAAATAAAAGCCAGGATGCAAAGTACTGGGCCCTGGGCTCCTACTGGGAGGAAGGGTGGGATATAAATATAATATAATATAAATTGTACAACAACTTATGTATCCAAGAAGGCTTGAGGTTAGTATTTTCTTGAAAAACAGCCCCCCTGCCTTCATGCCTCATGAAAAGCTGATTATGGAATTGAGTCGTGTTTAAGAATCTGTTGTAACAAAAAAGCAACAAAAAGATCAACTGGCAAAGCCAGAAGATGCTATTTGGATCTTAGCACAAATGTTCAAAATCAAGAACTACCCATTTCCATGCACTTGGGAAAGTACTGCTTTACGGCAGAAGTGAAGAACCTGTGGCTTTCCAGATATATCTCCATCATCTCCAAACAGCATGGGCCATAGTCAGGGATGATGGGAGATATAGTTTAGCAACCTCTGGAGGGCCACAGATTCCTCAATCCTGCTTTATAATAACTATGAATCAATTCCAAGAGGACAGGGGAAGAGAATATTTAATAGTATGGAATGAAGCATCATTTCAGATATAAATAAATAAATTTATAAGCAATACAGAATTTATAAGCAATACAGATTTAAAACATGGAAAGGTTTTAAAAAACAAGAACAATATACTAATCTAAATGACAACATAAGACTACATTACATCATAATTATCAGTTTTTTTGGAGGAGGGATTTTCTAGAAGACTGAAAGGGTATAAATAGATAATAAAGAAGACTACAGGATAGTGCCTATGTAATCTTCTTACATAATAAGGAGGAACATAAGCAAAATATTTTTATTTGGACTAGACTTCAGGTAATGTAATTGCAGAGAGTGAAAAATAATAGCTAGGCAATAGTCAGTACTCATGTCTTTAATAGTTATAAGATACAAGAGAGATATTATTTTGCAGTACCTCGTAAGTAGTTCCATAATGGCATGTAAATTGGCACTGTCTGTTGGTTTCAGCATCTTGCTCAACATTAGTAAAAAAAATGACTCCATCTCCAGAACAGGACACAATCTGCTTATCACTGGTGCACGGTAAGAATTTTGCACTAAAAATATTTGCTCTGTGCCCTGAGCGAATGGTTGTTAAAACCTAGAAAACAAGATTAACATTTTAATTAAGCAATTTTAATTAAGAAATAGAGAGCCACTGTGGCATAGTGGTTAGAGAGTTGGGCTACCACCTGGAAGACCAGGGTTCAAATCCCCACACAGCCATGAAGGTCACTGGGTGACCTTGAGCCAGTCACTGCCTCTCAGCCTCAGAAGAAAGCAATGGTAAACCCCCTCTGAATACCGCTTACCGTGAAAACCCTATTCATAGGGTTGCCATAAGTCACATCAACTTGAAGGCAGTCCATTTCCATTTCAATTAAGAAATATTGAGCATATATATCTTCCTTAGCTTGTTATTTATAAAAATATTTGTATATGACAATGTCATAAAAATATCTAACAATTATAATACAATAAAAGCCACACTAAAATTAAAAGAGATCACCAGCTGATTATTACAGAAAATGTTTTTCAATTGTCTGCATACACCTGGCAGCAAAGAAAAGTTTTCAGCAAACATTTGAAAGTTAATACAGAAAAAATGTGGGAGAAACCAAAAAAGTGGGTTGGTGCCCTCATCCTTGTTCCAGTCCCAAATTATGACCCCAAGGGATAATCCCCTTTGGAGTTCCCACCTGAGGTCAGCCTGCCAGGCAGCGGCCTGCCAAACTGTGGTTGACCAGATTGGATAAGCCTCTGCTTTATAGCTCTGCTACCAGGAGTTGGAAAGTGGCAGCAGCTGCAAGTCCTTAAACACCACTACTCTCAGTTTCTGTACTGGGTTGCCTAATGGTAAGTGGCAACTGGAGGCAGGTGCAAGGCTAGTAGGAGGAATGGAGATGTAGGTGTTTAGAGGATCAGGGTAGGCTACCATACCATTTTAACTACACAATCTACTCTGAGATAGGGCTTCTTTAAAACCAGGGATGAGGAACCTCTGGCCCACATGCCAAATTTGCCACCCTATACTTGGAAAGAACCGAGCACAAAGCTGGCAAAGCTCCTTACACTGCAATTCCCAAGTGTCCAACAACCAGCTGGCTGTTATGTGCTTGGGAAGCACTGCGCGCACGATTTTAACAGGTTGGTTGTCCTTCTCACCTGTCAAAGTTGGCCTGTGCAGGTGGCCAACCAGGTTCTGGACCACCAGGCCAAAAACACCACCCCTGTTCTAGACCATCCAGATAGCTTCATAACTGAAAATGTTTTTGAACCTTGCACTGTTCTAGTATTTACAGTACAGCACAATACTGTACTAGTGTGCCATAGCGCAAATACTAAATCAGTGCAACAGGGTCGACAGAAAGGGCAATAGAGAAAAAATCGTGATATGGTATCAAAAGAACACTGAGAAACTTTTGCATTGGACTAGTGGACTTAATATGCTTCATGGCAACTCTCTTATGTAGGACAGATGCAGTTTCTTGAAAGCTTAACTATGGAATCCATAGACATATGCGAAATCACAAAAAACAGACAATTCAATTGCAATCATGTATTTAACAGCAACATTCTGACTATCCAGAAGAATAGATAAGGGACAGCAGACCATCTTACCTTTCTACTATATGGATTCGTAATTACAAGATTAGTATCATCAGATCCAGATAAAATATATTCTCCTGTATCATTCCAGCAAATTGTATTCACCTGTGGGCACAGATTTAACACAAAAAAATAATATTTAAAGAGTTGGGGGAAACAATGTTAAGAGACTACAATGCAAACTATCTAATCCGATGTGTTAAAAACATTTAAGTTTACTGGATAATAACATGAAATTCTTGCAAAAGGAACAGAGTTCAAAATTCCTTATGTACCTGCAAAAAGACATGAATGGAAAAAATCCTACTCTCAGCCATAATTCAGAGAACTGCTTCCACTAATGAAAAAAAATTTCCTCATGCAAAAATTTAGCATAAAAAAATTAAACTGCACCCAGAGAACCTGCTCTGCATGTAGAAATATTGTTTTAGCAAAGCTAATTACACTTATACTTTGTATAAGGACTTGCACATTTGTATTTTCAACTGCACAAGCAGTACATCTTTCACTTGCAGCCTCTTTAGCTCAAACCACTGCAGAACATCACTTATGACAGTGTGGAGAACCTTTTTCATTGCAAGGGCCTCATTCCCTTTATGGCAACCTTCCAAGGACCATATGCCAATGGTAGGCGAAGTGGGCAAAGCCACCTTGGCGGAAAAAACCCTCTTTGTATCATAGGCTACCTTCTGCACACACTCACACATACGCTTTTTCCTCAGTTCAGGCAAGTAAGAAGCATTATTGAGAATTCAAGGACACATTCCAGTCAGGCAAAAACACTAAAGGAGGGTACAAAGCAGGACTGGTACGGACATGGCTGCAGAGGGGGTATGGCCTGGGGAGAGTCCAAAGGGCCAGAGAGTCTTGAGGCAGCTGCATCTGGCCCTTGGGCCTGAGGCTCCCCATCCCTGACTTATTAGAAGATCTAAGGCAGAACAAGCAATTACTCTCTGTATTAGTAAAATGAGTTCCAACTCTGAACACTTTGGGAATGTAAATGCAGGAATAAAAGAATCCCTATCCTTGTGTCAGGATAACCCCAACCTCCCACCAAAATCCTGAGACCACATCAGGAGGAAAATATAAATTACATGAAAACAAAATTAAGGCAGGTATCATGGGAAATAAATTATCTCCATGGAGATTTTTAACTAATAATTGCCATCTTTAATTTTTCAACTTTTCTGATCCTAAACCCATGACCGTTCTGTGTCACAAATCCAGTTCTTAACAATAATCACATAGCAATTTAAAACAAAGTTAGTGGATGGAATCCAATTGGGCCCTTCCATTTACAGAAGGGCTTTTAATCCAGCACATGCCTCACCTATTGAAAGGGAGGAGGCCTTCCTCCTGAAGCCCCCTTCATTCCAGTAGACATCTTCTCCAGAGGATTGGGGGATCCTCCATAACAGTGGGGAGGTAGCACAGAGGGAAAACGCAGTGAAAATTGTCTTCCCCATTTTTCTGTTAGCAGAAACCTCTACCAGATCTGACTCTTCTGTTCACGGAAGGGCACAAGTGGGCACACCCCAGTTTATTTATTTATATCCTGCTGTTCTTCTATCATAGAACTCTGGGCAGTTTGTGTAGGATTCTCAGGTGGTCTCCCAGCCAGCTCTGACCAGATCCAGATTAGCTTCTGTGTTAACATGACTCCTGGATCAGTGTACCTCTTCACACCATGCCCTAGCAGTACAGTGCAATTCCATACATGCTTATTTGGAAGTAAGACCTACTTTGTTCAAAGGATTTAACTCGGAGGTAAGGATTGTATCCAACAGTGTCCACGTCTGAGCAGAACAGACTTCCACTCAAAACAATGTTGGAATCCATCCTGTATGCATAGAATTGCAGCCTAAATTAACTAGTTTTTGCTGGGGCATTGACTTCTGGATGAATTATTCTCTAAACACAAATACTGAACATCTACTCTCCTAGGTTGAAGTGCATGAAGAAATACCATACATAAAATCTCATTTTAGAGATAAAAGAAAATATCATAATTATTATTTGTATTATTTGATTTTTTAAAAAACATGTGTGTTAAAATTAAAATAATTTTATTTTCAAAACAGACCTTTCTTCCACAAGATCAAATTCCCTGCAAGAACAATCTTGCAGAGATGGTAACATCCTACGAATGCATTTAACCAAATGTGTTAAAACAATGAATTTTCAGTTTATGTGTAAACAAAAAATATATCAAAGCAGATAGATACTTTGAAGAATACTAAAAGCACATCTTCATTTTATTACTGAAAGACAGTTATCATTACTTAAATTCTTGTTCAAGCATCATATTAAAAACAAATCCTATTTATTTTTAAACAAGAAATCACTTACACAGCCATCGTGCACATTCAGTGTTGCTTCAAGTTTTAATCTTTGGATAAATTCTCTCCTTCCTGGGGGAGGGGGGATGGAAAATTAGCAAACAGGTTTAGATACTTACAGAAATTTTTAATATTTTTATAAAATATGTATATGCTTTATAAAATATATTATAAATACATTATATGTATTGGTGTCAGCTCTATTTGTATGGAAGGTATTGCATCGCCTCTATAACTAAGATTCTTAAACGATAACATGAACCTTCCTAAAGGTAATGGGATTTGCTGGGCAATGGATGAACTTCTTCCCAGTTCCATCCAGCCATGTGTGCACTGAGCCACCCAAACAAAGCTCCAGATGGAGGAACCATTGTGCACCATCACCCAACCAGTACAATGTCAGAGGCAATACGTACCCGCCCCAAAACTTGAGCAGATTTCCCCACTGGCCTCAGCACTTAAAATGTCCTGGCTTCCCCTGGTGTCCCTTCCTTGAGGTATAGCATATCCCACATGCCCCTGATCCCTCCTGTTGTTTCATCTGCAAGGACAAGAGTGAATGCTTCTAAATGAGCAAGTTGTCTTTGCTTTAATAAAAACATTGTATGATGGAGATTCATTACAATACAGTGAGACCCCCTACACTTTAAGGTACAGTATTAGCTACTTTGTATCCAGCTGTTGGGAAATTAAGGTATTTCAAGATATTTCTTTTACAGTCACAGATCAGCTCCTTCATATGCCTGCTCAGCTGCTGAGTGATTTTTTAAAAGAACAATCATACATCCTAACCTAGAAATATGGGCACTTAAATATATGAATCAACATCTTGTGCAAATAAATTCATGAAGAAAAACGTATATACACACAGATAAATGAATACATTTAAATTAAGAGGGTTTGAAAGAGGGTTTTTCCACTCATGCAAATCAGTATGAGATTCTATCATATAAACACAGAATAGAGGAACTAATATTGTTAGTAAAAGTTTTCTTTATAGCCCCATGTAAACACGTATCAAGTCTGCCAACCACAAGCATTACAGGTGATTAAGATTGTATTCTACACTGTGCGCATGCAGAACGGACTTCCATTTGTGCAATAAGACTTCACATTCCTCTCTTTTCCCTTGCAGCCCCTCATGTCCTCCAAGTCTGCTCTGGAAGGTTATGGGACTCTCTGGAGCAGATTTTGGGGTAACATGGGGGCTGCAGGATCGACTCGTGTGTAGAAATCTGCTTGCACAATGTTGAATTCTGCTCTTAAGATTTTCTAGTCAAAATATATTAAAACCTTATTTTACGCAATAAATAATTTAGATGAAATGGTCACTGTAAAGACAGGAATTGCCCATATCCAAGGTGCCCTCACCTATTCCTCTAGGAATGAAAGTCAAAGCCACATTTTATCTTGAACATATTGTTGCTATCATTGATCAAAATGTTTTGGTATTGGATTGGCCCAAAACATTTTAGATCTGCCAAGGGGAGATGTTTGATCTCTGGGGATCCATCTGCTAAGGCAGGGAAATCTACTTGCTGTCTTGAAAGTAGGCCATATGGCTGGCCCATATATGCTTCTACAGGTACTGTAGTACAGATAACCTATATAAAGATGTTCTACAAAATAATCACAGTAGATGTATAAGTTGAGTTATAAAGATAATTTGGTAAGTTTTCATTGCTCATCGTGATGCAATGACAATCTATTAAAGCTGACCCATACCATATTTTTTCTGCTACTGCCCTTGCAATCAAATGCATTTGTTGTAGCCAAGATAAGTGTAGCCTTTAGCTTTTTCAGTTTTTTCACCACTGCTTTTAACAGGACCTTCCAGGCAGTACTCATTATTTTATTTTCAAGATATTCATTTCCAGTATGAGTTTGTGTGATCTTTTTAGCCAGCTGTTACATTTTCCTTTCCACTACCACAGCACCATTAGCAAAAATTATTTGAGTAGCAAAAATTTGGTCATTAGCAAAAAAATATAACGTGTTAGCTGTTCTCTGAAGTTAACTGTTTACTCTGTTTTACTAAGCAGCAATTCCAGAACTGCAGCAGACAGCTTCAGAGAAATTGTGGATCACTGAATAACATGATTCCTATAGCACAGCTTGTTAATTTCTTTGCAGATCAATATACAACTTGTCAATTTCAATGTTGTTCAGAGCACTGAGGACAGCTGTCCTCAACATAAAAAAAGCCAAAGAAAATTCAGATCACAGTATTCTGGTGTTGGAAAGTGACAATTCTGAAACTCTTGAGTATTCTGAGTGTCATTATCTCCTTTTCTAAAACAATCTTAAATAAGTAAATCTTAGTCTAAATGCTCATTTTAAGTTCAAAAGTTGAGATGCATTTTCTTGTTGTGTAAGCAGAAAGAAATTTGTTTGTAGCAATCCTGATGTCTTTATTATACTTTCAGACATACCACAGATCTTAAATGAGTGCATGGCTAAATATAACTTTTCCTGTTTAGTCACTGATAATATTACAAGCACTTGATCTTTCAACTGAGGTAAACAGTGTTATAGCAACAGATTAAATCAAACATTTAAAATATTCAGAAAGCGATTTTATTTCTGCTACAAAGGAAATTTAATGTACCATATGCTTTTATAGTGAGTGGCCTTGAAAAAGTATTGTGTATTGTACAGGTTTCATATTGTGTTCAACATATTAGCAGAAGCACTCAAACTCTCTACTGCAAGCCAAGGGCTTAGGCCTAGTTCTCACTGTTTCTGGATTGTAGCACTGCAAATGGGAGGGGGCTCACATGACTGAATGCTTCTCCATATTACAAAAGGTTCCTTTATATGAAAAATTAAATGTCATGGAGAAGGTTTCTGTCCAAGCCTTCTCCCCAACATATAACTTTCTGTGTTGTGGTAGGAATTTGTTCGTATGAAGGGTTAAGTATGAGCTCCCACCACCTCCATTGGTTCTGCCCAGACACAAATTCTTAAAGAGAATTAGCCTGAGCATATAATGCTCAGGTTTCTTTCTTCTTTCCCATGCTCCAACATCAAACACCATATGCATCTCTCAGCCCAAAGCCTTCTTTTATCCTTCACCCCACACTCTCCTTCCACTGCTCCTATGTATCAAAGTTCAATTTACACTACAATTGAAAGACTACCTTTCTACACTACCAACACACTCATCTTGGTTGCATTATTACCCTGTCAGAGTATTCAGATATGAACGTCAAACACATTTTTTCTATTCAGATATGTATGGCACAGCCAAGATTGCAGATTTAGTATAACATTGGCCTGCAGGCAGCAAAGCAACACACAAAAGCTGTATATATCAGGTACATGTCAAGAGATATGACATAGTATTCTTCTCAACATCAATCAATCATGAATGCAAGCTGGCATATCATCTGCATCATCCCACAAAATCATTGACTGCATTTTAGTGCATGAGTTTAAAAGTTATTTTAAAATTACTGTGTGTCAAAATTATATTTGCTAAAATCAACATACTGAACGTTTTTGAAAAAACTGATATTTCAGCATTTTCAAGACTGTGCAAACTATTATATACTTAAACTGTATGGAATATTTTCCCTGCTCTCACTAAACTCAGGTAATATTATGTTTTAAAAGAGATACATTTCAATTGTATTTTGAAACAAAATATTTTAAATATAATTCTTGACTTTATTTACTTGTTAAGTTATATATTTTTAACACCACAGAGGATATGGATAGTAGTGTAAAATTGTTCACCATCTCATGCAGTTTCTCAGCAGCTAGATGGGATGCTGATCCTGCTGACCAGTCCCAAATGGCTCAGCTGAGCTTTTAACAAAGTGTAAAGCTACACTAACTGCTACAGTGATTGCTGTGTCCAAACCAGATGGAGAGAACCCTCGCATTTGTCATGAAAATGAACAACACATTTTTTATTACCCCCTAATGTGCTGAACATCACAATCATACTTCACATCTGCTACTATGCTCTACACCAATTTTGGTGAACAAGTCAATGTAGAAGCCAGATTAAGTAATTATAACTGAATCACTGATTTATTTATTTTAAATGTGCATTCTCCATGCAAGGTTTGCAGTTGGATATTATGTGGGTGGGTGCCTTTAATTCCACAGTGTAGACCTGGGCTGGTCAGATCATTAAATATCTATGCAAACAGTAATACAACCAAAAAATAAATCCTTCACTTTGAAGCTACCTTTGGTACCAATGTTGATCAACTTATACTAGATAAATATGGGTGGAATCAAACCAAAACATTATATATATTAATTTATAAACCTGCGTAACTTAAATGTTAACTTAAATGTGCAGAATCAACTCAATGAAGTCAAGATTTTTGTTTTATATTTACAAGTAAAAAAATGGAAATAGACCGCCTTCAAGTTGAACTCGACTTATGGCGACCCTATGAATAGGGTTTTCATGGTAAGCGGTATTCAGAGGGGGTTTACCATTGCCTCCCTCTGAGGCTGAGAGGGCGTGACTGGCCCAAGGTCACCCAGTGAGCTTCATGGCTGTATGGGGATTCGAACTCTGGTCTCCCAGATTGTTGTCCAGCACCTTAACCACTATACCACACTGTAAAACGTGGAGATATATCTTTATATTGATAGCACTTCAGTTTCACTTTTTTGTTTTTCTTTACTACTATTAAGCAATATAGCAATGTTTTCGGTAGTTTCATTTCACTCATTATTTCAAAATAACATTGAATACAGCCTGCAGTAATCAACTCTCAAGCAATTACAATTTATAGATATTGCTACAGATTTGCTGTTCAGTGCAAAAGCAGTTATATGAAGAAACTTGGTACAACCATCTTCATGATGGTATGTGCATACATATTAGCCCACCAGGACAGTTAAAGGGACAGTTTGGCCAAAGCATGAGAATGCTATTTTAAATTTGTAGAGCAGACTGACAGGAGCAGTTTTGGTACAAGAGGTACAAAATTTAAAAGAATTATACCCCACTTTGCACCTGCACATCTCAAAGCGGCTTACAAAAAATAAAAACAAACAACGTACAAAATTTAAAACATAAATTAAAACATCAGAGTGTAAAACATTAGAACAGCAAAAATAAAACTGATTTAACCTGGCATATGAAATTTAAAAGAGACAGTGCCTGCCTAATTTCTAAGGGGGGGGAGGGAGTCCCATAGAGTTGGGCCCACTATTATTATGTTGCTTTAGGACTGCTGCCTGTTTGTGCAACTATTTTCTTGCTATTTTTTTTGCCTATATATTTGTAAACAAACAGCTAGTCATTTTTATGCTGCCCTTCATTATAAACATTCTCAGGGTTGCTCACACAATAAAACCAGTACAAAACATAAAAAAGCATAAATGCTTAAAACAGCTATAAGATAAAACAGTAACAACAGAAATCATAGCTTAAGAATTAAAAACCAGAAGTTATATAATTAACAAACCAGAAAAATAAAAAGTATTTGTCCACCACTAAAAAGGTATCAAAGACAACACCAAGCAAACCTTCCTAAGACGAGAACTCCATAGGCAGGGCACCACAACTTAAAAAGGACCCCTCTTCCCAGTTGCCACTGCCTCACCTCAGAAGGTGGGGGCACAGAGAGGAACATATCTCACGATGGTCTTAAAGGACAAGCAGGCTGGCATTGGGGCAGGTGCATCTCCAGGTGTCCTGGTCACAAACTATGCAACCAATAACCAGTGAAAATATTTAAAAACTGGTGAGATATGCTCTGAATGGCTGGTCCCAGAAATAAAACTGCAGCTGTATTTTGAACTGGCTGGTTTCTTAACAATCTTCAAAGACAGTCCTACATATAAAACATTGCAGCAGTCTAAACTGCAAGTTACGTGGACATGGATAATAGTCCATGGTACTTCTATCCAAAAGAGCTCTCAGCTGGTTGAAAGCTCTCTGAACACTACCTGGACATCAGTGACAAAACTGGATCCCCAAGTACTCCCACGTTGCCTTAAAACTTCAGTGTTCTCTCTTCCCATGCAAACTGAGTTTATAAATTGCTTCATAATTCCTCATCGCTCAGACAAAGACTGGAAAATGAAATAATGTTATAAATATACTCTCTGCAAAGGTAGGTTTGTTAGGAAATAAGGAAAATAATACAATAGATAATTAAGGCTATATTATTGGTTGCTGATTTAATTCAAGCTAGAGGTTGCTATTTAATTCATAATTAGTTATTATGAACACAATATAGATAAAAATATATTCCAAATACATTGCATCACATACCCAATCTTTACCTACAATTAATTTGTTAATTTCAAAAATAATAATAACCTACGAATACAAAGACTTCCTTTTACAATACTGTGACAAACACATATTTTTCAAAACTGTGTTTTCTTCAGTTAAGTCATCCAATAGTAAATTATGTTTCCTTCATTTGCATTTGTTGGGGACACCATACATTTCTTACCCCATTCTCCACTTTAACGAGCAAGGCTTTAAAAAGAAAGGAAGGGAGAAAAAGGCTTATTGACGTAGCTACTTTCTTTACTGATACTTAAACATTTTAGCTGAACACATCAGCAAAGAATGGCCTATGAAACTTATCTAATCCTGCCAATACTTGTCTCTAGGTGAATTTCTTCAAAATGTAATCAAGTCAATACAGGGTACATTTTAACAGATATCTCAGCCAAGATTATTGAATTTCAAAAGCTATTACATATTAACATCAAGTTAATTCAGTGCTTCTGTTTACTACACTGAAACCTTATGCCAGACACACCTAAAAGTTATATTGGATCAAAGTGCAAAAAAGAGTTCTCTCATCTTAAGCACAGATACTGAATTCAACTAAACTTTCAAACAAGAAACATGGCAGCATGCCATGACCCCATCCAAATTATTACTTTTTAAAAAGAAACATTGTCCTGTTCTCCTGTGCCCTTGCTCCCTGTAATAAAGAAAAGAGGAAAAAGCAAGAGAAGAGGTAGAAAAATATTCTTCAAGTGAGCTTGTGTACCAGAGTAAGAACCACAAAGACCCCTTGACCTCAAGGAAAACCATCATCATAATGCAATGGCAATATTTATGTAAAGAAAATACTTCTTTGGGCAACAGTGTGATGCCTCCCCTCCCTTTTCCTTTTTTTCTGATGCTGTCCTTCCTTTTCTCATCCCTGTAATTAAAAGAGTTTTCAAAGCCACCTTTAGAAATGCTGAAGTACTGTATAGTCTAAGATAACTCTAGCCAATTTGATCTGCAATCCTGACAATGATGTCAATGAGCTTAGGTGTTCCTATTTCTGCATAGGATCAAAATGGATAATAGATGAGGAACAGAGGAGAAAAAGGACTTTATAAAATTATCTTAAATTTCACACAGAAGCAAAGTCCCAGGGTGTTGAGATAGATAAAAAAAGATTGTGGCTCAAGTCCAGGTCTAGTCGTGCTGTGGTGCATATGACTGATGAATCTCTCATTTTCATCTATACCAAACACATTCAACAAGTTCAGCAGGAAGTATGTCAGTGCAAGTAATAGAAATAAATATTTCTTGCTAGATTGGCGCATTTGTTTTTAACTATGGAAAAATAAGTGTTTCCACATACATTTTCATTTACTTATTAAACATAAGTATTTCAGCAAAATGTTAAAGAACTATTTGAAGCCTCACATATTTCCCATATTTCCTTGGGTGGGTAAAAAAACCCTAAGATGAACATTTAGGTTTGTATATTAAAAAACTAATTAAACCAAGACAATCCTCCAACAGAAAAGTTGTAAATATACTGTAACCCTTTCAGAAAACACAGTGAAACGAGTATTTTTTCTAACAGATTAAACCCACAACTAGTTTATTTGTTATCACTGCCCAAGACAAGCTACACTCAGAAGCCACATGAGATACTTATGTTCATGGATTTGCTAACAAGTAGAAATAATCATCCAAACTTTCTATGAATCATTATGCTAGAAACAATTCGTAGTACAGTCCTCATTCGAGGGAGTTGGAAAAAATCCTCAAGTTTATGAGAGTCACAGTTCCATGACGCGTAAAAATGCCTTCAAGAGTTAAGTACATCCTCAGCCTGTTTAGCTCATGGCAATGGCAGGCAGAGACGCTAAGCCCCGTTCTGATTTCCCTTTCCAATTCCGTCTACAGGCCTCCGGAGGGGGGTGGGAGAGACAGAGAGAATCATATAGCGTGAGTACTATTTGGCTCAAATGGAATCAGCACCCAAAGCTAAAATGGGGGGGGGGCGTGCTGAATGAGGGAGGAGAGAGACAGGCCTCTCCCTAATTCTTTTAGGCAAATCTCTGAGTGTAGCAAAGCAGGACAAGAATTTGCACGTGAAGAGACAAGCATATGACAAATTTTTCTGAACGTTTCGTGTGATTGCCGTTTTTTTAAAAAAACGAAGGCTCCAACATTCATTCCCTCCCACGAAATCGTCGTGGAAACTTGATAGGAGAAGTATGGAAACGGGTCGAGGTTTGTCGACAGGTTTTATTTTCACCCGACCACCATAGTGGAAGTGCCGCCTCCCCCCGGCTTCTATGCGCTCACCACCTGCCCTGAGGAGGGGACTGGCGGTCAGAAAACAAACCCCACCACAGCGCTCAGCCCCTCCCTTCCCTTTGACCGCTGTCAGGAGGTCTGCTCCGAGCTTCCGAGGGCTGAGGAGAAGGGGGGAGGGGAGTACCCGCGACCACCTCTGGGGTTCCCCCCCCCCAGCGCCTCAGACCCCGCCCTCTCTCCCTTTCTCACCTAGGTATCGCCTCCTCAGCAGGCCGGGCTCCTCCAGCCCCAAACTCCGCTTCCTCACATCCCACAGGAGGTGGGTACAGCAGCCCCGGGACATGGCACCGCGCGCTGACCAAGAGAACCAGACTCGCCACCACCAGCGACATCAGCCGCTGCCACTTGCTAAGGCCGCCCCCTCCCCCACCTTCACCATGGAGACCCGCGTGCGCGCTTTACGCGCGCGTAACCACTACCACACCGCTACTCAACAACAAAATCACCCCTATCTGGCACCAGCCACAGTAGCATAAGCTCCTCCTTCGCTCCTCCCACTTCCAGGGAGCTGCTCACAAGTGATATCGCGAGAATTCACCCGGCCAGTGTCTACTACCCGCACTCACGGTCACAAAAATGGCCGTAGAGACGTTGTCGAAATTTAGCGGTCATCCCATACTATGGTTTTCCGGACGTAGGCAAAGCCACGTATCGGCCATCTATGTAGTGAGCAGCCTCTGTCTTTTATTATGCCTTCATTACACTGACTATTCAAAGATGTTAAACCGACGACCTATAACTGTCTTTTTAAAATAAGTTGTACAGCTTCTATTCTGGGTGAGGGGTAAAGAAGCCTTAAAGGCGGGCATGTTTTTGGGGGGAGCCAGTTCTCCGTAAACAAAAAAATTACTTAAATCGTCATCGATTGTCGTCCAACCCTAAAATCGTCATAAAAAGAGGACGTCAAATCGACCGTAAGAATGTCATCTACGCCGGATGGTAAACCGGTATCAGAGTAAGAGCCAATCGCGCGAAGGGCAGCTGTTAAGCCACGCCTCTTGCTCCACCAGTGAACAAATCAAAAGGAAGCAAAGAGGGCTCGCCCTACCACCTGCTTTTTTGCGTGCGGAGTTATCGTGGTTTTGGGGGTTTGTTTGTTTTTTTCTCCTGAGAGGCAGAAGGACGGTAGGTCGAGTGGGGGACTTCGTCGTATCAGTCGCTGTCACCGCACGCAGAATGGCGGCCGTCGCGGGTTTCCGTGCCTCCTACCACCGTTTTTTAGACCGAATCGAGATGATGTTGCCGCCTCGGCTGCGTCCTTTGTACAACCACCCGGCAGGTATTTGCCGGAAGGAAGAGATGAAAAATGTCGTTTCTTTGCTAATGAGCTGGGGATAATTCGTGGAATTGGGTGAGACAGAGACAGTATACATAGGCGTGAAACAAAGTTCTCAATTATAAAGGTGGAGAGCCCACAGTAGTAGTGAGGAAAGCAGCACTTTTGTTGTATTTGGTCCTTGTTTTCCCTCCCGTCAGATTTTTTTTGTAAAATGTCAACGAGATGTAGTGGTTAGAGAGTGACTAGGATATGAGAGACTGGAGGGCCAGTCACCATCTCTTAATTTGGCCTACCTCGCAGGATTATTGAGAGAATGAAATTGAGAGTGGGTGTAGAGTTCCTTGGAGAAAAGGGTGAGACATAAATAAACCTCTAGGTCAGCGTCAATTAGTGCTACAGAGATGGCACAATGGATGCCTCAGCGGCTGTCCTTGAAAACTCCTGCAAGGTGTTAAATCTTTTTCTCTTGTATTGGGGAGGGGGCAGGCTTTGTGAAGGTATGAGTGAGGAGAGAGTTGTAACTTTTTTGGTTTGCTTTACACAGGCCAAGGGACAGGAGGCATTGTTTGTGTGACCCAGAAGATGTCGCCAATTTTTTTGTACTTCTGCTTCCTGCTTTTTCTGCGCTGTGCTGCTGACTTATTATTGTAACATGGAGCTAACAAAGGCTGTATAAAAGTCAAAGTTCAGTTTGCCTTCTTTGATACACATGCCTCTGGGAAAATAGAATCTCTGTCCATCACTAGCAGTGGGAGAGAGACTATGAGGCTGACCAGATGCAAATAGAAATTTGCATGTAGAGATAAGAGAAGCTGCACCTGCTACAGTTACTTTCTCTGTGCTGCTTTCTAAAATATAGGATGCTTATTTTTCATTGCACCTGGTTAGCTTAGATAGGGTTTTCCTAAGTAGCGTGGGTCAAACTTGCAACTGTTTGCTCTACTTTAAAAATATTTTCTTGTGAAGTTGCAACAGCACTTCAGAAGATTGCTTGACCAGAAATGGTCCCCTGGAAGCTTGTTGTCCAGGGCCCACTAAAACGGAGAGATCACCCTGATGCTTGCCCTACAGCAGCATATCTACAGTTGAGGCCCTAGAAGACAGACAACTGCTTCTACTCTCTCCCATGTTGAAAGAAAAGTTGTCAGTTGCTAGAAATAATTCCTCTTCCACACTATCCATAGTCTAGCAATTTGTTAGGAGCATCTTATGCACATATAGTTCATTCTAGGGGCTTTTGCATACGTTTTCACCAGAATGTGCTATTAAGTTTTCTTTCTTAGCACTTCCTTTCATTTCTTTGCTAATTAGCTAGGGATAATTCATGGAAGAGGGTGAGCCAGTGATAGTGATGCTTGCTGGTGTCCTGTTGATAACACCCATCAGCATAATTCTGTTACAAAATCTTGATGTTGGAGAACTGGTAGACTAACGCTAATTACTGCTGTCTTGCTGACATATTCACGGGACTGAATTTTAACCATAATCCCTTTATCTTTACCTTAATCCATTTTAAAACATGTTGCTGTTTGTCTTTCCTTTTTTATCTGAAACTGGCTTCTTTGGCTTCACTCTCTCTCCAGAATGCAACTTTTGAGGTCATTCAAAGCTGGGCTATATATATTTTAAAAAATCAGTAACAAAATTACTTCTGCCTTTGCCAGCCTTTGGGGTGCAAGCTAGTAAACAGAGTTTGAATGGAGAAGTTGCTTGTCAGAATATTTTCTGGTATCTTTTGCAAAAGCTAATCTTATCTATTTTATGACTTGCATTACTTCATTGTGGTTGTTCATTCTCTGTGCAGAACATGATAACTTGCTCCTTTTTTATGCTATTTTATACATTCAACTTTTATTGGGAAACTTACTAAATTTGACAAAGTGTTATACATGTTGCACAGATAACAAACACCAAGGAACATAAAAGATGATCCAACTGAAAAGACCTGGTGGCAGAAACGCGTGCACGCGTGCGTGTGTGTCTATATATCTATATATATAAAAGGTGGGAAGTGTAAATACAAATATTGAATTATTCAGCATGTAATACAGATAATATCTTCACTGTCTGGAAGAATCAATTCATGTAATAATAGTTTACTGTCCATATATATGAGAAGGTCTATTCTAAAAAGCAATGCTTCAAGAGCTCTTTGCAAATGGCTCATCTGTAAAGAAAAGACTTTAATAAAGATGTGTGTTAGTTTCATGTCTGTTGAAGTGAGTATCCAAGTTTGAACTGTAGTTGAGGTTCAGCCATATACTGTATTTTCAAAATCCATGCCATGTGAAATACACAAGGTCTGCCCTTGGTACAGGTCAGTTTGATGGCCTAATTTAATAAGTGACATTTCCCGTAGAACACAATCTGCTATAGCTGAAGCAAATCCTTTCATATCTGTTTAAGCACTCTAATTACAAACTTATTCCAGTAGTTTTTCAGTCTTTCACAGTAGTTTGTCAGTAGTTTTTCAGAAAAGTTCTGAAAAGTGACCAGCCCTGCTATTTGTGACTGTTGCCATGCAGTAAAAAGTTGAGGTTGGCAGCCGAAAGACAAGGCTTGATTCTTTCCGTTTGTTCTTTGTGTATCTACTCTGAATAGAAAGCTCTTTAGAATTCCTCAAAGGCATCAAGAATAATTGAATTGCTGTCTTGCAAGAAATGTGCAACTTACAGCAAATTCTAAGTATATTTAGAAAGAAATAGATTTTTTAAAAAATACTGCTGCTACAGAAATCCTTAGTTGTGAAAGTAGCAACTTTACCTACCAAAGCTTCTGGATTCAAAATGTTTCTCCAACTTCCATAACTTAATTCTAGAGCAATTTCTATGTAGCAATTAAAATTGTTCTTAAATTTTATCAAATTAATGGAAGACAGTGCTCTGTCATACATCCTAATGACACTTCACACCAAATCTCCAGATGACAGCTTCCAGCAGCTTCATATAGATGCTAAATACCATGGGGGACAAGACTGAACCCTGCAGAACACCATTAAAATAAAAAAATTAAAAGATGTAAGGCTATTAGTGTTGAATATTGCTAAGATTTCATTTTGATGTATTTGATATGCATTTTAACTGATTAAAACACTTTTCTTTAAAAATGTTCTAAAATTTTCCTTACTGCATCTCCATAATACTGCATAATAATGTTTGTGAATTAAAATTTAAAAAAAACACAGCCCAGTGCTGCTTTTCTCATTTTCCAATTAGCAGTTAATCTCAATTTTTGCAGGACCATTCTGCCCTTCCCACAGTGCAATATCTCCGTAGAGGGGATGGATGATGGCTCCAGTTGATAGTTGCAGCTGTAAAAGTTGTTTTGCAATTTATTTAGGAATTGGTAATTTAGGTTCCTGTTTTGCAGGTATATTTGCCACATGTAAAACACACCCAACCTGTCTTTGTTGGGATATTCTTTACTTGAAAAGGCACGTATGTTATGTCAGTGATGCTGTTAGGCAATTTTAGTCTTCAGAGCACACCTAAAAGATATATTCCCTTCCAAACCCCTTTAGATGCTAATGCAGCCTTTCCCAACCAGTGTGCCTCCAGATGTTGTTGGACCACAACTCCCATCAGCCTCAGCCAGCATTGCCAATGGTCAGGAAAGATGGAAATTGTGGTCCAACAACATCTGGAGGCACACTGGTTGGGAAAGGCTGTGCTAATGTGTATTACTTTATTACGTTCGAAATGTGCTGCATTTGGGGGCCCTTCTGTTCATGCTGGTTAATGGGACCCTGGACCACTGCCCCCAAATCCTGTCCTGACAGTGCTACTGTTATCTATTTTGGGCTTCGTATGACCTTATCTATGAAATTTACTGTTAGGTGGCATCAAACCTTTTGGATCCTGACCACTTGTAAATAAGTCCCTTTGTATTACAAAGTATTCTTGAAGCCTCTGGATTAGCTTCTGAAGAAGACCTGCTGTGTTGCAGGAGGAAAGCAACTGTATGAATCTGTTGTCAATTATGTAGTGTTAACAAGTACTAGAGACTGAAACATTTGTTCCTGCCCCACCTATGATGGGGGCCCAAGACAGTCATGTCAGAAAGTGGTGCCTGGTACCATTTCTTCTCCCACACTAGCTCAGGACTCAGCAGTGTCAGGGCAGGGGATAATACTTCTTCATGTATGTGGGTATCATCTGCATTTTCTCCCCCGACTTCAGGAAAATTATTCTGTGCATCACAAACCTGATTTCCTGTTTTCAGAGATCTGAACACACCTCAGTAATAGCAAGGTTCTTTACGACCTCTGACCTGTGCTGTAGTGCAAAACATAACCATTCCCTTGGTGCAAGTGCATCAAGGCTACTCGCTGTTTCAATAACTTACACAGTACATCAATGGCTTTGTGCAAATTGTTATACAGCAAAGTCATGGAGCTAATGAAAATGTTCTCTTGCAGGTCCCAAAACAGTGTTTTTCTGGGCACCTATTATGAAATGGGTAAGTGGAAAGAGGTTTGTGTTTTTGGGAACTGTTTGTTGTGACCGGCCATTGTTGTTAATTGTCACTGTCTGTACTTTTCTGCATTTCCTTTCCTTCTGCCCTCACTGCCTTACAGTTTTGCCTCCGCACTCCCCTCTCAACCATGTGTATTTTACCTGCAGCTCAGGATAACACTTCATACATCTGATGAAGTACACTGTAGTCCATGAAAACTTATATCGTAATGAATTTGTATTTAAGGTGCCACAAGACTCTGTTGTTTTGCAAGATATATATGACATTAGTGTCCTGGACTCCTTTGGGAGGAAGGACAGGATATAAATTTAATGAATGAAATAAATTGTGGTGCATGAGTTTTATCTGACATTTATGTGATGCTGTTTCTGTATAGGGGTATACATCTCTTACTTCTTGCCTGAATTCTACTTAGTACTGTTGTGTTGAAATGTCATCTGACAGTTTGGCAGAAACTATGTGTGTATGATATCTCTTCCAATCCACATGCTAACCCTGCATGTCTTCTCTTTTAGCTATCATGGGATCATTTTGTTGCATCTCTGCTTAAAGCCATGGTATTAGCCACTTTATATAGAGTCACTAGCTGGATGGCATTACTATCAGCGGGACATACATTTCGTATAAATATTGCAAGGCTGCTTACTGTTACTAGGGAACACACCTTGCCAGTTCTTAAACATTGCATTTTGTGTTTGAGCATAATCAAAGTGCTGGTTTTGACCTACAAAGTCCTTAAAATAACTAGATCTTAGTATTTCAATGACTGTTTACTTCCACATGAACTTTCCTGAGTAGTATGATCTTTGGAGGGTCCTGCTCAGTGGCCTCACCTTCTGAGGTATGGGTGACAATGAGGTGCAAGGGTTTTTTCAGTTGTATCATTCCACACTGCAATACCCTCCCTTTATTCATTCCCCAAATACTCACTGATGGTTTTGAGGTGGCAGGTAAAGATTTCTGTATTGTCTTACCTAGTAAGTCCTAAATATTTTAGAAAATATTTTCAGCCCGATATTTAAGTGTCTTAAACAACTGTCAGCTGGGTATCAGGTTCCTCTGGGGTCAGTCTTATATAATTGTTATATTTTCCTGTATAAATTAATCTTTTTGCACCTTGTCAGTTAATGCAAGCAAAGTTGTCTTGTTTCATCAGTATGTACAAGTCTGTAACTATGGGCAGCTCTGCATTATCTGTCCATTTTAAAGTATTGGAAGCCTAGTAATATCAGAGCTCCACCAATACATTCAGCAATGACAATCATATCAACTGATCTAACAAGTGTAGCACAGGAGAAAGACAAAATCATATCCCTGAAGTCACACTGAGGCTTTCTGAAAGCAGCAAGACTTCTTGCTCTTTCAGTTGCAGTGATGCAAGCCACTACTTGCACCATAGGTTCTTAGGCTAATCGACAGGATTAGTGTGACAGGATTCAACTGGCTATCATAAACACCTACAATTTATTATTAGTCTCTGCCAACCTTTCATTTCAAAATGTAATATGGTCATAAGCGTTTTTGTAATTCTAGTTATATAGATTCTATTTATGGGGTTAAATGGTGCAGTACAGGGACCATGGCACCTAGGTTTGACTAGAACACGCTGCTATAATACTGCACTAAAGCTGGCTATTACTTCCTTTTACAGGGCTTGGTATGTGCTGGAATGGCTGATATGACGAGGCCAGCAGAAAAACTCAGTACATCACAATCTGCTGTGCTAATGGCTACAGGTATGGTATATGCTCATTTTGCTGTTAACTAGCTTTTGAAGGGAAAAACCCCTTGAACTTAAAGACAAAACAAAACCCACCCAGGGTATAAATTAATTGGTTAATGTAGTGTGTCACTTTCTAAAAGATTTCAAGACATCTGCTTGGTGTTACAACTTTTCAAAAGTGTTAAATTTACAATAACTTTGCATGCCTCTAACAAGAACTTCAAATGCATTTGCTTGATCCAGTGAGAACTAGTTTAGCAACATTCCACAGCATTTATAAAAGTCACAATAAGAGTGAAGTACAGTATAAAATTTGTTGCTAAACAGCAGTTTGAAATTTAATTTTATTGCAATATGTGTTTTACTGTACAGAGGCAGCATACTTAGGTTTGCATACATAGGTCTTAGTTTATTGCTTTACTGTTAGTGACTTTCTTGGGCCAAGGGTTTCCACTCGGCTCAGCTCTTTTGCTGGGTAATTATTACACTATTCTGACATATGGCCTAAATAAAATCTGATCGCTTCTGTTAGACCTTGAGCTCATTCAATGTCAATCAAAACCCTGTGCATAGGTGGTATGTGCATGGCTGGGTGGCAGAGCTCTTCTAGAATATGGCACTCTTTTTCCTGCCTATTCAGACAATAAGGAAACCTTGCTTGTATTTATTAATTGCATTTATATCCCATCTTTTCTCCAAGGAGTTTAGGGTGGTATTTAATCCCATATAATCCCCACAACAACCCCGTGAAGTAGGTAGGCTATCTACCCACGGTCACCCAGCGAGCTTCATGGTTGAGTGGGGATTCGAACCCTGGTCTCCCAGGTCATAGTCCAACACTCTAATCACTCCGCTACACTGGCCACTTCACCACATTGGCTACATATTCAGTCTGCTGATAATAGAAGTTGTGGAGGCAAGAACGATTGATTTGCTTCCATGTAGTGCATTTTGGATTGGGATGCCAGTTCTAAGTATTGCCATCTTCCATGTTATAAACAATGCATAGGAAAAATCATGAGATTCTTATAATTGCATCATAAACAGCTGAGAATATACACTCAAATGGAATGGCATACACCATGTGTAGATACAACTTTTCTTCTAATTTGAACATCTGTCATTTTTTACCTTTAAGTACTAATAAAACTACTTGATATTGAATATTTCCTTTCTTTATGATCTAACAGGTCTTATCTGGTCAAGATACTCTCTTGTTATTATTCCTAAAAACTGGGGTCTCTTTACGGTTAATTTCTTCGTTGGCTGTGCTGGTGGCTCACAGTTGTACCGTATATGGAGGTAGGTTTTGCAAATAGGTAAGAAGGATTTCAATTATGGCTTATTCTAGGATCTGTTCTTCAGACTGGCTGAGGCTTTCTGTGTTCAGGTTTGGCAGTCTTCTTCCTGGCATGACTAATTTACTTCAGCAGTGCATGAAACATATTCAGAAGATGCTTTTTTCTGTTATGTAGAAAAGATGCTGAATCTTCTCATCGCATTACTTAAGGCACGGTAACTGAAAGGGGGTTGTTCCACACCTTTCCCTGTGAGCCTGCTAGTCCAAGCTATCATATTTATTTACCAGTATTCCAGCTTATTTGGTTTGTACAGTGGGAGACATATGCTCTAGAAATCCCAGTAGCTATCTCTGCCAGACTCTTAAACCCTTCTGTGCTGCTTATCTCATCCTACCTGCTTCCTTCCCCATCTGCAGTAACTGACCTATATGAATTAGGGAGCACACAACCCTCTCCTCCCTTTAGCAATTCTTGTGGGATAACCCACACCATAAAATCCTTGAGCCTTGAACTAAGATATAAACTGGTAGTCCTCTGACTGCCCTTCCAAGCCTCTGCAGATTGAGGAACACTGTCTTGAGAGCATGCAGATGCACAGCACAAGTGCTGCCCTGCCTGTCCTGCCAAAACATAAATTACAGAGTGGTTGAACAAGGTGTTTTGCCCTTCTGGGTTGGGTTAGAAAGACTGAAGCGCTATTCCTCACTGATCTGAACCACCAACAGTTATATTTAAATCCTAGTAAAATAGATCACTATTGGGTGTACACAGTGATCATCGCTCCAGCTTCTAGGCGACATTAAGATTATCAGCAGGAGTATTTCATCCATCTTTACTATAGCAGAGGCAGAGTTAATAGGAAGAGGAGATTTGGTCCATACCAAGTCAACACCTTGAATTGCACTGCAGGCAAATTCAAACAAATACAGGTCAGCTGTAATATCCTTTAAGATCACCCACTCACATTCTCCAAACTTTTATATTAATGTATCTTCACAGAAGAGGATTTGCCCTCCTCCTTGCTGTTGTCAACAGTGATTCAGACTGTCTTGACCTTGGCAATGAGCTGAGCACATACCCCCAAATTATATCTGGGAGCATAGCAGGTAATTCTTTCCAGTGCAGGCATAAAGTCCTGAACACTGGAGAAGCTAAAACATGTACCTTAAACCTCTAATGCAGGGGTGAAGAACCTCCAGCTTCCAGGCCAATCATGGCCCCACAAGAGGTCCAACTTGGCACCTGAGGCCATTTTTCCCAATCCACACCCACCCAGCAGTTGATGTTGCTAGTGAGGGCTGACATTTGAAGTTCCACTCGCAGCTGCCCTTCAGCTGATGGGCTGATCAGAACATGCCCTCCACCCTTCAAACCACAGAGGTCTGCAGTAGAAGCATAGAGGGGGTCATTTGAAGGCACACACCCATCCTGGGCAGATCAAAGTGTGCCTTCAGGTTCACTTTGAAGTCCTAGGGCTTCAGAGGGAAGCATCACCTGATGTTACTGTGTCTTCTGGTGATTAACAAGTGGGAGGACCTGCCCACCTGTCAAGTTCCCCACCTGCTCTAATGGGACATGGCAATAGCTTTCTGAATTGTAACAGTGATTTATCTTTTCTGACAGGTACAATCAAACGCTCAAAGCCAAGGAATTGGAGAAGTAGCAGTAGAAATTGAATCTCAACTTTTCAGCAGTAAAACAATTTCCCAAGGGACATCGTTTTGGACTTCCTCAGTTGCCCAGTGTGAATTTTTACTAAAGCTGGTAGAACATGCTTTTTTTCTATAAGTTTAGAAAGCAATCTCTTCACATTGAAATAAAACCTTCAATTACACAAGTACAGTATATTTTTCATGATGCACCACAGCCAGCATAAATGCAGCATTCTTAATATAGCAAGTGTCAACAGCCCGATTCAATTGGTCCTATTCAGTTCTGTCAACTCAGTCACCAATCCCAGTCAAAGCTTGGCATTCTAACAGTTTACTAAAAGTAACTATCTACAATAGAGGTCGGAACGTTTTTGGCTTGCTGTGCCAGATCATCACCTATCCATCAGTCATTGGATGCCATGATGTCAGGTGACTGACAGGTAGGTTGTCCTGCCCACCTGTCAAAGTTGACCTGTAGTGGAGAATGGCATGTTTTGCCAGTGCACTCCCCAGAGGGAACAGGCTGGTGAAGCAGCACCTAGCAGGATTATCCACGCACACACTAATGCCACCCAATGATGATAGCTGATGGGCAGGAAGGCATGCTTGGGGGGGGAAATGGCATTTTTGGCCAAGATAAGCCTGTAGGCAGAAGTTCCCCAACCCTCTTTAAGACTTAACCCAGTAATGTTGCAAAACTAAATTTTAAGAATCTAGCCTAAATAGAAGCTATTTATGTTATAATTTAGAGTGGCAGATACTGAGAACTAAAAAACCCAATATGGGTTAAATCCTATGCTGCTGACAGTGCTCACTGTAGTGCTCGGGCAAAGGTTATCATATGAAGCCCAAACTAGACACCAGCTTGGCTCCTAAGATTTGTGAGCAGTGGTTCTGGTTGCAGAATATCCCTTCCTTCAAAGCTGCTTTTGAGGGGTCAGGAAGCCACCCCTTTCTATTTATTATTTGATTTATATCCCGCCCTTCCTCCCAGCAGGTAGCATGGATGGGGATGCAGCTGTTGGGCAAGAGGATTTGTGATAAGACATACACACAACTCTTTGGCAAGTGGAACTGTCTTCTATTGGACCACAGATTCACTTTTTTTCATGCGAAGTCATGACTAAGAAAATGGTATAAGTGTTGAAGATGGGAAGTACTTAAATTTTTAATATGTATTGTACCTGGTGTGATTTCTCCACTTGCAGTACAGAAGATAAACTGATTATATCAAAACTGGTATCTACAGATGTCAGAGCAGTCGAAGGAACATTGGTCACGTTTCTAGAGTATATAATCTGTGGATTACAACAACCTTAAAATACAACCAGAATTAAAAAATAGAATGGGTCCTAAAAATATATGTCTCGGGTGTCAAAGGCCAGGGTAAAGAGGTGTATCTTCAGCAGTTGCCTAAAGCGGTACAGCGAGGTTGCCAGACGCACCTTGGTGGGGAGGGAGTTCCACAGAATGCCCTCTCCCAGGCTACCACCCCCTGAGCTTCTGAGGGTGGTGGAACTACTGAAAGGGCTCCCTCTGCTGATCTAAACAAGAAGGTCTGTCAGGAAGGAGGTGGCCTTTCAAATATTTGGGATCCAAGTTGCCCTGGACTCCTGCCGAGAGGAAGGGCAGGATATATATCAAATAATAAATAAATAGGTCTGGGGCTTTAAACACCAGCGTGAGTACCTTAAATTGGCCCCACAAGCGAACTGGCAACCAGTGCAGTTGTTTGCATTGTATGATATCTAAAAGCAACCCCAGCCAGTAATCTGGCTGCTACATTTTGGACCAGTTGAAGTTTCTGAGTCATCTTCAAGGGCAGCCCCAAGCAGAGCGCATTACAATAATCTAGTCTGGAAATTACCAGAGCATGGAGTACAGTGGCCAAGTCATCTCTATCCAAAAGGGGCTGGAGCTGCAAAAGGCATTCCTCGCCTCCTGTGCTTCCAGTGACAATGTTAGATCCAGGAGTACCCTCAAGCTGTGGATCTGCTCCTTCCAGAGGAGTGCAACCCCATCCAGAACATGCCATCTTTCCACAACTAGGACATGAGAACTCTGGACACATAACACCCGTCTTTTCAGAATTAAAAAATAGAGTGGGTCCTAAAAATGTATGTCTCACGTGTCAAAGACTAGGATAAAGAGGTGCATCTTCAGCAGTCACCTAAAGATGCACAGCAAGGTTGCCAACCTCAATTTATTGGCCCACATCCAGCCCATCACTGCTTCAAAGCACTGGTCCAGCACTTCCAACTGCTTCTCTTGATTTAGATGGAACAGAGATAGAGTTGAATGATAGAGTGGGTCCTAAAAATGTATGTCTCACGTGTCAAAGACTAGGATAAAGAGGTGCATCTTCAGCAGTCACCTAAAGATGCACAGCAAGGTTGCCAACCTCAATTTATTGGCCCACATCCAGCCCATCACTGCTTCAAAGCACTGGTCCAGCACTTCCAACTGCTTCTCTTGATTTAGATGGAACAGAGATAGAGTTGAATGGAGGACAAGATGGAACCTTGTGCAACACCACAGGACAGCTCCCATAGTGCCAAACAGTAGCCTCCTAATGGTATTTTTTGGAAGTAGCCCTGGAGGTATGAGTGGAACCACTGAAGCAGTGACCTCAATCCCCACCTCCCTGAAACACTCCAAAAGGACACTGTGATCAACAGTATAAAAAACTGCTGAGAGGTCAAGGAGAATGAGCAGGGTCACAATTCCCCCCTCTCCCAACAGGTGTCATCAATCAGGGCAACCAAGGCAGTTTCAGTGCCATGGCCAGGCCTGAAGCAAGACTAGAATTAATCTAAGTAGTCAGTTCCCTCCAAGCATGCTTGAAGCTGAACCACCATATTCTCAAGCACCTTGCCCAAAAAGGGGATATTTGCCACTGTGTGATAGCTGTTTAACACTTCTGGGCCCAAGGAGGTCTCCTTATGGAGGGGATGCACTACCACCTCCTTCCAGACAGATTTATCATTATCATTATTATTATTATTATTACACTATTTGATTTATATTCCACCCTTCCTCCCAGTAGGAGCCTAGGGTGGCAAATAAAAGCACTAAAAACTCTCTTAAAACATCATAAAAACAAACTTTAAAATATATTAAAACAATTTTTTTAAAGCTTTAAAAGCATATTAAAGAGCAGATTGTACCTCCTCCTCCAGTGACGCATGAATCACTCCCTGGACCCACCAGTCAACCCTCTACGGCTAGCTCTGTGAAGCCAAGAAGGGCAAGAGACAAGGGGGCAGGTGGTCAGCCACAGTTCTTCAAGCAGCTTATCCATAAGCCACAATAATTGAAACTGATCCAGTATAGATGGAACAGACAGTGTTCTGGACACCACAGGACTTGCTCTAACTGCGGCATCCAACTGTCTGAATCTGCAAAATTTTGTCCCTGAAGTGCCTTGCAAAGTTGTTATAGCAGGACTCCAAGGGTGTCAGAGCAATGCTGTCTTGGCCAGATAACAAAAGCCCATTCACCACTCAAAAAAGCTCTGCTAGGGCTACTTGTGGACCCAACAATGGCAAAGAAGTATGCTTTCTTCAGCACCATCACCACTGCCATGTGTAACCTTACCCCTGTTTGGTCAGGTTCGGACCAACATCTATGCCACCTGTGCTCCAGCTGCCAACCTTCCTGTTTCATTGCATGCAGATCACTGCTCCACAACGATGGCACTCGGAAGCAATCGTGTCAATAACTCTATTTATCTCACCATTGCACAGTGAGAAAAGAGCCTCAACAGGCACACCAGCCATACCAGCCAGAAAATCCCCCAGAGCATTCAGGAATCCATCAGATTCCATAAGTCTCTGAAGGTGGACCATCTCAATGAGTCCCCCACCTTTGCAGAGTCGAGTAGCTACATTCAGCCCAACCTTTACCAGAGAATGGTCCGTCCATGACAAAAAACTCATAATAAGTCCCCCTATCAATGGAGTACTACCAATCCGCTCTTAGGCAAAGACCAGGTCAAGTATATGCCCTGCTACAGGTGTTGGGCCACTGATGTATTAAGACAGCCCCATGGTTGTCATAGATACCCATGAAATCCCAAGCTGGCCCATTTGAGGCAGCCCAACCTCTTCTGTACATTCCTATTATACTAGGTGATTGGCTGTTTTTGAGCCTTGCGGAGGTTTTGTTGTACTAACTGCATCATGCCTTCTGGTTTGGCCCTGAACACAAAAACAATCTACCACTGATGTTTTCTGTTCAGCCAAACCCCCCAAGACTCTCTTAATAATTGCAGAGGAACCACTAGCTGTTTCACTGGCTCACTGTTATGGTATCTCTCCTTGGGCATCTATAGTCTATACAATCCCTTCTTTCACAATTTGCTCCTTTATAAGCTCAGAAAAAGTTTTTTCCTCACTTAAGACCTGCTCCCTGATTGTTTTTAAGCTGGTATCATTATCTAAATGTAAATGTGCTGTCTTCAAGTCGATTCTGACTTATGGCGACCCTATGAATAGGGTTTTCATGAGGCTAAGAGGCAGTGACTGGCCCAAGGTCACCCAGTGAGCTTCATGGCTATGTGGGGATTCGAACCCTGGTCTCCAACACCTTAACCACTATACCACACTGGCTCTACCTCCTGCTTAAAAACTTGGATTTCACAGAAGCCTTGTACTGGGAGTTCTGTCATAATGGATTCTGCTTGTCCCTCTACAGAGGACCCAACAGTAACCATTTGGTCATTCAGACCAGCAGGTTCCGTCTCAGGCAAATAGGATACAATGTCACCCAGGCTCTGTGCTTCTGACTCTGAGCAGCCTTGGTCTTTTGCCCCCTGGTGATCATGTATATCTTTTCTCCTGCTCCCATAATATCTCTAAGATCACAGGCTCATCCTATTCTGAATTAATTCCATCCTGAAAAACACACTGCTTGCCCCTCCAAAAAACTTTCACTCTAGCCAATGGGATGTCATTTGAAGCCCCCCCCCAACTCCTTTAATTTTTATGGTCTCATTGGGAACCAGATTTGAGGTGGCAATAAGGTCTTCTCTAACCAGATTAAGTTCTGCTCCAGTGTCTAGGACAGCCCAGTACTTAGTACCATTTACTAGAACTTTCTCCCTCAGGCCAGTATCAAATTCATTGGCTTTCTCAAGTCTCACTTCACAGTAGCAAACTGCCTGTGAGGACTCTGAAGTGGATTCTATAGTTTTACACAATTTTACTAAAACTTGGGGTGCTAGGTGTCTTTGTTGTCTCTGGACATGCATACTGTAGGTGACCAGGCTTTTTACATTTATAGCAAACTCTGGTCATCCCTATTAAACGCAGGCTTGAACTGACACTGTTCGAGCCTCATTCACCACATTCACACTGGTTTTAGTTTGCAAACTGTTTTCCTTAGGCTTTGACTGTTCCCTTTTCAGGCCCATATTGTGCTCTCTGTGTTCAGCTAGTTTATAACAGTTCTCCCTGAATAGTTTGCCTGACCCTTCCCCTCTGCTCAAGGCTAACCCGTCTGACAACTCAGCAGCCTCCTGACCATTCCGGGGTTCTCTATCCCTCACAATTAAGCAAATTTCTGAGGGAAGTTGGTAAAGAAATTGATCCAGTATCATCAAATCCCTTATACCTTCCTTGGTGTTTGCATTAGCACTGCCCCCATTTGTCATATCCAAGATTACCTCCGCCAGCTCAGCTAGGAAGGTTGTATCACAGCGGGGTGGATGGTACATTAACATCATCCCCATTCTGGCTGGCTGGCTCAACACCACAAACAATCCCTCAAACCCAGCCACAAGTGCAGACTGGTCTCTTGGTGAGAGGGATGGTAAGTTTATGGATGATTGCAACTTCGTCTCCCTGTCCCTTTGACCTGGAATAGTACTGCACCAAATACCCAGGCAGACACAGCCGGATTAGTATTGTGCCACAGAGCTCATCCATCCAGGTCTCAGTTATACATGCCAAGTCTGCATCCTCACCCACAATCAAATTGTAGATGACAGATGTTTTATTTTGGACAGACCTGGTATTTAACACCACCAACACAAGGCCAGGCGGTTGGCTAAGCAGCATCCCCAAATATACTAAATTCTGTATTAAAAAAGCTTCCAGACATCAAATGCCCACTATGTGCTCATGGTAATCTAAGGTCACAATAGCATCACACCTACCCTAGTATATAGTAAAAAGTTGTGTATCCCTTAGTGCAGCCTTTTCCAACCAGTGTGCCTCCAGATGTTGTTGGACCACAACTCCCATCAGTCTCAGCCAGCATTGCCAATGGTCAGGAAAGATGGGAGTTGTGGTCCAACATCTGGAGGCACACTGGTTGGGAAAGGCTGCCTTAGTGTATGTTTGGCCCTAAAAAGGTTGAAAACAACTGGTACTCTTCCCTTTTGAAAATGTATTTTACAACTGACCAGACCTATTCAGCTAAATTGGGGGTAACACAATGTTCTCTAGTTGATGTTGGACTGCAGGATTCATAAGCCCGTCAGCATGGTCAATGGTTTAGAGGTGATGAGATTTGCAGTCCTGCAACATCTGGAGGGCACCAGATTATTTAGCACAGGGAAATCAGTCACAGCTTTTGTAGTAAATAGAGAATTGTAAAAATGTGGCCCTAGCCCACTTCATTCCCTTTAGTGTGGTCTAGGTCAGCCTTTCCTAAGCTGGTGCCTGCTAGGTGTTATAGACCAACAATGAGCTCACCTTAGGCTTTTATAATCAACTTTTTTTTTTAGTACAACCCTGAGATTCACTATCTGCAGTTAGGTGTTGTATTCAATGTAACACTAAGGTTCCATCAGCCCAAGGATTTCTCCATATACAATGGAACAATCTCCCCCTCTTCTTTCCCCAAATCTGGTCTTGGGGCTCTTCCAAGCCTCCAGAGCAGATTTGGGGATGTTGTGGGGTGTATGCAGGAGTTTCCTTATCCTAGCGCAAGTGGAAAAAGTTAATTGAATACCACCCTAGGTGTAGTAAGCCATATAAAAAATTAAACAATTCTAAACATAGAACTAGAGCTCATAGTTCTTCCACACATATCCACTTCTGATGTGCCTTACTCAGCTTTATTTCATCAGCATAATTTAAAGAGTTATTTGTTCTTGCTGTTAATTAACTAGGAGTCAGAAATCCTTGCTAATCTATTTCAAGTCACCCAGAAATCTAGCTTCTGATTACAATCCCATATTGTCCTTTACTGTTGTCCATGATGGTTGAAGCTGAGAGGAGTTAAGAGTCTACCTTTTAAAGGGCACCGGACTGGGGGCTGGTCTAGATAAGTATTTTGAATAGTGAAAAGGTGCCATATACTTTTAAAGACCTCTGGCATAGCAAAAGCAAAACTAGTTAAATTTATACTTAATTATAACCAGCTAGTGCTGTTTGAGAGACAAAGGTTATTAGTACTTGTGTTGTAAACTTGGGTCTGTAAGATGCCTTTTCATAGTGATTAAGATCAAGCTGTAACAGTTCAAGTTGAAACCCTATCACCTGCTTTTTACATTTACAGTAGGGCCCCGCTTTACGGAGCTTCACTTTAAGGCGCTTTGCTAATGCGGCGGTCTCAATTAGATGCAATTAGACTAAAGCCCCACTCATACGGCGCTTGTTCCACTTTTACGGCGGTTTTCGAGCATCGTGCGCCATTCTATTCAATGAGTTCCTCTTTACAGCGGTTTTTGCTTTACAGCGGAGGCCCGGAATGTAACCTGCCATATGAGTGGGGCCCTACTGTATTATAAAAAGCATCTCCTTAATTCTAAAATAAGATATTTAACATGGCTTTTATCCTGTGATAAAATAACACATCCCAGATTAGACTGTTGATAGTTGATGCCCTTCCCCCCCCCCCCGGTGATCAGGGCAATATGTCAGTGCCCAAGGTAGTTCTTTGTTACTCAGCAGGAAAAGTATAATGGTATAAAACAAGTATATACACATGTGAAATTTTAGAACAGGGATAGGGAATTGGTGGCCCCCAGTTGTTGTACTACAATTCCCATCAGCCCCCACCATGCTGCCTAGGGCTGATGGGAGTTAGAATCCAACATCTGGGAGGGCCACAGGTTTCCATTTCTTTTTTTAAAGGTTACAGACTTCAGGCTTTGCTTGCTTTTCTAAAGACACTTCCCTGCTTATGTTAGTGTGTCTTACCACAGATAGTTAAGGAACAGATTCACAAAACCCCTAACACTTAAGGTATTTTCCTTACACAAACTGAGGCTAAGGAAGAGCTTGTCCTACACACTGAGAATATCTTTTTGTGGTGTAGTAGGAACAATCCTGCAATGCTGCAGAAATCGCTCTATCCCAACATAAATTTTATAGTGTGTCTGCATTAGCATGAGAAAAATTCATACAACTGAGGGGGTTTGATCCAAATCTAAGTAGATTTTAATAGAACAGTTTGGTACTCTTTCAAGCTGTTCAGTAACTGCTTAGGCAATCACATTGTTTCTAAATATTTCAGTTTTAAGAGCTACTTGTTCTTTTAATACTAGAAGAGACAGAAGCAGCCTTGCTTTTATAACTAAGGGAGATTAGGACAGTAATAATGATATTTGTTTTATGATTGGTGATGTCACTGAAACTTGAATTTAGTTCATAAGTCAAATCTAGTACATTTGTTGGATCAAAGTCAGGACTCATATGTTCCAGAATTACAAACTTTAATATTTTCATAATTCAAGCACATCAGTTACCAGTTAATTTATATTTCTTGTGCCTGCATGGTCTTCTTAGGGATGGGAGTTCTCAGTAAATGTATAGTATACGAGGTAGTCTGATGGCTCTAACAATTTTAGTGCAGAAAACTAGCACCTTTAATTTCCTTTATTAAAAGGTAAAAAAAGTTTTTATAATCCTCAGACTACTTTATCTTGCTGTAAATTGAGATCTGAAAACACTTTGAAATCTGGTAACAGACATTTTTACTTCATTTATAATACTGGATTTGTAACTGAGCGAGCAAATTGTTAGTTTGGATGGGGTCAATTTGCTCACTGTTCTTCAACCTTGGGTCCCCAGATGCATCATCCTTGGCCATTGGCTAAGCTGGGTATAGTCGATGGGAGCTGTAGTCCAACAACATCTGGGGATCCAAGGTTGAAGAACAGTGTACAAGGTACAGAAGGAGGTATAACCACAGGTCAATGGAAAAGCATGTGAGCAGTCAAGGGCTACTCCTGAAGTTACACAGACAGTACTACATTGAACACTTGCAGTCCAAGTTGAATTCTGTCTTTGTAGCATAAGTGTGTAAAAGGCAATGGTATTTCAATATCTTGACACTTGACAAATTATGAAACGCACAACAGACCACTAATGGAAAAAGTGTATTAAAATATTCACAAGAGTACAATAGAAACATGTAAATATCCAATGTGATGTGTGTCAATTAAAAGCACGTCAAAACAAGTTGTATACTACCACTAGTTCTTGCTTTAACTTTACAAAGACCATGTAGAATATAATCCCTTCCCCAAAATTATACACCTATTTTATAGGTGTTTGCCGTGTTCGCCCCTCCCCTCCAATCTAGCAGCATCATAGCATGGTGTCCTCATAGTGGTGCTTTTCAGAAGGTAGCCAATTGACCGAGTCCTTTCTGCTCTATGCAGCAGCTGCTTTTGAGAAAGTAGGGAAGGGAGGAAAGGAGACTGTACAATTTAATACAAAATGCAATTCCAGTTTTTAAAAAGTGCAGAAACAAAGTAGAAAACGGCTCAGTAGCTGCATTGTGAGGAGTTGTATAGAACCAAAGGGAGGTCTTGAGAAGGAGGTTCACGGGTTGGGGAATTAAGGTTTACAAGTGGGAGTCCTTTGTTGGATGTTGATTGCCTTTCACAGAAAAGGGCAACTAAATTCAGCACCATAGGAAAAACTGCCCTTTCACATGCTGAGGTGTCTCCTAGATTTTAACTAGGAAACAGTTTTAATAAAGGGGGGGGGGCAAATGCAACTTCTACCCATCATACACAAATAGAAAAAATATGGTTTTAAAAGGCTTGACAGATACAAGAATGCTAAACTCTGAACAAGACTTAACAGACTTCAAGGCTCATCTGTTGATGATTGAACACCTGCTCACTTCACCAGAACAACTGACTGTACACAGAATGGAAAGCCTTTGGAGTTTTATGAATACAGAGCAAGTTACAAGACAGATGGTCACCTCAACTACTTCAAAAAATTAAGACAAAACAGTTTTAGTTTCTCTATCCACACAATGAAATGTTGATATTGCAGACCCACAAAGCACTCTAGCAAGAGACAAAGCTTCATGAACAAATAAGATATAACTGCTATAATCTGAAAGATCTTGAACTCCTTCCCCAAACCCTATTGAATAAAAACATTCTATTTACTCAGACATGGTTATTTGCCATGCAGAACCTCTAATAAGCAATGTTCCAAGAGCTATTTAGATGAGAAGGATGCACCTGTTATCAAGTCAAAACTTAGTAGCAACAATAGCCTCTACTTGCCTTCCCTAAAAAAGGGGCAATCCACTTCCATTAAAATTGATGGCAAACTGATTTTAATAGGGTTAGACCACACTTTTAAGTTAGAAAATACACTATTTACAAATGAGATTATAGCATATGGATTATTCTTCAGACAGATGTTAAGGGATGCCAATCCACAGGATGCCACCATTTCTCCCAGCATTGAGGTCTTATCTTGAACAGCTACTTGGTCACACTTATTCCAGTTTTGCAGGGTCAAGCAGTGTCCAGGTCACAAAGCCTCTGCTGGGAAAAATGTAGCCCCTTTATGGTTCCTGTGTTTGCTAAGCAGTCTACTCTGAATATGGTAATAAGGAGCAGCACATTAATGGGGATGAGAGGACAATGAACCAAAATTCTCTCCTACATTCTAAACCATATTCAAGCTCTTCTAAAATGTTGAGAAACTGGAGACAAAGGATCAGTTCTGAGTTTACATAGAGCAATCCCTATGGGTCATCAGGCTACCAGCACCAGTTGCTGATTACACAAGGTGTCAAGAGAATTACTATGAGGTAAAGATGAAGGAACAAAGAAAAAATACTGACTTGCTTTCCTAGTTATAAGGTGCTGGAATTAAAAGATTCTCTCAAGTTCTAGAAGATTCTACAAAGCCTTGAATAATAAACTGTTTGCTTCCCTATGACTGCAACTGACTCCTACATAGCTCATTTAGCTACAAGCATTCACAAGTAGCTGTGATTAGCATCAAATCATAGTATGGAGAACAGTTGCTCATTAAAATTTGAAGAATGCCTTTCTATTAAATAATTTTCTGACACTCCTCTAGTTTGCATATATCACGCAGAAAAATAGTTACAGAGCAATTGTGAGCCATGGCAAACACTTGTACTGCAGTAGGCAAGAAATCCACCCTTGTGCTTTTATTGCTCCTCCTAATGACAATCTATGCACTCTTCCCATTAAGCTATATACATAACAAAGCTTCCTCCATGCAGCACAACATACATTACAAGAGGTAGTTCCAAAGCAGGGGTGGCCCAACTTCTACCCTGTGTAGTCTATATTTGTTTTTACTAGAATCCTTACAATCCACTGATGTGGTTTACATGTATAAAGCAAGAATGCATATTCAGGATCTCGTAACAGTTAAGGCATAACTTATCTGTATTATGTGATCCTTTTGCTTAAGAGCACAAGGTGTGCTATATCAGACCACACTCCAACTAGTCCAAAGTTCCTTGCAAAAATCTCAGCAACCCACCAGAGCAGTACTGGAGAAACTTTAAAAAGCATCTGAAGTTTTTTGTGTTTTTCCCACTGAAGAACAGAATGTCAAAAGGAATTAAACAGGCTTCTTTCAACACAGAAACACTCCATGAGCATTAAAAGAGCAGCATCATAAAACTAAGCCTTCTAAAAAAAGTATGTGGATGTATTCAGATTAGCATTGTCACATTTGATTTACTTTTGTCCCTTACTGTCCATGACAAATCTTCACAAATTTCTCATTCATTTGCACTTCTGTATCCTGCAATGTTAACGTTTGTGGGGAGTTTCTAAGATGATGAATTTGTGCAAATGGACTTTTGTTACCTCCCTACTAGCCCTAATAAATTACATGCTGCATGCAAAACCAGTTGATGGAGGTGGGGAAACAGAGGATTTGAAACTAATAATGACTCAGTCAATTTCATTTGGCTTTGCAGGGTTCTGACTGGCCAGCCTTGGGAATGATCATAAGGCCACCTTTCACATTTTTTTATACTTAAAAAAAATATCACTGGGCAATTGTATGAGCAGATAAACATGCAAGGGCCTTGGAAGGAAAAGAAAATAAGCAGACAGCCCGTCCGAAACATTAGTTTGGGGCAAGGATGGAGGGAGAGAACAGCAGGTGATTCAGAGTTTGTGTGTCATTTGTGTGTTAACCCAATAGCAAAGAAAATCCACAGCCATTCCTGTATGAAGGTAAATCTATCTGTGATCTGAGAATTAGTGAAACAGGAAGTTTGCCATTGTCCTGTTCCATCATACTTCATGGCTTCCATGAAGCACATTTCTCCATGGCAATAGAATTAGACAAAACAATAAGAGATAGCTAACTTCTGTTACTTTTTGCAACTGCTGCATCTCTATCAGCCTTGTTTTATTTACTAAAAGTAGACCAATGTGAGAGTTTTACAGGAAGCTATACCAGGATCAAATAGAACAGTGGTTCCCAACCTTTACGAGCACGGGACCCCCTTTATAAGCTGAATTTTTTTTGTGACCCCCTCCCCCCAGGGAGACAGGCTGGCTGCCAGGAAGGAAGGGGGAAACCAGCCTTTCTTTGCAGGCTGGCTTCTTTTTGCTTCACAAAAAGCCCTCTCCTCTCATTCTAAGTAAGGGCGTTGCCAGTAGCGGCAGTGCAAGGAGACAGCAATCAGGGATAGTAATCCCCTCTTCCTCCTGGTAGCTCCACCCTCAGCCTCCTTTGGCATCTGCCATGTATTTTATAGGCAGATGCCTGCCCTTAGTGCGTCTGAAAGATGCTCTGGCGCCTCAGCAAAAGGCCTCCCCTCTTGTTTGGAGCAAGGGAGAGGTGTCATCTGCAGCGGCAGTGAAAAGCAGACAGTGTAGAAGGAGTGAAGACTTTTTAAAAAATTAATAAATAATTCATTTCTTTACTGTTCACGGCCCCCTCTGGATTACTTCGCGGGCCCCCCTGGGGGTCCCGGCCCCCAGGTTGAGAACCACTGAAATAGAACAAAACAGGGTAGTTATCAGTGAACTTGTTAAAAAAATAATTAATGTCACCTTTATTGCAGGAAAATCACTAGACCCATAAAAGTTATTTTTAAATACAGAAGGAAATAAAACTAAAAGGGACTTCTTAATGCTATATTATAAAGATTGCCGACTGAAAATGCCTAAAAACTATTTTGTTTATGGGGGACTGCACTGAAAAGAAACTAATATTAGTTAATGTCCTGAAGACAGAATTTTGCCTTCAGTCAATAGATAAGGCTGGGAACGAAAGCCAAGAGTGGGCTGTTTTTCTCCTCTATGGAAAGAGGTAACTGGGCATCGGGAGTGACGTAAGAAAAAGTGTGGAAAGCACCTGATCAGGAAAAAGGAATCATGATGCAGAAACAGTTCTCCTCAAGTCCATTTCATCAAAAGAAATAAATCCTGTAAAAAAACAAGTATCAAAGCCATTAAAATATCCAGGAATTTTCCAGTTTTTCCGTAGAACAATTAAGACAAATTTCTTAAAGGTGTTATATGAATATTTGCTTTCTTCCTCTTATCCTAGATACAAAAAAAATATTGGCAATTTATAAGCAGAATTCTTATACTTCAACATGCAACATTGGTCTCATTTCTGTACGATTAAATAGACTATTTACACACAATACATATATAATCTCTTTCTCTCTGTATGCACATGCATTGGTCCTAGCCTAGGCATCAAAGGCCACATGTGAGTTCTCTGGGTCAATTTTCTTCAAGCGATTCCAGTTTGAATTTTTGTTTAGCTTTGGGTTGGTTGGGATTTCCTCAGTTCTTCCGAATGTCAGCATAGACCACAGACTCTGACTTGTTGATCTTGTCGCTGTAATGCCCTCCAGAGTGATCTAACTGTGCATAAATTACTGGGCCCTAAAAAAACAGAAAAAAATAGTGTAAGCAAACTGAGGAAAGAGCATGTTTTTTTCATCACATTGCTGGCAGACAGCATCTACTAAAACAGTGTAAAACCGAAAATAATTTATAAGTTAGAAAGCTAAAGCAACCTCAGAGCATGTTATAAGGATCAGCAGATTAGTGTTTTGACACGCATTTTTTCCTCTTTAATCTGTTGGGTCTACTTAAAGGCTATGCAAGTTAGTTTGATTTTTCTTGAAATTAATCTGCTGAAATAAGGTCCTGCAAAAACATCAGCAAATATTTTCTTATAGAAACCAGGCATTTCATTCTTCAGGAAGATGGAATTGCTTCTAGAAGGCAGAACCATGCAGTCAACAACAGTGCAGAGAACGGATTGAATTTTTTTCCAAGAGAGCACATCAAGCATTCACAGTCCTGCTAAAATCAACTCATTCAATATGCTCCATTTGTGCTGAATCAGATATCAGAGAGGGATGTATCACATCCAGCTGTATTTCTCTTGGGAACTGCTGTTATAAATAAAGATGACATGCCTGAATTTAAAATTCAGTTGGTCGCCTCGAGCAAATATGAGGTCAGAATAATACTCAAACTGCAGTTCAGCCTGAGTGATAAAGTTTAGATAATCACAACTCAGCTCAATAGCCAAGATACAAATTTGCTTTTTGGGCACACACACAGACCCTTTGCTCTTCTTTTAGCATAAGCTGGCAAACAAATCAGGAAGACTTCCATTAACTTCAGCCTCCTACAAAGTGGCCCTGCTTCAGGCAGCTGCCCCATAGGAGGTGGCTGCAGAGGAAGGCTCTGAAAGGGAGTCTCACCACCAGCCTCTGGTTGAAATGGACGAGGAAGAGTGCTGCCTTTGAGGGTGGAGGGAAGAGAGCTACCCAATTTTGCTGCTAGACTGTCCTTGATGTTCTTGAATGGACAACAACAACAACAACAACAACAACAACAACAACAACAACAACAACAACAACAACAACAACAACAACAACAACAACAACAACAACAACAACAACAACAACAACAACAACAACAACAACAACAACAACAACAACAACAACAACAACAACAACAACAACAACAACAACAACAACAACAACAACAACAACAACAACAACAACAACAACAACAACAACAACAACAACAACAACAACAACAACAACAACAACAACAACAACAACAACAACAACAACAACAACAGCTACTGCTACTGCTACTGCTACTGCTACTGCTACTGCTACTGCTACTGCTACTGCTACTGCTACTGCTACTGCTACTGCTACTTCAGTTAACCATATTTTCCTAGTTTAGATGGGGGGGAAAACAGCCACAGAACAAGCCAGGATACTAAGCCAACTTGAAATCATGGCTTACTATTCTGACTTATTTTTAACTATGGATTCCTGGTTCAGACAAAATGGGAAACTATAGTTAATGGAAGACTTCCTAGTTTCCAGCTTGCACTAAACGATGTGTGCGCACCCAAAAGACTAGTTTATATCTTGGCTTATTATGATAATCCAAACATGCTCTTTCTGAAATACTATCAAGTTTTAGGGATTTAGTACAGTAGGGCCCTGCTTTACAGCGCTTCGCTTTACAGCGTTGCGCTAATACAGCAGTTGTGAATTGTAGAAAGGCCCCGCTTTACAGCACTTGTTCCGCTTTTACGACGCTTTTTTGCCGCCGGGCGCCATTTTGGGTCAATGTAAGTCAATGGGATCCGCTTTACAGTGGTTTTCGCTTTACAGCGGGGATCTGGAACATAACCCGCTGTATGAGCGGGGCCCTACTGTATTTCTCTGTCTGCAAAGTCCACAAGGACATTGCAATTCAAGAAGTTCTTTAGAAAAAAACAAAACAAAAAAAGATTGTCTGGCAACTTTTACTCCTCTAGATGGTAGCAATATTCATGACATATCAAAAAAAAGACAAAAGCAACAAGGAGTTGAAAAATAATCTATAAGCATTTAAGTTTAATAAAATCATGTAGTCCACAAGGAATCAAGCTTTTAAGGAGGCATGTTCTTGGCAACACTCAAACCTAGAATTACATTCACCAATGTTTAGTTGGCCCTCCATTCTTTTCTCATGTCAGCCAGAACAACTCTCTTTGGAAATTTGCAATTTTAAAATGTCAGTACAGTTTAATTAAAAGGGAGAGAAAAGGAGTTGAGCCTGAAAACTCTGTCTAAGGAAAATACTTAAGTAAAATTGTGATTAGAGGATCAATAGTACAGCAAGAAAGCACTTTAGAGGAAAAAGATAGGTGTGAATGGATGGATAAGAAAAGTGGCCACATAATCTTCAACTGAAGACAGAGTTAAAATATGTCCAAAATATTTTTTTTTAAAAAATTGTAATATATCTTCCATTAGCTGCATAGTTCATCAGTGGTTTTCAATACCACAAACAGACCCAAGGCAACTTCTTGCAGAAGCTGCATGAATGAGTCATGCTCTGCACTTCCTGTTTACTTTACCAATGAATTTGTTGTCCTTTCAATGTAAGACTACAACTCTCTCACATCAACAGATGCTACTCTAAAGTCTCATGTCATGAGTTCCAGGAACTCAACCAGAAGAAAAGACAATAATTTTTTGTTCTATATCAAAGTACTGGCCTTTTTTTTTTAATCCTTTGAGTAATACAGGGTTCCTTGTTTAGAGGTGCCCTGCTAGCTCCTACAAAACAACAGACTGAAGGAAGAGAGGATTCAGATAACAAACATATGTTTGCCTGGAACATATGATGGTCCATCAAGAGATCACTAGTTTTATGCAGGAATTCAGAACATTTGTGAATTCATTATAAAAAATAATAATATTAGTGTGGTGTAGCGATTAAGGTTTTGGACTACGACATGGGAGATCAGGGTTCGTATCCCCACACAGCCATGAAGCTCACTGGGTGACCTTGGGCCAGTCACTGCCCCTCAGTCTCAGAGGAAGGCAATGGTAAACCCTCTCTGAATACCGCTTACCATGAAAACCCTATTCATAGGGTCACCATAAGTCGGAATCAACTTGAAGGCAGTCCAAATAAATAAAATAGTAGCTAGTTTAACTTGATGGAAAACATCATCTGGAGGTATTCCTCTGAAGAGTTCCTCACTGGGATGGACACCTTGTCTTGTTTTAAGATGTTCTGATAGCTTTCCAATGTTGGGGAAATATGCAGATTTTACCAAATGTATGTGTCCCATACAACAAAAGCATTGAGTGGTATACAGAACTACCTGCATATCAGAAAAAAGGAAGTATATGTGGGGCTTGGATGTTACAAGCAGAATGTTTAACATCTGAAATGGTATCTGTCTATTAGGGAAGCCCTCAGTTCAGATACAGAAGCACTCTTTGGAGCAGGACACAAGAGGGATACAGTCTTCTAATTTATCCATTATGTATTTAGGAATCTAGACAACCAGCCATATATGTATTAGATCTAGAAATAAGAAAACATTGATAATTACCACATTCAAAACGAACAAAACAAACAATATAGAGGAATAAGAACCACCAGCACATTTGGTTCCAGACAGACATGCACAGTTGTGAGTATTAGATGACATCTCAAATGAATTTACTGGTAAACACGAGAGTGAAAGCAAACCTGATGAGTAATCAGCCAGCATCAAGATGCAATAAGCCAAAACAAGACAACTTTCGTGCATGCTGTTTCAAGCACAACTTCAGGCAACAAGCTTCGTGCTTTCAAAAGCACCGACATTAGCTTCAGGACATAAATATATAGGAAGGTAATAGTAGACTAGTAGACTAGGCAGATGGTGCACAAGATACTATCCAGTCTATTTAAAAAGTAAGCATTACAATGAAAAGTTGTTAAATCCTCTCTGCTTTCTTCCACTTCCTTCCTTGTTTTTGAAACATCTCAACAATGTAAATATCCCATTCCTATTTTAAAAAAACCCTGCAAACCAAGATTACTACCTGGAAACAGAAGGTGGCTGGAAGAGCAGTGCCCTAATTCTGCTACCTATACATTAAAAATATTCCATAATACCACCACTGTGCTTTCAGTAAGAACAGAAGCAGATGTCTGGATATAGAAGTCAACCCACTCTAGTATATTTTAAAATAATGCCACAACAAAAGCACTTGCAGCTCAATGTTCCCAAGACAGATGTACTCTAACCAGACATATTAATAATAAAGCATTTGAACCTCTGTTTATGCTTAAAAAAATTAAGTGTTTCCACTTGCCAGACTGTTTATTGTGGCTCCTTCCATATCCCTATTAAACATTAATATGTTTAACATTAGGAATGGCCTATAAGATGCATGGTTATGTGCAAGTATCATCTCCACACAACCTCAGAGAAGCATTTAAATGCATGTCTTCACTGGGAAATAGGCATAGAGCTATTGACTGGGTAAGGGTCTGCACACTAGCAACTTTTTTGTTGTTTTAAAAGATTATAAGCAGCAACCCTAAAATGTTAAAAATCGTATGCTTCCCCTATTGTAGAAAGCTGTCAAAAACAGTCTCTGAACTTGAAACAACTTCACCCATCAGCCAAATCTTTCTTGTCCAGGAAACAAGAAGGAAAAACCTGTTGCTTCTATCAATGTTGTTCCTTTCGAGGAACATCTAATAAACCGGCTTCAACTAATTGAAGAGAATCACCAGAACTGAACAGAATGAATTGTATCATCAAACCTAAGGAAGACAATTCTTAAAAGCTTCCCTTTATTACAGGGGTGGAAAAAATGTGGCCCTCCAGATGTTGTTGGACAACTCACAACAACATGGCTAATTCAGGGATTATGAGAGTTGCAGTCCAACAACATCCAGAGGCCCACATGTTCCCTATCCCTGCTTTATTAAGTTTATATGTTAATTTGCACATTGATGTCTTAAATTACCATAAAGAATGGCCTACATTATCATCTAGCTGCTTCCTCATTTTCAAGGTCAATTTTATGACTGTTTTATGAAAGCCTACCTTGCCAAGATTTTTAAAATAAAATCCTTCCAAGCTTAAGTATCTCAACAAACTCACCACAGAGGCTCTATTATGATACATGTAGCTTTGAACAGATCTTGACCGACTAAAGTGTTCAAGTTGATACGATTGAGAGAGCAAGTTGTTTCCATTATCTTGTTCCAATTTTTCTCCCAACACTTCACATCAAGTACCTCAATACAGAAGAAAGGAAACCTTGCTATTTCCTTCCCCATCTTCGTCAACTTTCAAAACCTCATTGGCAAGCCACTGCTTTCAAAAAGCTTCTCCCGTTTCTATGTAAGCTGCTATACTTTATTTTTGAAAAAACGTTTTTGCAGATTTTGTGTGTGTTTTATTGATATATTATGTATATAGTTTAGAGACCTTTCTGATTAAGCAGTCTCTACATTTTTCAAATACAAAAAAAAAATGAAAACAGTATTCATTTCCTGTTGGGCAATACTCTGGAACTAGTATTTCCAAACAGTGGTTTAGTAACAGTCTTTTGTATATGTTTACCCAACACTTTTGGGGGGCAGGGCCAGATGGAGAACAATGAAGCATAAGGGACTAAAATAGCTCTGATAAATGGTAATTGGAAGAGTCCAGGAACAGTAAATACTCAGCACCTTCAAGATCACAGAAATACAGCTGGAAGGAACTTCTTAGGGAAAACCTATGTCACAAAGAAGGGCAATCCACTGACCCAACACAGAAAAATCCATGTAAGTCAGATAACTCCCTAGGGCCTAAGAACTACATAAAGATAGGGTATTATGGCACACTAATCACTTTCAATGCAACTGCTCTTCATTTACCAAGACTAACTAGTGGCCCTACTGAATCTTTTCAATATCCTGAAAGTACTGAAGCCAGCAAGTACATTTCAAAAAGACCAAAGAGAGCTATATCCTTTACATTCACTTCCTCGGGAGCACAGCTTTTCCTTACGGATGCACCTCTGTATTTGTATCACTTTTAACTATGCAATATTTATTCCCCCTACCCCAACCAGAATACCACCTTTCCAATCACCGAAGGTCTCCAGGTTAGTGTTCTCAAAGCTGCATGATGCCATTTACCTGGTGCAATCGGTTGGGCACGCTGTTTACCAGACCCTCTGTGTCGGAGGGGGACTTCCGTGGAGCCTGCTTAACTGGAGACACCAAGCTCTCAGAGGTACTGCAGCTGACGAGGTGGCAGAGCAGAGTTTGCAGGACAATGTTCAAGAGGCAAACATAAAACAAAACAAAACAAAAACAAAGGCAAGTGATGGTAGGATGACGTGGCAACATACGCCAAAGTAAAGGGTGAACTCAGTGAGTGACAGAGCATACATCCTCTCCCTACCTCCTGACTCAAAACAATCACTCCTACATCTCCTCTTCTCTCCAATATACATCCAGTCTAGCCCTGGAATGGAAGAAAGCATCCCTAATAGAGGCTAGAAGCTTTCACAAGAACCAACTTCTTGATAACAGGGTCACATAAGCCACCCTGCCTCAGGATTTAGGAAAGTATTTCCTTGCCATATCTGTCTGAGGCATCAGAATTCATTTACACATAAGTGTACCGGTGAAGATTAATTCCTTTCTAATTAGGCAGAAGATTACTTTTCTATTGACTGCAACCTATCCTGCAAGAACCACAAAAGAACAGGCCCTCAGCAAAGACATGCCCTCAAATGGTTATGGCACTCCCTCCCCAAGGAGGCTTGCCTGGTGACCACTGTATTATCTTTTAAGAGTCGGGTTAAGACATTTATATTATCTCAGGCACTTTTAATAATTTGAATTTTAAATATCGAAGGGATGTTGTATTTTAAACCACTGGAAATGAAATGTTCCCTGCTCCTTTAATTTATGTTTCTCCTGTTTATTGATTTTGTTTTATTGTATAGTTTATTATTATTGTCTTTTAATGTTCATTGTAAACCACTCTGGAATAAACGTTATGAAGGGTAGTATATAAATGCCTTAAATAATATATTCACAGTAGCTGAAGTCAGTTAATGTATCTTGACCTCTGACGTTTTCAAACTAATCCTTTTAACAAATCGAATGGCAGTCAGTACATAGGCATTCATCCACTAGAAACCTCTTTGCTAATATATTGATAGTACGAGTTACAAATCTTTGGAAACTTGGGGAAAGAGTTGTTCATAAAGGGTTTTTGATATGTTAACTATGACCTCGAACAGGTATTTTCTCACTGCTGCTTAAAAAAACAGCAGCAATCTTCCCAGAGAATGCCTGTTGATTTTAAAAACAGGCCTTTCAAATTAAACTGAACACTGACTTAACAGGCATATCCACATACACTTGGGGACCAAACAATAAGAAGAGGATTCAGAGTAATGTTTTGTGTCTGCATGTAAATTGGTACAAAGTCATTTCTAGAAGGGCAACTGATACCAGAGAAGTGGCAGCACAATATGTGTGCTTAATCACTTCCCCACCCAACTTGTATTTGGAACTCTATAGGAGAGAAACCTAACAGGCAGGGAATGTTTTGGAGAGGGGGAAATCAAGGGGCACAAAAGGGGTTAAGCTCTCCTCCCAACTTTATCCATCCTAATTGTTCTTCTGGAAATGGCTTTTTCTGTTTAAAAAGCAGCCATTAAAGCAATGTGACACACATCTGTGTATAACACCTGGCTTGGCCCTAAGCAGAATACAAACAAGCTCAGTTAACACCCTTTCTCTAGATCTTTTTTCCTTTCCACAACACATACAAAGTATATACAGGCAGACATGGATCATGACAGTGTGACAATGACATTAAGCAGAATGCAGTTCCCTGCAAACCATTTTTTCTCTTATCCAGTAGGAATATTTAAACATTTAAAAAGCAGACATAAGAAATGCAGCAGTACATCGGGAAATATAGTACTGGGGGGAAAGGTATTTCAGTACCAGTCAATGGGCTTTCATTTTTACTGGGATTGTATCACAGCAGCTGGCCAAGGGACAAATAAGATGTCTAGAGTTCATTCCAAGAATTCATGCAGTCTGGATCTAAAAATAACACTGAATTAAAGATTTTTGAATAGAAAAATGAGATTTACTGAAAGTTTTTCTCAGTGTACAGAGTCCAAATCCTCCACACTCATTCATGCACATGAGCTTGCTGGCAAGAGATGGAGTACTGATTCAGAAGATAAGGAGCATTGCCGTCACAACTGAAGAAATGAGACAACAAAACTCAAGCAGTAAATGAGATGTGCTGCCCCTTCAACCAACAGTCTACCAAACAGAATTCCAGCACAAGTGATGGAGTTATGTTAGCCGGGTAGTCAGCAAGGGAGGCAGAAATGTGTACACGAACACACACAGTACCAAGAGCAACCACTAACATGATTAGTTACCATGGTATATAGCGGGACTGGAAGATGAGACCCAGCCCTGTTACATTCCCAATCTTGCGTCTATATCGGGATCTCTGTAAGGAGAGGAAGATAACAGCAGGATCCAATCCCAGCACACCAAAGCAGAAAGGAAAAAACCAAAATGTCAGAATAAGAACAGAAATTGTGATACTGCCATGCAAGGGTTTCCACCACCACCCAAATCAACCCATTATACTTCTAGTGTTAGTTTCATTGAGAAATCAGACAAAAAAAATTGGCCCTCATCACTAATTACACACTGCACCACTTAGTAATGTAGTAATTTCTACATTGCTGGGTGACTTTTATTTGTAGAATTTAATGCAAGGTATTATTGTTTCAAGTCCAGCACCCCAAAGTACCTTTCAGCAATAACACACTGGACAGAGAGTAAAATATGGTTGTTAGGCTTTGGGATCCTTGGGTGCAGATCAGTGTAAGCTGCCTTCAAGTGGTTATTGAAAGAGCACATGCAGAAAGAAAACTGCGCTTTCCACACTGAACTCTGAGCTTACACAGCATACTTCACTGCACTCACTCAATCTTACCACTGACTGCTACTGCAACCTCTCTAAAATCTCCAGCTGAAAAGAAGATACAGTAGAAGTTGCCGATCAAACGCACCCATCAAAATTAGATTTTTAAAGACTTTATTGGTATCATTCACTAGATCAACAAAAAGCAAGAAAGAGTTGGGCAGTGGAATGACAATCCCCATAGAACACGTGCTCAGTTTTTTGTGTGTACAAGGACTGCAAAATGAGATAAAGTCCCACCACCACTTCACAAAGGAACCCATCAGCACAACATTTCATTCTAAAAGCTCTGGATCAAAGCTCTAGATTCTACCTTGGAAATATTTTCCAGTAGAAATTCAATGCAAAATTGAAAAGATATCTCATGTGCAAAAGGCGGGGGGGGGGGAGGAAGTCATGCAGATGGTGAAGACAGTAGGGGGACTGTTTCCCAAAGCTGGGTTGGAAACCTCTGGCAAGCAGACTGTTGTAAGAGAGTTGGCAGCCACACTCCATAGATGTAGAAAGTGTCCAGCCTTTACCTTACACTTCATCCTGAGAGCTGCAAGAGCTCCTTTGTTTTATTTATTTATTTGATTTATATCCCGAGTTTTCTCCCAGTAGGAGCCCAGGAAGGCAGAGTGTATTTAGGAACAAGAGTATTTAGGAAGGCAGAGAGTAGGACTGCCTCTCTGGACAGCTTTGTGCTGCACTCTTCCCATCCAACATGAACAAGGATATATAGTAGAACCTATACACCCATGAAAGGGGCAAAGTATATGCTCAATGAAATCAACAATTAACAGTTCTATAAGGGAGTAGAAGTTAGCATGTTCCAGTTGCCATAGTCAATTTAGTACTATAAACCAAAAACATATGATTGATTCCTGTTGCATACTCTGGCCTTTAAAAAAACTAAATAAACATCAGGAGAATCTTACCCAGAGTAATGCTTTTTAGAATTCTTCTTTCTGCACACAACACACACAATAAGAACGATGAGCAAAACTAAACCCAGAACTCCACCAATGGATGCTCCTGCTACAAGATCAATGGAAAACACAGGCAAGTTACCTGAAGAGAGAAGAAAAGATTCAGTCCAGTTTGTTTACCTTTTAAATCTATCAAAATATTACCTTTGGACTTTATATGCATAAAGTAAGGATGAACCTGTCTCAGCCATGGTATGTTTGTTGCTCTTCTTGTATACTAAACCTCAAGTGAAATGACCTATGGAGTTCATTCTTTTTTATCATTAAATTTCAATAGTATTTTTCAGCACATGAAGTACTTTACAATTAGTCTCTCATTTAGACCGACAGCACCGCCATGGGAAAGTTGGGACTAAAAAATAAGTGGACTTCCCTACATGGCACCCTCACTTGGCACATCTAAGAAATACACACTCTAATACTATGGGAACATCCCACTCCTCTATCTTTTAGAACTGCTGAGAATGCCCTCTTATTTTCCAAAGGTGAGCATCATTTGTATAGAAGAAGTTTAGTGGCCTATGGAATTTTCTGCTCCAAAATGACTTGCTAAAGCACTTTGAATGTTGGGTTTGGTAGCCAGAGTTAAGATTTTAACTGAGAATGAGATTTTAAATTTTATTTTATGGTTCTCTATTTTCACAGAACATTTGTCTTTATTTTTGGAATAAAACAATTTGAATAAAATATAAGTTATGCAAGAACAGCCAAATAACACTATTTTCAATTAAGTGTTTGTTAAGCACAGTAATTTAATCAAATATTTTTCAAAAGCATTCCATCAACCATCATTACTAGCACACCCTTATTCAGAGACTACTATACCTTTCTCCACAACTCTGACTTTGATTGCTCCTGGTGTGACAACTATATCTGGCGGGTTCTTGACATCACAGATGAAAGTGCCATTGTCCCGGAACTGCATGTTTGCTATATTGATAGATGCATCTTTCTTGTTAAGGTCTCCAGCCCAGCTACTTCTGTCCTTAAATTGTGTATCCTTCCCAGGATATGATTTCCCACGGGCATAATAGAAGAACTGTAGTTAGGAATACAAAACATGATGCAGTGTTAAACACCCGTTTTTCCTCATTATATTACCACACTTGCAGAATTTCCCCAATACCCAAGGACATTGGTTTACTATAAAGATGTAACTCCACAGCATGTTAAATTTGAATTCCAGTGTTCTATCACAGCATCCACAAGAATAAACTTAATCCAGATGAGATTGAGGCACTGTAAGTGGATGGTTCCCTAGACCAGATGGGGCATGGCCACTCTGGATGGGGTCATAGTCCCTCTGAAGCAGCAGGTACATAGTTTGGAGGTACTCCTGGATCTATTACTGTCACTTGAGGCTTATGTGACTTTGGTAGCACAAAGTCTCTTCTGTCAGTTTTGACTGGTGGCCCAGCTGTGCCCCTATCTGGACAGGGATAGCCTAACTTCTGTTGTCTATGCTCTGGTAACCTCTAGGTTACAGTATTGCAATGTATTACATGTGGGGCTGCCTTAAAGACAGTTCAGAAACTACAGCTGGTACAGAATTCAGCAACCATATTGTTGACTGGGGTAAGTCAGCATGCACATATAATACCAATTCTGGCATTACTGCACTGGCTACCAATTAGTTTCCAGGCTCAGTTCAAAGTGCTGGGTCTGATCTATAAAGCTTTATGAAGCTCAGGACCCCAATCCCTCAAGGACCACCTCTCCCCTGTGAATGAACCCAGATTCTCTATGATTGTCATCAAAGGCAATTCTTCATGTGCTTCCTCCATAGGAGGTTTGGAGGGTGACAACTCAATAACAGGCCTTTTCAGTGGTGGCCTCCTAGCTGTATAATGCTCTCCCCAAGAAGGCACACTTGGCACCATCTTTATCTATTTTTAGGCACCAGGCAAAGACTTTGCTCTTCATGCAAGCTTCTGGCCCTTAATTCATGGTGTCACAGCTGTTCCTGACCTCTGTTACTAGGCAGCTCTAGTAGTCCTGTCCTTCAGAACTTTTATTTGTGTGTGATATGTTTTTAGGTTTTTATTGACTATTGTGCTTGGGTATTTTTTTTGACTGGTGCATTTTTAGGATTTATTGATTGTGTGTGCTCTTATCTGTTTTTTAATGTAAGCTTCTTTGGGTCACTTTGGTGAGAGAATCGTCTAATAAATATAATTAATAAAATATATAATAAATAGCTAGGCTAGCACAAATGGCAGTGGGTCATAACAATCCCTCACCTAAGTAAGACTTTTCCCACTGAAGCATTTCAGAGCATAAAGAAGAGGACTGTTCGTGATGCCAAACAGAATATGATCAACACTGTGTGCTCTCATTCCAAGACATTCAAAATACACCAGCAGTGAAAGTAAGCAGGAACAGACAGGTATGAAATACCAAGAAAAATGTAATCTGCTCTTATTCACAGGCTCTTATTCAACTCTCATCTTATTTCAATCATCACCTCTTACCGACACAGAACTAGTAGAACCCTCTGCTTGAAAGCTCCAGGTAACAGAAGCATCACTGCTGATCACCTCTGAGGATGAAAAGCTGCATGGAAGCTTTGTTTGTGTCCCATTCTCCACAGAAAGTTCTGCTGGTGTGTATACTTCCACAGCTGAAACCTGGACTGTCCAAAACACCACAAGAATCAGAATGCAGGACCCTTTGTAAGTAATGCACAATCAAGTCATAGCATTACATAAGAGAGCTAGGTGAAGATAAACATAAAAAGTTTAAAGCCCAAAAGAAACATCCTGTCAAGTATCTGTGCAGTCAAAGAAACAGGGACAAAAAAAGACACACTTAGTCCACTTACTCTGGAGATATCCATTTTTGTGTGAGGTAGGTCACTGTTTAAACGTCATCCTCAACATCCTAAACATTGTGCATATTTTAAGAATTTGATCATTGAATATTTTATCTGATAGGTGAGTGTTGGTCAAAAGGAACTAAGAATGGTTCCTCTACGTAGCAGAAAAGTTAAAATGTCCTCCAATGACTTGGGCATGGATAGAGAGAGCTAACTAGACAACTAAGAAACACACTGTTAGTAGAAAGGCAGCAACAGGGACTGGGAAGCAATCTGATGATCCTTGGATTAGTACTTCAGAAAAGGTTGTAAGAAAGGATTGAAGAAAGGGGTTACCCCCAATCAGTGGACCACTGGGCATGTAGAGCAGGGTTGGCTAGCCTGTGGCCTTCCAAATGTAGCTAAACTACAACTCCCATCATCTCTGACAATTGGCCATGCTGCTGGGGCTGCTGGGAGTTGTAATCCAGCTACATTTGGTAGGCCACAGGCTAGCCAACCCTGCTCTACATGCCCATGTCCCAGTGCACATCATTAATTTGTTGCCAATGCTGCTCTCAAATGTTTTGTTTCTCACCTCACTGAGAAGTTGACAGTTTCCCTAAGTTTTTCTATAGCTCATAAAAGTGGATTGGCTTTTAATTAACTCTGGCAGGAACACATTGACAACAGCTGTTTCATGGCCAGTCAAGACCATTTAATATGCTATCCAGCATACAGATCTGGACTGCTAAAAATTCCAGATTCCTGACAGTCTAACTTTTGTTTTAACACAAAATCATAAGAATAGAAAATATAAAACATGCAAATGTGTCTACTGAAGGCACAAAAAACAAGAAGAATCCTTGGGAAGGCTGCTATGCCCTATACAGTTTATCAATGCTCTCTATGGATTGAAATTAGAGTTGAAAAAACACCTCAAGACTCACAACTTGTGAAAAGCCATTCAACCCTTGGGAGCAAGAATTAAAAGTGGGAGCTTTTCCAAGCTCATCCCCATCATAGACAGCTAGCAAGCAGACCAGTAGGGTTTGACAGAACATATTACTATCAAAACAGGAAATATAACTTTCACAGTGGAAGAATGCCTTGGCACTTACACATTTACTGCTCTCCCTTCACAGTTAGCATAGAGCAAGACACCATTCCCATTGTGTGAACAATGTCTCCTACCTCAATGCTATTGTGGCAGATATTCCTGCCATCCAAACACTCATTTTTTAAACATTTACATAAGAAAAACCACACACGCATTTCCATGATGCAACATAATCAAGATTTATAGAAGCCTGCATGATTTAGTTACAGATATAAAAACACTGATCTGCTAAGGTATTATAGCTTTTCACCTACGAAGCCTTACAGGTCCCAAATACCTCAATGACCATCTCTCCCACATGAACCAACCTGCATTCATCATCAGAGGCCCTTCTCCATGTGCCCCCTCCATGGACTTCTCAATGGTGACTCCCCATTTGTGAAATGCTCTCTCAAGGGATGCATGCCTGGCACCATCAATATCTGTTTTTAGGTGTCAGGCAAAAACATTTTTATTTACCCAGGCTTTTGGCCCTTAATCTGGAGGGTACTTCGCTGAGTTTTTTGGAGGCAACTGGGCCTTTGGACAACAAGGAAGTCAAGTGTATGCTAAAGGAGGAGGAGGAGACTTCAGAAGCTAAGTGAACTGTTCACATCTGTCTTCACTGCAGAAGATTAGTGCAGATCCCTGTACCTGAACAAGCTCTCTTAGGAAGGGAGTCTGAGGAACTGATGCAAATAGTGGTGAATGACAATGTTCAAGGCTTTATTGACAAACGGAAAACAAATTACCATGTCAGATGGCACCCATCAAAGAGTTCTTGAAGAACTAAGATGTGAAATTGCCAATCTAGCAAAAACATGTAACTTATCCCCAAGATCAGTCTTCCTACCTGAGCAATGGGAAGTGGCCAATGTAATGTGCATTTTTCAAAAGAGATCCAAGGGGATCCAGGAAATTACAAGCCAATTAGATTAATGCCTGTTCTGAGAAAATTGGTGGAAAACTTTATTAAAACTAAAATTACAACACATATGGAAGAGCAAGTCTTGCTGAAGAAGAACAAGAATGGCTTCTGCAAAGGTAAGTCCCATCTCACTACCTTTTTAGAGGTTTGTTTAGTGTAAATAAGCATATGGAGAGGGGTGATACAGTACATGTTGTGTCTTCAGGCGTCGAAAAAGCTATTAATACAGTCCCTCATCAAGTACTCCAGAGCAAGCTTTGCAATCATAGAGTAAGAATACAAGTCCTCTAAGGGATCAGTAACTAGTTAAGGAACAGGAAGCAGACAGCTGGAATAAATGGACAGTTTTCACAGTACAGAGATGTAAGAAGTAGGTTCCCCCAAGAATCAGTACTGGGACTGGTGCTTGTTAACTTGTTCACAATGACCTGGAGTTATGAATGAGCAGTGAAGTGGCCACATTTGCTGATGATACCAAATTGTTCAAAGGGATTAAAACAAAAAGGGATTTTGAGGAACTCTAAAAGGGTTTCTCCATAAAATGGCAAATGTACCTCACTGTAAGCAAGTGCAAAGTGATGCACATTGGGACAAAATAATCTTAATTTCACACATATGCTGATAGAGTTTTAACTGGCCAGGGAAAAAGATGGGTTGTGGCAGGTGGATAACTTGAAGAAAATGTCAACCCATTGTAAGGCAGCTGTCGAGAAAAAGGCAAATTCCATGTTAAGCATCATTAGGAAAGGGTTTGAAAATAAAATTGCCAAAAACATGATGCCACTTAAAGACCTATGGTGTGACTACACCTGAATACTGTATACAATTCTGGTCACATCTCAAAAAGGAGAGAGTAGGAAAAGATTCAGAAAAGGAAACCAAAATGTTCATGTGGCTGGAAGAACTCCTTTATGAGGAATGGTTACCAAAAATAGGAGAGTAAGAGGGGACATGATATAGGTATATAAAATTACACAGTGTGTGGAAAAAGTAGATAGACACTTTTCTGTGTCTATTTAAAACACAAGAACTGAGGTCATCCAATGAAGCAGAGATGTGGAAAGGTTCTGAACAGAGAAAAGGAAGTACTTTTTCGCACTATGGAATTCACTACTACAGGATGTAGTAATGGCCACCCACTTGGAGGACTTTAAAAGGGGATTAGATAAATCCACAGAGGATACTACCTTCCATATCAGAAGAGATATGCCTCTGAGTAACAGGTACTGGGAATCCTAAGTGGGGAGAGTGCTGTTGCACTCAGAACAAGATGCTGGACTTGATGGGCCTTTGGTCTGATCCAACAAGGTTTTTCTTATGTAAGGCTAAACCACTGTCTAGAGTTACATTGATGAGGAGTAGGGATGGGATTCATCCCACCACCACCTATCCTAGGGTTGCCATATTCCAGTTACACAAATCCGGGCAGGTTAATTTGCATATTATGTAAAGTATTTGCATATTATGCATATTATTTGTGTATTATTTGCATATTATGCAAATATTTGCATGTTAATATTTGAATTGTCCAGTTGTTTTGTTTTTGTGCCTAGGAATTACCACCAAAAGCTGAGGAAAGATGTGAGAAATTTTTTTTTTAAAAGCAACATTTTCAGCCTTAAATGCCTAGACCCTAGTTTCCAATACTATGGAGTATTTATTGATTGATTAAGAGAATTTATATGCTGGCCTTTTGATGTTAAAAACAGAGCTCAGCACGGCTTACAAATATAATAAAAAGAATAAAAATACACAATCAATATAAAAACATAATAAAAACACAAAATAGCAACAAACAAAGTAAGTCAGGGCAGCAGTACGGTTAACCATATACGATATATTTCAAAGATGTGGTGGGTGGAGAAAAACAAGAAGCCAAAATGTTAGGAAAAGGAGTCTTTCACACCACATGCTCAGTTCTAAATACTGTTGCAGCAAGTTTTACAAGTTCCTCCAGTATTCCACTGGTGCAGGCACTCAGACATTCAAAGTACTGTATGTTTCTTAGGTTTTATAAAAGCAGACCTTTGCTTAACTCAAAATTTCTTCTCCCTTTGAGCAACCACATCTACACAGGTTCCACCTCCATACTCAAAATGAAACTGGGCCTGGAAGTGTGCAACAACCCCACACATACCTTGCTAATTAGATTATCAATGCCAGGATGTCTGTCTTATCGACTACTCTCCTGCTCCCCCCCCCCGGGCATCATGAAAGACCCAGTCCTGCGCTCAGAAACAAAATAAATATCTGGTCCTCTTCAAAGTATTGATAAGCCTCTTGTTTTAATTGAAATAATAATTATAAATTCTTGTTCTTATCACTAATGGGAGTTAATTATCTTGCATATGCTGCTGTTGCTTCTATGGCTATAACGGAGTGAGGTTAAAGATAAGTGAAATGCAAATAGGAAAAAAAAACACAGAAGGCAGTAACACTTTCCTAAATGTAATACCATACCAACCACAACAAGATTCCTATGAGTAAGGCAAAAAACTAAGCATCTCACAACCAGTCAGGATTCCTAACCAAAAACCAAAAATAGGATAAATGAAGAAATATTTATATAAGCATGACTATCAAATATATTTATTATTTACACAAACTGTAAAGATAGTTATAGTATAATCCTAGGTTTATTTATTCAGAAGCAAGTCCCAGTGTATTCAGTGGGGCTTACTCAAACAGGGACAGAAATGCAACCTCAAGTGATAAGCAACTTCATTCACACAACCCAAAATTCCGAATCATGCCACTTTATGCTGTTTTGCAACTGTTTATACTTGTTTTTATGGTTATTGGATTTTAAATGGCTTTATTTCTTGTTGTGAGCTGCCTTGGTTTCCAACCCTACCTCACAGGGGTGTTGGAAAGACTCCATACACACACATGCACACACTGCAGATGTATAAATACATACAGCCCATATAATAGTTTATTGTCAAACCAGTTGGTCATTGCAGAAAAATCAGTATTAGTTTTAAAAAAATCAGTATTACTTTCCTACAGAATAAAAACTGTAATACATAAGTAAGCCCTGCCTACTTGCTTTAAAATAGGACTGGAGAAGGGGGCAGAAAGAGTTAGAACACAAACACAATTCTTTTTTACATTCACTCCAAAGTCCCATTGATTTTGAGCACATTCATAACCATGTCTACTCAAAAGTAAGTCCTATTGAATTCAATGGGATTTACTCTGGGCATATGGGATTAGCATTGCTTTTACAAAAAGCAAGCATTGGGAAGGTTTTCAAAACACTGCCCAAGATCTGACTCCTGCACACAAGAGGGAAAAAAATTGAAATGTATATACTTACCCAATTTATGAGATTTTCAGATAAACTGGGGGTGAAACCACCATTTTGTTTTCTAGACACTGCCTCAGATCAATGAAACTGAAACACAATTCCTGATTGGCTGCAATCCTGAACGGGGGGGGGGGTTAAAGCTAGGAAGTGCTGTAGTACTCTGTTTAAAGAAAGATTTAACAGTCGGGGGGGCAGCTGACATTTTTATGCATATCTCGAGAACCGGACCACCTAGAAACTTAATTTTTTTTTAATTAAAGCTGAGAATCCGGGCCACCTAAGGGGCTAGCCGGGCACCGGGTGGCATGCATAGAATCCGGGTAAAACCCGGCTAACCGGGCAATATGGCAACCCTAATCTATCCACTCTGCTTCACTCACCCCTGGCATCATGGGGAACCCCCAGCATCACTGGGAAGGAGGAGGCATGAGAGAAGGGGCCCTCCCTAGGGGAAAGAACAGAGCAGCAGCTGTAGCAAAAGCCTCCCCAACCAGGATCAGACTGTGGAGGAGGAACAGGAAGAGGAGCCACACCAGGGCAAGCAACAGGCTGCAATGGGTGAATATCTGCTTAATCCTAACCCCCAAAGTCGGAATTAAACAGATTTGTTGCCACCCCTAGCCTGCTGGCCCTGGAAATCCAACAGACCTTTTCAGTATTTATCTTTCTCACGATGGCCACATGAACTGGGTAATCTGAGAAACAGTGACTGGCACGTATATGTCCCATTGAGGTTACTGGCTGAATACCAGCCAATACTATTTGTATTCCATTGTCACATTAAGTTTAATTACCCAATAAAATTATACAAGGAGAAATCATAGCTGCTATTTAATTGACAAGCACTCCAAACTAAAAAGTCAGAGGGTAAAAAGAGGTGCCATACTGTATTAGTCTACCCACATATTTTGTCATCAAAACAGCTCTCTAAAGCTGGAAACCTTGTAACTCTGGTGCACTGATTAACACAAACAGAATGAAAATGTGGCTGTGTTTGATTTATTACCTGTCATTACTATATGGACTAAAGCTGTAAAGGCTCGAAGAAGTTGTGGGATTTCAGAGCAGATACAATGTACTATGAGTACCTAAGGACCGAGTTAATTCCAAGAATAAAAAAGCTCTTTAAAAACATCCACTTAAAGACAGATTTGGCTCCAAACAATGATCTGGTGGGATGTTCAAGACAACCATCCAGAAGAGACCTGTCCAAGTTGGACATCACCCAAAGAAGATTGCAACACAACACAGTTCCTCCAAAAGCACGTGTTTGCAAGCAGACAGTTCTCAGCCATGTAAACTAGTAAAGCCAGAAAGTGCTTCAAATCCTGAGAGATAGGCTGACTTATTACAGTGGTCACTGAAAAGGTAACTAGTTGGTGGCACTGATCCCAATCAAATAATTTAAATTTTAAGTTTAAACATTTTTAAATATGCCAGTTATCCTCAGCATAGTTTATTGAAGTACAGAGAAAGTCAGATCAATGCCTTATTTCTATGCCATGATCTTATTTCTTCATTAAAGACGTTAGGAAGTACTTTAGTTCCTCATTTGTCTGAAATAGAAACTGCTGAGCACATGGACTGCAGGGGACATTTGTCAAGAAAAAAAGTTAAAAGTTTTTCTGTATATGTTACTACAGCTATCAAGAATTTACAGGGAAAGGTGGTATACAGTATGTTTTTCAGTTGGTGAATCATGCGCCACATTAATCCGGTCAACCTGTCCAACCAGCCATTAAGGCACCTTCCTATGTTCCACTGACTTGCCATTCATGTATACCCACTGCTTCTGCAGCAATTCCATTCTTGCCACCATGTTGGCATGGCAGCCAATAGAAGCAAATGAGAGATGCTTCAGCTTTACACAGAGGCAAACCATTGGGTCACTTTACTCAGTCTTGTCTATGCTAACTGGCAGAGGCTCTCAGTGGTTCCAGACCAAGTTTTCTTCTAGTGTCAATAGTGTCAAACATAGTTTTTAAAATAGGTCCAGCTGTACTATCCTTATAGCAGAGGTGGTTAACCAATAAACCTCCAGATTTTGCTGACTTCAACTCCCATCAGTCCCAGACAATAGTGTAGTCAACATCTGGAAACCATAGGTTCCTCACTCCTCTCTTATAGCTTTCTCAAGCACAATCCAAGCACCACCCTGATACGCTGTTTCTTTGGTACCTCTGCAACTACAGATTTGGAGTTTAGGAGCCATCTCTCAGTCATACCACGCACCTAAAAGAAATAACTATAGGAGACTAGATCACAAGATTGTTGGGACAGGAAATGCTTGTCTTATTGCATCAATGGCCTGGTTCACACAAAACTTTAAACTATAGTTGATCATGATTTGATGCACACAAGTGTTTTGCTCCTCCACCACTCCTGACTGTACGATGTGGAGAACAAACAAGACAGATGTGCAGACCTGGGCTAGTGGTTTGTTTCTCTCCAAACAAACCACTTGTGCAAGCCAAGATTAGTTCTTACTCATGAAAGTTTGGAAAGAAGCAAAATGAGTATGGGTCTGGATGTCACAACAAGCCAGTTTCTAGCTTGTTTCCTCCCCTCACATGACAGGATCAGGAGTGGGCAAGGGAAAGAGCAGAACGCTTATGCAAGTTAAACATTTTATTTAGAAGTATGGTTAATTTAAAACTATGGTATAAGATTACTTGGAAACCAGTTTAATATCTCTTTAATATCTAAGATGGCGGAGGTCTCAGCATCTGCAGTGTCTGCTGTCTCTCGCCACCGCTTCTTCTGCCGCAGTTACAAGGGGGAGGTTAGCCCCAAATTGCCGATACTATCTGGTGTTTATCCACTGTAACCTCAGCTTGAAGAAGCTGCCGCCAGAGGGCTTGAAGCCAGTGGCCAACGCTACCATGGCCATCTCCCCCAGCATGGTGGAAGGGAAGGCGGGGAGGGGCACCCGGAGGAGTCCGGCACGATGCCTGGGACGAGGAGCCACCTGCTGTTCGCTGCGCCACACACAAGGTTGCCAGTCCACCCGCATGCCTACAGTCACCATGTCATGGAGCCTGGTGCAGACGGGTGGGGCACCAAGCAACAGAGTGGGGATGCTGGGGGGTGTTGCTGCGCTGTGCATTCTGGGGAGCGTTTGTGCGAGCTCTGGGTGCTCTGTTTCATCGAGGACTCAACCAAGGCACTGCCTTGTCCAGCATCTTGCCTTTCTGCAGTGTCCTCCCACTGTGGGTTCTCTCCAGCCACTGGTGCTGGAATTAATCTGCCTTTGAACATGGAGTCTTCATATAATAACAGCAGCCATCAGCAGAAACTCTAACATCAATGCTAGAGTGACAGGAAACTGTTTTCTTATGCTTTTGTATTGGAATGTTACTAATATTGAAATGTTATGTTATTAATTTGATATGTTTTAATTGATTGATAGCTTGCTTTATGTTTTATGATGACTTTAAATGTGATAATGTTTAGGTAATCAATTGGAGTTATTGTTTGATTGTTATGTTTTGAAATGATTTGAAACCATTGTTTTTTTTAAGTGATTGCTACTGATGTCATCATTTGCATTTTTGTGTTACTGTAAGCCACTCTGAGCATATTTATATGGAAAAGTGGCATATAAATTCAAGTAATAAATAAATAAACTGGTGACCAAATTTTAAAAATAAAAGCCGGAGGACTAGTGAGGTTCCAAGTCATCATTCTAAATTCATGATGGTCGGACTTAGAGGTTAAGTTGCAATGCTGCTGTCCATTGCCAGTAAGGTCACAATTTACTTCACTAACACTTGAACAAGTATACATTCAAATATTTAAACTTTTTTTCATTAGGGAAGTAAAATCTGAAAGTTTTGATCTGACCGTATGAATGTACTGTCTAAATGAAGACAACAAGTGAATATGTTTCCTAGTAAATGGAATTAGCATAATTTTTTAAAAAATTGTGCATACGTTTGTAAACTCCCATCTTATGTCTGCCTCTCAGAATAAGATAGTAGTACCTTTTTTCTATAGAAAAAAATCACAATAGAAAATTATGTGTAAAAACTGGGAAAACCATTCATAATGAAATGAATTGTCATTTAATTACTTAATGGCTTCCAAATTAACACAGTTCCTGTCCAGGAATTGCATTTTTCTGCAAGAGCTAGTATGAATGGAAGCGAGTCATGTCCAGAGTACCCAAAAATATTTACAGCCTTTTGGATCAAAGAAAGATTCTTCTGTATTAGATTACACAAAATTCTTCAGTATTTGATTATGTAACAGCAAATTTACTTCTACTTAAAGGGATTCTAATGAAATCTAACAAGAAAATCCATATGGACATTCCATAGTCACACCTGATACTTGGGTCCAACTATGGAATTAAAGAAGTATTAAGTTTTAATTTATAGAACTGGACTCTTGCTTAATAGTGTTAGGGACAAGAGTATGAACTATTTTAGAGGGAGTGATCTGAAATGCTTGGAAATATTCTGATCTGTGTTGTAAAGCTATAATATTCCAACCAAGGGACAATGAAATATGGGATAATCCAGGGGTCTTGCAAGAAGCTTGTAAAACAAGTGAAATCCTCCCTTCCTCAAATCTGCTTTGCAACATTCACAAGCATTCTTTGCAACAGTAAGAAATGTTCAGAATCAGGACAGAGGACTAAAGAAAGAAGATGTTTCAACACCCAGACTTCTTGCAAGAGCTAATATGACTCAACTTTTCAACAGAGCCTTGGGTTCTGCAAATTGAGAAGAAATATTGGAAGATCTAGTTAACAGAAACTGGAGTACATGTTGAACAAGTGAAACCCACTAAAGCAATGGACAATCTGCAAGATTTCATATACTGTTCATTAAATGTGAACTTTTTGTAATGCAATCCATACTTTCATATAAAACACCAAAGACCACAATAAAATGATCACATGCAAGCCTTGTAAATAAGTGCACAGAAGTTACTAGCATATAATGAGAACATTTGTGTCCTTGAAGAAAATAATTTATTTTTAAAACCTCAGTTTAGAATTTCCATAAACCAGAGTAACACTTAAAGATAATAATTCTCAAGGTGCTATCTAAAATAATAATTCAAAAAGGAATCTGTTTGGAAGAGATTAATCTCTTAATTCACACTAGAATATAAATTCATTTGCACACAGAGAAAAGAGGCTTTGTATTGACTTCCATTGATAATTTGGAAGACAAATTCTTGCTTTCAGATGATGAAATAATCAATTACAAACCATGGAAGATATCCCTGGGTCTGTATCACTGGGTCTTCATTTTGGTCTTCATTTTGGCACTGTTGATGTGAGAGATAACTTGCATATAGCAAAGGAGAAAAGTCATGATATTTACAACTAGTTGACATTACAGCACTGTGTGATTAGTCTAAGGCTGGTTTACATTTTGATCAAGAGATAATTGGCAATTAAGTCGTAGATTATAGATTCTCTTCAGAAAAGCACAGTCCCTTGTGAAATTATTTCTCATAACACCACCAAGAACCAAAGATAATGGGTACAAATGGGATATAAAGTTACTGTTACAATTACTTATTCTAGGACAACCAGGTCAATATTTTCTGTTACAAAACAATAGAACTGTTAAGTGGAGTAAACAAGAATAAAGCACAGTCCAATGTTTGTTTCAGAGTTTGTATTACATAGGCTTTTTTGCTGGAAGCAAAGTTGATAGACATCAAGGATAAGGACACATAGCAAGATTTAAAAAGTATATGGATAGCACTAGGCCATGCTAACACAATAATTTATTTTCTAAATATTGTATGTATATGTAAGTTTCATTTAGCCAAAGGGGAGATGTTACAGATTTTTGTTGTTGTTTACTTCAGCCAACCTAGTCATTAAAGACTAGCCAACTGTGCTGCTTCAATACCAACACAAGGCTCACAATAAAAAAAACCCATTGGTTTAGGCAAAGACCCTTTCCTTCTGGATCTGCTATTGCTAATATGAACACAACAATACAATACAGTCAGCAATATACAAAGAACCCAATGCTATGGCCCTCCAGATGTTGTTGGACTACAACTCCCACCACCCCTGACTATTGGCCATGCTGACTGAGGCTGATGGGAGGTGGATATCAAGAACATCTGGAGGGTCACAAGTCCCCCATCTCTGGTCTGTGTGTTCCTAACATCATCATCAATAAGAAGTGTATTAACAAGTGTTAGAAGATTGATGCTGAAAGCGTGTCATCAGTCAGACAGCTCTTCACACTACTTTTGCTAAATACTACCTAGTTCTTTGTTGAGCTAGTATTGCAAAATTTTGGAAGATGTTTGGATACTGAAATAGTCTAGTCTAGCATGGAAAATTACAAAACAGTGCATGAAGGTCATGGAGGTGATTTGTAACAGCTCCATATAAGCAAAGATCATTGTAATTTGCAACAAGTATTTGTTGACTGCTATGCATGTAGGTAAAGAGTCACCAGTCAGTAGTAGTTTTTTTCCTAATAATTAAGATGAGTGAGGGGACAGAGAACAGCTATTTCAAGCCAGCTAAAAGCCTTACTTGGTCTGGGGAAAGCTTTTCCTGAACTAACATTGCTTCAAAATAGGTGCTAAGTAGAACGATATTAGCAGGTTTCCTAACAACTACCACCTCAGCCACAAACTATAACTACTAACTAGCCATTCAGAAAGGAAACTATCTTCTGTATCCATCAATTCAAATGTTTAATATCTATCTGAAAATTAAGAAATAATGTGAATTATTTTATTTTTTTAGGACTGCCTTCAAGTCAATTCTGACTTATGGGTGACCCTATGAATAGGGTTTTCATGGTAAGCGGTATTCAGATGGGGTTTACTATCACCTTCCTCTGAGGCTGAGAGGCAGTGACTGGCTCAAGATCACCCAGTGAGCTTCATGGCTGTGTGGGGATCTGAACCCTGGTCTTATTAGAAGACTGAAAAAATATGCTTCTCTAGTCCAACCATATACAGTGCCTTGCAAAAAGTAATCAGACCCCTGACCAATGCTCTCATATTACTGAATTACAAATGGTACTTTGTAATTTTGTTCTGTGTGATATTTTATTTTGAAACACTGAAACTCAACATCAATTATTGTAGGGTAACACTGGTTTTATGTTGGCAAATATTTGTAAGAAACATAAAAAACTGAAACATGATGTTTGCATACGTATTCAACCCCTCCCATTAATATTTGGGACAGCCACCTTTCGCTGCAGTAACAGCTTTAAATCTTTTGGGGTAGGTATGTACCAGCTTTGCACACAGTGTCGGAGGGATTTTGGCCCCTTCTTCTTGGCAGATTCGCTCCAGGTAGTTCAGGTTGGTTGGACGTCACTTGTGGACTGTGCTTTTCAAAGAGCACCACAGATTTTCAATGGGATTGAGATCAGGACTTTGGGCCACTGTAGGACATTCACCTTTTTGTTCTTGAGCCACTCCAATGTGGCTTTGGCCTTGTGTTTCGGATCATTGTCCTGCTGAAAAGTGTATTTCCTCCCAAGGTTCAGTTTTTTAGTGGACGGAAGCAGGTTCTCTTGCAGCATTTCCCTGTATTTTGCTCCATCCATTCTTCCTTCAATTTTAACAAGATGCCCAGTCCCTGCTGATGAGACGCATCCCCACAGCATGATGCTACCACCACCATACTTCACTGTAGAGATGGTGTGTCTTGAGGCATGGGCAGTGTTAGGTTTGCGCCACACAGGGCACTTTGAGTTTTAGCCAAAAAGCTTTATCTTGGTCTCATCTGACCACAAAACCTTTTCCCACATCACAGCAGGGGCACTCTCATGCTTTCTGGCAAACTTCAGATGTGCTTTCAGATGGTACTTTTTGAGTAATGGCTTCTTTCTTGCCACCCTCCCATACAGGTCAGCATTATGCAGAGCTCTTGATATGGTTGACTGGTGCACCATTAGGCCACTCGCAGACACTGAACTCTGTAACTCCTTCAAAGTGATTGCTGACCATTCTGTGGCTTCTCTCACAAGCCTCCTTCTTCTTAGAGCACTGAGTTTTGAGGGGCAGCCTTTTCTTGGCAGTGCCTGGGTGGTGCGATACAGCTTCCACTTCCTGATTATTGATCCAACTGTGCTCACTTGGATATCCAAACTTGGATATTATTTTGTACCCTTTTCCTAATCTATGTATTTGTATTATCTCTCATTTCTGTAGAATGTTCTGTGGTCTTCATTTTCCTTCAGATCCACATCCTGACCAATGTTCCTTCAACAGTGGGGGTTTTATCCTGACATTGTGACAGCATTGTCAATTTTGTCCTTGATAGGGCAATTTCTTTCATCTGTGTAAACTGGGAGCTTCCACAGCACAGGGGTTGAATACTTATGCAAGTAACATGTTTCAGTTTTTTGTTTCTTATGGACATTTCCCAACATAAAACCAATGTCACCTTACAATAATTGATGTTGAGTTTCAGTGTTTCAAAATAAAACATCATACAGAATGAAATTACAATGTACCATTTGTAATTCAGTAACACGAGAGCATTGGTCAGGGATCTGATTACTTTTGCAAAGCACTGTACATATGCTAGCAAACAGAGACAGGGCAGACGTGTGCAAGCAGACACCCATCTTAATTGTTGCTTTGTAAATAATTTCTCTCCTCCTGTCTCAACATGTGCAGTAAGTTACCTCTACTACTTATGTTCTGTAAAGTCAGAATGTGTAGCTGAAAAGTTAGATGTGAGGCAAAAGCAAAATACAGATTCATGAACCCAGACAGTTTTCCTACAATTTATTGAACAGCTAGTGGAAAAGAATGTTTGCAAATAGTTTTGAAATAAAGTAACAATCTAGAATCTTTACCCTGAAACTGGGTTAATAATGCTTGGTCTCTGAAGTGGCCATTTATCTGACTAAAGATCTGTGACCATGCCATAATGAATTACTGTTAATAATAGCTAAGATTCCTTTTATTCTCACTATGATGTATTTTAAGGCGCTCCATTTAAAGAAATAGTGTGCCTTTGTTTTAATTTGCCCAATAATTGTAAAGTGTGGGAGGAAAGTATATGACTAAGGCTGCAATCCAATACACACTTATCTAGGAATAAGTCCTAGTGAACCCAATGGAGCTTACTTCTGAGTAGACATATATTGGATTGCAGCCTAAGTCTGTGGAAGGAATAACCCTTCCATCTTGAAATAAACAAATGGCTTCCAAACTGTGGCCTGGAGGAGCACTTTTTATTAGTTTGTGCACATCGGTTAGCCTCTAGGAGGGTCACAGTGGGTTCTCAAAGTGAAGGTTCCAAACTCATCGAACAGTAGAGTTGGAAGGGGCCTATAAGGCCATCAAGTCCAACCCCCTGCTCAATGCAGGAATCCAAATCAAAGCATTCCCGACAGATGGCTGTCCAGCTGCCTCTTGAATGCCTCCTGTGTCAGAGAGCCCACTACGTCTCTAGGTAACTGGTTCCATTGTCGTATGGCTCTAACAGTTAGGAAGTTTTTCCTGAGGTCCAGTTGAAATCTGGCTTCCTGCAACTTGAGCCCATGATTCCGTGTCCTGGACTCTGGGATGATCGAGAAGAGATCCCGGCCCTCCTCTATGTGACAACCTTTCATGTACTTGAAGAGTGCTATCATATCTCCCCTCAGTCTTCTCTTCTGCAGTCTAAACATGCCCAGTTCTTTCAGTCTCTCCTCATAGCGCTTGGTTTCCAGTCCCCTGATCATCCTTGTTGCCCTTCTCTGAACCTGTTCCAGTTTGTCTGCATCCTTCTTGATGTGTGGAGACCAGAACTGGACGCAGTATTCAAGATGAGGTCTAACCACTGCTGAATAGAGGGGAACTAGTACTTCACACGATTTGGAAACTATATTTCTGTTAATGCAGCCTAAAATAGCATTTGCATTTGCCTTTTTTGCAGCCACATCACACTGTTAGCTTGTATTCAGCTTGTGATCAACGACAATTCCAAGATCCTTCTCACATGTCGTATTGCTGAGCCAAGTATCCCCCATCTTATAACTGTGCATTTGGTTTCTTTTTCCTAAGTGTAAAACTTTGCATTTATCTCTGTTGAATTTAATTCTCTTGTTTTCAGCCCAATGCTCCAGCCTATCAAGGTCCCTTTGAACTTTGTTTCTGTCTTCCACAGTATTAGCTATGCCCCCTAATTTTGTATCATCTGCAAATTTGATAAGCATACTCTGTACCTCCTCATCCAAGTTGTTAATAAAAATGTTGAAGAGCACTGGGCCCAGGATCGAGCCCTGTGGTACCCCGCCACTTGTTACTTTCACCCAGTTTGAGAAGGAACCATTGATAAGCACTCTTTGAGTATGATTCTGGAGCCAACTGTGGATCCATCTGATAGTTGTTCCATACACCCACATTTAGCTAGCTTGCTAATCAGAATATCACTCCACAAATTCCAAATTCTACACACAAAATGTATTTTAGAAAAAAAAACACCACTGGTTTTCTGTGGTGCCATTTTCCATCCACGGCATGAAAGCAACACAAAAATATAAAAAATAAATGTTATGTTTTCTGAAGCATGTCAATCAGAAATGCACAGAGGGGAAAAATAAGAGTTGCACTTTTAACTCTAGTACTAAAGCTTGCTAACCCTGAAAGTGGTCTCCATGGACTTTCTGGAAGAGACAAGACAAATATGTTTTGACCACACACCATACTTTGGGTTCAAAAAAGGAAACAATTCATCCAACTTCACAACCACCCCTCTAGGCATGAGATTACAGTAAGCCAACATCAAAGTTGTTTTCATTTTCTTTAACTACCAATCCCATTAGTGCTTCTATTGCCACTTTTTTTCTCCTATTATTGAGATGTACCAAAAAAATTAAAATCTAATCAGATAAATGGTATGTCATATTAACAAGCCTTACAATACCCATCTTGACTAGTAGGAACTATGTTTGCAACAAGAAACAATTTTTGTTTCCATTTGAAATAAACCTTTCATTATAAAACAGTACTATTTTTTTTACAAGTATAGGCATTCACGAGACCATGATTTTTCTTTAAAACAAGCTGGATAAATGAATGATACTACTAAAGCTGAAAAATTGGGTATCTTCACATGAATTAGCTAGATTTATGTCCAAGTAATACATTTAAGGCCATGTATTAATTTATGTATTAAGCAAAATATTAAAAAGAATTTATATTGGTTCTATTTAACATGTTACTTCCTGAAGCAATTGAAACACTCAGAGAAGGGCTACTTGGAGATGCTCAGTTAATACTAAACCCTTCTTTCTAAAATAGCTCAGTAGTAAGGAACAAAAGGTAGCTTGAGATTGATAATATTCATTTTGATTACAGTGTACATAGCCCCAAAGCACAGTTACTTCATACAGAAACCCCTTCTCAGCTAATGGATAGATTGATTTCATATTAACCCTGCTACAGAAAAGGACTTTACTTAATGCAGCTAGCTAGAGTAGCCATTTTGCACACTAGTACATTTTATAGACAGAGAACATAACAGACAAGTGGGCAAGGCAATATTGTACATTTGTGGGAAGAAACAGTTTAATAGAGATAAGAAAATATAAGATTGGCAGGCCATGCTTAAAAACTATGTTGGTGGCTCAGAACAGATCAGTAAGTTGATTATTATTGCCCTCAAGTAAACCTAAGTCAGTTTGACCAGGTTGACGAAAACCAGTTTCATTGAAAGACAGCTGGGAAAACTGTGTTTGACTCCTATGGTGGATTTTCATTACCAACTAGCGTAACATGATTCAATCTGAGCTGAGCCAGGCTGACTCTTGAGCATGTGTAGCGAAGCGGTTTAGGTCTTACCATGCACTACAAAGCCTTCAGATATGCAAATTGTGGTGGTTGATAAAAATCTGTACTCACCACACACAAGGCTGAAAGCTGGTTCTGAGAGTACAGGGAAACAAATCCATAACCATGACCAATTTGCATCAACTCAATCCATATATTGTCATACCAGTTTGGAGGATTATTTTCATGACTTGACTACCTCATCGCATCTACTGCTTTAGGCTTAGGATACTGCTAAGAAATCAGCACTACAAATGAAAGCAAGAAACCAAAAGACAAACAAAAAAATGATAACGCCAGTCCCAGCCTTACCAGCTTACAAGGACTTTGCCGCTTATCTGGTACCAACAGAGAGGAAAGAGATTGATTCAAGGAAAGAGACTGATTCAAGGACGCAGCGATTTCCCCTTTCCTGGGTCAGCACTTACCCTCATTACCTATACTGAGTTAAGCATATATGGACTAATCTACCTAAAGCACAAAAAGGTGGAGTACAAAAGAGAGAGAAATCACCTGCTCTTCTGCAGTCTCTGTTTCGCCCGGGGCTCTATGTAAAGCGATCCACACGTACAACAGCCACCATCATGACACGTACGTTAGTTAACCCACACCCATTCTTCCCTTTACCGGAGAGACTAGGGAGGGGCTGCGAGGGGAACTAAGAAAGACCTGGAACCCCCCACAGAACTCACCCCCATAGAAACAACATTTCCTTCCGCCTTCCCCTCCTCAAATCCAACAGCGGTCCCCACAGTCTTGCGTTCAGACACCTCACAACCAGACACAATAAAATGACTCATCTCCAGCGAGCCTTTCGCTTCCTTCCCCGGCCCGGGTCTGACTAGGATGGTGAAGCTCAATGTAGAAGGCCGGCTTTTCTCTCTTTCTCGCCTCCCCTCTCCTCCCGCCCTGTACCTTTCCTCCCTTCTGCACCTTTCCTTCCTTCCTTCCTGCTCTTTTATCCGCGCGGACCCCGACTCGGGAAACACACTCACACAGGCTAAGAGCCACCGCCAGCAACAACGCCGTGTTCCAGGCTGTGAACGCAGATCGCTGCCTCGAACGGCCACCACCGCCTGCCACCGCCGCGGCCGCCGCTGCCATTTTCCTGCCTCCACCTCCTTTTCCTCCCATTGTTCCACCCCCGCCCATGGTTGGAAGAGGGGTGGGAGAACCAAGGGGAACCTCCACGCGAGTATTGAGCCGAAGTACTGTCAATCACGCACACCTCCTGAATCCAACGTCTCCTTTTCGTCAGGCTCTGCCCTTCACTTCTCAGGTTGGAGTACGATTGGAAGTTTGGGTTGTCACTCACTCAAGGGAGGGCCATTGAAAGAGAATCGCCCCGTCCTCTTTTGGGGAGCCACGTGACTGGAAGCTACCTTTGAGGCTTTCTGCGAGGGCTGAAAGCATTACAGAGCGACCCCGTTCCTGTAATCTGTGTTGGACAAAAAGGGTCCAAGGGCTTACTAACTGCTAAAGTGCCACCGTGGATCTTGTCGCTGCTGATGTTTGGAGAGATTTGCTGCAAGCCATTCCTGTTACATCACTGTACCTGCCCGTCGCCTGACATATGGAACCCTGCTTGGTCCTATTCATAGCACACATGGCTGCATTCACAGTTTACTACTAGAGGAAAAAATTATCAGTTTCCCCCATAAAATTCTGTGCAACGTTGCAAGTAGAGTTAACAGGTTGGTTTCACTAATTTTGATGGCTGACAGCAGGTGCAGTCTAGTGGAGAATTTTGGAAACATTTAGCTGCTTAGAAGGTGGGAAAGCCAGCACTATGTCACAACTTCAGCAAACCAATGTCCAAGCTGGATTCAGAAAGGGAAGAGGCACCAGAGATCATATCGCAAACATATGTTGGATAATGGAACAGACCAAGGAATTTCAGAAGGAAATCACCCTGTGCTTTCTGGATTACAGCAAAGCCTTTGACTGTGTAGATCATTAAAAACTATGGAATGCTTTAAAAGAAATGGGGTTGTCACAGTATCTGATTGTCCTGATGCACAACCTATACGACAGAATATGGAGAAACCAATTGGTTCCCAATCACAAAGGGTGTGAGACAGGGATGTGTTTTATCACCCTACTTGTTTAATGTATATGCAGAGCATATCATATGGAAAGTGGGATTGGACCAAGATGAAGGAGGTGTGAAACTTGGAGGGAGAAATATCAATAATTTAAGATATGCAGACAATACCATACTACTAGCAGAAACCAGTAATGATTTGAAACGAAAGCTGATGAAAGTTAAAGAGGAAAGCACAAAAGCAGGACTACAGCTGAACGTCAAGAAGACTAAAGTAATGACAACAGAAGATTTATGTAACTTTAAAGTTGACAACAAGGACATTGAACTTGTCAAGGATTATCAATACCTTGGCATAGTCATTAACCAAAATGGAGACAATAGTCAAGAAATCAGAAGAAGGCTAAGACTGGGGAGGGCAGCTATGACAGAACTAGGAAAGGTCCACAGATGCAAAGATGTATCACTGAACACTAAAGTCAGGATCATTCTCACCATGGTATTCCTGATCTCTATGTATGGATGTGAAAGTTGGACAGTGAAAAAAGCAGATAAGAGAAATATCAACTCATTCAAAATGTGGTGTTGGAGGAGAGCTTTGTGTATACTGTGGACTGCAAAAAAGACAAATAATTGGGTGTTAGAACAAATTAAACCAGAACTATCACTAGAAGCTAAAATGATGAAACTAAGGTTATCAGACTTTGGACACATAATGAGAAGACATGATTCACTAGAAAAGACCATAATGCTGGGAAAAACAGAAGGGAATAGAAAAAGTGGAAGACCAAACAAGAGATGGATTGATTCCATAAAAGAAGCCATAGACCTGAACTTACAAGTTCTGAACAGGGTGGTTCATGACAGATGCTATTGGAGGTCACTGATTCATATGGTCGTCATAAGTCGTGATCGACTTGAAGGCACATAACACAACAACAATCCTGCCTTTTAACCCAACATTTGGGGATTTGTTTTTTTTTAATCAGTGGCAAATTATTCATCACCCTTTCTTCTATATCAGAAAGAATTTTTTAAAATTCCAATAAATTAAGTTCCATAGGGATGCGTGTTACAGTCTGTTTAAGAAAAATGAAAAGAAACAATTAGTACCTTAGAAACTGATACATGCAACAGTGAAATAAAATGTAACCTTGAGCAGATTTTGTCAGATGTGTGCAAAGAGAGAAAGGGGAAAACATTTTTATAAAGCAAGAGGCCAAGCAATGCATGAGATGGGTGGACCATAGTACTAAGCAAACTATGCATGAAAATGAGATCCAGTCAAAAGAGAAAAGATCTAATCAGAGTCCATGTGGTGATTCGCTACTCTGGACATGGGATGAACTGGCAGAGCAAGATGAATAGCATACATATAAGCACCTCCATTGGCCATGCTTGCTGGGATTGATGAGAGTTGTCGTTCAACAACATCTGGAGGACCAAAGGTTCCCCCACTCCTGATCTAAAGAGAGAGGACTACTCCCTGCTCTTATTAAGCCTGAGCCTGATAGCATCACATCTGTATGTGAATCCCATCTCAACTCACACTAGAGTCTCCCACGACAACTTTTTTTTGTTGAAGCATAGCAGGACCTAAGTGCAAGAACACTCTCTCCTCCTGCTGTTTCCAGCAACTGGTATTCAGAAGCATAGTGCCTCTAACTATGGAGGCAATGTAGGAGAATTCTTTCTCCATTGGGATCTTTTGCTGGGGGTCCTTAAAGAAAAGATTTGAGGACACAGGCTTGAAGCAAAAAGGTAGGCCTTTATTCTTTACAAGCATATGCAGGGTCAGCCCCTCAGAAACATCCAGGAGAGACTGCAAAGTGTGGTGTGTACAGATCTTTTATAGAGTGCAGTTGCAACATGTGACAGTGATTTCACCAATCTCATCACAGTTCCTTCCCACTACAATCGTTCCAAACCAATCAGAAAGCATTAGCTAACTCTGGTGGTGATTCCAAGATTCTGTCCATATCATAAATGTTACCATTGTCCTACTGTCTCTTCAAGACTAATGAATTTTGGTTCTAGTTAGAACAGTTTCTACTGTGAATATGTTTCAAGCATATGCCATTGTTGCATTGTTTTCAGATGGGTCAGGCTGACTCAGGCACACCTGGAAATATTTTGGACAAGTTCCCTGAGTTAAGTTTGGGAACTTAACTCAGGGTGTTTGTGAATGTATGAGCCCCCCGTTTCTATTACTTTGCCATAGGGGTTCTTGTCCTTCTATTTTCTCAGAAATTCCTTTTCCTTACTTATAAAATACATAGCTCATGAAGGAGGATTTTATTTAAAACACTTGACCTCATTTTGAAGTCACACAAAAGGAAGCTGGGTGACTCTGGCTAACTAATAATTGTTTTAGCCTCTTTAGATATATAGACAGACAAGCAGGCCACCCCAGATGTACTCTTTTCTTTATGGAAAGACACCTATGAAGTTATAAATTTAATACACTGTTATTTAGATCTTTACTAAAATCTATTTATTAAAACATTTGATTACTTATCCCCTAGATGGCATTCAAGGATCAAACATTGGAAATCCCTACTCATTTCATCAATCACAACTTCTCTCACTCCCAAAGCTTCTTGATTTCAAACAATAAAATCATTAATTTCAGCCTTGCCAAGTACCAGCGATTTGGCAGGAAAACAGGATCGCTGTGACCTGTTGCCATCACAACAGGTTTTTGCTATTAGCCTGAATAAAATGCTAAGATTCTGTTTTCTCTATAAGCATGAACTCAGGGCCTAACTAGGCCTGCAATTCAATACTTAATTCTTTATTATTATAAAACATATACCCCCTTTTAATAGATATAATCATACATGTATGGATATATAAATTTCCCCATTAGCAGAACATAACCCTTGTGGCTAGTAGCCATTGGTAGCCTTATACTCCATTAATTTGCCTAATCCTCTTTTGAAGCCATCCAAGTTGGCAGCAATCACTGCTTCGTGTGACAGCAAATTCCATAGTTTAACTATGTGCTCTTTTGTCTCTTTGTGATCAGCACTTCCTAATAAAGGGCCCTTGCCCTCACATAATGTAGGAGCAGTGATCAGGTGTGGCTCAGAGGTTTTGTGGGTGCCAGGGAAAGTCCTTAAGGATGCCATTGCAGCCATAGATGCCACATCGGCAACCTGAGATGTAGAGGAAACAATAGAAGATGGATCAGTGGGACTGTTATAAAAAGGTGCATTGAAAGGACAGTGGACAGAAACCATTAAAGCTTGGATAACTAGTACTTTATTGTTCTGTATTTGCCTTTCAATCAATCTATGTTCACACCTTAAGAGACCAGCATTGCTTGGAGGAGAATAAGGGGCTCTAAACCATCCCACCCTAGAAGGCAGGCTACAAGGGGGATTAAGAAAAATCTTGAACTAGTATGGGGAGGGGGTGGAATTCACTATAAATTATGGAAAGTCAGACTCCCTGTATGTAAATATAGGGCCAAAGATACAGTCCCAAATTTGTTCTATATCTCAAAATAATAAAATATATTGGAGAGTATATCCTGAAGAAGAATCTTGAATTGCAGCTGTAATGAGGGAAAATAGTTCCTACAGTTTCTACCTAGAGTATTTCTCAATATTTCCTCTGCACACCACAAGTCAGTCAAAATAATTGGTGCATTAACAAAAAAAACATGCAAATCAGAGTGTGTGTTTTGATTCTTGGGAGAAAGCTGGGGTTTTACAGTAGTTTAGGCTTAAAAAGATAAGATCTTGGTAATATAATAATGCTTAATCTTCTGGCATTGCATTGATATTGTTGAAAATGGAAAAATATTTTGAAGTGAATTGGCTTTTTATCTATTTATTACTAAAGAACAACAATACCAATTTTCACATCTTTGTGTTGCCAGAAGCCCAGTTCATCAGCATGAAACTTGTGGAGATGGGGCAGTTTGATATTTAACACAGGATCCTCTGCTTTCTATCATTAACTTTTCCCATTAAATTTTAATCTGAATTCTGAAATTTTGCTGATTTATCACCTGAAAAATGCACTATTCCCCTGGGTTGGAAATTATTTTATGTGATCTGTTCGCTGTGGTTCAGCCATGGTGCAGTGTGGTCTGATTTTTTCTACAACATCAACAACAAAATCCCAGCTCTAATTGAAAGCCAAATCCTTACAAACTATAAATATTTTTCATAGAGTTTATGAGCTATTAACATTGATGGCAAGTGTTATCGGGGAAATTTCTAAATACAGAAATTACTGTAGGAAACAAAATTTGAGAAGGTTACAGTTTCTTAGATGCAAACCAACACCCTGAGTTGATGATCTTGATAAATACATACCTCTGACTTTGGAGACTATAGGCCTTAGGATATGAGCAATTATGCTTGGTTCACAGGATGGCCAGGGAAAACTAGCTTTAGGTACTGAAACTTTCTTACATCAATAACGCCCTTTCATGTTTCTTGTTTGAAGCCACCACAAACAAAACAAAAACCCTACACTTCAAACCCAACCCACCATTTGGTCTAGTAGTTTTTTTAAATGCAGCATTTTGAAAAGACATACCCACAACAAGAAACATGACAGCATAAGAGTGCCAACATCTATGCAGCTGTACCAAGCAAAATCAGTCTAATACATTGTAGGTGGTTTTTTAAAACTGAATGTCATAATCAACATTCTAGTTGGGGATACAGAACCTCTTGGAAGTCAGTAACATTTCCTACATGTGGGTAGCTTCCTGAATTCAGCAAAGCTACAACACTGTTTTGTGTAGGGTTTTGCTGTATTTTGCTAGCCGAACTGATTTGCTAGCAGAGCTTCTTATTGCCTTCTGCCAAATGTAAGAAACTGAAATGAATTTACTTACAGTATACAACAGGGGGGCAACTGGACCTAAAGCCAATAGTCTCAGGCTCACTGGAATCAACAAGATTTGTTTCCAAATAAACATGGTTGAAATCAAGCTGTAATTCTTAAAGAAGTGTGGAGCATGAGCCCTCCTTTTGATTTTGGCAATGTTATTATTGGGAATAGTGATAGCGTCTGGATTATTTTTCTGTCATAGGTGTTAGGACAAAAGTTAAGAGCAAAGCACTTCACTCCAGATAAAATCCTTGGAATACAGGAGGCTTGTTTTCCGAGTCAAACACCTCAATAACTTTTCCCCATTTTTTCAAGATGTGATTTCTTCAAATTAAAGTAGCTGCATTAAAAAAGGTAAATATCAGATTAGAGGCCCTCCCACAGTTTCTTTTTTCTTTTCTTTTTTTGAGGGAGGTTATGGTCATCCTGACAAATGATAAAGTAACTATTTGAAGGAGGAGGGAGGAGACTGCTATGGTCAATTATGGTCAGGAACACCAGGACAAGTTTGAAGCCAGGAGTTGTATGTAAAACAAACAATAATCAGACAGAAGCAGGATGCCACAATGCAGAGCATGTTCCAATATGAGTCTGAACAAACCTAAAACAGACAGAGAAGTAATCAGGGCTGACAAAGGTGATCCCACAAGAAGCTTAACATGCTGATTAAAGTGTATGTTTTTCTTCTGAAGAGCTCATAGCTCATAATACATGAATAGAAGAAAGCTCTACTACAGAAAAACTAGGAAAAATAAAGATGGTCTGTCCCATCCCCTCCAGAAACTCAGCAGGGTGATATACCTGTAGATATTGATAGATGGAATAACTGTAGGAATGATAGCATGGAGTGCCATGGGAATTCTGAGAAAATTAGAAACTGGCAAGTTAGGAAGAGGGGAATTGAGGCAGGTATCTCTTAGACAGTGGTGGCCGGTGCACCTTGGGACTGGAGCCCAGCAGAAAGCAGAGCCAGAGTCAATGATAGGCAGTGGCAACTAATTCTTGTTTTGTCCCCATCCTCCTCCTCCCTGTTGAATTCTACAAGGGCAATACCAAGACTAAGGAAGAGAAGGAAGCTGACAGGCAGGGCAACCCCTGGAAGGTTGTAAGTAAGCAGGCAGGCAGATGGAGGTTGGTTGAGGGCAGTTTCCCACTTGCCCTAACGGACCAGCCTCCACTGCTCCACGAAGACTCCAATTCTCCAAGAAAGCCAGAAACCCACAGGCGAAGCCACCTAGCAGTTCCTGGATGCCCTGCAAGAGACAGCAGTGAATGTTCAAAAGGATTCAGCACCAGGGCTGGCCCTACCATTAGGCAGAGTGAGATATCTGCCTCAGACACAGCCAGGGCATTTTACAGGAATTGTTACTGCATGTCATTTTTTTTATTCAAATGGCTTGCACGTGGAAGTCACCCTATCATGTACAAACCCTGGCACTTGGATTCAGGAAAGTAGTTCAAACTTAGAAAAAGAAAAAGAAAGTGAGTGAGTACAGCCTTACAAATGCATTCACACAAGTTATTAGCCTAGCACAATTCTTACTAGTCTGCCTACCCACCAGTAAATAGATGGTTTAAAAAGCAAAACCATCATAATCTCTAAAACTCTAATTTCAGAATTTAGAACATTGGTTAAAAACACAACTGCTTTACAAAATATGTATTTGGGGATTGTTTTTGTTTTGCAGTAACTTAAAGAAGGCATTTTTAAAAACTGCATAGCATACAGTGGAAGCTAAAACCACTGAATCATCTAATGCCGAACTTTAAGATCACTGAAGAATTGTTCTGGGATTAGACAGGACTGAAAAGAAAATATTTATTATTTCATTTTTATGTTTTATAGTAAAAAAGCAATGCTTTACCTTTCTGCAAATGAGGTTTTCTCCCCCCTCCTTGCCCCCAACATCTATTTAGAAGAGCAAGGCTTCACAGTTGATGCTGGGGACACACACACACACACACAAAGAGAGAGAGAGAGAGAGAGAGAGAGAGAGAGAGAGAGAGAGAGAGAGAGAGAGAGGTATATAATTTCATACCTCTAGTCAGTGTTTCAGTGGTTTCCAATCTGAATTTGAGTTCTTGGTTCATTTATTAAATTTTATGTGTCCATTTGTGTCCACTGGATGCCCAAAAGCTAGGACTAGGTGTCCTGTTGGACACAAACCATCACTTAAAAGATGTCTTGGACACAGCATATGCTGGGAGGCAGGGAGCAGCAAAGAGGTCACAGAGCTATGTGTGTCATGCAGACTGCCCTGCATCTTCTAGGCTAGCCTACTGTCCTCAGGTGTGATGGAAGACACTATCCTGTGTCAGCATCATTTTCTCCTTTGGCTCAGGCAGAAAAATGCCTTAGACCAATCTTGTACAATATTGTGGTTTATTTATTTATCTGTCCTGTTATAAATACCATGAACAAAACAAAGCACAGCAGAGGATTAATTCCTATGACACATAGGATGATCTCTCCTCAAGAAGCAAACTAATTATGATGTGGCAATATTGAGAAATACAACGTGAGGTGTAGGCAAACATTTTTCTCATGATACATAAAAATATAAATATGAAGAAAGGTGAAGGGAATATTTTCATTTTCTTTACACCATTTAAACAAAAAAGTGACTTCTCTAGATACTTTCTTAACAGGCTCACTGGGAACAGCATTAATACAGAATTTTGATAGCGAGAAATGCTGGGCATATGTTTATCTACTTTGTGCTTTGAAACATTGTGTTCTGTGACCTCTATTAATGTCAGAGTGTAACTGAAAAACTTTAAGGTGCTGCTGTTACTATGTTGCAGGGCTGCTTGGTGACAGGTTCTGAAAGGGGAGAGAGATACAATTGCTTTTAGTATTAATAGATAGAGCCTGGATCAAGTAAATTCATTTTGATTAGTCTGGGAAACAACGGACTGTGGCTAGAGATTCTGATCAGTGAAGAATGGACAGTTAATTGTCATTTGAGAGTTAACTGTCAGTAAAGAGAAATAATGGTATTTGGGAAAGTCAGTTGATGAGGTGTGAGGCAAAGACCAGAGAAAGCTGAGGCCTGAATGTTGCCATTCTGCCCTGGTGTGATTATACTTTGCTTGTGAAGATCAGTAGAAGGGAGCTGGTGGCTGTTAGACTAAGAGCCTACCTTGTGTTAAAAGAAGACCTTACTGGGAGAATGTCACACAGGTGGGTTTTTTAAATCAACTAAACTGTCCAAGCAGCCATAAGAGCAAACAGAGGAGCTTTGGCGCCAGAGGGAGTTAGTACCCAGTAGCTGAACTGGATTGTTAATGCATGTGAATGGGCTGGGATTTGGTCTGAGGTTAAAGACTTTTAGAGGCTGGTGTCAGCAACAATGTCTGAAGTCTTTAGACTTAGTGAAGCACAATTAAAAATCCAGTGTAATTGTACACAACTAGGGGCTGTGCCCTTGCTTGCTTCTCTCACCAACCTCACCTACCCTCTCCACTCACCAAACTTCCCTCATCCCTCACAACCCATGCTCCCCCCAAGGCAACCCCTTGGGCCTTGCCCTTTCACCTTCTGCAAGTGCTAAGGTCCCCTAAACCACCCCCTGGGCTCTCTCAAACTGTCCCCCCAGGCACTCTCAAATGCCCCCCCTCCCATGCACTCTCAAAGTGTTCACCTCCCAGGGGCTTGTCTGATCCTCACTCATCCGCCCCACAGCTGCTCACCTCACTCATCTGCCCCACAACCATCTGATTGCCTCACTCCTATGCCAGCCATCTTTGTTTCCCTGACACCTCATTTGCCACCCTGCTACCATGCTCTGCCATGTCCCCATATCACACTATGTCACGTCATTACACTGTGATGGCCTAATGTCTTAATTTTTTATTATACAGCAAGAAATATCCTTTTAATAAACAACCTTAGCTAATAGTGCATTCTGCATGCAGTGTTGGTGTCAATTTCATGCCCAAACCTATACTATACTTAACCTGCCCCAGGGCTAAAATGAGAAAGCAGTAGAATTCCATTGTGTATGTGCAAGATTATTATTATTATTATTATTATTATTATTATTATATCCTACTCTTCCTTCCAGTAGGAACCCAGGGTGGCAAGATGGGACATCTCTTATCTGAGAGCGGGGAAATTAAAAGTTACAAACTCTGGGTACCTGTAAACTGCTGGGTGGACCCTGTGATTGGGGGGCAGGTAAACAGAGATGATATCTACAGGTAGCTAGACTGGAGGGGGCAGTTGAAGAAGGAACTCTAGAGATATCAAAAGCTATTATACACCAGGGAGAGAGGTGGCAAGAAAACTATACAGGGATCATAAGGAGCACAACAAAGGAATGTAAGATTCTAACTTTAGGTAATATACTTAAAGATAGGGATAGAGGATTGTGTTTAAATCTTTGTCTTGTGCTTCATAGGGGATATGCTGGTTTTTCTGTAACCTTTTCATGTAATACCTTTTCCTAAAACTTCTTATTTCATCTTAGTAAACTTTCAATTTTGTTTCATAAACCTCTTGTGGTCAAGTTATTTTGAATCCATAAACTATGCTACCTTGAGAGGGCTCAGGGACACCCAAGGAAGGTTTTGAGGCTGATTAATAAAGGGCAGCCTAGCAGGAAAAAAATCACCAGTTTATCTGATGGCAGCAAGTGGAGTTAGTGGGAAGACAGAGTACCCTCTGTGGTCGGTGAATTTCCCTTCTCCAGTGGCACAGGACCCAGGGTGGCTGGGAGGATGCTGTCACAGGAACAGTTAGCAATCTGGTTCGGGTAATATTGTGGCACATCAGGTTATCTAAAAGTTGAGGAGTGGTCATTGCGTATCTCAGTTTTGACGGATTCTCCAAAGATGGGGAAAGTGAAGAGTATAATCCTATATTCTAATTTCAATTCAGTTTTCTGAGAGCCATGATTATGTACCCAAAATGGCAACAGGTACACACTTAAGAGGAAGGCTTGGAAAAAACCCTAAGGTTTGCAGAACTACAAAAAGAAAAAAGAAATATGCTAAAGAAGGGATCTCCCCTGCCCCCAACAGCATAGTGATGACTGAGTATGCCCAGTACCCATGGAATGCTGACAGTTGAGAAGGGGGGGGAACCCCTGGAAACTGTATGGGAGGGGGGATGGAATAGAACAGAGAATCCTAGAAGAGGACAGGTTTCCAGACAGCTGACCATGAACAGGAGCAGTCAACACTACATTTTTTGTTAAAGGCCCCACTTTTCCGCTTCTGATAAACACAAACAAACATAGGCTAAGATTACATTATAAGCAATGCATAGCCCTAACTACAGCTCAAAGGAATTTTATAGCATATTTGACATACTATCCTTCTCTGAAAATAGAAAGTTTGAAAAGAGTCAGACATTAGTAGCAGCTTGCTGACTAGGGCTGCTTCCACTCTGGACACTTAGGGCTTATCCACCTGGGAAAATTACTTCGTACTAAAGACACTGTTTTTACCTCTGTTTTCCATGTGCACCATCCACAGTAAGGCCTCAGTGCCAGCTGCAAACACGGTGTTTTCTATTCACACTGAGGGGAAGGATCAATCACACAGTTTCCTAATGACCACACCTTCTAATTTAACATTTCCACTTCCTCTGGTTACTTGGCAACCAAGCATGCCCAGTTTGTTCTACCAGTAAGTTTCATTTAAAAAACAACAACCCAGAAGTGTGTTTGTATTTTCACTGGTACAATACAGCTGAAATACATATCTTTGTTTGAGCAGTGTTATGCTTATGTGCACAAGTTAGGGGGAAAAGAAAAATAAGGCACTGTTAGCAGCAACATAAAAAAGGCCAGCAGAAAAGGAAAGAGCAGCCAGAAGTTGCTTTTCAACCTACAGGAAATAAAATGAATTAAAAGAGGAGGAGGGAGTGGTTATGGAGAGGGGAACAATTGACACACCTACCTAAAAGCATTGGAGCAAAGTGTCTGCAAGCACTAGAGATACAGAGTGAAGACATTTTTCCTTCCCTTTCAGTATTATCAGAGGACTGGGTTAGTATAGATTTACAGGGGGGAAACTGTGTGACAGCTTCTGTTTGCCAGTAATGTCATGTGAACCATGTGAATTAAAAGGAGATGTAAGTAGCACCAAACACACACTAAATCACCAAGTAGATGAGCCCTTACTGTGAACAGCCTTATTTTCTTCACTCACTTTTTTCCAGGGCATCTGCACATTGTTATGAGCAAAACATCCCCTTTAAATTCACCTGTGCCAGCTTCTCTCTCTCTTTTTTGGTCAGAACTATTCTTCTTCTCTGACTCAGTGGAATAGCTGCACACAGGACTGGCACCAGGCATGTCAGAGCCCTTGAGCACCAGCCTGCCCCAGGTCCTGACACCCACCCACGTGCCCCACTTACCTTCCCTTGAAGTGAATGCTGGCTGCACTGTGCATGCATGCATGCCATCAACCAAGATGGAAGCGGAGGCATCAGCCCCTTAGGGACACTTTGGCCACTATCTTGGTTGTTGGCAGCCATGCTCCCACAGTGCAGCCAGCATTTACTTCAAGGGAAAGGTAGGTGGGGTGTGCAGGTGGGCATTGTGGGCTTGTGTGGTAGAGGGGTGTGTGTGCCTGGGAGCTCCCTCTCTGCAAACTGTGGCAGGGTCAGGAGCCAACACTGCCATGGATCATGGAAGGGAGCACTACCCACCCACCCTAAGGAGGGGCCCTTCAGGGGGGCCCATCCAGGGCCCAAAATGGTCACCCTCTGGTGCCAGCCCTGGCTGCACAATTTCCCCAGGTGTAGATGCTATTCTGGCCATGTCTAGTTCTCCATTTCCTTGATCACTCTAGAGATGTCCTTCTCTATGGTCCAAATTTCCTCTGTAGAAAACAACTCATAACTTGAATCATCCCCTTTCCAAAACAACCATTTCTTTTCTTTCTGCCCCCTAAATTGCCAGAGGAGGAGGCTTTGTGAACACAAAAGAAGTCCTCAAGAGTACCACTGAGTCCACAGACACCGCACTCGTGACTCCAGTGCTAGGAGGAGTTTGACATGGGCAGTGAGCAGGCAGCATAGTCAAGAACTGCTGTTAGATGCATAGAAATAGACCAAACTCCCACTTCTACCATAGGGCTGCACTGAATGACAGAAAGGCATACACACACCCTGCTACACATGTTCCTAATTAATATTTATAAAAATCATGTTAGTAATGGAACATTCACATTCTCAATATCATAAATAAATGTTTATTTTAAAAGAAGATATGCTCCTGGAAACCTCTGTGTTTAAAACATTAAATGTGCCCAGTTATAAGAATTCTTTTCAAGGTGACATCCCCCCCTTTTTTTTTTAACTTCATGCTCTTCTGGGCATTAACCCCAGTTTTAATTAGATGCTATCTGGTTTGAGTTCACATGGTGGTCCATTCCACCTACAGGAACAAATCTCATCTATGAACACCTTACTGCATACCGTTTCCTTGGCGTTGTTTTTCTGAGATCCCTGGCACCCCAAGACAGCCATGTAGCAAGGGTGGGGCAAATGGGTGCTCCCTCTCAGAGCTATGCTTCCTCCCTGGTTTTTTTTAATTGTCTTTTTAATTTGTGACATGACAATGGCAACCTCCATTTAAAGAATGACAGCTCTTTTAAGAACAGGAGCAATTTAAGAATAGGACCCTCTGAAAAATTCAGTGAATATGGCAGGGGTAATGTACATCAAAAGCCTCATCTGGAAGAGCCCCCAAAAGTCTGCTCACTCAAGACTTTGCCTGACTGAGGGTGGATTTTTCATGCTCACAGTCACCCAATAATTACATAGGTGATCCTGAAAAAAACAGCCAGTATAGCAACATGACCCTTGAAGAGTTAAATATTAGAACTTTGTATTATGAGCTAGAGTTAGATTCCATCCATTGGACTTTACTTTGCTCTGCTTTTCAGTTTCTGTTTCAGTTGTGTTCCCTAGGAACCAGCAATAAAGAAACAGGGTTGTTTGCCTGCAGAAAGAAATAGGTGCTTGGAGGAGAAGTGAGGGCAAAGGTGATTGCCTTTATCTTAACCTGGCCCGGCCCTCACACCTTCTCCACTAGTGATGGGGGGGGGAGATTGGCTGGTGCTATGTACCTTCCCTCACCAAATGCCCCACCTAGAGATGGGCTGCCTCACCTAACAAGGAAGGCTGGTTACAAGGCTGCCCCAAGAATTTGGTCATTTCCTTATTTTATCTGCAATTTTCAAAATCTTTGGAGGGTTCTCTATGGTTCCTTGAACCTTCATTGATACTCCATCTGTGCCTGAAAAAATAATAAAACTGTGATTTTAAAAAATCACAATGCAATGTTGAAAACACCAAACAATATCTTCAGTATCAGTTGAATCATTAAATGGTAGCTCTCCTTTATATCACAGTCTAGCACAACTTTTTGTCTGGTGAAAACATCTAGGGTTCTATCTTTCTTTAGATTTTTTTATGTGTAGTGCCTTTTAGAATGGGAGACGACAATGCTTGTAGTTAGTTATCTGAATCAGTGGGTTGATAGACAGAAAAAGTAATCCTTGTGTTCCTTGTTTGTGTGTTTGTTTGTTTCATGCTTCTCTTTCTCCTTCTCAGACCACACTTTCCTTTGTTCTCTGTTCATGTGTAAGGATGTGCCATCCTGAGCCCCCATTCAGAGATGGCTTTCTGTGCTAGAAGTAAATAAAGCTTTAACTTTCTTTCACACCTTTACCGGTGGTCTTAACAGACTGTTTTGCTGCCACTGCTGTGTAACTTTGCTGGCTTCCAATAGTGCCCTGTCCCACTGCTATTTTCAAAAGCTGTGATACAGTACACACAGGATTATGCATACTATTCACTAAAATAAATACATAGGATTCTGCACCAAAGAAAATAAGAAAAAGCGGAATTTTCCAGTCTGTATAAGTAATATTCCAGTATGCATTTCACCTTTGTATTTTACATATCTTTATTTTGCAATTTTACTATTTTGGATCATTTATTCCAATCTTGTTAGCCATTGGGAGGAGGAAAGAATGTGCAGGTCACTGCAGTCCTGCCTCCAACCACCCGGACAGCTTTTGAAATTTCCACAGGCATGCCCACACATTTTCAAGTACCTGCACAGGCTAGAAAGTTGCTTGTGTGTGTGTGAATTTTAAATGAAAGCCTAGATTATCAGAAAACTGAGTTCTCTTCCCATGACAGCATTCTGTGCTTCTGAAGAAACATACTCACAATCCTGATTCTGCATTTCATGTGTTTTGCTGAACATTCTAGACAGGCAAAGGGCCTTTGCCAACCTTCTTCTTTACAGCATCTTTTAGAACTACTTTTCCCTACAGACATTCCTCTTCCATTGACCCCATCGTATAGTTAACAATTATGCTGGGAACCGTTTCATATCTCAGCAATGTGGTAAAAAAAAGACATATACCACAGCTATCACAATAGGATTCAGAACATATTTTGTTCTAGCCTTGTCTTGCTTTTGATAGCAATTAGGTAACAAGCGGTGACAGTATGACTAACAAAAAAAGGGCAGACTTAAAGACTATCACCAGACTGCTAAAAAAATGAGGGGGAGGGGGAACTAGCTAGCTAAGGGAAATATTTGCTAGCCATTTTATCCACATCTGAGACAGACTGGAACCAAAATACATTTGTGCTCAGCCCCTTTATTATGTGAAACTCGATCTCTAGCTGAGATCTCATTCAGCAGCACATGCAGTTAGCTGGGGAACAGATAGGATACTTTGCATGCTAGGGAGATTTTGCCGGGAAGATCCTTATGACTTGCTATATGTTACTGCTTGTGTATATGTGTTTATTTTATTCCTCCTTGGTGTTACTTGAAAACTGCTTTGATATCCTGAAAGGTGTGATATAAATTATTGTAATTAGGCTCAAGGAATTAGATGATTGTCTAAGCATTTTGGTTTGCATGAGTGTTGTTAGAGTGTTAATATGTTAGTAACCTAGCTACAGAATTGTGTGGAAAATAGAAAAAGTGTGTACCAGTTCAGAAACTAGTATAGTACTCTGAACAGTCCATCTTTAAACTCTGCATCTCAATGACTGAAAGCAAAATTGCAATATGCAAATATCCCCTAAGCATCTGATATGCAGTTGCCATCCTGACTGGACCTTTGGTGCTCAAAAATATCCTTTGTGTTTGGTAATTATGTGGACATGGACTTAGTCCCTTGATCAAATGAAAAATTAGCTACTTCCACCTGCTTTTTACTATAATCGAAATGAGATGCTGCCTCACTTTGTTGGTGTGTTGATTACAGTAAGAGGTTCAGTCCCTTACCCAGAATTCTAAGGAAACTATCCCACCCAGTTGCATGTGCTCCATCTTGCAAAGTCATTACTGCCAGGTTGTGCAGAGTATTATAAAGGCTATCAATGCATATGGCAAAATATACTTCCATTTCTATACGACTGAAGAAAAGAAATCGGCCATGCCCAATCCTTACATCAAGGGTTGAGATGACCAGCCTACAGATAACCCTCTGATTCTCCAGCCTATAGGTCATTATTCTACCTCAACCTACAATATTCTATTTAGGTTCCAAATGTGAATACATACAACGTGGGCTTAAAATCCTGACTCATTGAATGCCTGTTCACAAGCATGAAGTTACTATGGAAACCCCCACATTTTATTTTCACCACTGAAAGAAAGCATAATTTTTAGTGAAATGACAACTCCTAGTGAACCCTAGAATTCTAGGCATTTCTGCCCCTCCTCCCTCCCTTGTCTCTAACTGATACCATGGTTTTCTCCTTCCCATATTCCCATTCCCATTTATGGCTATTTGGGGGTATTGATGGTCCTAGATCAGGTGTGTGGAATCTTTGGTCCTCCAGATGTTGCTGAACTACAACTCTCCCATCAGCTCCAGCAAGCATGGCCAATGGCCAGGAATGATGGGAGTTGCAGTCCAGCAACATCTGGAGGGCCCAAGGTTCTTCACACCTGTGCTAGATGGATCACAACAGGTGGCAGTTCAAGGGAGAATGAAATATACAGAGCTGAGTCTGAAAAAGTATATTAGGATGTTGTCTGTCTGGAAAACTGATGTGGAAGCAGTGGACTTTGATTGTCTCTGGAGTGTTTAAATTGTGTCTCCACCTTTGCTCAACTTGTATATTGGGGGGGGAAATGCAATCACTGCAAAATGTGAATAAACCTTCAGTGACCTCCTTCCAAAGCAAGTAACACCTGGGAACACACCATACCCCTAGAATTTCTCTCTGCTCAAAGAGGTGTGGTGAATGAAATAAAATACCTCTTGGATCTGCTGCAGGCCTTATATGGAGAGCCTCTTTGAGGTGTAATGGATTAGGTTCTACAGGTTGTTTTGTCTCTTTCCCAGTATGGTCCAGAGAATGCCATGCAGATGTTGTGCTGGTAGAAGAGGCTTCTCCTAGTCTTCTGTGCTATTAATAACTGTACAGAGTACTCTCTCCACAAGTCACAATGTATTATGCAAGATTAACACGCACTGCGATGTGATAGGCACAACACTCCTAATTATAATGAGAAATTTGGACAAAAACAATGCAAGAATTGTGTCCTGAATTTTGATGTTGCTGATACCACATAACTGTAGATTTGAGAAGACTTTGTGTTACAAGCTATAATTATCTACAACTTAGGTGACAATCAGGTCTGGGTTTGTGGCCAACTGTGGCCCCCAATAGCAATGTATTCCCTAGATGTATTCCGCAAGGCCCTGAAGACGTGGCTATTCCAGCAAGCCTTTGAGGTCATTGGGTAAATCACCATGATTCTGTCATTTATCGTATGTTGTTATTATAATTGTTTTTATATGTATTGATGACTGTCCAGTATTTTACCTATTGTTATTAATGTGATTACATCTGTTATTGTATTTTATCTCTTTTAATGTACGTCGCCTAGAGTGGCTAATTGCCAGATAGGCGACAAACAAATTAAATATTATTATTATTATTATTATTATTATTATTATTATTATTATTATTATTATGTTTCTCTCTCTTTCTCTCTCTCTCTCTCTCACCCACTCACTCATACTCTCTTTCTCTCACACACACCCCTCTTATGTTGACAAGGAAAAAAATAGGGAAGATTTATTTATTTATTAAACTTATATCCCACCCTCCCAGAAGGAGCCCAGAGTGGAAGTTTTTTTTTTTTTTTTTTAATTTGTTTCATTTTGAAACCGCCCATAGCAAATAGCTCTCTGGGCTGTGTACAAAAAGATTAAAATACAAAATATCATAATAAAAACAACCAAACAATAGTAAACACAAACAAGGAACAACAGAAATATAGAAGTTAACACATTAAAATGCCTGGGAATATAGCCAGGTCTTAACCTGGCGCCGAAAAGATAGAAGCGTAGGCGCCAGGCGTATTTCTTCAGGGAGGCTATTCCACAGTTCAGGGGCCACTACAGAAAAGGCCCTAGATCGAGTAACTGTCCTCTGGGCTTCCTGATGAGTTGGTACCCGGAGGAGGGCCTTAGCTGCTGAGCGAAGTGACCGGGTAGGTTCGTAGTGGGAGAGGCGTTTGTGATGCGTCCTTCCCTGGCTCTCCCTGTCAGGTTCCTACCTGCTCGTGGTTACTGCCTGTCTCTAGGCACCACCAGGGACTCCACCAGTCCGGACCGCTCTCTCTTATGGTTTCTCTCCCCGCTCTAGCACAGATCTCAACAGATCCCCCTGCTAGGCAACCACCAGTAATGTCCCAATACTAGTATTCCCAGAGACTCTGAATACTGGTATTGTTATTCTCTTCACCGCTGCCACCATTTGTTACAGTTCCCCTTCAGCCTTGGTCATTACCTTACCCTCCCTTCTGGTCTGTGAAACCCCAGCCAAGGATCAGGCCTTTGGGAAACCAAATTAAGTATTTATTACAGATAACAAAGCTAACAAGATTAACAAGATTTCTTCTTAAGGCACATAAGCATATGGTTTTACTCAATACTAATCCGAACTCCACCTCCCTCCTTCTTCACGCTCTCCTGGCAAACAACTCTCTCAAATTCACACCACATCCACCTATCAACATCCACCTCTTTCTCTTCTCCCCCCCAGATTCCACTCTCACTCTTCCTTTTATACATTCAGCCATTTTAAACACTCAGCCAATCATCTCGCATTCTACTGCCCATTCACTCCCCCTCTTTCACTCCACTTACCATGTATCTTCTAAAACAACAACACTTACCATATATACATTAATATAGGAACATCACATTTCTCCCCCCTTAAACAACAGCAGAGTATTATTCCTGTTCCAGGATTTATACGTTGCGTTAACAAATAAAAGTCTCTATGGGGAAAATGTCTTTCTTTGTTCCTCTGTCTGGTCACATCACTGCAGTCCCAGCCACTTGCCTGGGAAGTCCATCGGCCAGTACATTGTCCTTGCCTTTTATGAACTGGAAGTCCACTTGATAGTCCTGTAGGGCCCAGGACCACCTCTGCAGCATGGTGTTATGGTTTTTCATAGTCTGCAACCATAACAAGGCCCGATGATCCGTAGTCACTGTGAATCTTCATCCCCACACGTATGGGCGCAACTTGTTCAGTCCCCACACGGCCGCTAGGCACTCCTTCTGGACCGACGAATAGTTTTTCTCCCTCGGCGTCAGCTTGCGACTCAGGTACGCCACTGGATGTCTGGTGCCTTCTCTCTCCTATAGCAAGACGACTCCCAGCGCCAGGTCCGACGCATCTGTAGCCACGATGAATGGTTTCTCATAGTCTGGTGCTATTAATATGGGTCCTTGGCACAAGGCTTGCTTCAGTAGATCAAAAGCCTTCTGACATTCATCCGTCCATACCACACGCTCAGAACACTTCTTCTTTGTTAATTCATGCAAGGGGGTTGCTATTTCCCCAAAATTTCTCACAAACTTCCTATAAAATCCAGCCACACCCAGAAATGCCCTTACTTGTTTTTTGGTTAAGGGGATCGGCCACGCTTGTATTGCCTCCACCTTGCTCCATAAGGGGGTGATTTTCCCACTCCCCACCTTATGTCCTAAATAGATTACTTCCTTTAGTCCAAACTGGCATTTCTTAGCTTTTATTGTGAGGCCTGCTTTTCTTAAGGCCTCCAATACTGTTGTCAGGTGTTGGACATGCTCAGGCACCGACTTGCTAAAAATGGCCACGTCATCGATATAGGCCACTGCAAAATCTGACATGCCTCGCAACACAGTATTGATTAGCCTCTGAAATGAACTTGGTGAGTTCCTTAGTCCCATGGGTAAGGTCACAAACTCATATAACCCATCTGGTGTACTGAAGGCAGTTTTGGCTCTGGATTGCTCGTCTAGTTCCATTTGCCAAAATCCTTTACAGAGATCTAGTGTAGAGATAATGGTCGCTGCCCCCAATAACTCTAACATTGCGTCTACCCTAGGCATAGGATACGCATCTGGGACAGTAATTTTATTGATTAGCCGATAATCAATGCAAAACCTGGTCGTTCCATCTTTTTTCGGAACCAGGACAATACTTGAGGCCCAGGGACTGATGGATTCCCTGATCACTCCTAATTCCAGCATATCTTCCACCTCCTTTTTGATCTCATTCAAAACTTTCCCATTCACACGGTACGGAACAGATCTGATTGGGGCATGATCTCCAGTATCAATGGAATGTATAACTATACTGGTTCGGCCAGGTTTGTTGCTAAAGAGATTCCTATAGGTTTTCAAAACTCTCAGAATCTCCTCTTTTACTTCCTCCTTCACCTCCTCTGACCATTCCACTTGATCTACCCCTCCTTTGTCTTTGCTTTCCTGTACCAAATCTGGAAGTTCAGGTCCACTTCCCTCAGGGAATAAGGTAACTTGCAACACCTGTGCATCCCTGGTATGGTAAGGCTTCAACATATTTACATGAACCACTTTGCTTTTGTTTAATTGGTCTGTGGTAATTACATATGTCACTGTGTCAAGCCTTTCTCTGATGGTATATGGTCCTTCCCAGTTAGCCTGTAATTTGTCATGTTTCCTGGGTATGAACGCCATAACCATATCTCCCACATTATACACACGTTCTCTGGCTGTTCTGTCATACCAGTAACTTTGCTTCTCCTGTGCATGACTCAAATTCTCTTTCACTACTTCCATCATTGATGTTAATTTATTGCGGAATTCCAATACAAAATCTACTACAGAAGTTTTGTACTCTCCCAGAGTTCCTTCCCATGAATTTTTTAGCAGTTCCAAAGGTCCCCTCACTTTTCTAGTAAACATTAGTTCAAAGGGTGAGAAGCCTGTTGACTCCTGAGGGACTTCTCTGTATGCAAATAAGAAGCATCCCAACCGTTCATCCCAGTCTTGTGGGTGATCTTGAACATAGCTTCTTATCATGCCCTTCAAAACTCCATTGAATCTCTCAGTTAGCCCATTAGTGGCGGGATGGTAAGTAGTGGTCTTTAGATGTTTTAGACCACAACATTTCCACATACATTGCATCACTTCTCCCATGAATACACTGCCTTGATCCATCAGTACTTCATGAGGGAAACCCAGCCTCATAAAGATTTTTAATAAAGCCTCTGCCACTACAGGGGCTTCTACAGATCTCAGTGCTTCTGCGTCTGGGTACCTGGTGGCAAAATCCACCACCGCCACTAGATATTTCTTGCCATGCCTTGTGGGTTTGGAAAAAGGGCCCACCAAATCTATTCCCACTCTATAAAAGGGTTGTCCAATTATAGGAAGGGGCTTTAAGGGTGCCTTGGTCTTTACTCCACTCTTTCCCACCTTTTGGCATATTCCACAAGATAGACAATGTTGTTTTACATCCTTGGAGATATTTGGCCAATAATAATGTGCAGCCAATCTCCTCTTGGTCTTTTTTATTCCCAGATGTCCTGCACATGGGACATCGTGGGCTACCTCTAGCAATCTGGTTCTGTATTTGCTAGGTACTATCAATTGCTTCACTGGTTCACATTCATCCTTTCTCTCAGCAGGCATCCACAGTCTATATAAAATCCCATTCTCACACACAACTTGATTCCTCAGTTTGTCAGTGAAAGGAATTTGTTGGGTCAGGGCTTGTTCCTTTATCTGCTTCAAACTTATATCTTTATGCAGCTCTTCCCTGAATTGATCTGCTTCTTTCCCAGAGACCACTTGATACAATTTGTCTCCTTCAGCAGGCCTGCTAGTGGTTGCTATGGTGACCTGAGGCTGGTTAACAGATTCCACCCTGTTTGTTTCAGCCCCCCTTAATATGGCTTCTTTTTCTCTGCCAAGTTGCTGTCTGGTCACTACATAGATCTTTCCTTGGGCGCCCATTACATCCCTTCCCAGTATTACTGGTTCTTGTTGCTGGGCATTAATGCCTACTTTATATCGGCCCTCTCGGCCTCTCCAAGTCATATCCACCAGGGCCACAGGCAAACTTTCTGGTTGACCTCTCACTCCTTGGATAGTCACAGTTCCCTGAGGTAATATTACCTCAGATTTTATTAAATCTGGCCTCAGTAATGTCTGAGCAGCACCAGTATCAAGCAATGCCCAATAATTTGCCCCTTGTACACTCACTTCCTCTCTCAGACTTGAATCAAGGTCTGTTACTTCTGTCCAGTTTATCTGGCAGAACTGAACCTTTTTCGCTGTTTCTAAAGCCTTGGGCTCTGTTTTCACTGCCCTTGTCTGAGCAGGATTACTAATGGGGTTGGCAACCTCACATTGAAAACGTAGGTGCCCCGGTCTACCACATTTGTAGCATAATTTCTCCTCACTTTTAGGGTACACAGATCCACTCTGGGGTGTCCTGGGCCCTTCAGATTTTAATGGAGGACTCACTCGCTGTGGTACCACATCCCTTCTGCCAGCATTATATGATCTGGGTTTAAAATCTCTTGATGTTTTCCCCACCCAGCCAGTTCTGTTGGAGGCGAAGTGATCCGCCATCTCTGCGGCCTTTTCTGCCTGTAATTCCGCATCCACTCTCATTCTCTCAAATTCCAACTCCCTCTGTTTTTCCTTCTCTGCACCTTCCATCCTCAATCTCTCAGCTTCCAACTCCCTCTGCTTGTCTTTCCCATCAGCTTCCATCCTCAATCTCTCAGCTTCCAACTCCCTCTGCTTGTCTTTTTCCTCAGCCTCCCATCTTAACTTCTCTCTCAAGTACTCTATATAAGCGGGATTGCTTAAATATCCTTCTGGGGTCTCTTCCCTGACAGGTTTTTGCTGGACAGTAGCAAATCCTGTAAGTGCTACCCTCAATTCATCTACCCCTTTACCCTCGTGAGGTAAATTGAATGTTATGCACTTCTCCACCAGCTCCTCTCTTTTCATTTTTATGTATTCAGCCATGGTGTTTGAGTTCACTCACTCTTTGCCACACACTCTTTGCCAGTCACTCTCACAAGAAATCTTGTTTTGTTATTTCTGTTTGCCACACCACTGTATCTGGATTCTCTGTTGTTCGTATCTGGATTCTCAGTCGTTCGTATCCCACCGCTACTGACACCACGTGTGATGCGTCCTTCCCTGGCTCTCCCTGTCAGGTTCCTACCTGCTCGTGGTTACTGCCTGTCTCTAGGCACCACCAGGGACTCCACCAGTCCGGACCGCTCTCTCTTATGGTTTCTCTCCCCGCTCTAGCACAGATCTCAACAGATCCCCCTGCTAGGCAACCACCAGTCACGTCCCAATACTAGTATTCCCAGAGACTCTGAATACTGGTATTGTTATTCTCTTCACCGCTGCCACCATTTGTTACAGTTCCCCTTCAGCCTTGGTCATTACCTTACCCTCCCTTCTGGTCTGTGAAACCCCAGCCAAGGATCAGGCCTTTGGGAAACCAAATTAAGTATTTATTACAGATAACAAAGCTAACAAGATTAACAAGATTTCTTCTTAAGGCACATAAGCATATGGTTTTACTCAATACTAATCCGAACTCCACCTCCCTCCTTCTTCACGCTCTCCTGGCAAACAACTCTCTCAAATTCACACCACATCCACCTATCAACATCCACCTCTTTCTCTTCTCCCCCCCAGATTCCACTCTCACTCTTCCTTTTATACATTCAGCCATTTTAAACACTCAGCCAATCATCTCGCATTCTACTGCCCATTCACTCCCCCTCTTTCTCTCCACTTACCATGTATCTTCTAAAACAACAACACTTACCATATATACATTAATATAGGAACATCACAGCGTTCCACAAGATATTGCGGTCCCACGCCGTGTAAGGCTTTATAGGTCATAACCAGCACCTTGAATCTGGCTCAGAAACAGATAGGTAGCCAGTGCAAATGGGCCAGAACAGGTGTTATATGTGCTGACCGGCTGGTCCTCGTCAGCAGACTGGCTGCTGCATTTTGCACTAGCTGAAGTTTCCGAACTGTCTTCAAGGGCAGCCCTACGTAGAGCGCATTACAGTAATCCAGCCTAGAAGTTACCAGAGCATGGACAACTGAGGCGAGGTCATCCCTGTCAAGATAGGGGTGTAGCTGGGCTACCAACCGAAGATGGTAGAACGCATTCCTTGCCACCGAGGCCACTTGCGCCTCAAGAGACAGGGAAGGATCGAAAAGCACCCCCAGACTATGAACCTGTTCCTTCAAGGGAAGTGTAACCCCATCTAGAACAGGGTAAACATCCACCATCTGAACAGGGAAGGCACTCACCAACAATGTCTCAGTCTTGTCTGGATTGAGTCTCAGTTTATTAGCTCTCATCCAGTCCGTTATCGCGGTCAGGCAGTGGTTCAGCACATCCACAGACTCACCTGTAGAGGATGAAAAGGAGAAATAGAGCTGCGTGTCATCAGCGTACTGGTGGCAACGCACTCCAAAACTCCTGATGACGGCACCCAGAGGCTGCATGTAGATGTTAAAAAGCATGGGGGACAAAACCGACCCCTGAGGGACTCCACAATGGAGAGTCCAATGTGTCGAGCAATGTTCCCCAAGTACTACCTTCTGGCGACGATCCGCCAAGTAGGAGCAGAACCACTGCCAAGCAGTGCCTCCAACTCCCAACTCCGCGAGTCTCCCCAGAAGGATACCATGGTCGATGGTATCAAACACCGCTGAGAGATCAAGGAGATCAAGTTGGTGGTCAGAGGTCTGGCACAGGCCACCGATGCAATCATAATGTTAGGGATAAGGCAAGCAGAGAAAGAAATACTGTTCTGAACCTCATGCATTCCAGTATTTTCCTTTACAGGCACCTAACAGGAAGGCAGCTGCCATGAAATAATAGCCTGCCTATTCCCCCACTGTTTTTATATTGTCATTCACACACCATACTCATGAGCAATGAGAGAGGTAGGTATTCTGAAATTTATGGCACAGAAGCATCTAGACAATATGGCAACATAGACTAGTAGTATTACAGAGATCTCTAAAGACTTGTGCTGTCTTTGTAGTTTTATTTACAAGCGTACAACCAAAGAACACTGTAGAGGTAGATACATTCCCACAAATAGATAGCCCAGTTACTACCCTTGCATCAGATTATTAGAGAGTACAATTGCCTTACAGCATCAGCGAGCACACATCTCTCTTTCTTCTCTGTTTGATTCTCTCTAGATTGAACTTGCTGTTTCTAACATACAAATGTACCCTGCAGAGTACAGGTCCCATAGAAGGAAAACAGCATTTTTGGGAGTAAAGCACCAATGCATGCAACAAATAACCTGAAGCAGTAGGGGGCAATAGAAAGGCAACCTACTCTTCCTTTGCTGATTCCCTCTTTAAACTACTTGTTTATTTTTCTCAGCAGTACTTCCTCCCTTTTCTTCCTGTCTAGTCAGTCTGAGGGTAAAGACGCACTTACTGTTCTGCCAGTTCCAGTAGATCTCCACCTCTCTTTTCTGAAAATGGGGGCACACATTGCTAGTCAAATGCAGGTCCTCTTGTGGATAAGGAATTGGTTAAGAAGCAGAAAGCAGAGAGTAGGAATAAACGGACAGTTCTCCCAATGGAGGGCTGTAGAAAGTGGAGTCCCTCAAGGATCGGTATTGGGACCTGTACTTTTCAACTTGTTCATTAATGACCTAGAATTAGGAGTGAGCAGTGAAGTGGCCAAGTTTGCTGACGACACTAAATTGTTCAGGGTTGTTAAAACAAAAAGGGATTGCGAAGAGCTCCAAAAAGACATCTCCAAACTGAGTGAATGGGCGGAAAAATGGCAAATGCAATTCAATATAAACAAGTGTAAAATTATGCATATTGGAGCAAAAAATCTTAATTTCACATATACGCTCATGGGGTCTGAACTGGCGGTGACCGACCAGGAGAGAGACCTCGGGGTTGTAGTGGACAGCATGATGAAAATGTCAACCCAGTGTGCGGCAGCTGTGAAAAAGGCCAATTCCATGCTAGCGATAATTAGGAAAGGTATTGAAAATAAAACAGTCGATATCATAATGCTGTTGTATAAATCTATGGTGCGGCCGCATTTGGAATACTGTGTACAGTTCTGGTCGCCTCATCTCAAAAAGGATATTATAGAGTTGGAAAAGGTTCAGAAGAGGGCAACCAGAATGATCAAGGGGATGGAGCGACTCCCTTACGAGGAAAGGTTGCAGCATTTGGGGCTTTTTAGTTTAGAGAAAAGGCGGGTCAGAGGAGACATGATAGAAGTGTATAAAATTATGCATGGCATTGAGAAAGTGGATAGAGAAAAGTTCTTCTCCCTCTCTCATAATACTAGAAGTCATGGACATTCAAAGAACCTGAATGTTGGAAGATTCAGGACAGACAAAAGGAAGTACTTCTTTACTCAGCGCATAGTTAAACTATGGAATTTGCTCCCACAAGATGCAGTAATGGCCACCAGCTTGGATGGCTTTAAAAGAAGATTAGACAAATTCATGGAGGACAGGGCTATCAATGGCTACTAGCCGTGATGGCTGTGCTGTGCCACCCTAGTCAGAGGCAGCATGCTTCTGAAAACCAGTTGCTGGAAGCCTCAGGAGGGGAGAGTGTTCTTGCACTCGGGTCCTGCTTGCGGGCTTCCCCCAGGCACCTGATTGGCCACTGTGAGAACAGGATGCTGGACTAGATGGGCCACTGGCCTGATCCAGCAGGCTCTTCCTATGTTCTTATGTTCTTATGAGCAGATCAACCAGTTCCCCCTCCAGGTGTGGGCAATGGCAATGCTTTGCAATAGGTGACTAATGTGCTCAAGGCCTGAGATAGTGCCTGTGAGTAGCATTAGCTCCACAATGGCTGCAACCACATGTGTGACTTTTATTTCTTTGTAATAATAAACCTTTTTTTATTCTTTCAGTCTTAACAGACTAGTTAATTCTGCACTCTGCTGCAATCTTATAAATAAAAACGTAAACACCTAATACACAGTGTCACAGACAGGTGCTGCTGTAAATCGCAGTGTGATGATATCGCCTCCCATAGTGGAGTATGGGAAAGCAAGCGGCTAGTGGCCTGAGCAACCCACAGAGCAGCAGGCTGTGGCAGCTCCATGGGCCTCCCTTTCCTCCAGGCCATGTGTTGGTGGCAGGGGGTGGGAGGGCAAGCAAGCGGACAGTGATGGCCTGGGCAAGCCACAGAGCCAACTCTTGGGAGGCCTTGATGTTCCTACCGCAAGGCCTCCCTTTCCTTCAGGCCATGTGGTGGTGGTAGGGGGCAGGCAGGCAGGAGAGTGAGTGAGTGGTAGGTGAGAGAGAGCGCTATTGGGCCATGGCGGCGGCAGCCTAAGTGAGATGTGGAGCTGGCTCCTGGGAAGCCTTGGCATCTCTACTGCAAGACCTTCCTTTCGTCCAGAATGTGTGGTGGTGGGGCACCAATCCAAGGCACCCATGCAGCCCACCTTCCCCGCCACCACCAGGGAAGCTTCCCCAGCTCATTGCATAGCAGAGGAGGAAGAAAGCAGCAGAAACTGGCTGAGGCAAGCTGTGGAAGAATGACAGGCTGATCTAAGAGGGTAGGGAGGGGCTTAGTTAGGTCTAAAGAGGGGAAGGGGGTTAGTCTAAAGGGGGGGAAAGGGAGGGAGCTTAGCCAGGTTTAAAGGGGAGGAGGAGGGCTTAGTCTGGTCTAACACCCCGCCCACTAACTCTTAGACCAGTGGTGGGGGACCATTTTTGCTTCCACCCAGTGGGCTATATTTGACAGTTAGGTGGGGCAACCCTCCTGTCACTCATGTGACATCACAATTATGCCACATGATTGACATGTGGGTTGCCACACCCACTTGTCAAAGTTGGCCCACAGGGTGGGAGCAATGAAGGTTGCTGTGATGTCCTTATATGTTAAAAACTGTAAATATGGTAAGTGCAGGTTTATATAGGGATATATGGTAAGTGAATTGAGTAAGAGGGGGGAGTACATGGGCTGGAATGCTGAAGAATGCTGTATGATGATTGGCTGAGCGTTTGAGTGGTTGAAGGTATAAATGAGAGGATGACAGTTGGTTCAGGGTTCTGTTTTGTGGGGGAGTTGAGAGGAGAGTGATTGGAAAGGAGTTGAAGTGGGAGGCAGTTGGGATTGAATTGACAGAGTTCTGAGGGAGGTTTGGATTCTATTCGGCTGATATTTGGACAGAATATATATAACTGGAAACATAAGAGTGACACTATATGAAACCATACGCTTGTTAAACATTCCTAAAGTAAACGTGTTATTTCCTAGTGTTATCAAATAAATACTTTTATTGGTTTACCAAAAACCTGATCCTTGACTGGAGATATACAGACCAAAAGGGAGGGCAGGGTATTCATCAAGGCTGAAGGGAAACTGTATCTAATGGTGGCAGTGGTGAAGGAAGAAATTGTAACATCGTCAAGTATCCAGAGCAACCCAGGATTGTATGCTTTATAGACAAAGATACAGGGGGCTTGTGGACAGCAAGGGCACCCAGACACAAAGTAATAAGCCATAGGGAGACTAAGGCGAAGTCTCTAGCAGTATTGTTTACAGGGAGTGGCTGGTGGTGCTGCCTAGCAGTGGGATCTTGAGAGATCTGTGCTAGAGCGGAGTGAGAAAAAATAAAAACGACAATCCTGACTGGTGGTGTCCTGAGGTGGTGCCTAGTGAAAGGCGGTAGCCACAAGCAGGTGGGAACCTGACAGGTGGAGCCAAAGGTGGGATCGTCACAGTTGCCCACACCTGCTTTAATGAATCAGTTTCAGAGATGTGGCAAGGTCTAAGGGGAGAGGGATTGGTGAGGGGTAGGGGATTTGGGAAGGTTGATGGCAGGGTTGGCAAGCAACATGAGCAGGAATGGAGCCCCTAGTATATATAAAATATCCAACAATCCTGAATGTTTTTGAGAAACATTGACCCCACTAATTTTGGCAGCAGAGGCAAAAAGGTTTTTTTAAAAATCGATTAGACATGGCATTGGCATGGGCTGTAAGGTTTAAACCTCTTGTCCCAGCCCGGTGGCCTGATGGGGATCCAAATCACCCCCTCCCCAGTTATCAGATCATTTATTTGATGAGATGGGAGGGAGTGATAATCCTGCTTCTCAGCTGATCTGCAAGCTATGCATCCTGTACGTGTACAAGAGAGTGGGGTGGCCACACCCACTTTTGGCATGCAACCACCAGTGGGTTGGCCAAAGTTAACAGCAGCTCTTGGGCTAAAAAGTTAGCCAACCCTGGCTTAAACCATAGTTTCCTTGTTTGTATATCATGGAAATTGGATTTAACAAATTAGAGTGTCTTCTCTCATGAGAGGAGAAGGGAAGGGGCAGAACCCCAAACATTAAATCAGGCACATACATTAACTGGTCCAGCAGTTAACTAGAGAAGGTTGAACTGGGCCAGTGGGTGATATCCAACATTAATCAAACTGAGCGGAGCATGGCCAGATTATAAAGGTGCAATGGGAGCAACCACACCAGGGCCTATGCTTGTTTAAAGTAAGCCTAAAGCCCTTCTGGAAGGAAAGTTACAAAGCAAAATGTTCAGGCAACTTTCTAAGTGATTTCTGTAAGATGAGCTGACCTGGCTGCTCTCACCATAGCCAGTGAGTGAAGTCAGAACTGTAATTGCCAAATGAATTATTTGGACACCAGGCGATAGGAATCCCTCCCCTTTAGTTCACTTTTCTTCCTCTGTCTCATTTTCTAGTCCTCCCATCTCAAAATCAAACGCCTATGATACAAACACTAAGGCTGCAATCCAATACATGTCAACTCAAAAGTAAGGTCCATTGGGTTCAATGGGACTAACTCCCAGGTAAGTGCATATTGGATTGCACCCTTACCCAGCAATCCAACTCATGGGAAGCCTGTGGAAGGAGGGCTGGCAGAAGAGCAGCCAGCTGGAAGGTCTGTGGCATCTAATTGCCCTTTGGGAGCCTCTGAGCCGGCTGAATGCTGGCTCAGCCAGGAGCTGCACACGGGCACCAGAAAGTAAAAGCTGGTTCTCAAGAACACCCATACTGGGGAGTAAGTGATCTCCATAGACTTCCATTATAATTATTTTCTTTCCATTGTCATTTCCCCCCCATCATAACTTTGGGCCAGATGGGGGCCTACAGGAGCACCCAGAACATGAGTTGAATGTTGCCTAAGTCCACCCCCCTTGGCCCCTCCTCCAACATACCCCAGAACACTACTTTTTCTGGCCTTATGCCAGCTTCCACTGGCTCCCCTTCCACTGGGCTGGGCTTCCCTAGTGGATCCCTGGCTGAGCCAGTAGGGTCCTGGCTCCACTTCAGGGGAGCCAGGATAAGGGGCTTCTGCTGGTGGAGCTGGGATCCTGCTGGCTCAGGCGGGGGTCCGCTATATCAACTTCCCCTCAGCCTGGCATAAATAGCAGTTGGATTGCACCTTTAGTCCCCATTTGAGCCATTTCATACCTCCCTCTATATCTTCAAAATAATCAAGTAAAGTAGGTTAGGCTGAGAGTGAGTGACTAGAATTTAGCCTTTCCCAACCTTTGGGTCCCCAGATGTTCCTGAACTACAACTCCTATTAGCTCCATCTAGCATGGCCAATGGTCAGGAATGATGGGAATTATAGGTCAAAAACATCTGAGGGTCCAAAGGTTGGAAAAGGCCAGACTAGATCAAGGAAGGAAGGAAAAGCTCTGAGTTAAGTGAATTTAAAATGTGAAACTGCACATGCTCAGAATATTTTTGTCAAATCTGACAAAATGTTTTTTATTTGTGTTTTGCAGAGTGTGTGAAACTGCAAGTGCTCAGAGTATTTTTTTTGCACTGCAAGAAACCTTATGCTATAATACATTTCTTAAATTTCAAGATACCAAAAAACCTACTTTGTGGTACCTTCTTTTATGCATTTCTTTTTGAGGGAAGGAGAACCCTGTTTTGGGAAATGCACCAGGACCCGAACCACCTTATAATGGCCTTGGAAGTGACCAGAGTATGCTTTGAGCATGACTGTTATTAGTTATCATTCTCAGTGCTTAAGTGAGTGTCCCCCAATCTTTATGAGCCTGGGACACATTTAAAAAATTAAGGAACTGTTGTGGTCACCACGAAATAAGAGTTTCACAGAAGAAAACCTGGTGATCCTCAGAACCACACCCCAAACAAATAAAACACAGTGAAAAAAGCAGGCAAGCCCCACCCACCCCAAAGAAAAGAACCTCCTAATTTAAAAGCAATTAAAATTGGGAGACCAGGAAGACTTTATGTATACCAAGGATGGTGTCTGATAGGGCCATGGCTCCCCTCATTGGGAACTTCAGGAATTAATAATGAGAAAAGTTAACTTCTCCAAGTCTTTCCCAGATACAGCGTTGAAAGGAGAAATGCATTGTATTTATTAAGAGGGATTTTAAAGAAGCGCTTCAGAAAGTTGAATTCATATCACTCTTACACCTAAGACAATATAATATTGCAATCTCTTTGGCATTTTAAAAATGTCCTCTTTTTTCTATCCATCCAACATCCATTCAAGTGGCTGCTCTATAATCAAGAAATACCCTTCCCACGAATAAAGTGCTGCAAAATCTTTTGATGACCAGGATTACGGTTTTCATGGGGGAATGAGCCTATACATTTTAATTTACTTACTATTTCAATTGGATAATATAATATGTCTTGTATACTGCAACTCATTTCAAGTCCTTCCCAATCCCATTGTTAAGTGTCCAAATAAATAAGATATTGGAGAACACTCTAATTACATTTAAGAGGTGTACTTTATTTTCAGAGCAAATAGCTTGGAAAAGGTGCTAAAATGCAGCAGCATTGAAGTACAAGCAGCCAAAATGATACTCTTTTAAGTGAAATGTTTCCAGAGGCTGTAGTTGTGAAATTTCCAGGGGTTGTTCTAGGTGTTTCCCCCCTCTTCATAACTTTCACTTGAATTGGCTTTTCTGTAGTGACTATGTCTGGCGGGTTCTTAACATCACAGATGTAAGCACCATTGTCTGCAAGTTGCATGTTTGCTATCTTGATGGATGCATCTTTCTTAGAAATATCTCCAGCCCAGCTGCTCCGGCCACTGAATTGTGTATTCTTTCCAGGATATTCTGTTCTATCTGAATAATAGAAAAACTGTAATCATAAAAACAAACAAATTTAAACATGGTGAACTGGCTGGTCCAGACCAGTGTGGCATCCTTAACAACAGACCACACACATTCCTTGGTGTGAGAGATTTGCAAATCAATTTGAGGAGAATATTACCAAGATCCATGCTGAACTTGATGGCACAATTGGTTCAGGCTTGTTGGAGGTCCCTGGAACACCATTAGATTACAGCTTGTGGGATTTTTTCAGTTGTTGTGGCCTGAGGATGTGGACAGTGTTGGTAGTAAAGCACCAACACATTACAAGTGAGCTGAACCAGTGGAGGGAGATTGCCTTTCTGGGTCTCTGTTCTTCCCTCCAGGACCAGTGCCAGGCATGACTGGGCCCTTGGGCACCTGCTTGCCCCAGGCCAGCGGCACCCTCATGCCCCACCTACTTCTCCTGCTGTGGTGAATGCTGTATGTACTGCGTGCACACATGCCTACTATCAACCAAGGTGGTGGTGGGGGCATCAGCCCCTTAGGGAAGCCTTGGCTGCCATCTTGGTTAATGGCAGGTATGCGTATGCAGCATTCACCACAATGGGAGGCGTAGGTGGGGCATGCAGGCCAGTGTTGCGGGCCTGTGTGGTTGTATGGGGGGGGGGTGCCTGAGAGCTCCCTCTCTGTGATCCATGACAGGGTCAGGACGCAGATTGCGGAACAGGAGCACTACCCTCCCACCCTAAGGAGAGGCCCTTCAGGGGCCCTCAGCCAGGGCCCAACCTGGCCGCCCTCTGGCGCTGATCCTGCTTCCCTCTGCTGACTCCTCCTCTAAAGTGTTTGTTTTTTCACAGGCTTTGCTTCTCCCCTTCATCCCTTCTCTTCATATCTTTCTTCTCAGTTAGTGATGGCTCCAAGTGGAAGTTGCATAGCTGCTTCAGCATGTGTGGCTTTACCTCAACAGGCAGGACACTTGTGGCAGTGAAGATGACTTACATAATCCCTGCCCATCATGTTTGGTAAAATCTAATGGGAGGGGTTGACTGGATGGATCCAGGGAGTGGTCAGTGCCTCACTACAGGAGGGGACTATGCCCAACACCTTGAAAGAGATGGTGGTGTGGTCCCTCTTGAAGAAGTTCTCCCTGGATCCAGAAGTTTTAGAAAACTCCCATCCAGTCTCTCTAATATTCCCTTTCCGGGCAATGTGATAGAGAAGGTGCTGGCCGGCCAGCTACAGATATGCCTTGAAAAAACAGACTATCTAGATCCATTCCAGTCTGGTTTCAGGCCTGGTTTTGGTACTGAAACACCCTTGGTTGCTCTAATTGATTACCTCTGTGGGAGAGAGACGGGGAATGCAACCCTGTTGGTTTTCCTTGCTCTTTCAGTGGCTTTTGACACCATTAACCATGGTGTTCTTCTGGAGTGACTCGAGGTGGGAGCTGGAGATACTGTATTACAGTGGTACCACTCCTTCCTGTAGGGTTGCTACCAGAAAGTAGTATTAGAAGATTGTTGCTCAGCTCCATGGCTTTTGGGCTGTGGGATCCCCAGAAGGGTCCATTCTGTCTCCTATGCAATTTGACATCTATATGAAACCTTTGTCAACTGGGGACATGGGACATGCAGGGTTATAAGTATGCTGATGACAGGGAGCTTTATCCCTCCATTTCATATGAATCAGGAGAGGCTACGAAGATGTTGGACAAGCCTCTAGAGGCAGTGATGGACTTGATGGGGGCTAATAAACTGAGGCTGAATCCTGATAAGATGGATGTGCTATGGGTGGATGGTTCCCATATCTGGGAATTAGGTGTACAACCTGTTCTGGGAGGGGTTGTACTCCCCCTGAAGGAAAACATTCATAGTCTGGGAGTACTCCTGGATTCCAACTTGTCTCTAGAGTCCCAAGTGACTTCTGTTCCTAGGAGAGCTAATGTCCAGCTTAGGCTGATCCACTAGCTACAGCTATTCCTAGACAGAGATAGCCTGGCTTCAGTTGTCCATGCTCTGGTAACCTCCTATCTGGACTACAGTAATTCACTGTATATGGTGATTCAATTAAAGACAGTTCAGAGGCTAGTGCAGAATAGGGCCACTAGGCTGGTAAGTGGGGCAGTCCAATCAGGTCTAGAAAGCACTGCACTGGCTGCCAGTGAGCCACCCAATTCAAGGTGTTAATACAGTAGGGCCCCACTTTACAGCGCTTTGCTTTACAGCGTTCCGCTAATGCAGCGGTTGTCAATTACAGAAAGGCCCCACTCTTACAGCGCTTGTTCCGCTTTTACAGAGCTTTTTTGCCTTCGGGCACCATTTTGGTCAATGTTAGTCAATGGGTTCCGCTTTACAGCAGTTTTCGCTTTACAGCGGGGGTCCGGAACGTAACCCGCTGTATGAGTGGGGCCTTACTGTACTAGAATATAAAGTCCTGAATGGCTTGGGACTAGGGTTGCCAGGTAGAAGCATCCCAAACCCTGAGATTTCAGGGGTGGGCCCAAGTGATGTCATGGGGTGGGACTGAGTGATGTCACAGGGGTGGGCTTTAGTGATGTCATTAAGCATGATTCATTAAGCATCAACCACAGTTGCTTGGAGCACACAATTCAAACAAAAACATTTCTCTGATTGTAAATTAAGATAGAAATCTTAGCTAAAAGATGGAGCCTGGGTAGGGAACATTTAATCGAGTCTACTTGCTTCTGGCAAGAAGGATTTAAGTGCCCTCAGGCCAGGCCAGACACCAGAACACCATTGTAGGAAGAAAGGAGCCTAGTGTTGTGGAGATGTTAGATGGGAGCACTCAGGAATAAAGGTGGATGCCCCTGAAGGCTGCAATTCTAAACACACTTACTGAGGAACTAAGCCCCATAGAAATCAATTGGGTCTTACTTCTGAGTAGATATAGTTTGGATTGTGCTGTTGATAAAGCTTGACTACGGATCCTCTGCAAAGATATCTGTATCCAAACAGGGTTGGTAACCCCCTGCCTGGAATGCATTACCCCTACCTTTTAACATGGCTGCTCCAAATTTCTTTACAGATTTGACCCTTTAATTCAGAAAGAGGTCTGAGAAATGAGTAAGAGTAAGACGTTTATCTACCCTTTTCTGTCTACCCTGTGGGCTGCTATAAACTCACTTTGACAGCCAATCCAATTCCAGTGAGTAATAATTGACACAGAGAAAACACACATGGTTTGGTCTACCTTCACAGGCATCAGCTTAGGAACAACAACAATTGCAGCCATGCTGCCCAGTATGTGAATTCTCTTTTACCACTATAGGGCAAGAAACAAACCATCATGCAAACAACAATGTGCATCATCAGAGTTTAAGAGGGTTGAGCTTAGCAAATGAAACCCCTGTTGTTGCTTCTATGGATGTAAGGGAGTGAGGTTAAAGGTAAATGAAATGCAAACAGAAAAAGAAAAACAAAAGGCAGGGATGATTTCCTCAATGCAATACCATACCAACCACAAGAAGATTGCTATGAGTAAGGCAGAAAACTCAGCATCCCACAACCAGTCAGGATTCCTAACCAAAAACCAAAACTAAAAAAATCCTGGCAGCTATTCAGCCAAGGTCACAGAAATCCGCATGCAGCACAACTTGACCCGGGGGCTGCAATTAGTACAGAATGCTGTGGCACGATTGCTGACATGAGTGAGACCCTATCAGCACATAATACCTCTGCTCTGAAATCTGCACTGGTTGCTGATTTGCTACCAAGCCAAGTTCAAGGTGTGCCACACAGTACGGGTGCCACATAGTACTTGTTCTGCTCTTGTAAGAAATCAGTCCTTTAGTGTGGCAGCACCTATTGTTTGGAACTCCCTGCCTATTGACATTAGGCAGATGCCTTCATTGTACTCTTTCCAGCACCTGCTAAAAATATGTTTAGGCAAGCCTATCCAGGCATGTAGAAGCTATTGTGTTTTTAAATATGTTTTTAACTCATTGTTGATTTTATTATTTTGAATGTTTTTAAATACCTGTCTTTAACTGTTTTTGCCAATAATTTTATTGTTGTAATTCCTTCTGTAAACTGCTTTAAGATTTTTTTTTTTGCAATAAAGCAATATATAAATGTTGTAAATAAAATACCTAAATTATGGAGTCACTGTGGCCCTTGGGTCTCTTCCCACTTTAGGAACAAAGGAATCTACAGTACCTTGCACCGACTCAGGCCATTTGGTACCATCTAGCTCAGTACTGATCACATGGACTAGCATTGGCTCTCCAGGATTCCAGGCAATAGTCTTTTCCATAAATTTAATTTTGGGCCTTTGCATGCAAAGTATATGCCCTACCATTGAGCTACAACCCTTCCCATGTTTAAAAAGTATCTTTTAAAATTGTTCTTTTCAATTCACTAATGAATGCACATCATATCTAGGGCAGATCCATACCATTCATTTAAAGCACGTTCAACACACATTTGACACACATGAATCACACCACAGAATCATGGGAACTGTAGTTTGTTAAGGGTAATGGCAACTATAACTATGAGGGAGAAACTACATTTCCCAGGATTGTTTAGGAGAAGTCATGTGCTTTAAATGCAAGTTGGATGTCCTTTAAACATATTGTGTGAATTGACTTGGTAAACTTTATCTGCATGTATAATCATTTTAATTAATTTTTTAAAATGGAAATGAGCTATAAAGTTTACTGGGTGACCATGAGCTACTCACCATCTCTCAGCTTAATCTTCCCCTCAGGATGAAAACAACAGAGGGGAACCATGAACACCTCAGGGAAGAAGGGCACACTTAAAATGTAGAGGAAATAATAATGTACAACCATAGTGTGAAATTTGATACTTATTGGGACATAGTATGAAGAAATATTTACCGTATATAAATATGACTGTCAAAGATGTTTATTATTTACACAACCTGTAAAGATATATATAGTGCAATCCTATGTTTCTTTACTCAGAAGCAAATCCCAATGTATTCAATGGGGCTTACTCAAACAGGGAAGCATGCACAGAACTGCAACCTCAAGTGATAAGGAACTTCACTCAGGCAACCCAAAATTCAGAATCATGCCACTTTAAGCTGTTTTGCAACTGTTTGTATTTGTTTTTATGGCTATTGGATTTTAAAGGGATTTATTTCTTATTGTGAGCTGCCTTGGTTTCCAGTCGGCAACCCTACCTTACAGAGTTGTTGGAAAGACTCCATACACACACACACACACACACAATAGAGATGTAAAAATACATACACCCCATATAATAATTTATTATCAAAACCAGTTGGTCATTGCAGAACATTAAAAAAAAAATTAAAATAAAATCAGTATTCGTTTCCTACATAATAAAGGCAGTGATACCTAAGTAAGCCCTGCCTAATTGCTTTAAAAATAGGATTGGAGGGGGAGAAAAAAATGTACAACACAAACACAATTCTTTGCTATGTTCACTCAAAAGTCCCTGTATTTTACAGCACAATCCTAACCATGTCTACTCAAAAGTAAGTCCTATTGAATTCAATGGGGTTTACTCCAGATATGTGGGATTAGCATTGCAGCTTTACTCCCAGAAAAGTGAGTATTGGATTAAAGCTTCATATTGGGAAAATTTTCAGAACACTGCCTCTTCAACAGCCCAGGAAAATTTAGACTTGTTTGACTCCTGCACACAAGAGAGAAAAAGACTGAAAGCTATATACTTACTCAGTTGATGAGATTTTCAGAAAAGCAGGAAAAAAGCAAGTTTTCTGGCCTTGCAATGGGGTCTAGGTACTGCCTAGAGGTCAACCAATCACAACCCTGACTTCACTTATTGGCTACAAACATGAAAGGGTGGGGTTAGAGCAGCCAGCTAGGAGCTCCTTTAACAAAAGTTGGGGGGGGGTGGCTCACATTTTGGTGTATATCTCATGAACCAGACTATCTAGAAACTTAATTTTTTTTAAATGAAAGCTGAGAGTCCAGAGATTAAGGTGACTCACCCGGACATCCAGAGAATGTTGGAATATGTGGTTCAACTCCAACTTGTGGGTTGAGGCTGCATGGGGTTAAAAAGGGTAGCTAGAGAGGAGACCGCCTGATTGCTAGGCTAATACCTATCCTTTGATCTTCTGCTGTCTCTCCCTTCCTGCTAGATTGATATGCATAGGAGTTGACCACATCTCCTTCCTCCTTCCTTTTTTTCTTTCTCTTGAGAGGGAGAGCAGACATATTCTCTTTGTCTCTCTCCTCCAAGCATGAGGGCAAACACTAGGCTTAGTGTTTGCATCTCCAACTTAGCTAGTTAGCTAGATGTAGAACTCTTTCCTATCAAGTATGTACTTCCAGAATAAAGTAGTTATTTCTTATTTTAAAGCATAAAGTCTCTGTCTGACTAATTTGCCGGGAAGGTGTAATCTTTAGCAAAGATTCAAACACATAAAGGCTCACTCAGTCTCTCCATTCCCAATTTCACCACTCTGCAACAGAGGACCCTCAAAATCTGGAGTCTGCAGGCAAAAACTGGAGACCTGGCAACCCTACCCGGTACCCAAGTACCTAAAAGAGCTCCTTCCCCAATATCAACTAACTCGGTCCCTATAATTGCCAGGTGAGGCCCTGCTAGTGGTGCTGCCACTAGCGACTGCTAGGGAGACATTGACCCGTGGCAGGGCCTTTTCAGTGATGGTTCCCCTTTTGTGGAATGCCCTCCCTGGTGAGGTATATCTGTCTCCCTCATTACTGACTTTCAGGAGAAAGTTAAAAACATCCCTGTTTACCCAAGCATTTGATTCCTGGGAAATCTGAGCTTACTGGTTGAATGTTTCAACTGTTTTTGGAATGTTTTTAAAATGCTTTTCAAAGAGTTATTTTTTAATTGTAATGTGTTTGCCACCCTGGGCTCCTTCAAGAGGAAGGGTAGGGTAGATATTGAATTAATTAACTTTGCATAAACCTTTAATATTTCTTCCTGCTTTGTAATATTGAGGTGATGTCTCCAGCACCACAGAGACTGACTGCATTGAACTTGGACTTTATGCATGTCATTCAATGTATTCAGAGAAGATACCACACACAGATGCAGCCAGCCAAACCACCAGTCTTTATTATTCTACACTTTAGGAAGGCTGTGTCTGACTTTCTGCCCAATCCTAGGCATGTTCTATCTGAAGTAAGTCCCACTGAATTCAATGGAGCTTATTCTCAAGTATGTATGTATGCCCAGGTTTGTAGCCTGAGACATCAGTCAGTAAATTCCTGAGAAGATATGTTTTCACCTGAGAAATCCTTTAGCTCAGACCCCTGACCCCAAATACATCTGCAAAAGTTTCCATTTCTAAGACCTAAGTCATCAAGGGATTGCCACATGCAATGAAGAATAAATAATTGCTGGAATTGCTTTTTAATATGTTCTTAAACTTTTTTTTTAATGTTTTTAATCTTTTTTTAGAAGATGTTTTGAAAGCTTTTTAAAAAAACATTTTTAAAGATGTTTTGTTTTAATGTATTTTAAAGTCTGTTTCTGTGATGTTTTAAAGTGTTTTTAGTGCTTTTGTTTGGCGCCCTGGGCTCCTGATGGGAGACAGGGTGGGATATAAATAAATAAATAAATAAATAAATGGGCGGGCCACCTTGGGTGCTGTATAGCAGAAAGTGAGATAGAAATATTTCAATAAAACCTGTAAAGACAAAGAGAGAAAAGAGTCAGCAATCACTCCAAAGCTTCGAGCTCTTTCTTCAACAAAGAGGGCATTGTTCAAAGGGAAAGGAGGTGAAGCCCAAACAGAACTGGGGAGATTAATGGGGAAAATTGGAGACTCAGGCTGCAATCCTATGGATGCTTACTTGGAAGAAAGTCCCACTGAGCTTCTGATGGGACCCTTTTGGTGGTCCCCCATGCCCATAAGGTGTGGCTAGCCTTTACCAATGACCAAGCCTTTAGTGTGGCAGATGTACCCTGGGGAACTCCTTGCTAATATACTTGTCATCCCGGCTTTCTTTCAGATGTCTTTTTAAAACTGCACTATTCAGACTGGCCTTTTGAACCTGAGATGCTTTTGTCAACCAGCTTTTATTAATACACTTTTTAATTGTTTTTACTGTAGTAGTGGCGTGCTATTAGTTTTTAAACAGTCTTCCTATATTTTATGTGAAAGTGTAGCCTATCTATATATATGGAAAGGTAAGCCCTCAAGCTGTCACACTGTCATGACATCACACTGTCTGACATTCGGGCGGAGTGCAGCAGCAAAGACCACTGAGCAAGCAGGTGGGCTACATGGCAGTGGCCTTGGTGGCTGAGAGGTTGGGAGGCCGCTGGCAGTGGTGGGAGGATCGCAACCTGGGTCTGGGTGGGTCGGTGGGAGGCAGGCCGCCAGCATCGGCCTCTGCCTGGGTAGGTAGGGGGCTGACAGCGGCAGCAGTGGCACAACAGCTGCAGCAATCAGGTTGGGGTAGGGAGCGGAGGGGCCAGGGGTGATGGCTAGGGGTCAGCGGTGGCAAGGGGGAGTATGTATGTGTTTGTGTGTGTGCGAGACAGAGAGGGAGTCCCTGTGTGTGTGTGTGTTTGTGTGTGTGTGTGTGTGCTTGCATGCATGTTTGGAGGTGATATGTGTGTGTGTGTTTGGGGGTGATGGGTGAGTGTGTGCCTGGTGTTTGGGGGTGCCTGGGCTGTGTATGTGTTTGGGAGTGGGGGGTTGATGGGCGAAGTGAGCAAGGGGGCTCTGCCCCCCAGTAAATATGTAAATAAATAAATAAAAACATACTTTCAAGGGAACATGTGTGAGATTTGGTTTGTTTGTCTTAGTCTGGCTTTTACGGGTCAAGAGCACATCCATTAAGAGGCTACAAAGAGACACAAAGGAGGAATTGTGAGAAAGAAAGGGAAAAGACCAAGAGAAGAAGTATGTGAACAAAACAGCTCAAGTGATGATAAGGATAGGCAGAATATGGTCAATACTGAGTGCTGCCATTCTACAACAGACAATAGTTTCAATAAAACATTAATGCAATTGACAAATGTAAGGTTGCAATTCAAGACACACCTAACCTGGAAGTGTCCCATTGAACCCAGTGGGGCTTACTTCTGAGTAGACATGTATTGGATTGCCCCCTAAGGCAGTACAATCAAAACATGTAATCCACTTTCACCACAAATTCTTATTACAAATCTAGCCTTCCCTCAGACATTAACTCTTACCGCTTGGGGAGGATCATTTGATCCCTGTGGTTCAAAGCTCCAAGTAACAGATGTTGCAGCACTAATCTCCGCTGATGATGTGAAGGTGCATGGAAGCTTTGCATCTGTCCCAATCTCCACAAAGAATTCTGCTGGTGAAAACACTTCAACAGCTGCAACCTCCGCTGTTGAAGAACAAGAAAAACAATATCCTTTTACAAGCAATAAGATTCCATAGTTTAAAACAATGTAAAGTCTGCATTTATTTATTAGGTCTGGATTTATTTATTAAAAATATTTATATTCCACCTATTATTAAAACATTTCAGGCAGTTTACAATGAAATCCATTAAAAATACAACAATAAAATAAATTCCAGCTGCATAACAGAACAAAATCTTACTGAAAAACTTATAGATGGTAGTTAGCTAACATGTTCCATTAGCACAAGGAACTTCCACTTTCTCTCCTCTCCCCGTGTAACCACTAAATTTGTTCTGTGGGTTCCCCCAACCCTTGGAGCAGATTTGGGGAGGGCATGGGGGGGGAGAAGGAGGACGAGTTTTGTTGTACAGCTGGTATTCCTTGTGCTAATGGAACAAGTTTATTGGATGCCACACTATGAGTTTTAAATGAATTTTAATTTTGTTGACTTGGCCTAAAATGCCACACACAGTGCAGTATCTCAGAATCCAACCTCTGAAATACCAAACTTCAGAAGAGTAGTGGGAAAGAAAAATATGGCAACAGGGTAGTGGATGGTGTGAGTAGGCACATAGATGTGCATTTTTATTTAAGGTTATCAGTATGAAATAGTAATCTATGACAAACAGATTTATCCTCTCCCCACTGTGTTCCAACTTCATGTATATGCTGTAGACTTTTCTGTCTAGTACAGTTGTGCAATCCTGTGGTCCCTGGGAGGACATCTCAGGGGCTATAGGTTCGACTGGATCTATCCTCTGAAGTCAGAGATAGAACTGTGACATCAGAGAGGGAGATATAAAGTTGGAGCCTCCCTCTCCAATGATGCCAGCTCCTCTGATGCCCTGGACCGATCAGTGTTGGAACTCGGACATTGCACGGGTTAAAAAGGGAACATTCTGGGGGTATGTCAAGAAGGTGCTGGATTCCAAAGGCTCTCAAACCCTTCCAGCCCCTCATCATGACTCCAGACCAGAGGGAAATTCAGATACACTTCTGAGCATGTCTGAATCTTTCCCTCCCATTAGAAATAATGACCAGGGAGAAATTTATTTTTAAAAAGTGAAATCTAGAAATGGACCGTCACATCTGCCCTACCAGTAGAACCAGGTAGGGCATAGACATGAAGCAGTTAAACTGCTTTAGAATCTATCCCACCCACCGCAGCTCAGAATTTGCAGCCTTAACTACCTAGTGTTCCCCTTAACAGAAATGCTTTTTTATGTTAGTACACTGCAATGGCTAATGAATGGACAACACTTTCTTTGCTGAACTCCCACCTGTTTCAGCTAGAGGTAGGTGAACATTCCAGTGTCCTCATAGCCCGCCAGCCAGGCTTCCCATTTACCTTTTGACAGAGCACACTCAATGCACCTCAGAAGAGTAGAGTACATAGCATTTGTCAAAGTGGCAGGTGCCATGCCCCTTTTGCCAGATATCACACCCCTTTCCCCCTTTCCTCTCCTCCACCCATCCCCCCCATAGCCATAGGGTTCAATGTTCTAGTTAATACTGATTATCCACCTTCCACAGAAACAGCCTGAAAACTCATTTCCTTTTATTTAGTTAGTTTTACTTCATAGACAGATGCAAAATTCACTCTCTACATAAAAGTTCTTAGATTTTTCACAAAAAGTTTTCAAAAACATACTAGGTCTAAGAGTAACCAGTTAAAAACATTTTTTGGCAAAAACATTTTTTCACCTGCTAGTTTAAGTAGGGTTGCCAGAGCCTCTGAAGGATCAGGTGCATTCTGTATTGTCTTTTGAATTTTTATAGCATTGCTTAAACATACACTTTTGAGACTAAGACACCTCAATGTACACCCCAGTATGCAAACCTTACACAAAACTACTTCCAAGCAGATTTTAGAACCTACACATCTTAACAAAAAGTCTGTGTATGACTCTTGCACCTATGACATGCCATTCAATCACTCTGAAAATGATCTTGAAGCCCTCCAACATCTCTGCTCCCATTTTATCTTTCAAAGCTACAGCTCAGGCAATGGTGCCTGGTGCCCACTGGGACTGGTAATGGTGGAAGGCAGAGAGCTCAAACAGTAGGTGGAGCCAGAGCCAATGACAGGCAGAACCAACTAATAATAGTTTTGTCCCCATTCTCCTGCTGCATTCTACAAGGGAAGGACTGAGACTATGGAGGAAAAGGAAGCTGAGGGGCAGTGGCACACTAGACTGGTTATAAGTAGGAGCTAGCTGAGTGAGGGCAGACTGAGGTTGGTGGGCCAGTGCTCCATCTGCCCTAATAGACCAGCCTTCACTAGGCCCAGGTAAAGACTGAATATACACAGCCAAAAGAAAAGCAGTATAGTGATTGTTGTATTGCTTATCTACCAAATCTGCTTGCCATTGCAAGTCCATGCCTGCTAGGGCTGATGGGAGTTGTAGTTCAGCAACATCTCAAGGGCCAAAGGTTCCCCATCCCTGCTGTAGACAATGGCGCTTAATTCTGTGATGTTAAGAAACCTCCAAACATAGTCACTGTACCACAGCAAAGTGAAGTTAAAGTTTTGAAGAGAGAAAAAATCCCTAGAACCACCCCTGGAAATATCACAACAACCAATGAAAACATTCCACAGGGTCTCATTTTATCTGCTTGGTTCAAAGTTTACACCAGGGTGACTAACTTTTGGCCCAAGGACTGCAGTCACATTTGGCCAAGCTACTGAGGGTTGTATGCCAACAGTGGGTGTGGCTGCCTCACCCTCTTGCACACACACAGGATGCACAGCTGGCAGATCAGCTGAGGAACAGAATTATCATCCCCCTGTAGGGTTGCCAGGTTCCTGGCCTGAGACTGATCCTGTATCTTTAGGAGAAGAGAAAGTCAGCCAAGTGAAGGTGTTCTTGCAACACTGTAATGGGAAAAACTACAAGGTGGAATTCTCCCTTTCCCCTGCACAACTTTTAAAGATACCTGACTTTCTCTAAACTTCGAAAACTCAACATGCTGCAAGTTAACCTCAGCTACTTTGTTTTAGATTGTTATGTAACTTTAATATATTCAGCTTTCCTAGATAGATTTCTGAAAATTCATACTAGTTAGCTGTATCAGTAATGCCAAAATACTAAGGGGCTTTTAGGGATAAGCGGATTTTAGTAATACATTCTATCAATGTCAGTATAAAAATTTAAACATTTCTCTCAAAATCTAAAAGATGATCTATCGATTCAGGTGTGCTTATCTGGTTATCAGAAGATGTTTGGTCATAGCTGAATCAAAATGAAAAAATATATATAATGGCTTGTCTCTTTGGACAGAAAAACACACAAGACACTTTCAGACTACCAAGAAGTCTTTTCACTCACAGACAGACTTCTTTTATATTTCTGACTACTACCTAACAAAATATTTACTTTTTATAAAAGCGAAAATTAGTAATTGACCACATGAATCTACATGGGCATGACATTCCACAGAGATATTTGATTCCATGTTCATTCTGTACTGGTGATCAGTACTGAGGGCTTCTGGGACGGATCAACTTTCACATCCATACATAGAGATCGGGAATACCATGGTCTGAATGATCCTGACTTTAGTGTTGAATGATACATTTTGTATTTGAGGACCTTTTCTAGTTCTCTCATAGCTGCCTTCCCCAGTCCTAGCCTTCTTATGATTTCTTGACTATTGTCTCCATTTTGGTTAATGACTGTGCCCAGGTAACTTCACTCTGTACTGGAGCTCAATACTGAGGGCTTCTGGGATGGATCAAACTCTGGGGTTTTCTAAGCATGCAATAAGTTTATTTTTAAATATTTGATGCAATACCACATTCAATTTTACATAGTACCATGAGGATTTATGTTCTCAAGTATTTCTTTGCTTGTACATTTCCCCTTCTTAAGATATAGGTCCAGCTGTGAAATTGGCTGCCTGTTCTGTGTACTTATCACAACTGCTATAGACTGTACTACCCATTCCCTGACTGCACCCACTGAAAGGGCACACTTAAGGAAATGGGATAAGTCAGGTAACAGGCTGACGTTGGTTCTTTGGACCATTTTTTGCCATTTCTGCTTCCTGGTTTGATCCACAGGTGCAGATACAGCCCCAACAAGGAACTGGGGTACCAAGCCACCAGCTGCACCCAAAAAGGAAAGTTGGGATTAATCATCTTACTGAGCCCCAGGAGACAATGCATAGAAGCCAGTTCTCTCAACACGTTAAAACAGGAGACCTGAAGGCTGAAGCAAAATTCCCAAGATTTTCCTTCGTGACGGTTACAAAAAAGGTGTAAAATAGAGAACGGTGAACAGAATGCTGCAAGCCAAAGCGCATTTACTCAGAAGCCAGTCCCGTTGAATAGAACGGACCTGGGGAACCCATTTCGGACCGTAACCTTCTTTTACCGGCGCATAGCACAGAGAAGGGATGGCATTGCCTGAAGCGCCCCGCCCTCAGCCCCACACAATTAAATGCGAGCCACAACGTGCAGCTTTCTGAAGCATTAGTTCATCTCCTCCTCCTCCTCCACCCTTACGCCTTTCTCCGTCGGGCATCACTCTCAATCCCGTAATCGACCTTAAATGAACTGGCCACTTCCCCCTCCAAGAGACAGCCCCCGCTGCCACCGTTTGCACCCCCCGCGCAAGGCTCGCAGCCTCGCAGGACGTGGCTAAGCGAAGCAGGAGAGGGCGCTTGCCCCACCCCCTTTCCATCCCCACATGCCCCAGCCTAGATCTTGGAGAACAGCAGGAGCCCTCACACTGGCCAAGAGCAAAAGCCACCGCTAGCCATAGCGCGAGCGCACAGGCTGAAGGGCTCTTTCGCTTCTCTGCACCGCCTCCTCCTCCTGCTGCCGCCGTTAACCCCGCAGCCATCTTTCTGCCTCTGCCCACATTTTCCCTCTCATTGTTATGCCCCGCCCACCTCACATCCATTGTTGGGGGTGGGCAAGTTGGGGGCTTGAAGAAGAACACTGCCAAGCTTCCAGAAGGAACCAGCCTCAAGTACGCGAGCGATGCTGCATTCCTGTGCACCTTGACCTGGGAGGAAGGGAGCACAATCGGAGTAAACGTACAAAGGATGCGGCTGTGTTTTATGTGCGCCAGCCTTGCCCATCTTCCAGCTGACCGGCTTTACCTTGCCCCTTTCTTCTCCGGCTGTCATAGAGTGGGGAACACGCATCGTCCCACCCTCTCTTTGAGCATGCGAGGGGGCGGGCGGGCAGGACAGGCTTTGAGGTTTGCAACAAACTTGTTTTTCTAATGCCTAGGGCAGCCTCACATGTTGTGGGAATACTAGGTGTGTCACTCCATGTATCTGAGATGTTCCTCAACACTCTGGAAGCCACAACTCTCCTTTTTGTTTTTGGCCATGTATACATGCTATGTGGACATGATGCAGACAACTATGATTGCCTCCACCCATTCTCAAGGGCAAGAGATCTTTTTAAAAATATACACATAAAAAGAACTGAGAGGCTACTGTGTTTCAGTTGCCAACCTCTAACTGGGGATGAAGAATTGCATGGCGGCCAGAAAACCCCCCTCTTGTTGGTCACCCTTCCTACTGATCTCATGTTTCTTATGTTATTATGTTGCATGAAGCAAAGGCTATAGACTAATCATACCAATGGTTAGTTTACTGAATATAGTAGAAAAACAAATGTTTGTGTATAAGGCTGGTGTAAAATTGTTCTTGTTCAAATAACATTCCATCGTAAATTAAACCACATTTGAAAGAGATTGCTCACTTTCTTGACTTTATAAAATGCATGTAGGTATTTCAACAAAAGAGGGGGCATTGTTTCAAGGTTGCTTAACATGTCAATGATGTTTCAGAATTGGGTTGCCGTAAGTTGTAATCGACTTGAAGGCACATAACAACAACAACAAACTGTTATAAAAGTAAACAAAAATAGTAACCTCTAGGAAAACTAAAGCAGCATTAGGTTTCTGTATAATAGTGAGGAATGCAGAAGGAAGAGTAGCTTGTTGGTCTGGAAGTATGAAAGGTTCAAAGTTTAAATCCCAGATGAGCCTTTAAAAAAAAAAGTACAGGAGCACAAAAAAAATATGTAATTTTAAGATTGCCCTCTCTGCCCCAGAATTTGAATAAACATTATTGCAGAACTTATTATGACTACACTGTTTGCTTGCTTGTGTTTGTGTTGTGAAAATAATGCCCTTTTGCTTTTCTTGTTGTCCACTGCGTAACCTTGAGAAGGAGAGTAAGAAAAAAATTGCTAATATCTTTCTTCCTGTTCACCCTTCTCCTTTATTACATATAAAATACTAATAATAATAATTCAAGACAATAATGATAATAGAAGGGGTCCTGCTGGGAAGCCTAGAATAGAAGAAAATTAAATGAATACAATCAATTCACGAGATTCTTAACACAAACGAGTATCAGAGTCTTATGCCATTCTTAAATATATAATGACCCAACCTTTATTTTCCCATGTGTGTTCTGTGGAGATATTTTAATTTCTTCCAGTTCAGTCCCCAATCTAGGTCTTGAAACTAACCATGACAACCTTTATCCAGTAAAACAGAGTTCCTGCACCCCTGAATTAGTACAGAGACAGCCAGTGATGTCTTTTTTCTCTAAGGCCCTGGAAATCCAACAGCCTTTTTCAGTGCTTATCCTTCGCTATGGAAGCATTCTATGGAATGCTTTAAAAGAAGTGGGGGTGCCACAGCATCTGATTATCCTGATGCGCAACCTATACTCTGGACAAGAGGCTACTGTAAGGACAGAATTTGGAAAAACTGGTTGGTTCCCCATCGGAAAGGGTGTGAGACAGGGGTGCATTTTATCACCTTATTTGTTTAATCTATATGCAGAACATATCATTCAGAAAGCAGGATTGGACCAAAATGAAGGTGTGAAAATCGGAGGGAGAAATAGCAGTAATTTAAGATATGCTGACGATACCATACTAGTAGTGATTTGAAACAAAAAAAGGAAGGGAGCCATGAGGCATCCCTGGCGTACTCCTCCGCTTGTTGGTATATTTTCTGATAGTAGGCTATTTGCCCCAAGCCTTACCCTGAGAGAAGTGTTGGAGTGCAGCATTTGTATTAAATACAATAACCTTCTGTCAACAACAACAACAACAACACTTTATTCGCTTTTAGCCATGGGCCATAGCATACATGTTTCCATAAAATAAATAAAATAGAGATAAACCATACAATGTAGTACACAATTTTTTTGGCTTCCCTATGAGATAAAACGATTTAAAATTCAATGCAATTAGGTTTTGCAATATTGAATTCTAATATGCTTTGCAGCAAGAGCAAAATTGGCTACAGCCATAGTGATTACTCCATAGTTATCTGACAACAAGTCGGCTATTAAAACATCAGAGGAAAGCCCAGCTCTAGAGTTAATAAAGGGAGATAAAAACTTGTGTCTGGGAGCATTATATAGAGGACATTTTAAGATATAGTGGGCTAGATCCTCGGTCTCCTTATTACCACAAATACAGTAACGTTCAGTTCTTGGAATCCCATTATATCTACCCTCCAAAAAAGCTGTTTTCATAGTCTGGAATCTGATTTCAGTGTAAACTTTCCGTATCTTCGGGTTAGTGAGTATAGTAAAATAAGGCAATTACGTGATTTGATTTAAAAGATGGAAACCATCTCGAGAAAGGAGATGTCACTATATAGAGCCTATCTTGGACCTCATGGAAATTAAAGATCCAGTTTCTCAAGTCCTTTGGAAAAAGGGTTAGAAGATTACTGGGGGAGAGGTTATAAAAATTAATTAGCGTTAGTGTGGTATGGGCCCAGCCTCCAGATTGTATTTGTTCTTGCCAGCAAGATTTTACAATTGAAAATTCATCAAGATGGATAATTTTCCTCCAAAACCTTAATATCGCGCAATCTATTTTCGCTGCCAATGTGGAGAGTCCCGTCTTGGCTCTTACATGAGCAGAAGGCGTTCCTTGGGGAAGGCCCAGAATCTGTTTTAAAAATAAATTTTGGATGGGTTCTAAAGTTGGCTTAGGAGCATAACCCCAAATTTCTGCCCCGTATAACAATTTAGGAAGGGCTTTAGCGATAAAGATTTTTATCATCGGGAGGATTAACTGTCCACCTCGGGTGAAGAAAAACTTTTTTAATTGGCCTGTTATTCTGGCACTAGCTAATTTGATAACCTCTGCCTGGGGTTTCCATGAAAGGTTATTATTAAGTATTATGCCAACGTATTTGAAAGATTGGACCTGCTCTATAGGGATGCCATTGAGGGACTATTTGTTTTTGGACTTCCTGTTCTTCCCGCAAATCATAATTTTAGATTTTAGGTGGTTTATCTGTAGGCTGTTATTCCGGCAGTATTCCTCTAGGCAAGCTAGCATTCTATTTAAACCGATCTTATTTAGGGAGAATAGAGCCAGATCGTCTGCGTATAGCAACGCAGATATTTTTTATTGCCAATTGATGGAGGGAAGAACTTCAATGAAGATAGTGTTGGAATTATATCATTGATGAAATAATTGAAAAGAAAAGGTGTCAAAATGCATCCTTGTTTCACTCCTCTCAAGGATGGAATTTCACGTGATAGAGCTCCGTTTCTACCCAAATGTACTCTTAAATAATTAGAGTGATGAAGGGACCTAATTAACCAAACCAATCGTTTGTCTATATTCGATTGTCCCAATTTATGCCACAGCAACTCTCTATCCACTGAGTCGAATGCCGCGGCGAAATCTATGAACGCTATATAAAGGGATGAATATTTTCCTTTGAGGGCTTTAGATATTAGGTGCTGTAGAATATAGACTTGATCTATTGTGGACCTATCTTTTCTGAATCCCGCCTGCTCCTGGTGGATAATCGAGAACTTGGTGTCCCACTCTACCAGTTTATTCAGAAGAAGACGTCCATATAATTTAGCTGTAACGTCAAGGAGGCTAATGGGCCTATAGTTTCGGGGGTCTGATGGATCCCCCTTTTTATAAATGGGTACTATAATACTAGTGCACCAGCCCCGGTGGAAGTTTCCTGTATTATTAATGTATGTAAATAAATTTGCTAACAGAGGGATCCACCAAGAGGATTCCATTAGAAAAATCTCAGGCGGTAACATGTCTTCCCCAGGGGCTTTATTTAGGTGGAGAGTTGAAATTAAATCCCTTATCTCGGTATAGGTGACTGGTGGCCATGGCGGCAAGTCCAGGCTCGCATCTGGAGGGCGGGGCTGGGTTAGTGTTATAGGGGCAAAAAGGGCGCTAAAATATGACACCCACGTCTCAGGAAGAATCGGGGGAATAGGGACTGGATCACTCTGAGTAAAACCTCCCTGGACCAATTTCCAAAATTGCTGGTCTTTTTTATGTAATAAGGCTTGGCCTAGATCCCTCCAATTGTTTGCAAAGAAGAGTTGTTTTTTCTTTTTTAGAAGGCATTTATAAGCCCTCTTTAATAGTAAAACTTGATGGATAGAATCCTCTGAAGGACATCGACGCATAATTTTAATTTGGGTTGTCAAATCACTTTTCTTTGCACGACATTCCCCATCAAACCACGAATTCAGACCTCTTGAGGGTTTGGGAGGGATAGAGGTTGACACTACATGTTTAATAGCCGAAACTGTGCGATCGTAAATTTCCAGGATATCTTCAGGAGTAACAGTGGCCTGATGGCGAAGATCTAAAAGTGTTTTTGATTGAAGGAGTTGGTTTGCTAGCATTTCTATATCTGGTGTCCATTTAAGATGTCAAGGCCCATGTATACTATCTAAAATTGGGTTGAAAGATTGTGGCCTATGTAGGGATCCGGGGATCGTTAGACATAAACAGATTGGGAGATGGTCACTATCTGCTCGACTTAAAACTGCCAGATCATTTACGAAAGGCACTAGGGAGGGGGATCCTAGAAAGTAATCGACAACACTTACGCCTCTAGCTGAGGTGAAAGTGTAGCTGCCATGGGACGAATCTAGATATGTCCCATTGAAGCAGATTAAGTGTTGTCTAAGCAGCAATTGGAATAATGATTTCCCATTTTGGTTTATGGAATTGTCCCTTGATAATTGTGGGAGGACTGATTGGTCATCAAGGGAGATCCCCGCCAGGGCCCCCAGGAGCGGGTAACTCTGACCCAGTCTTGCGTTAAAATCCCCACAAATTAAAAACAAATGGGATGGATAATTAATTGAGAGATTAACCAAATAATTTTCCAGAGTACTCCAACTTGATAAGGCAATTTGGGGAGGTGCCGGGGGAAAATAAACATTTAAACATATGATAGAAAAACATGAAGGAAATGTGATTATTAGAGCTAAACAAAATTCCGGAGGGGATTCGGAGGGGAAAGTTACCACCACGTCCAATGAAGTAGCAATTAATATCGCTAGGCCCCCACTTCCGCGGCCCCTTGTTGCATTCCTTGTTGCAGGTTTGGTCCAACTTTTAAAGCCTTGCATAAGGGAAATGTCGGGTTCTCTAATCCAAGTTTCTTGGAAGCTTAGAATGTCGAAAGATTGAAGGAAATGGAGAAATTCGGGGTCACTTGCTTTGTTGTACCAGCCTGCTATATTCCATGAAAGGAAAGATGAATTGGGGAAAGCAGGCTTGAGGGGTTTCTTATTGGGAACATTGAACCTTTTGTCAATATTGGTGGCGGATAACTTTCGCCACAGCTGGTCTCAGTCAATCAGTGAGATCAAAGGCAGAAGTAAAATCCACACAGGCAACAAAAAGCTCTTTTCCGCCACTTTGGGAGTATTTCTGGATCAGGTGATGAAGAATAAAACACTGATCTATTGTAGACTTTTCCTTTATAAACCCTGCCTGCTCTTTGGCAATGACTGAGTTCTCAATAGCCCAGGCTTCCAATGTGCATAGTAAATATTAAGAGTACAATTTAGCTACAACATTGAGGAGGCTAATCGGTCTGAAATTTTTTGGATCCGCCTTAGAACCTCTTTTATGGACAGGCACAATTATGCTTACTCCCCAGCCCTGAGGTATTTTCCCATGTTGATTTATATAAGTGAACATTTTGGCAAAAACTGGGCACCACCAGGCGGGATTTGATTTAAACAATTCTGCAGGGAGCATGTCCTCCCCTGGTGCCTTTTTTGCAGGCAAAGAATCAATCAAAGTATTTATTTCATCAAAGGTTACAGGGTCCCATTCAGGGCAGGAGGAGAGCAAAAAAAAGTCCGAATTGAGAGTACTACCTAGAGTTGGGCTGGTGATAGACTGACTGAAAAGGGAGGAAAAATGTGTGTGCCATTGTGTTGAAGTGATTTGATTGTCCAAAAAAACAGTTCCCCCATTTATCCCTTTTGTCACCAGAGCCCAAAACCTAGTAGAGTTATTTTCCAAGGTTGCCAGACCTAACTCCATCCACAGCTGGCGGATGTGGTTATCCTTTTTAGAGCGCAGCAAATTTTTGTACTCTCTACGGAGATGAATATAAGATCTAAAATTTTCTAGAGTCCACTTTTCTTAATTTCCTTATGGCTCTTGATATAATATGTTTGTGGGCAGTGCACTGCACATCAAACCAGCCTTGATTTGGCTGTCTAACTGGGTGGGAACTAACCACAAAAGGCCTAATTACTTTCGCTATTTTGTTAAAAATTTCCAAGGGATCCAAAAAGAACAGAAGTTGATCCCTTAAAAAGTTATCAACCTAGGGGACATTAGAAGTAGATTTATTCCTTCTTGGATCTTCCCATTCCAGCGGACCCTGTTGTCACCTTGAAGAGTCAGGTTCTCGGGAGGAGCTGGAGCTGAAGGGATAAATCCGACTGGCATGGAATAAAGCGATTGGATTGGCATGTGATCACTCTCAGGCCTTGCGAGGACTTTGAAGTTTTCAAAGTAAAGAAGAAGTGGTCGAGAGAGGATCATATAATCCATGCACTCTTTCCCCTTGGTCCGATATACGTATACAACTCTGATACAGGGCTTCTACCTGTCCCATTACATATATATATAGCTGAAACTTAAAGACAAGGGCAAATAAAGATTGACCGGCTAGGTTAATAGCTGGGTCTTTTGAGTTCCTAGTGGGGAAAAAAGTCAAATCTTCCAGTATCAAGCCGTTTCTCCCCTATTTTAAGATTGTTTAATCCTATCCTAGCATTCATGTCGCCTGACATTAAAATTAAAGGCTCATGGTTTGAGTCATATAAAGAGGAGAGAACCAGATCTAGCTCAGTCCAAACTGAGATACCCTCACATTTGGAAGGCTGTGGGGGGCAATACACATTTATCAGGAAGATTTTTAAACCTGAAGGCCAGATAATTTGAAGAATTAAGATATTACTATTAGAGCCCAGTTCAATCCGTGAGATACTGGGATTATGATCAACCGAGATTATAGTTGCCAGACCATCTCGTGGTCGTCCTCTGCCGTCTGATTTTATTGCTGGGAGGGTATAAACGGCATACCCGGGGAGGGAGGGGAAGGTCGTTGAAGCCACCCAGGTTTCTTGGACAAAAAGAATCTGAAATTGGGCACAGAAGTCTTTGAAGTTTTCATCAACTAGCTTGGAGAGCCATCCTGCCACATTCCATGGCAGGACCTTAATAGGTACGGCGCCATTGGAATGTGGTACAAAGGGCAGTCAAGATTGGCCATCCTCTCTAAGAGGATTCTGAAAAGACCTGGGAACCGAAGTTCCTTGATTACAGGCTCCTTTGCCCTTGCTTCTATGATCTCCATAGTTTGGGGGGCCCTGAGCATGTGGTAACTGGAGATGTTCACCTGTTGAGTCTAATTCTATCAGAGGGTCCTCCACAGCTATACAGTTAAAGGCCGCATGGGGTACCGTTTGCGCTCCTGACTGGGGAGTAATCTTATTCCTCAAGGCTGGTGCAGAAGGTTGGGGTAATAAGTTAATTTCTGCTGGAATGTTTTGAGCTTTGTTTTGAAAGTAGCCCAGTTGGATTAATTCCAATTCTTTTACAGAAGAAGGAATTGCGGAATTTGACGCACACAATTTCTCCTGAGTGGATGCTATAATTATTGGGTGATTATTAACAACATTTTCCTTGGAGGAATTAAAAGTAAAGGTCTCCGATAGTCTTTTAAAATTGGGGTTTGAACCTTGGTAGGTAGTAGGGGCGGGTTCAGGGAAATATCGTTATCCACTAACCTATTTAGCAGTTTTTGTAACCTGGCAATAATAAACTGTTGCTCCTCAGCTGGAAGTGAATAAAATGTGGTAATTAGTGCCTCTTCTTCCGGTATTAAAGGGGGGTGGTGTTTTCCACTCCATGCTGGGGATGAGTCTCTCTGATGTGGATTTCTTGGGAGGGATTCATCTAGTATCACAGTTAAGAAGTCATTACAGGGGTGTTTACCCGCTTCAGATTGCATAGGGTTGGTAGATAACAGGCCCATAGTTATTACGTCATCTCCACTTCTCAAGTCTATAAATTCGTTTGAATTTAGGGGTGAAGATGGCTTATCACCCGTTGATACAGCCTCCTTCAAGTCCAACAGCTCCTCAGTAGGACAGTTTAAAGACAAAAATTTGTCTCTTTTAATAAACACTGTGTTCTGGTGAGAGACACATGGATCTTTAAGCAGAGGTTAGATTGAAGTATTATAAAAATGTCTATTGACCTCTATACCAAATTTTGCAAAAACTTTCCTACATCTAAGGATATCAGCTACAATGGAGGACCTATTAAAAATTACTTTTAATCCAAAGTTAGAAAAATCAAAAGACAGGTACTCAACTTCCTTTATATCTAGAACTGATAAATAAGTGACTCCAATATCATTTTATGTACACCGCCCAGAGAGCCGTTAGGCTTAGGGCGGTATATAAATAAAATAAAATAATAAATAAATAATGAAGTATCTGTATAAAGTGAAGTTTCTTTCCAATCTGTGTTGGCTCATCCCTGGGCCTAGGGAAGTTGCAAAACACTAGCTGAAGTCTTAAAAGTACCATTGTTGAGGATGTTGCGAGAGATGGGTTACCATTAGCAGTAGTCCAGTTAACAGCTAGGCAGTTAGGTGGCAACGGGACTTTAGGTGGTAGTTTCAAAGAGAGTGTCTCAAGGGACAGGAGATCACTGATTGCGGCCTGGGGATTAGAGTCCTCAACTATGGGGGGGGGTAGGGAAGGGAGGGCCCAAAAACTGGACCCCTTACCTTGGAGATTTTGGGATTTAATAATTTTTTTTGTTTGCACCTTTTTTCCTTTTTCTTGACTTTCAAGTAAATTAAACAGATTCTTAAAATTAAACTTAGTGCTATGGGAATTTCTTCCCCTTTTCCCCTTAGCTGATTTTTTGGTCACTCCCCACCTATTTTGAGGTTTGTTTTCACCCCTGACACTCCTGCGTCTCCCCCCTTTCCCGCCACTGCACCTGTCTACGTCAGTGGGCTTTTCTGCCCTTAATCCAGTAGATCCCTTGAATCTCTCATTCCTTTGGTCAATGGTTCTGGGCGGAACCTCCGGGAGCTCAGTTTGAGTACTAACATTAATACAGATCTCATTCCTGGTTCCCAGAGATCTATATAGATTGTAGCTTCTCTTATCATCGTCCTTTAGTGAAGTAGCAGGAGGAGGAGCTTGAAACAGATGTACAGAGGATTCATTGGCTGTCCTCATATGAAGGCCATAAAATTGTTTGAATTCTGCAATTTGATTCTTAATATCCGTGATGTTTCTCAGGATAATCTGGAGAGAGTTTACAAAAAGCAAGTTTTGTGCTCCCACAATATCAAACCATAGTGAATCAGGAGAGCACTTTGAAGCCAGCTGTGAGTGCTGTACGGATTCTGGGACAGTCTGTGATGTAAGATGTTCCTTTGGGTCACAAAAAAAGGGGGGTGGGGTTGCATCTTTTTTACATTCTCCTGGGGTAAAGAGAGCATGAGAGCTACCCCATTGTGATAGATTTGCCCCATGTCCAGAAGTGTCCAGGGATTGTTTCTGTTCTGCAGACCTGGGAACAGTGTCCAGAAGATTATTCAAAGTTCGTCCGCCTACTTCAGGGCTATTTAACTGATGTGGAAGATTCTCTATCGGGGTCTCCGTCCTCTGGAAAAAGTTTGATATTTTAGCCTGTGCAGTTGCTTGAAGTTTGCTAGAGTCATGGAGGCATTTAGGGGAGAGGCCCAACTCCTTATAGTTCCTCCTTGTAAGCACCATTATTCCGCCTTTTAATCTGTTTCTTATTTGCTGATCGGCATATAACTTTTCCAAGGTGCCTAAGCATCTGAGAGCTCTGTCAAAGGCCCCACCTCTTCACATTCATCAACAGGTTTCAGGTGAGCACCATAAAAGATTTAAAGGAGCCAAACACTGGGATCAGGTACTAATAAATAACAAATGATAAAACAGTGGGGCTCCAATAAAAAAGAATAAAAAGAATAAAAACATAAAGATAAAATAAAATATAAACACAATATGAGCACAGCAAAATATGAGCACAGCAAAATACCCAAGTCAGCAAAAAAAACAAAAAAAGATGAAAAGATAAAAAGGAAGGAGAGCAAAAAAACCAAATAGTTGAGAACAATTTAAAACCACTTAAAAAAACACCTTTGGAATCTACTTTTAAAATCCAGTTAAAAACAAATGTCTTTTTTGGCGGCAACTATAGAGTCTGACTGAGGTCTTCAAAGTATTCCTTAGTTCTCCATATCAGACCTTATCTTTAGTCATGGCATCTTACCAGTCACAGCGTCTTAGGAGACTTTCCTCCTTCACACTCGCAGAGATATATTTCTTTATTTTCTCATTCCCAGCCTGTGCTGGAAATCCTCCCCTGGGGGCAGAAGGTGGTCTCTCTCTGGTCTCACCAATATCATTCTTTAAAATCAAGTTGTTTACTCCTCCTCAGATTAACAGAGTCAATAACTACCAGACAGGAGTGCTCCAGGGGGTGGAGAATCATATAAATTCTTGGAAAAGGAGCTTGCAAAGGTCCTAAAAACTGCAGCCATTCATTGTAATTCAAAAAGGCAATAAAAATTGTTCAGAAGCAATGAGCCAGGGCTTGCAGAGTGCTGGAGTGCAGAGCTCATCAAAGAACGTCTAACTTCTTTCCCGGTCCTCTCGCTCCTCCTCTTTTCAGTTACCCAAATGTCATACTCTATTTGGTACCCGCTATATAAAACAACATTTGGCATGGAGCACTACTTTACATTTCTAACAGTGACACCGTTGAGAAAATCATTCACGGCTTTACGACTTCACACTATGCCCTCTGCTTTTTTAGATGGGAGATTTATGAATACTCCGACCCAGCAAAGACTTTGTACTTGCAACTCCGGTGAAGTTTTTTAAAGTTGTTTTGTAAAAAAATGTTTTTAATGCTGTTTTGTTTCAATGTACTTTAAGATCTGTTTTTATGACGTTTTAAAGTGTTTTTAGCACTTTGTTTGCTGCCCTGGGCTCCTGTTGGGAGGAAGGGCGGGATACAAATTAAATAACAACAACAACAACAATAATAAAATGGTTGCTCTTCAAATTGCATAATTTTACACAATTCTCACCCTTTATCATCAAATCACAGATCATGGGCTCATCCAAATGGAGCGGGATAATCCATGTTTTTCATATCCGCTTTGTCATCTGACAGTCCCCACTCACCTGTTTGTTTGCTCTTTCCCGATGTAAAAAACCCGCTTTTTTCGCACCCGCACACGCAGTGGGAGGACCCCCACATTCTTTTTGCTTTTTCCCAGCTCTGCCTCCGACACAACCCACTACCAGCCAATTGGTGTGCAAAATCTGACGTGTGCTCCTCCGTCCATTCACCCACAATCAGCAACACGCATGCGCTTGAACATAAGACCGCAAAAGTTTGAATTTCCTGTGTCAGTAATGGAGTTCCTTGCTGCTCGCCACTCTTGTATTTTCGATATTACACAAAAATGAATGTATATGTTTTTGCTGAGCTTTTATACAGTGCAGTGCTTGGCTGCGGCTCCCAGCTCCTCCCCAGGAATGCTGCCCCCAAAGGAAGCAAGCAGCACCCCCCGTGGGTGGCTGCTCTTGGCTCGGGCAGGGAATGCAGGCAAAGAGCCCCGCGCGCTGCTGTGCAAAGCCTGAGAGATCCAGGCAATTCTGCAAGGTATTGGGGGGGGTTAGAGAGAGAATGGGGCAAGCCATCGTCATGTTGACTTTGCGTGAGGTTAACGTGCTGATTTTTAAAAGGGATTTTTTAAAAACAAGCAAAAAATCTCCCCTCTGAAATTGACAAGAGATCAGGGAACAGTCAGTTTCATGCAAGGGGAGCTCAAAGCATCCCTGCAGATTATGAGGGCGCCCTAGTTACACAACTCGCTCCCCCCACCCATAAATCCATATTAAAATTGCAGAAAAGAGCCCTGCGCGCTGCCGTGCAAAGCTGCGCTGAAGCGGCCAGCACAGGCTTTGCGGTGTTCCCACTGATAAAAGAAACGTGCAAACCACTTATATGCCAATAATACCTGTATTTCTGTTAGTTTGTATTTGCGATATTTCGCAAAATCTACTGTATGCGTTTCCACCTTTACGCATATTAACGTTTCTGGAGATACACATGGCTGGCAATTCCACTTATTTCTCTAGAAACGCAGCGTGATGCTCTAGCAAACCGCTTACAGGAATACCCCACTATACGGACCTTCACTTAACGTACACAAATCAGCTGGGAGGCGCAATCGCGATCAGCTGAGAGGCACGGCAGCGCAGCAGCAGAGGCTTTAGTGCGTGGGGGTGGAAATAGATGCGATCGTGGCACCGCAAATCAGCTGGGAGGCATGATCAGCTGAGAGGCGCGGCAGCACAGAAGCAGAAGCTTTAGTGTGGGGCTTTGAGGCTCCGCATGAAGGAGAGGTAAAAAAAGTTTTAAAAGGTAGTGCTTCACTTTAAGGACATTTTCGGTTTACGTACTCGCTCTGGTCCCATCGAGTACGTTAATGCGAGATATTCCTGTGCCAATATTTCCTGTATCTGTGCAGTAGAAATTGCAGAGCCCACCCCAACACTGGACCATTGCTCTGATTGGTTCCCTTTTCCCGGGCTTTCCCCAGACATTCGCGCACATGCGCAAAAGTAGAAATACGTGATTGGCTGGGAATGAGGGAAGGAACCGCCCAAGAACTGCCCACAGCTGTAAAGTCCGCGGTATTGCATCCGAGCGGCTGAAGGCACAACGGATGATTCCCGATTTAAAAAAGCAAATCTCATTTTTCGCAGTTATGCCAAGGTGGATTTAACTGCGCGAAAATGCGCAAAAGTGCGCGAGGTCATCTGGATGACCGAAAAATAATGAGAACACAAAGCGATCATGTCACACATTATACAGTCGTCTGGATGAGCCCCCAGACTGCAATGGGTCAAGATAATCTGTTTCATCCAAGAGTACTTGCCATTTCTGCACCACAACCCTCTTGATCATCTTCCCTAAAAGGGGGGTATTTGAGACCAGGCGGTAGTTGTCACAAACCAATGGGTACATGGTGGGCTTTTTCAGGAGTGGTCAGATCACCACCTCTTTCAGGGAGGCTGGAACCACTCCCTCCTGCAATGACGCATTGACCACACTGGTTCCACTCAATCAAACCCCATCGGCAAGCTTTAATAACCCAAGAAGATCAAGGATTGAGAGGACACGTTGCTGGCCACATTGTTGCAAGCACCTTGTCCACATCATCAGGCCGCATCAACTGAAACCAATCCCAAGAAGTTGCAGCAGATGTTGCACAGGACACCTCACTGGGGAGTACAGTAGATGTTGATGGGGCATCAAGATTGCTACAGAGGTGAGCAACTTTACCCTCAAAGTGCCTTGCAAACAATTCACAGTGGGCCTCCAAAAGTCTAAAACTCCATTTCCTGGAGTTGATGTCAACAGACCTCTGACAATATGGAAAAGCTCCACTGGACAGCTACTTGAGGATGTGATGGTGACAGAGAAGTGGGCCTTCTTTGCTGCCCTCACTGCCACACAGTAGGCATGGTTATGATATTTTACTTGTGCCCAATCAGCCTCACATCATGTCTTTCGCCACTTGTGCTCTAGCCGCCATCCAACCTGTTTCATTGCCCTTAGCTCAGTGGTGTACTAATGTGCAAACTGGGCTCCACAATGACAGAGAGGACGTTTTGGGGCAACCATTTCAAGAGCAGACATGCCTCACTGTTCCACAGTGTGAGAAGGGCTTTAACAGGGTCACCTGCTCTATCTACTGGGAACTCCCCCAGGGCATTCAGGAATCCTGTAGATTCCATTAGTCTCCGGGGGTGGACCATCTTAATCTGTACACCATCCCTGCAGGGGAGGATCGGAGCCATGAGTCTAAACTTCACCAGGAAGTATCTGACCATGGCAATGGGGTGACATCCCCCCATCTCTAGAACACTCCTTCCTCCATCTGGAGCAAAACCAAGTTGAGAGCATGCCCTGCCTTATGCATCTGGCCAGTGACAACTTGAGACAGCCTCATGGTCATCATGGAGGCCATGAAGTCCTTAGCTGGATCACTAGAGGCAGTCTCATCACGGACATTGAAATCACCCAGGACTATTGTTCTGGGCTTCTCCAGTACCACAGCCTAAATGGCCTCCGCCAGTTCAGTTAGAGAAGCTGCCAGGCAGCAGAGTGGACGGTACATCAGCGGTAACCCTAGTTTACTGTCTCATTGGCCCGACACAGGCAGCTCCAAGAGAGTGGTTTCCTGGTGACAGAGATGGAAGTTCTATAGACCACAGCAACTCCTCCCCTCCATCCCTGCAGCCTGTGCTGGTGTTGCACCGAGTATGTAGGTGGGCAAAGCTGATTCAGATCAACTCTGTCCAGCTCACCCACCCAGGTCTCGGTAATTCATGCTAAATCAGCACCTTCATCCATGATCAGATGAGTGTGGTCTTATTGTGTACTGATCTGCTGTTAAACAACAGCATACACAGGCCAATGGGCACAGCAGATAAGCAATGAGGAACCTGTCCATGAGAGGAGTGGGAGAGAGGAACAAGGCATACATAGACTTGCCCTCATCTTTAGTGGTAGCTCACCACCTCCCCATGGCCATACCTCCCTTTACCCATGATCACTGAAATTGGGGTGGCATCACCCATGTTCCTCCTTGCTAAGACTCGTCTTAAACACCTTATATGGACCCAACAAGAGCCCACCAACAAAACCTACCTGAACCAGTTATCCCAGTAGGCCTCTGAAAGAATTGGGAACAGGCAGATCCACTCAATAACTTTCTCACAGGGCACATCTACCCACCCCGTCTTACACCCAGGGAGGGCCAGCCTTCTGCCAGTTGCAGACTCTCACTCTGAAGCAGAGTTTGGAAAAGTTACTTTTTTGAACTACAACTCCCATCAGCCCAATCTAGTGGCCATGCTGGCTGGGGCTGATGGGAGTTGTAGTTCAAAAAAGTAAAATTTCCAAGCTCTGCTCTGAAGGCATCAGGCAACTTTCTCCTATTGTTCAGTTCACTGCACAGGCTCTCACCCTCTGCAGCAACTGCACATGCACCATATGCCCTTCCCACTACCAATCTCCTCTAGAATGTTTTTTTTATTTTAAAGAAGGGGGTAGTATCCTCACCCTCAGAATTCCCTAAGGGACTCCCCAAGGGGCAAACCCTTTAGGTGTCACCCCTTCGGTAGCGATCCCACCAGCTGCAGACTCGCCACCCAAGGGCAGCTAGGCTTTTATGCCCCCTGACCCATCCAGGAGCTCATGCAAGAGGCTGCAAGATTGACAGCAGCCTCTCCCTGAAGTCAGTATCAGGCAGGTAGTCCCAGTTCTTGCAGCACTTACTTGGGACCTCAGCTGTCTCCACAGACAGCAACCCAGAGGAGTAAGCAAGCAAGCACTCAAATGCTCAGGTTCTTGTTCCCAGGGCAGGTCTTCTCCAGTCCCACCTAGGACCTCAGCTGTCTCAAGAGACAGTAAAAAGTTAGGGAGCAGAAATTTTTTTGACAGGTGGACCAGGATTAAGGTTTCCATGGGGAATGAGCTATTAGTAAATTTTAATTAACTTAATTTTTAAACTGGATAATGTAATATGACTTGTATACTGCAACTCATTGCAAGTCCTTCCCAACCCCATTGCTAAGTGTCCAAATAAACATATTGGTGAACATTCTAATTACCATAAGAGGTGTACTTTATTTTCAGAACAAACAGCTTTGAAAATATGCTAAAATGCAGCAGCATTGAAGGACAAGCGGCCAAAATGATACCCCATTAAGTGAAATGTTTCCAGAGGTTGTGGTTGTGGTTGTGGTACTTCCAGGGGTTGCTGCTGCTCTTCCAGGGCTCAACATTTTCACTCTCTCCAAAACTTTAACTTCAACTTGCACTGGCTCAGTAACTATGTCTGGCGGGTTCTTAACATCACAGAAATAAGTGCCATTGTCTATAGCTTGCATGTTTGCTACCTTGATGGATGCATCTTTCATGTAAAAGTCTCCAGCCCATGTGCTTCGGCCATTGAATTGTGTGTTCCTTCCATTATATTCTTTCCCATCTGAATAATAGAAAAACTGTAATCATAAAAATAAACACATTAACTTTGAACAAATATTTAATTTTTCTTCCAGGTTGTAATATTGAGCGGATGTTTCCAGCACCACAAAGACTGACTGCATAGAACTTGGATTCTATGCACGATGTTCCATGGATTCAGAGAAGATAACACACACAGATGCAGCCAGCTAAACTGCCTTTAGGAAGGCTGTCTCTCTGACTTTCTGCCCAATCTTAGGCATGTTTAAACTGAAGTAAATCCCACTGAGTTCAAAGGACCTTATTATCAAGTATGTAAGTTTAGCCAGGATTGCAGCTTGAGACATCGGTCTTTAAATTCCAGAGGATATGTGTTTTCAGTTGAAAAAAATTTCATTTCAGACCCCCATACATGCAAAGATTACCATTTCTAAGACCAAAGTAATCAAGAGATGCCACACGCAATGAAGAAGAAAGGAAAAGGGCCACCTTGGGTGCTGTATGGCAAAAAGTGGGATAGAAATTTTCCAGTTAAAAGAAACACACACACACACACACAGAGATCACCCTCCAAGCTACAAGCTCTTGCAGAGGGCTTTGTTAAACCTAAAAGGGAAGGAGGCAAAGCAGAAACAGAATTGGGAAGGTGGGTGGGGAAAACTAGTGATTAAGGTTGCATTCTTGCCGCCCTGGGCTCCTACTGAGAGGAAGGGCAGGATATAAATCTAATAAATAAATAATAAATCCTATGGATACTTACCTGGGAGTAACCCCCACTGAATTTACTTCCAAGTGAACAGGTATGGGATCGGGGTTGTTTGTCTGAGACTGAGTTTTATGGGGTAAGGAAACATCTATTGAGAGGCCACAAAGAGACTAGAAGGAGTAATTATGAGAAATAAAGGGGAAAGACCAAGAGAAGAAATGTGTGAACAAAGCAGTGCAAATGCTACACTTTTTTGATGACACTTGAGGACAGGTAGAATATGGCCATTATTGAATGCTGTTACTCCAAGACACAGACAGGAGTTATAATAAGATTGTCAGACTATTGACAAAAAGTAAGGCTGTGCTGTAAAAATATGTAATACACTTTCACCACAAATTCTTAAGCAAATCTAGCCTTCCCTCAGCCACTAATGCTTACTGTTATGGGACGAGAATTTGATCCCTCTGGTTGAAAGCTCCAAGTAACAGATGTTGCAGTGCTAATCTCCTCTGATGATGTGAATGTGCATGGAAGCTTTGCATCTGTCCCAGACTCCACAAACAGTTCTGTTGGTAAGGACACTTCTTCAACATCTGCAATCTTTGCTGCTGAAGAACAAGGTGTCATCTGGGTCCCTTTACAAGCAATAAAATTGCATAGTTTTTTAAAAAATGCAGAGCTAGGGAAAGTTGTGCATAAAGCAGCCTGATTTTATTGATTTATTTAAAGTATTTATAAACCGCCTATTATGAAAACATCTCAAGGCAATCTACAACAAAATCCATTAAAATATAACAAAATTTTAATAAATTCAGCTGCATTAACAGTCAGAACAATATTTTACTAAAAATCAGTTTTACAGGAATTTTGCATGTTGATGACTTAGCCTAAAAGGTCCCATGCAGCAGAGTAAGGCAGTGTCCAGACTCTGAGATACCAAGCACCAAGTGAGAAAGAGAAAAATGGCAGTATGATGGTGGATGATGTGAAAAGGAACATAGGTGTGCATTTTCACTTAACCTTTATTACTCAATATTAAGTAATAATCTGTGACAAACAGATTTATCATCTCCCCACTTACTGTATATGTAATAGACTTTTCAGTCTAGTACAACTGAGGTGCAATTATTTGGTCTCTGGGAGGGCATCTCAGGGGCTATAGGATGGACTGGATCTATCCCTCTGAAGTTGGAGACTGACATCAGAGAGGGAGATCTAATGTTGGAGCCTCCCTCTCCAGTGATCAGTGGCCTGATTAATGATGGAGCTCTTAACATTGCATGAGCCAAATGGGAGGCCCACCAAGAAGCAACCATCCAGTCCCCTGTCATGGCTCCAGACCATGGGGAAATTCAGACACACTTCTGAACATGTCTAAATCTCTCCCTTCCATTAGATATAATGGGAGGGGAAAACCAAATGGGGGAGGCGAAGAAAAGTATTTTAAAAAATTGAAGTCAGAGTGCAGAACATTCCTCTGCCCTCGCTTCTGCCCTGTCAGTAGAGCCTGGGAGGGCAATGGATGAAGCGGTTAGAGAATGCTGTCTTAACTATTGAGTATTCACCTGAACACAAATACTTATTTGTGATAGGATGCTGGAATGGCTGCTGAATAGAAAGCCACTGTTGTTTACACCCTTTACTGGAATCCTGCATGTTTTAGCTGGAGACAGGTACATACTTCAGTGTCCTCATAGGCAGCCAGCCAGGCTCTCTCATTACCCTTTGCCAGGGCATGTACCTCCAGAGGGTCAAACAGGAATTAAAGCCTATTTGCTCTCCATTCTATGCCCACACACTGGCCTCAATTACCACCATCTTGGAGGAGGGGTACAGTCATCAGTGAATGTTTGTTTTTGCTGGGGGAGGGTTGCCCTCAAAGGAATGGTTTGACCCCCTGGGAGAGGAGCAAGTGGACATATCAACATATTGTGTTAATAAGAAACAGGCAAAAACAAGTAATGAAAAAAAGAATTGTAGAGCGTATAGATTATTGAACATTACACTTTCAACATAGAGGATTGGTTTCTTTCAAATTCAACATAAGTTTATGATCTAAACATGCATATGTGTCTAGACTTGTCACTGCATACATTTTGATGTCTGGTCAAGACACACCTTTTAGGACAGCCTTTGGAGATGAAAGATATTGTTTTAACTGTATTCGAGGTGTACATAACCTGTCCCCGGACTGCAAAAATTAAGATTGGGCTATAACTGTCTGTAATTATATACATTATAATTAAATAATAGCTCCATTGGATGTAATAAATCATTTTTGCCATCGATCAGATTCTAATTTTCCTCTTATTAGATTAGTAATATGTTTTTCTAATGAAGGATAAGAGCCATTTTTACTTGATTTTTCTTTTTTACATAAAGGACAAACTAAGGGTAACAGTCTGACATCATAACTGTATTTGTTCCACAGATACATATCTTCTCTACTGTTGATTCATTCACTGTTTTTATTTTTGATTTGTAATTTTATGATATTTTGTAATTAGTTATAATTTTATATTGAAGTTTGGAAACCTGTCCTGAAACATGGAATAAAAATTTGATAAATGTATAAAATTCAAATTAAATGTTAAGAAACTCTTCCCCCACAGGATCCATGCTCTTTCATCACAAATGATTTCATCATCTGAAGTACAATGAGATAAAAGCACTTCTAGATTTGCAAAAGCTAATTTTCCAAAACTCAACTGATCTGCAATAATACAATTATGGGGAAAATTTAGAATCTAATTTCTACCATATCATGCTGCAAGTTAACCTCAGCTACTTTGTTTTAGATTGTTATGTAACTTTAATATATTCAGCTTTCCTAGAAAGATTTCTGAAAATTCATACTAGTTAGCTGTATCAATAATGCCAAAATACCAAGGGGCTTTTAGGGATAAGCGGATTTTAGTAATACATTCCATCAATGTCAGTATAAAAATTTAAACGTTTCTCTCAAAATCTAAAAGATGATCTATCGATTCAGGTGTGCTTATCTGGTTATCAGAAGATGTTTGGTCATAGCTGAATCAAAATGAATATATATATATAATGGCTTGTCTCTTTGGGCAGAAAAACACACAAGACACTTTCAGACTACCAAGTCTTTTCACTCACAGACTTCTTTTATATTTCTGACTACTACCTAACAAAATATTTACTTTTTATAAAAGCGAAAATTAGTAATTGACCACATGAATCTACATGGGCATGACATTCCACAGAGATATTTGATTCCATGTTCATTCTGTACTGGTGATCAGTACTGAGGGCTTCTGGGACGGATCAACTTTCACATCCATACATGGAGATCGGGAATACCATGGTCTGAATGATCCTGACTTTAGTGTTGAATGATACATTTTGTATTTGAGGACCTTTCCTAGTTCTCTCATAGCTGCCTTCCCCGGTCCTAGCCTTCTTATGATTTCTTGACTATTGTCTCCATTTTGGTTAATGACTGTGCCCAGGTAACTTCACTCTGTACTGGAGCTCAATACTGAGGGCTTCTGGGATGGATCAAACTCTGGGGTTTTCTAAGCATGCAATAAGTTTATTTTTAAATATTTGATGCAATACCACATTCAATTTTACATAGTACCATGAGGATTTATGCTCTCAAGTATTTCTTTGCTTGTACATTTCCCCTTCTTAAGATATAGGTCTAGCTGTGAAATTGGCTGCCTGTTCTGTGTACTTATCACAACTGCTATAGACTGTACTACCCATTCCCTGACTGCACCCACTGAAAGGGCACACTTAAGGAAATGGGATAAGTCAGGTAACAGGCTGACGTTGGTTCTTTGGACCATTTTTTGCCATTTCTGCTTCCTGGTTTGATCCACAGGTGCAGATACAGCCCCAACAAGGAACTGGGGTACCAAGCCACCAGCTGCACCCAAAAAGGAAAGTTGGGATTAATCATCTTACTGAGCCCCAGGAGACAATGCATAGAAGCCAGTTCTCTCAACACGTTAAAACAGGAGACCTGAAGGCTGAAGCAAAATTCCCAAGATTTTCCTTCGTGACGGTTACAAAAAAGGTGTAAAATAGAGAACGGTGAACAGAATGCTGCAAGCCAAAGCGCATTTACTCAGAAGCCAGTCCCGTTGAATAGAACGGACCTGGGGAACCCATTTCGGACCGTAACCTTCTTTTACCGGCGCATAGCACAGAGAAGGGATGGCATTGCCTGAAGCGCCCCGCCCTCAGCCCCACACAATTAAATGCGAGCCACAACGTGCAGCTTTCTGAAGCATTAGTTCATCTCCTCCTCCTCCTCCACCCTTACGCCTTTCTCCGTCGGGCATCACCCTCAATCCCGTAATCGACCTTAAATGAACTGGCCACTTCCCCCTCCAAGAGACAGCCCCCGCTGCCACCGTTTGCACCCCCCGCGCAAGGCTCGCAGCCTCGCAGGACGTGGCTAAGCGAAGCAGGAGAGGGCGCTTGCCCCACCCCCTTTCCATCCCCACATGCCCCAGCCTAGATCTTGGAGAACAGCAGGAGCCCTCACACTGGCCAAGAGCAAAAGCCACCGCTAGCCATAGCGCGAGCGCACAGGCTGAAGGGCTCTTTCGCTTCTCTGCACCGCCTCCTCCTCCTGCTGCCGCCGTTAACCCCGCAGCCATCTTTCTGCCTCTGCCCACATTTTCCCTCTCATTGTTATGCCCCGCCCACCTCACATACATTGCCGGGGGTGGGCAAGTTGGGGGCTTGAAGAAGAACACTGCCAAGCTTCCAGAAGGAACCAGCCTCAAGTACGCGAGCGATGCTGCATTCCTGTGCACCTTGACCTGGGAGGAAGGGAGCACAATCGGAGTAAACGTACAAAGGACGCGGCTGTGTTTTATGTGCGCCAGCCTTGCCCATCTTCCAGCTGACCGGCTTTACCTTGCCCCTTTCTTCTCCGGCTGTCACAGAGTGGGGAACACGCATCGTCCCACCCTCTCTTTGAGCGCGCGGGGGCGGGACAGGCTTTGAGGTTTGCAGCTTTGGTTGGGGGGCGGCATGTGCATCGATCTGCCAAAGAATATTTCCTCATCTTGGTGACCAGGTTTCCTCCCTGCGAGAGTAAATGGGGATTTTTATTGAAGGGCTCTGGTGCATCAGGCTGTGGCTGCATCGTGTGCGCATTTACTCGGAGGTAAACATAATTGAACGAGTGGTCCAATCCTATGAGTACATAAGGGTCCCGCTACAGCACATGATGTGAGGCATCTACTGGGTTTTGGTGATGGGCTACCCATCCTACTTACCGCCCAGGCAACTTCACTCTGGTTACCTACGGCCTTAGGCAAGCATAAGGTGACTCAGATTTGGATGTTCTACTGAAGAAAATTCTCAATTATATTCAAATCCCCACACAGACATGAAGCTCACTGGGACCAATCGCTATCTCTCAGGCTAACCTACCTCACAGGATTGTTGTTATGATAAAAAGGGAAGGGGGGAAGAACCATGTACACGGTCTTGAAAATCTTGGAGGAATGATAGACTATAAATATAATTGCATATATGTAAAAAGAACAGCAAAGGTTTCCCATTGGTCCATATGAAAAGACTCCAAAATCTGCAGTTCAGTTTTATTTCATAGTCCCTACAAAGTTGTCATAAAATTATGGCAGGCTTTCTTTCATGCAATAATAGCCACCCTGAGTGCCCTATTGTAGGGTAGAAGGGTGGGATAAAAATATTTTAAATAAATAAAATAAGTCAGCACAGAACGGAGGAAGGGGGATGGAGGAGGCAAACAGGTACAAAAATTTACCTGGATGTTGTAGCCATCCACTCTACAAGCTGACCTCAAGTATAGGTATTACCTTTTGAAATGTTCCTTCTCAGGCAGGAGAAACATGTCTCCCTCAAGGATCTTCCAGGGACGCCCTTCCCAGAGTCCCATAATCCGGGATTGTATGGAGAAGAGGGCCTTTTCCATGATGGTGCCTCGCATGTGTGGAATGCCTTCTCCTCTGAGGTATGGTTGGCACTGACTCTCCAGTTTTGGCACTAGCTCAGAACATGGCTGTTTACTCAGCTGGTCAAGTATAGATGTAGTTCTGTCGTTTTAAGAGCAGCATTATTTATCGTCTTTACCTGCTCTCTTTTTATTATTATTACAGATTGTTATTTTAAAGAGATTTTTAGTATACTCCGCCCTCAGATCATTGTGATGAAGGGCAGGTTATAAATATTTTAACTAAAATAATATGTCTCAGACTGTCTCTGGCCCTGTGCCAGTCTAAAAACACCCCAATCATCCTGTGCCTATGACTTAACAAAGCACCATCCAACAAATGGTGGACAAAACCTGGGAAATATTTTTCACATTACACCCTGCTAAAGAATTCTGGAACCCCTCAATTCAACACACTTATTTTTCCAGCTCAGCAGAGGCTGGCCTATTAAGGAAAGTGGGGCACTGCCTCACTAACTTCAGTCTGCTATAGGTCCCCATCTGTCTGTCTTACAACCAGTCCAGGAAGTGGTCCTGGCTGTCACCCCCCCATCTGTGTTACCTTTGTTGAATTCAGCAGGGAAGGGGATGGAGGCAAAACTAGAATTAGTTGGCTCAGCCTGTCATTGACTCTGGCTGCACCTACTGTTTGGGATCCCTGCCTTCCACCTCAATGGGGACCAGCCACCACTGTTCCAACTCTCAGGGCAGCACCACATGTGGGAATACCAGGTGTGTCACTCAATGTGCCTGAGATGTCTCTCAATGCTCTGAGAGCCATAATTCTTCTTCTTCTTTTACCAGGTATATATACTGTGTGAACAGGAGGAGTGCACTTACAGTCAACATTTTACCCTCATGGGGTCCAGGAAATGTTTTCGTTATGAGCATGGGGGGTTGGAATGGATGATTCCTGTGGATCCCCTTTCCAGCTTCTGATTTGGAATCCTGTGCCTTGGAATGAGGAACTCTCTGCTGGTCAAATGAGTCTTTTGTTAACCAAATAGACTGGCCAGGTAAAATAATGGGCCGATCTGTTGCCTAGCAATGGAGAATGGGCCAGGAAGAACCCCTTTTGTCATTTAAACTCTACAGGAGAGCCTCTCCCCCACTCCTGGCAGCTAGCAGAAGAGGCTTGTAGTTTTTAGTTGTCTAGAGCAGTGGTTCCCAACCTTTATGAGCCCGGACCCCCTTTATAAGCTGAAAATTTTTTGTGACCCCCTCCCCCTAGAGAGGCAGGCTGGCTGCCAAAAAGGAAGGGGGAGAGCAGCCTTTCTTTGCAGGCTTGCTTCTTTTTGCTTCACAAAAAGCTCTCTCCTCTCATTCTAAGTAAGGGTGTTGCCAGTAGAGGCAGTGCAAGGAGACAGGAATCAGGGATGGTAATCCCCTCTTCTTCCTGGTAGCTCCACCCTCAGCCTCCTTTGACATCTGCTATGTATTTTATAGGCAGATGCCTGCCCTTAGTGCACCTGAAAGACTCTCTGGCACTTCAGGAAAAGGCCTCCCCTCTCGTCTGGAGCAAGGGGAAGGTGTCATCTGCAGCAGCAGTGGAAAGCAGACAGTGTAGAAGGAGTGAAGACTCTTTAAAAAAATTAATAAATAATCCATTTCTTTACTGTTCACGGCCCCCTCTGGATTACTTCACGGCCCCCCTGGGGGTCCTGGCCTCCAGGTTGGGAACCACTGGTCTAGAGAATGGCTGGGGCTGCAGGGAGGCAGAGAGACTAGCTCTCTGCACCATGGCATTTTGGGTGCCTCTTGTAACCTCGATGGAAAAGCTGAATATTGGACTACTGATGCATTGAACCGCTCCATTCTGAAGCTCAGGTTGGAATGTGTGTAAATAAACAAACCATATTTCATAAAGACACCGCAGTCTCCTTTGACCTTCTTCCCAAAGGAAACGAAACTCTGGATGGGCTCAGAGACCCCCGAAATCTCACTGCTCGGAGATTGGGGGAGTCGCTCAACAGTTTTGTAAAGAGCTGGGATGCTTCTGTATTCTAGCTCTCAAATTATAGCTGGCAATGAAGAATTACGTAGCAGCCAGAAAACTCCCTTCTTGTGGGTCACCTTCCTTACTGATCCCATTTGTCTTACATGTTTATGTTACATAAGGCAAAGGTTATATAGCAACAAAATACGCTACTGGTTAGCTTTCTGAATACAGTAGGAAAACAAATGTTTGTGTATGCAGCTGGTGTAAAAAATTCCTTATGCAAAAAACATTCCGTCATAAATTAAACCACCTTTGAAATAATTGCTCACTTTCTTGAATTTATCTTTATAAAATGCATGTAGGTACTTCAGCAAAGGAGAGGGTATCATTGTTTAACATTTCAGTGATGTCACTGGACATTCAGTGATGGAGTAGAGGTAATACTGTTTCAAATAAAAACAAAAAATAGTGGTCTCTAGGAAACAGGAAGGCAGCATTAGATTCCTGGACAACAATGAGAAGATTAGAAACAGAGTGGCTTGTTGGTCTAGGGGTATGATTCTTGCTTAGGGTGTGAGAGGTCCTGGGTTCAAATCCTGGATGAGCCTGTGATGTTCCTATATATTAGTGTATATATGGTAAGTGCTGGTTGTTTAGAGTATACATGGTAAGTAGTGAAAGAGGAGGGGGAGTGAATAGGCAATAGAATGCTTGATGATTGGCTGAATGTTTAAAATGGCTGACAGTATAAATGAAAGGATGACAGGTAAATCTGTAAATGTGAGGTGGTGAGTTGTGGAATCTGGGAGGGGAGAAGAGAAAGAGTGGATTGCTTGGTGGGGTTTGAGAGAGTTGTTTGCCAGGAGAGCGTGAAGAAGGAGGGAGGTGGAGTTCGGATTAGTATTGAGTAAAACCATATGCTTATGTGCCTTAAGAAGAAATCTTGTTAATCTTGTTAGCTTTGTTATCTGTAATAAATACTTAATTTGGTTTCCCAAAGGCCTGATCCTTGGCTGGGGTTTCACAGACCAGAAGGGAGGGTAAGGTAATGACCAAGGCTGAAGGGGAACTGTAACAAATGGTGGCAGCGGTGAAGAGAATAACAATACCAGTATTCAGAGTCTCTGGGAATACTAGTATTGGGACGTGACTGGTGGTTGCCTAGCAGGGGGATCTGTTGAGATCTGTGCTAGAGCGGGGAGAGAAACCATAAGAGAGAGCGGTCCGGACTGGTGGAGTCCCTGGTGGTGCCTAGAGACAGGCAGTAACCACGAGCAGGTAGGAACCTGACAGGGAGAGCCAGGGAAGGACGCATCACAGAGCCCATTTTTGTTTTCCATAGTACTAGGAGCACAATAAGAAATGTAAATTTTTTGATGACTGTTCTCTACCCCCCGGATTTTAATAAACATTGTTAAAGAACTTATTGGTATGATTGTTGTACAATTTACTTGTGCACGATGATGTGAAATTACTATATTTTTGCTTTTTCGTTGCTCATTGTATAACTTTAAGAAGGGAAGTAAGAAAACATAATGCTTATTTCCTTCTTCCTGTTCAACCTGCTCCTTTTCTGCATGGCACTAATAATTCATGACAATAATTATTGTAGGGGCAGTCCTACTAGGAAGCGCAGAATTGAAGAAAATAAAATACATGCAATTTTTCCTCGAGACACTTAATGCAAGGGAACATCAGAATAAAAGGCTATTTTAACTATGTAATGATCCGATCTTTATTTTCTCTTGTATGTTCCATGAAGGTGTTTTTATTTCCTCTTCCTCAGTCCTCGATTTGGGGAAATGTTTTAAAAATAACCAGGGTAGCCTTTATCAATGTTTTTGTACCATTTTTCAACAGTGGTATCACCTACTAAATCTTGTCATTTTCTCCCAAGAAGGCTTGATTGCTTTCCTAGTTATGCACAAAGCGCCTTTTCTCTCTTGGAGCCCTCCTTCTTTCCTCCTCCCTCCAATCACTAGGCTCCGATGATAGAGTTGTAAAATTAATAAACTGCAGACATTTCCCCAAAATATGGGGGAATTACACCACCCCTCCAACAATGGTCTTATCCAGGATTTGAACCCGGGACCTCTCGCACCCGAAGCGAGAATCATACCCCAGACCAGCAATTCCCAACATGGGTGGTAATGCCCCCCGGGGGGCATTACAGCCTTTCAGGGGAGCGTTGGTGTGACTACAAACTTTAGGGGGGCGTTTGGGTTCATTAGGGGGCATTGACATTTGGCGGTCTGATGCGACAGTTGAAGCATTTAATTTTAATTTTATTTAATACACAAATCATTAATTTTTAAACTGTTTTGTCCCCAGTTAGAATGTATTTAATAGTCTCAATTCATGGAAATAACACTATAAATAGTGTGTGCTCTTTAGTAAAGAAATTCTGAATAGCGGCCAGTATCATACCAAGGAATGGGGATATTAGCCACACTCCGGCACTAGGTAATGTTCCGATGCTGTCTTGAGGGATGTCGGAACCAATCACGAGAGAGTGTTTGATAAGCTGGGTGTATTGGTGGAGGGCGCATTCTTCCAACGGATGAGTGCCGTGTGCAAACGGGTGACGGCGACTGTCAGTTATTTGCTGGTTTTCTTCAGGAATGGGACACACTCGCTACCCGTTGTTTCTGTGATGTTTAAATGAACTTGTTTAACAAAACAATGCCGGTAAACTGAATGAGTTTGTTGTTAAGTAACACAGTGTATTCTATTGGTTCATACTGTGTGGACTTAATTAGTTTTTACTTATGTTTTTAGGATTTGTGAAATAAGAAACAACTTCTATATCTGCAAATTGTTTCTTGCATGTATTTTATGGATTTATATACTCCAGATATTGTGAAGTTAGCCAAAATTCATCAAGCTCAAGGATCACACTAGTATTTTATAATAAATCTCATTTTATTTACTTTTCTATAACTATGTATGTATATTAATAAATCATGCTAAGAATTCAATGTGTAATCTAAGTGCAATAAAAAGGCATGATAAAAACGATCAGTAATAATCATTGAAAATACCTTTTATGCATTACTCATATTTTAAGGGAAGAATAGGAAGCATTGGCATATACTTAATCTGAGGGGGGCATTGGGCACAAAAAGACTTTGCAAAGGGGCATTGGGTCAAAAAAGTTTGGGTAACGCTGCCCTAGCCCAACAAGCTGTTCTCAGTTTGCTCCTCCTCAACTTAAATCTTCAGTTTTATCCCACCCCTATTGTACTGCGCAAGTATTCTACTTAATAGATTGCTTAGCTTCCCCTTTCATTTTTGAAGAATGGTTCCACCCACGGTCCTGGAAATACTATTATCCAGTCAATTAATCTCATGATATTGTCTCCCCCCCGCCATGGAGTGTCCTTTCTCCTCAGAAAGGGGCCTGGGAGAGGAAAAGGATACTTAGTTGCCTTTCTCCGCGGAGAAAGGAGGTAGGGTTCTGCTCTGGCAGGCTGAGAAGAAAAAATTCCTGTCCCTTTATATACCCTGTTTGAAGAAATACAGAATACCCTGATCCGGTTGGGCCGCGGGATTTCAGAGTGAAGCCATTTATTTCTATCTACCAGAGGTGAGAAATAAGCATGGCCGTTTCTCCACAGAATCCTTTCAGGCGGCCCATTTTCTATCGCAGAGGGGCCTTTTATTTCACTCATACTTCCTCCCCCGCCGCACGTTGATGTGTTAGGAGAAGCCCAACGGCCCTAAACTAAATTCAACAAATAGTGAGTGGATTCCCGGATGATGAAGCTCTGTGGTGAACAGGAGTGCCAACTTCCATCCCCCCTCCCTATCTGGGCTCCTGTGCCTTTAACAGCTGTTTGCTAGACAGAGGTCAGCATAAGTAAAAACTTTTCCTGGAGAATTAATTTTGGAGAAATCCCACTTGGCAATTTATTCCTGCCTGTTCCTGCCTGTTCTGGAGTTCTTAAAGGCACGAGAGCCCTGCTGGGGGCCGGAAGTGGGCAAATGCGGGGGTGGGGGGAGAGCGTACAGAAATATTTTACATAAAATGAGACAGCCTTCACACTTACAAAGTGGGATTGTTTGATGCCTACTCATAGGGTCGCCATAAGTCGGAATCGACTTGAAGGCAGTACATTTACATTTTCACAATGCTGTTATGTACACGAGTAGAAAGGTATACATTTTATTTCAAAATGTTATTAACAGCCTTTCTACAGCCTCTTACTTAACAGAATGTTCATTTCACCCATAGTCACATGTTGAAAAATTCATATCTTTCTTAGGCTTGAATAGAGAAATGGTTTCGTATCCCACCACATATGTTAACATAGCAGATATAGAACTATTGTGCTACATCTGCTGAGAATGGTCACAGTGCTTCTTTTTGCACATCTTTATTTTAATTGTCACATACTGTATTTTTAACATCTCATGATCATTTGACCCCATATTTACATTCCTCCTCCCTATACTGATGGGGACTCTAATCCACAAAGCATTTTGCCATAACAGTGTTGGTTTGTTGCAGCAAAAACAATGCCTTGTTGTTTTTGCTGCAGCAGATCAACATGGCTACCTGTCTGGAAGATCTAACTTTAACTGCCCAAAGAGTCTCCTTAAATGTAGCCAGAGCAAATCAACCTGAGCTTGGCATGCTCTGTATGTATTTATTTATGTTACATTTTTATCCCACCTATCCTCCATGAAGTTCAAGGTGATGTACATGGTTCTCTTACCTCTCCATTTTATCCTCACAACAACCCTGTGAGGTAGGTTAGTCTGAGATTGTGACTGTCCCAGGGTCACGCAGCAAGCTTCATGGCTAAGAGGGGATTATGAACCCTGGTCTCCCAGGTCCTAGTCCAACAGTCTAACCACTATACCACACTAGCACTAAATGTATAAACCTATCAGGTTTTTGCTACAGACGTGCATAATCTGTTAATTATTTGTATACTTGAAACATGGATGCTAGAGAGCAAAGAAATTTGACCATGGCAACCCATAGGCCCTTTAGAAAGATCAGTCAATAAAAGTGATATGTGCGAAGACAACATTAGCCCCAGAAGCTGTAACTTTGACAGTAATTCAAGAGAGTATAGTCTAATAGCCTTTTGGTCAAAAATGGGGAACCTGTGGTCCTCCAGATGTTGTTACATTCCAGCTCTCATCATCCCTGATTATTGGCCATGCTAGCTGGGGTGATGGGAGCTGGGGTCCAACAACATTGGACCCCTGCCTTAGATGATGATTCCACAACTTGTTCTCAGCAAAACATTAAAAGATGAGGGCTAATTTAGTACCTTGGTCCTTATATAACTTGGGACTGTGGTATATTGAATGTATCTTACATTGCCTGTAATGGAGCAGTCAAATTTCCCTCCTAACACTGGTCTGATGTTGTTTAGTTCAATCTCAGTCTATGTATATGAGTGAGCAGAAGGCAGCTGGAGCTGCTTTGCTTAGTTATAAGGAAGCTATGTCTTTATCAGTTGTTCTTAATAAAAAGGAAGCTGTTTATTAACCTACCTGTTTCTGCTGTATGCTTAAGTGACAGTTGGAATATGGAAACCTGAGTGAGTACTTTACTTACAGGCAAAGAGATAAAAGTTTAGGAGCAAAAAAGTACCACCAACTTCCATATGAATCTAAGATCTTTGTTAGAGACCCTTCTGTGGGTACTCCTGCCTTTTAGGGTGAGGTGGGTGGTGAATTGAGAGGCCCTTTTTTGAGTTGGTGCCTCAGTTGTGGAACATTTCCCCCAGGGATGCTTGGCTGGCACCTAATCTTTTAACTTTTAGGTGCCAGATAAAACTTTTTACTGGATGATTTTGCTGCCTTACTGTTCTTTGTTGTGTTTTAAAGTTGTTACATTTTTTATTGATGTGCCTGAATATGATGTATATAATTAAGTATCCATTTACCAAGTGGTAATTTAGCCACATTGTGGTGTAGACACTTACTAACTGGTCATTTTCTGAGCCCATAGATCAGGGTAGACAATATATTTTTTCTGTTGAGGGCCTTGTTCTCTCAGATATAATTTGGCAGGGGCCATATGCCTGTGGTGTATGGAGTCAGAGCTGATGATTGTTGGAGCCAGACAAAAGTGATCTGGATTAATTAAACCAGAGTAGAGACTGTCCTTGCTTTAACACTCTCCATGGTTACCCTAGATTAGAATTCCCAATCCTAGTTAGGTCTACTCAGAAGTAAGTCCCACTGAGTTTGATGGGATTACTCTGAAATAAGTATATAGGGGATTTTTTTTGTAGAACAGACCAATGCAGCTATAGTTTTAGAAAGCAAGTAAAAACAATCATTTTCTAACTTTAGTGTATTATAATATACCCTTCCCCCCATCTGATCAGGATCCTGCTATTGAATGGCTAAATTCAGTATTTTCCAAGTCATACAAAAAGCAAAGGCAGCCATGTTGTCCCATAATAAAAATTAAATCCACATTAGGAAAGTAAATTTACTTGGCCAACCAAAATTTCACAAAATTGTGTGCAGTCTATCAGGTTCTCCAGAACTCTTCATCAGGCAAAGCAACTAAGGGGATACCTTGGTGTAACCTGATTTCTAAATAGCACCTAACACAGATTCATTTGAGTGCCTGCTGTCTCCTCCCTCACTCCATCTTAAGGCTCTGAAGATGAAGAAAGAGATGGCTTCACCACCAGCCATATATATCCCTCCTTTTTGTTTGTTTGTTTACCATCTAGCCTGATGAACAGGTCTGGAGAACTTGACAGCTTGCACATGATTTTGTGACATTTTGATTTGCCAGATAAAGGTACTGATTTTTTCTTATAGGCTATCATGACTGACTTTGCTTTTTTGTGATTCATACAAATGATAATTTACCACTTGGTAAATGGTCATTTGAATTCTTTAAAGGGGTGGAATGTGCATGTGTAGGAGAAGCATGTGCTTATGCCTCCTTTGTGGAGCCTACTTGCCACCTCCACATATGGGAAGCCACGGAAATGAAATGAACCATTAGGGTAGTGATGAAAAGCGCTCAGTCATATCCAGGTTCTATGGGGCATCTGCCCAGTCTTACATTGCTGCCATGCAAACACAATACACTTTAGGGACCAGTGCTTGGGTCCTGTTCCCATTAACTGTGTCACAGTTGCACAGAATCCCAACTTGATTAAATACTTTTTGGTAGCTTTCACATGAGAGAGTCTTCCTATTTGAAAACTCACTCCATTCAAACATTTTGTCCTCATTTTAAAAGGACTTACTGCAGTGTATTCAGGAAACTAATGAATTTCCTGTCTCTCCATAAGACTAGACTCCATTTTCCAAGCAAGTGTCTTTCTCCTTTACCACTTCCTAACCTAATTAGAAAAAAGAGCTCATTAAAGCAACCAAAAATTAAACCAATTAACTCAATCTTGTTGGATTTTACTTTAGGCACATTTCTTCTTCCTCTTGAATCTTTCATTTTGAAAGTAGTATTTCTTGCATTATATTTGTCCCCACTTGAGCGTTTAAAGTTAATTCTACACAACTTTCTAAAAGATGAATTTCTGTGGTTTGCAATTTATATGCAATTGGAAAAAAATAAGCAAATGCAGTTGTGAGGGATAAGCAAAAGTTTGTTGTACTATTCTTTGGCTTGTTGTCATTTGTGCTATATTTTCATTAAAGCTAAAGTAACTATATAATTGCTTAAAATTTGTATTTTGCCAAGGTGCTCCAAACACATAAGCCAAAAACTTTCAGGATTTTGCCAGTTATATTTGTTGTTGTTGGCCGGCATTGTAGAACACTCATAAAAAATTGCTATGTCCTTGCACTGAAGCAAGCAAAGTAATAAATTATGACATTTTAATTTAAGATTCAATAATGAATGAGCTAGAGCAGATGGGCGGACAATGAGGAAAGAAAACGCAGCATTGTATTTCTTGTTATAATCTCTTGACAGATGAGTATGCAGTCTGGCTTTTCACAGCACTCAAACCATCAAAATATTAAAATCAAAGCCTTCCATGCTAGTTGTTTCAAATATCCATCAGCCAGTATAACATCGGAAGAAATTATAAGGATTCACTCTGATTTTCATCTACGGGATTGAGTGTTAGGCTGAATGGCCTTTTGGGTCTCTTCCAATTCAGTGGTTCATAATTCTGAGAGTTAGGGGCCCTGAAACTTGCTAGGCAGGCCTAGCCATAGTTACATTACATTCATTGATTGCCTTAATGGCTGTCCTTATCAATGGCCAGCAAAAATCTGAATGGGATGCCTCTTTCCCCCATTCAGGCTAAGAAATGTGGTTATTGTAAACAGGAAACTTAAAGAACAGACTGATAATTTTGGAAGCTGAAATAAAGTTTGGAACTGAGAGAGACAGAGAACTGGATTGCTCTCTGAGAAGCTTGCAGTGATGGAGGATCCACCCAGAAATCTTATGGGGAACAGTGATCTTTGGGGCATCTGTTGGGGGTATTTAATGCTGAACCTTCATCCATGTTCAACCTGTATATTTCTAAATAAATGAAAATATTATCAAACGCCATAAGCCTCCTTTGACCTCATTCCAAAGGAAAGTGAATCCAGGTAAACCCCTGAAACTTCTTAGTGCTTTGAGAATTATGGTGAGCATAGGAATACAATATATGGCCACGTGGGTGAATCTATGCTATTGTTACTAGAGTTAGTATTCTGTAGTGTAAACAACAACAAATGCTCACTTACATGGAAAAGCACAAAAGTATTTCTCAAAAATATAAGATTGCTGTCTTCTTCCTGATAGAGATTCCATACCTTTTACATGAAACCCCAGTGGTGCATTACAGTCCAGTTAGCTTAACGTCTGTCCTGGGAAAACTGGTGAAAAGTATTGTTAAAGATAAAATAACCAAGCATATAGAACAAGTTTTGCTGAAGCAGAATGGTAAGTCCTGTCTCACTAAGCCGTTAGAGTTCTTTGAGAGTGTCAACAAGCATATAGATAGAGGTGATCCAGTTGACATAGCATACTTGGACATTCAAAAACTTTTGACCAAGTACCTCACCAAAGACTCTGGGGTAAGCTTAGCAGTCATGAAATAAAAGTAGAGGTCCTCTTGTGGATCAGGGACTGGTTAAGTAATAGGAAGCAGAGAGTAGGAATAAATGGACAGTGCTCCCAATGGAGGGATGTAGAAAGTGGAATCCCTCAAGGATCAGTATTGGGACCTGTGTTTTTTAACTTGTTCATAAATTTCTAGAGTTAGGGTTGCAGTCAGGTGGCTAAGTTTGCTGATGATACTGAATTGTTCAGGGTGGTTAAAACAAAAAGGGGTTGTGTAAAGTGATGCACATTGGAGCAAAAAAACCCTTAATGTGCTCACGGAGTGTGAGCTGGTGGTGACTGACCAGGAACAAGACCTTGGGGTCATAGTGGATAGTTTGATGAAGATGTTGATCCAGTGTGCAGTAGATGTGAAAAAGGCATATTCTATGCTTGGGATCATTAGGAAAGGTATTGAAAACCAAACTGCCAATATAAAATTGTTAGTGTGGTGTGGCCACATTTGGAATACTGTGTATTCAGTATAGACAAAAGAAAATACTTCTCCACACAGCAAATAGTTAAACTATAGAATCTACTCATCCCAAGAGGCAGTGATGGCCATCAACTTGGATCATTTTAAAAGTGGATTAGACAAATTCATGGAGGATAAGGCAATGAACAGCTACTAGCCATGATGACTATGCTTTGCCTCCATAATCAAAAGCAGTATACTTCTGAATATCAGTTACTGAAAACTGCAGGAAGGGAGAATGCTGTTTCACTCAGTTTCTGCTTGTGGGCTTCCCATAGGCATCTGTTTGGCTACTGTAAGAACAGGGTGTTGAGTAGATGGGCCTCTGGCCTGATCCAGCAGACTCTTCTTATATACATGGATCAGGAAGCTAATGGCTAACCAGCAAGGTTCTTAGATGGAGGCAGGAGCCGCTTGATGAATATGTATTGAAAGGGAGGGTTGGGTATCCAGTGTTTGGGAGGGACTATGGCTTAGTGGTAAAGTGTGTGCTTCATATGCAGAAGGTTCCAGGTTCAATCCCTGGCATATCTAGTTAGATTCTCAAGAAAGATTCTCAGATAGCAGTGCTAGAGAAGACTTTACTGAGACTCTGGAGAGTTGCTGCTGCTAGTCTGAGCAGACAATACTGGGGTAAACAGCAGTATACAGCAGCTGTATGACAAGTAGACATTCAGAAGGTATATCTCTTATTTATTTATTTATTAAATTTATATCCTGCTTTTCCTCCCAGAAGGAACCCAGAGGGGCAACCAAAAACACTACAAGCAGTCTAAACATGTTAAAAACAAAAGACTTTTAAACAAAACAACTTTAAAAACATCTTAAAATAAAACATCTTAAAATATATTTTTTAAAAATATTATATTATATTATATTTATTGAATTTCTTAGTCACCCATCTGGCTGGCTATCCAGCCACTCTGGGCAACGTACAAAATAGGCATACAAATATTAAAAATCTGAAAACAATGACGATAAAATCTAGCCCACCCCAAAAGCCTGCCTGAAGAGCCAGGTCTTCACGGCCTAGTGGAAACTCATTATAGAGGGGGCATGGCAGAGACCATTTGGGAGGGAGTTCCACAGGGTGGGGGCCACAATTGAAAAAGCCCTCTCTCTAGTCCTCACCAGTCTGGCTGTTTTGACTGATGGGATAGAGAGAAGGTCTTTTGCGGCTGATTTTGTTGGGTGGCAGAGCTGATGATGCTGGAGGCGCTCCTTCAGATAGACTGGGCCGAGACCTTATAGGGATTTAAAGGTCAAAACCAACACCTTGAATTGGGCCCAGCAAGCAACTGGTAACCAGTGGAACTCTTTTAGCACTGGAGTTATGTGCTCTCACCAGAGGCTGCCTTTAATCAGGTGCGCCGCCGCGTTCTGTACCAGTTGCAACTTCCGGACCGTTTTCAAGGGTAGCCCCACATAGAGTGCATTACAGTAGTCTAGGTGAGAGGAGACCAGGGCATGTACCACCAATGGGAGCAGATGATTGGGAAGGTAGGGGTGCAGCCTCCATATCAGATGGAGTTTAAAATCTTTAAAAACATATTGAAAAGGAATTCCAGTACTCTTCTCAATAATCCATACACCAGAAAATGCTACACCTTTTGAATACCTGCACAATTCAGCTGTTAAAGCACAAAAACTTAATCAAGAAAAAACTGGCTACGAGAAGATCACAAAATAGCAGAGTTGGAAAGGGCCTATAAGTCCAACCCCCTGAATCAATGCAGGAATCCAACTTAAAGCATATCCAACAGGTGGCTGTCCAGCTGCTTCTTGAATGCCTCCAGTTTGGGGAGCTCACCACCTCCCTAGTTAATTGGTTCCATTAATGTACTGCTCTAACAGGAAGTTTTTCCTGTTGGTCAGACGAAATCTGGCTTCCTGTAATTTGAGCCCATTATTCTGTGTCCTGCACTCTGAGATGATCAAGAAGAGATCCTGGCCTTCCTCAGTGTGACAATCTTTTAAGTACTTGAAGAGTGCTATCATATCTCACCTCAGTCTTCTCAAGGCTAAACATGCCCAGTTTTTCAGTTTCTCCTTATTTGTTTTCAGATCCCTGATCATCCTTGTTGCTCTCCTCTGAACCTGTTAGGGTACAATGTTCATATCTGCAACTTTTTCTCTAAGAGGGGAAAACAAATTCTAGAACTGAGTTTTATCTGTGAACAATTATCAGAAATGACTGTTTAATACGTTGATAGATGGGCAAAGCTAATACTATCAAGAGCAAATATGGGGCAGATAACAGAACACTACAACAAAGCAGAGCTGACCCTACCGTTAGACAAAGTGGGCAGCCACAGGTAGCAGATATATTTAGATGTGGTGGAGCATACTCTCTTATAACCATTGTTTAAGTAAGATTCAAGAGACACTCCAGTTGGCGACTGTATGTGGATTGAGGTGTGTGTGTATGTAATTTTATCCATTTCAGGCAGCAAAATTGCACTGACCCAGTGATGAGGAAATGTGAAATAAGCAGAGGAACCTAGCAAAAGATGGAATATGGACCAACAATGGCCTTTTTTACATTATGAATGCAAGTTGTGAGCTAATCTTGAGAAATGAAGCCTAAATTCACCTGGATACAAAACTAGATTTGGGGTCCATTGGGCAGTAAATGGGAATACCTTCTAGCATATATCAGCAACTAAGCATTTTGACAGCTGTCTTTTCTCTGGATTCAGCATGTGAGATCAACAGTGGGCCTGAGATGCTAGCAAGTCTGAATCTCCACATCACTGCCTTGGCTTTTGCAGCAAACCAAAGAGAGGGGACATGTTGACCCAGAGAAATATGACAAACCCAAAGTCTTACTAAGACAGATGGTTGCCATAAAAACTCTCTCTGTGTTAGGTCTCTGACTTTGTGATGGGCATAGTCAGCAATGCATCTATTTTGAGCACTGCAGCAAGAAAAAATTATTTTCAGTTCAGTTCCTGCATCTATTGCTACTATATACTAGAAGGGCAGTGAAGAAAACAATTGGTCACTCATATGGGTTACATTTTTGTGTTTTTTTTAAATAAAGATGGAGAAAGAATGCATGAAAAGAAATAATTCTTGATCTGAAATAAACCACTTTTTGTACAATTCATAAAGAGCATACGGAATACATTACTGCTGAATGCTGCTATGGCCATTTGCATATATTACTTTAAAAGAGTCAGACAAATTCATGTAATATAGGTTTATCAATTACCATTATCTATAACAACAAAAAAGAATTTCCATGTTCTGAATCAGTAGAGATTACTAGTTTCTTGGGATAAACAACAAAAAATAGTTATCTCCATAATGCCTTGCTTGGGAGATTCACAGAGCATCTAGCTAGCCACTACTGAAAACAGTGGTGGAGACAGGACAGCAAAGCTGTATTTATGTCATGTGCAAATCCTATACAGTTTGGCACCTCTTTGATATGCATACTTCTACCTTAGTGCTAATGTTCAACATCTGCAATGTGTGAAGCTTCTGCCTGAAGGAGCCTTTTGGAAGGGATGAAAAGCATCCACGTGTTCATAGCCAGCCAGAGCAATTGCCAGGATTGGTTACCTTCAACAGGCATGGGGAACCTATAGCTCTTCATATGTTGTTGGACTCCAATTCCCATCAGCCCCATCCAGCACAGCTAATGGTCAGCGATGGGAGTTGTAATCAAACAACATCTGGAGGGCCACAGTTTCTTCAGTGTGTGATTTCCTATAAAGTGTACTATCATCAGAAAGTTTGGTACCATACACCACACCACGGGGCTTTAGCAGCATCAGCATTGTTTTCATGGGTAATCCACTCAATAACTGGCAAGTGCCTTAGAGGACCAATACAATAAGCAAAACATGATGATCCAACTCCTTTAGCATGGATGCCTTTTGCTTGTGGACCATCTGGAAGTCATTCTTTGGGAATTTTAATGCTCATATATTTCCTACTTAGATACTACTGGTAGCAGTACAATGATTTCCTGGCCAGTTAGAAAATGCTGTTCTTTCCATAGGTCAGCTTTTTGAGGCAGAAACACTACTATTGCTAAATTCTCAGGAAATTTTGAATAATCATACCATAAATCAAGTGATATTCCATATTTTAAAATACCATAATGACAAATTCATGGAGGACAGGACTATCAGTGGCTACTAGCCATGATGGCTGTGCTCTGCCACCCTAGTCAGAGGCAGCATGCTTCTGAAAACCAGTTGCCGGAAGCCTCAGGAGGGGAGAGTGTTATTGCACTCGGGTCCTGCTTGCGGGCTTCCCCCAGGCACCTGGTTGGCCACTGTGAGAACAGGATGCTGGACTAGATGGGCCACTGGACTGATCCAGCAGGCTCTTCTTATGTTCTTAGGTATACAACTGTGAGTCCAACTGCAGACAAGGTATGGTCATGGCCATGTATGACATTGATCACATATTGACTCTATACAGGTGGTCGCCCCCTCCCCCAGAATTGCAAAAGTTTCTTTCTACTCCTACATTACACCAGTACCAATCCTACAGCCGTGGCATGAGAACAAATCAAACACATTGGGGCAGGGATGGGGATCTTCTGCAAGGAGACTAGCCTTTCGAAGTTGGGGAAGACACTTCACTCGTTCAGGGATGCGTAAACATAAATATGGAGAAATGCTTTCTCTATAAAGGGGGGATTGCATAAAATTCTGTCTTTAATTCTGTCTTTAATAATGTCAAGGACACTATCCCATCATGTACTTGTGACAAATACCAATAGAAACTATGTCTGAAAGAAAAAGGTCTGTTCCAGCACAGATGCACACAGATATACATTTGACCAGCATCAGTGTGCACACAGAAACCTGCTGTTATGGGTCCCTTTTGACTTGCATCTTCCCAGTAATATCTGTAACATGGGGACAATATCTGCCGAAGTAGGCATGGTCTCAGTACAGCAGCTAGAAATGTTGCCTCCCACTTAGTTCATTCTACATTGTACCTGTGTAAATAGGTACATTCCTTCATCCACCAAGCCAAAATGTGTAAAGTTCAGAAATGCACAGATCAGTTCGGTGGTCAGCTAATAACAGATTTAAATCTTTTAAAGTTGTTGCTCACTAATCTATTGATGACATATTTTTTCTCCTATGTTGCTATTTCATATGTCACCATTACTTCCTACTACTCTTACAGCTATGATATATCATGAGAATTTATTTCTAACTATATAATTATGCAATAGGAAGAGGTAGCTTAGTGGTGGAGTGCAAATTTTGCATGTGGAATGTCCTGAGGAAAAGCACTGTCTGGAACCCTGGAGAGCTGCTGCCAGTCAGTGTAGATAACACTGAGCTAGATGGACAGTGGTCCGACTTGGTATAACTCAGAAAAGTTGATGGATAAGTATACAGCTGTTATTCCACCAAATGGAAATTTTCCTTAACTACACATGCAAATTATTCCAGTCACTAACTAAACCATAAGGGATTGTTTTGTGTGGTGATGTGGGTGAACATGTAATTGATATGCATGCACCATAGTGTACAGCTGATAGGCCACAAGAGGTTTGGAAATGTCCACTTTAATCCAAAAATGTAACTAATATGCATAATAGTTCTTTCCATATGAAAAATGCTGGGAAAAACTTAGTAATTGTTGCATTCCTTAAGTCAATATAGAATAATTTTGTGTGCCATTTTTCTTGGTGTGTCACCAGCTTGAAAAGCTTAGAATTTTCATTGTCTGTATCAGGTTATCTTCCAACAGATGACCAGATTTACTGCAGTAAAAGCCTAAAAGCTGCCAAAGGGAAAGGATAACACAGATATTCTTGGGGTTTTCATTTAGGGAAGAGCTTTTGTTCATTCCTAAGCAAGTACTGTAGTGGGAACCCTCACTAATCTCGGTTTCCTGTTAACTGTGTGCCCAGTGATTATACTGCCATCACAGCCTGGAGCAGGTAGCAGTTTCTGTGTCTCCTGTAGGCTGTGGAGTCCCAGTGTCTTGTGTACCTGATATCTGCTGTATGTTCTCACTCTTACTTAATTGATCCACCCTCTCTCCTTTATCTTTCATTTCCTTATCAGGAGCATTACCATCCTCCCTATCCTTCAGAGCGCTCTTCCATGACTTTCTTTTTGTATCCTCTGTACTGTCAGGATCTGAATTCTTCTCTTTGTCTTCTTTGATGTTCTCACATGGCTTTTCCTCTGAAAGATTCTGATGTAACTTCTCTTCTTTGCTTTCTTTGCATAACACCATTTCTTCTGTTTCTTCTCTCTCATTGCTTTTTGTTCTTCTGGATACTAGACCTGATGGGTTTTTTTCATCAGATGCTATCTGGTTTTGTTTCTCACTGTGATCAGTGCCATCCACAGGGGGAGATAGTGACTCAGTGGCCTTTTTCTCATCTGTAAATACACCCTCCTCCTCCTCAGTACCATTTTCCTGAGGTGAAACTGTCACCCCTAAATCTAGGTCATCTCCATATTCTGACTGTGATTTTCGAAATCTTCTAGAGGGTGGCCTGCGTTTTATTGATCCCCGTGTACGTACCTGAAAGTGAATAAAACTATGATTGAAAACCATAAAGTAGTTCAATGCTGCAAGGTCAACAAAACACCCAACAGGGATGCTTTCATGCTAGACTGGGCTTCTACTGGGAGAAAGGGCAGGTTATAAATCTAATAAATAAATAGATAATAAACTCGGAAACATACACTGTTCTCCTTTACATCAACAGCTTCAGGCATCACCTTCACCTTTATAAGAGAACAGATGTTTGCCCCTCATCACAAAAGTGGAGAAATGGGAACAGATGGGTTTCTCTGCCCTTGAATACAGGCAGATGGGATAATAATGGCATACCTGCATTACAAAGATGACCCTTTGGTCCCTTCCAGCATTAGGTGTCATTACAATGAAATCAACTAGTTTGTCAAATTTGAAAACAGAAAATTTGGGCTGAGGAGTCCTGGACCATCTTCCTGTGTTTGAGTAAGAAAGCAATTTCTATGGAAAGTTCTTTATTTATTCATTTTTATCCTGGATCAGTCAAAATAAATAATGATTTCAAACATTCACTGCGACCAGTGAATGGTCTGGGAGAGCTTGATGCTGCAGCACTTTGGAAGCTTAGGAGTGTATTGGAAAATATGTGCAAGAACAAAATGATTTGGAGAAGATAGGTGGTGTCCAGCAATTGCCCCTTTAATGTTCCATCTGAGACCTATGTAGGGGCCTAAATCTCCTTAATAGTATGTATATGCTTTTATATGTAGCTGTGCCATTGAAAATATAAGAATCACTGTAGGATGCGTCCTTTAGAGAGTGGCACTGGATAGTTGCCAAGCATCTTATGTGCATGAGATCAGCATGGGAGCAACCAACTATCTCTATTGGCTGGATGCCACTTCTTTTAAGCTAAATTAGCCAAATTTCTGTAGTTAAAAGAAGGAATTATAGTGCATGCATACATCACTCCATTCAAAAATTAAACTGCACTTAATCCTGCTTGCGGGCTTCCCATAGGCATTTGTGGGTTTCCACAGGCATTTCCCGTAGGCATTCTACTGTGAGAACAGGATGCTGGACTAGATGGCCCATTCACCTGATCCAGCAGGGCTTTTTAAATGTTAGATGAAGTGTTATTCTCTTATGTTAGAAAGAGAGGAAGAAAAGTGATGTACATAAAATATATTTCAGTTCAACATTCTTAAACTATAAGCTATGTTTGTATGATGCTATATGTAATTCTAAAGACTCTTAAGTCTGAGGAACATTTGTTCAACATGGCTACACATTTACCAAGCAAATCCATGTCAACTTGTAACATTCCAGGCTCTTAAAAATATATAGCCCTGTCAGTGAACATTCCTGGTGGTGATATTATATGAAGAATTTACCAAAACCCAACAGTCTTCAGATACAACCAGCCTTTCAGATGATCATTAGATCTTACTCCAGTAAATGGGATCAATCCTCCAGTCGTATGACTTTGCCAGTTATTTAAAAAAAAAGATATCTTAATAACTCATAGACCTTCATTTGTCTTTTTAACTTTTGTCTGTAAAAAACATTTTTACAACTTTTGAAGTTGTATATAAGAGCATTTAAAATAATCTCATTTCAACTTAATATTCATATTTAGATGATGCTAAATTGTGAAGCCCCCCCCCTTTTCCTTTTTGTTTTCTTTCATGGTGTCCTTTCCTAGCAATGAAGTGGCTTTCTTCATTGGGAAAGACCAGTACATATATACCATACCTTGTTATAAAATTGAAGATGAATGCCCTCTGGTGGCTGATCAAAGCTAACTGGTGTCTCATCAGGTTCACTTGAATGAGACTGTGGGCTGATTGGAGTGGATGGAGGGCTACTAAATGGAGATATCATCACTTTTAGGCCAGGGCTTTTTGGAGAAGCTCCTGGAAGCAGGGCAGCTGGAGCAAATGCCAGATTGGCCTGCAAGGAAGAAAAAACAAACACACCTCAGCCATTATTTCCTACTTCCTTTCCGAGATTTAAAAGTTGTGGCTCTGCATTGTGGTAATATTATCTCCCCACCTATTACCAAAGTTTGTTTTGGATGTGAAGTGCACTTAATATATTAACATATTAGCACATAGGTTCTCACTTGGAGAATCACCAATGGAATTTTACCTTAACTCAGAACCCAGCTGTCTATGACCTACAGATCACTGTCAGTTGGCACCTTATACAGCATGCCCCTCAACATCCTGTTAGCGCTTAAGGAACCAGTGGCCCTCTAGGTGTTGCTGGACTCCAACTGCAACAGCCCCAGACAGCATGGCCAATGGTCGGGGATGATGAGAACTGTGGTCTAGTAACACCTGGAGGGCCACAGGTTCCTCACTCCCAACAAAATGCTTGCAGAATGACCTACTGCCCACCATTTGGGAATCACTATTATTAAACATGACCATAGGGGGGAGCCCTTGCTCCTAAAACATTTTTTTTACCAGCAGATGTATCTAGTGGTGACACTGTCAACAGATAATCTGGGGAAGAGAAGATATGACAGAATAGTTGCCCTTCCCAAATAGCTGGATCCAAAGACTATTCTTGTGTCAGTTAATGCTTTATGGATTTTCCAGCCTCTCAGCCAAGAGAATATATCTGCAGTGGCTTGGCATGGGAGAGGTTGTGAACAAAGCCATAATAATACAGTATTACATTTAAATCTCTCTATTCATCTTCGTCTAGAGAGCATTCTAAGCTTCCAGTGTTGTGAAATCTCTCTCAGTTCCATTCCAGATGACCACAGAAAATACCACAATAGAAAACCATATGTTTGAATCTTCAGATAATGCAGCTGCTAAGGTGATGAGTATGGTTGAAAGACCTGAGTGACATTAACAGGACAGTAACATGAGGAAGCTCGTATTGCTGGGATCATGAAATTCTTTTGTATGGGAATGCTAGGACTAAGTTCACAATGCTAGCAGCATGAGCTTGGACAGAAACAGACCCTCTCACCTTTAAAGATTAGCCACGCTAGAAACAATCAGGCATTACTGAGAGAAGCAAGTACCAAGTACCTTAAAATTTTAAAAGCAAAAGGAAAATGATAAAAAGGCCAATAAAATGGGCCATGTTGATTTTTAAAATCTGCAATCCTGTATATGCTTACTCAGATGTAAGCCTCTTGAGTTCAGTTCCATGAACCTTACTCCCAAGTACGCAAGTATAGCAAGGGCAGCTAACCTATTTGGGCTCAAAGGTCACATTCACCCTTGGCCTACCCTCTGAGAGTCACATGCCAATGATGGGTGTGGCCACCCTACACACTCGTACATATACACGGAAGATACACAACCCCCCCTTCTGATCCCTGCATGTCAACTGAGGTTATTGGGCCTTCCCTGTACAATGATTGATTTCATGACCAGGGAGGGGATGATTTGCATCCCATCAGGGCACTGGACTGGGTAGAGAGGTTTTAATATTTCTTTTCTTTTTGCTGTGGCTGCCAAAATAAGTGGGTTTTTTGACGGCCCGACATATTTACTTGGAGGCCCTGAGGGGTTAGTCACCCCTGGAGTATAGGAATGCAGCCTAACTTGTAAGTAAGGATGCAGGAGAAATTTGATTGAGTTTGCATTTAAAGGTAATCCTATCTAATACAAGAACCAAAACACAGCAATCTTTTGAAATTCACATTTTTCTGAATTTTGTAGTGCAATTCTCCAGCCACTGAATGTGTAAAAAAAAGCATATACTGCGCTAAAGTGTTCATACAAATTAATATATTCATGAAAATAACATACAAAATGCTTTATATTCTGTGAAATTGTTTTGCAAAAATTTGTTCATTAGATAAGACTGCATATAAACATGTGTATATTAGGAAAAATTCACTCTAAAATGTGATGTATTTTCACAATGACTTTTTTTAAAATTGCAAACTGATATGGAATGTGAATGTGGATAACTCAAGATTGGAAAAATGAGAAATTGAGAGAAACCATAACTGACATATACACCGATCCCTACTTGTAATAGATATGCAATCTGATCTTACCTGTAGCTTTTCAATCAGGGGAGAGCTTTTTATCTTTACTTTTAGAGGATGAGAAGCATTTGGAGATGGCTTCTGTAGAAAGAGAAATAAGAGGTCGCTGCAGTAGACAGTTTATTACACGTTAAGGCTGGGTGCATGAGGAATGGGGAAACATGGAAAAGAAAAAAGAAAAAAGGAGCTGTATGGAAATCTTGCGGGAGGGGGGTAAGGGTTCCCTTGGATTTCCTCCCCCCAAACAATTCCAATTAGTAAACTGTACATTCACCTGATGAGTCAACAATAGGCAAAATTGGGCCACTGGGAAATAAGAGAGAAGTGTCAGCATGCTTGCGGGAACCTCAAGGTGTGCAGAAGTACAAAACAGCTTTAGGAAAAAAACAAGCCTGGAATCAGCATGCCGGGTAAATACCGGGGCCTTTAGACCCTGGTAGGTTTTATTATTGCTGCTGTCCTAGGCTAGCCCAAGACATTTTGCTGCCTGAGGTATAGGCAGGAGACCCCCCCCCATATTATCCAGAAGAGAACCTGTCAAGAAATTGATTTTTTACTTTAATCCTGTTGACAGGACAGCATCCTTGACTGCACCTGAGGACAGCAGGCTAACCTAGAGGGTGCAGCTGCCTTCTCCAATACCTCACTGCTGCTGTACCCCCCACCATCTGCCACCTGAGGCAACTGCCTCACTATGCCTAATGGTAGGGTTGCCCCTGCTGCTGTCTAAGCTGCTGCTGCTATTGCAGCTGATATAGTTCAGGTGGAAAGCCCTGGGGACTGAGTGGATGGCTGGCCATGTATAGGAAATACATGGAGTAACAAAACAAACCTGATACTCATGCCAGTCAGTCAGCTCACCTATCATACAAACCCCTGGACCATTAAACCTTTGTAGTGACTACCACTATTCACAAAAGGAAAGAAAATAAGAATTTCCTCAAAACAATGATACTTACTAGCTCACCATTCTGGCCAAGCTCTGTCTTGTGTGTGTGGAGAGGAAGGGAACATGGTGGTTTTCTACGGGTTGATTTAGTGGGTAACATCTAAGAAAAGAGAAACAGCTTATCAACTGACAGAAGAAGAAGGAAGGAAATTCAAATAGAAAAATGCAATATTTATTATTATTATTATTATTATTATTATTATTATTATTATTATTATTATTATTATATCCCGCCCTAAGACAAATGGTGGGAAAAGCTCTTGAGAAGTTACTGCCTACTTAGCAAAACTTTAATAATTATTCACTAATAGGCACGTGGTTCGTTCTGTACAATATAGGATACGGACCTTTAGTGTGGCAGCACCTACCCTGTGGAATTCCCTCCATTTGAATATTAGGCAGGCGCCATTTCTGCTATCTTTTGGGCGCCTTTTGAAGACTTTCCTCTTTCAACAAGCCTTTTAAGTTGAGACTTATCCCAGTCTGCATCTGTGTCAGAATTGTTTAATATGTTTTTTAATAATGTTTTTAACACCTTTTTTAAGGTTGTTGTTTTAATTGTTTTTAATGCTGTTTTGTATTAATGTATTTTAAGATCTGTTTTTATGAAGTTTTACAGATTTTTGGTGCTTTGTTTGCCACCCTGGGGTCCTGCTGGGAGAAAGGGTGGGATACAAATAAAATAAATAAATAAATAAATAAAGCTTTTTAATCTCAGTAGGCTGAAAGCAAAAAGTAAGGTAATGTCAACCTCTGTCATAGAACTTCAATATGCTGATGGTAATGTAGTCTTCGCACATTCAGAGAAAGATCTTCAAACTATCCTAAATGTCTTTGCAGGAGCATATGGAATGCTTGGGCTCTCACTTAATATAAAAAAATCCAAAGTGCTTCATCAACAGGTGCAAACTAGTCCCTTTGTAGCACCATCAATCCAGTTTAGTGGTGTGACGCTGGAGAATGTTGATCACATTTCCTATCTTGGCAGCCATCTCTCTGTAAAAGTTGACATCGATGCTGAAATTCAACATTGTCTGAGCTCTGCGAGTACTGCATTCTCCTTAATGAAGCATAGAATGTTCGAGGATCAGGATATTAGCAGGGAGACCAAAATGCTTATTTACAAAGCCATTGTACTACCAACCATACTGTACGCCTATAAAACATGGACCATTTATAAATGCCACTTGCAACTTTTTGAGATTCCACCAATGCTGCCTCCGGAAAATTCTGCAAATTACTTGGGAAGACAGTCGGACTAATCTTAGCATTTTGGAAGAAGCAAAGACTACCGGTGTTGAAACAATGATCATTCAGCATCAACTTCACTGGACTGGCCATGTTGTTTGAATGTCTGATCACTGTCTTCCAAAGCAGCTACTTTATTCCCAACTTAAAGATGGAAAATGGAATATCAGGGGACAGCAAAAGAGGTTTAAAGATGTTCTTAAAGCTAATTTAAAAAATGTAACATGAGCATTGAGAACTGGGAAGCCTTGGCCCATGAGCGTCCCAATTGGAGGTCAGCTATTATCAAAGGTGCTATGGACTTCAAAGAAGCATGAGTACAGGGCGAAAGGGACAAATGAGCTAAGTGGAAGGCACGTCAAGCAAATCTTCATCGCAACTGTCTTCCATCTGGAAACCTATGTCCTCACTGTGGGAGGCTGTGTAGATCTAGAATTGGCCTCCACAGTCACTTACATGTTGTTGTTGTTATGTGCCTTCAAGTTGATTACGACTTATGGCGACCCTATGAATCAGTGACCTCCAAGAGCATCTGTCATGAACCACCCTGTTCAGATCTTGTAAGTTCAGGTCTGTGGCTTCCTTGATGGAATCAATCCATCTCTTGTTTGGGCTTCCTCTTTTTCTATCTTGGAAGACAATCTTACTCAGCCATGAGTGATTGCCAATGAAAATGAAATCAATAACAACAACAACAACAATAATAGCTGCACAGGCCTGTTTTAAAACGTCTTCAAGAAATGCCTGAAAGTCAAAAGCGAGGATGTCTGCTGAATCTCTTCTGGAGGACTGTTTCGAAGGATGGGACAGGCAACACTAAATGCCCAACTTCTAGCTGAGGCCAGTCAGGCCTCTGTAACCATCCAGCCAACAAAACTCACTAACAGGATGTTTATCTGTAACATCCTCTGTAACAGGATAGCTGTCTCCCTCTTTACAACAAGACTACTTGCCTTCTCTACTTGAAACTGGGTATTTCATTATTTCCCTTGAATAAGGTCTTATAGAACTGTGTGGAAAAGGTTACACTGGTCCATCTTGCTCAGTACTGTCTACTCTAGTCTATAAAGGCTGATTCTCAGTGGCTCTCTACAGCCTCAGACAGAAGTCTTTTCTGGCCCTACCTGGGCATGCCAGGGATTGAACCTGGGACCACCTGCAGGCAATGGTTGCACTCTGCCACTCAGCCATAGCCCTTCCTCAAACTTAAACACGTAAAGACTAGTTGCAAGAATTTGTAGTAGCAAGAAGGCACAAGGTGGCGAGGCTCAGATGCAATTTTGCAAGTGACTATGAAAATGTTATTTGCAGTTCTTGCAGCTGTAAACTGAATGAAAAAGTCACATTGATCAGATCATACAGTTCAAAAATGGCTGCTTTCCACTTCCTATATTGCCAAAATTGCTGTATTGTTTCAAGAAACAAATAAATATTGTCAGCGTCACTTGTGAAAGTGCAATTCTTTATTGCAGCCTACACTTTCTAGGGACTCTATTTCACTCCATCAGATAACATGAAGTTAATAAAATGCCATCTGAGCAGCTAATGAAAAGCAGTCTGCTTCTAATATGATTTGTCTACCCTTTCAGTTTGTCATACTTATGAAATACAATAAATTCAAAACATATTAAGGAAATCTTCTACAGCGGTTCCTGATTATCCAACACCCTGGGGGCCTGTATTCCTTCAGACAAAGCATGCCTTAACTGTATTTAACCTCTGCTCAATCTAGTAAAAATTGCAGTATCTCATTCACACACCACTGATACGTAAGGGATAATTGTGCTGCTGTTTGCATATGCATCCTTCTAGAAAAACGTTGTTCAATGTGTGCTCCAACCTAGGCAAGGGAGCGTTCTTAGCTTACAAAATAATAAGGAAAATGGAACATGCACACAGGTAGTGCAGTGAGTGTGATGAGGGAAGAGCTGTATTGTTTCACATCACTTTTTAAACATACTTTAAAATATTCTTTAATATACTTTTCTCTTCATCACTGAGGTTAAATACTGTATGTATGTGCAAACATAGAACAGTTAAAATGTTTAAATGTAAAGAAACATAGGAAGATGGTCCATCTAGCTTTGTATTCTTGGCATTAATTGCTGGCACCTCTGCAGGGTTTCAGCCAGGAGTCTTTCCCAGTTCTGTCTGGAGATGCCAAGAACTGAACCTAGAATGCTCTACCACTAAGCTATGGTTCTTCTCCAGGACAGCTCCTTGTATCAGCTCCTGGCTGGATCAGGAGGCATAAAAGCCCAGCTGCCCTTGGGCAGTGGGTCTGCCACCGATAGGGTCGCCACCAAGGACAAGGGTGCTACCTACTTCTATTTCTTTCTTTTTTTAATCAATCTAGAGAAGATTGGTAGTGGGGAGGGCATATGGCACAAGTGTAGTTCCTGCACAGAGTGAGAGAATAGGAGAAAGTTACCAGATGCTGTCAGAGTGAGAGTCTGTAACTTGCAGAAGGCTGCCCCCCCCAGGGTGTGAGACAGGGGGTGTAGATGTGCCCCATGTGAAAGATACTGAGTGAGTCTGACTGCTCCCAATTCTCTCAGAGGCCTAATGGGATAATGTGTTTTTTAAATTGTATATTTGTTTTTAATTGCTGTAAACTGCCCAGAGAGCTTTGGCTATGGGGCGGTATATAAATGTAATAAATAAAATGAAAAAATAATAAATAGTAACTGGTTCAGGTAGGTTTTGTTGGTGGGCTCTTGTTGGGTCCATATCAGGTGTTTAAGAGGAGTCTTAGTACGGAGGAACATGGGTGATGCCACCCCAGTTTCAGTGATCACGGACAGAGGGAAGTATAGCCATGGAGATGTGGTGAATTACCGTAGAAGATGAAGGCAAGGGTATGCCTTGTTTCTCGCTTCCACTCCTCTCATGGATGGGTTCTTCATTGTCATCTGCCGTGCCCACTGGCCTGTATGTGTTGTTTAATGCCAGATCAGTAAACAATAAGACCACACTCATCCATGATTTGATCATAGATGAAGGTGCCAATTTGGTGTGCATTACTGAGACCTGGGTGGGTGAGCTGGGAGGAGTTGATCTGACCCAGCTTTGCCCATCTGGATACTCCGTGCAACACCAACACAGGCTGCAGGGACCAGGAGGAGGAGTTGCTGTGGTCTAGAGAACTTCCATCTCTGTCACCAGGAAACCACTTTGTCTTGGAGCTGGCTGTGAGGGTCTGCACCTGATGTTGGGCCAAGGAGACAGTAAACTAGGGTTGCTGCTGGTGTACAGTCCACCCTGCTGCCTGGCAGCTTCTCTGACTGAGCTGGCACAGGCCATCTCAGCTGTGGTATCGGAGGAGCCCAGAATGATAGTCCTGGGTGATATCAATGTCCATGTTGAGGATGCTTCTAGTGTTCCGGCTCGGGACTTCATGGCCTCCATGATGACCATGGGGCTGTCTCAAGTTGTCACTGACCCAACACATAGGGCAGGGCACACCCTTGACTTGGTTTTTGCTCCAGACAGAGGAAGGAGTGGTCTTGAGATGGGGAGTGATGGATGTCACCCTATTGACATGGTCAGACCACTTCCTGGTGAAGTTTAGACTTATGGCTCTGATCCTCCCTTGAAGGGGTGGTGGACTGATTAGGATGGTCCAGCCCCAGAGATGAATGGAATCCACTTGATTTCTGAATGCCCTGGGGGAGTTCCCAGTAGATAGAGCAGGTGTCCCTGTTGAAGCCCTTGTCATGCTGTGGAACAGTGAGGCGCATCAGGCTCTTGACACAGTTGTCCCCGAGTGCCCTCTCCAGCATTGTGGAGCCCAGTTTGCACATTGGTACACCACTGAGCTAAGGGCAATGAAACAGGCTGGATGGCGGCTAGAGCACAAGTGGTGAAATACATGCTGTGAGGCAGATCAGACACGAGTAAAACATCATAACCACGCTTACTGTGTGGCGGTGAGGGCAGCAAAGAAGGCCCACTTCTCTGCCTCCATCGCATCCTCAAGTAGCCGTCCAGTGGAGCTTTTCCATATTGTCAGGGGTCTGTTGACATCAACTCTAGGAAATGTAGTTTTAGACCCTTCGGAGGCCCACTGTGAATTGTTTGCAAGGCACTTCAAGGGTAAAGTTGCTCACCTCCGTAGCAATCTTGATGCCCCCTCCACATCTACTGTAGTCCCCAGTGAGGTGTCCAGTGCAACGTCTGCTGCAATGTCTTGCAAACAGTTTCAGTTGACGCAGCCTGATGACATAGACAAGGTGCTTGCGATGATACGGCCAGCAACGTGTATTTCAACCCTTGCCCTTCTTGGCTTATGAAAGCATGCAGAGGGGGTTTGACAGAATGGATCCAGGGTGTGGTCAATGCACCGTTGCAGGAGGAAGTGGTTCCAGCCTCCCTGAAAGAGGCGGTGATCCCACTGCTCCTGAAAAAGTCCACACTGGACTGCAACAATTACTGACCGGTCTCAAACACCCCCTTCTTAAAGAATGGGAGGGTTGTGGCACAGCAATTGCAAGTACTCTTGGATGAAACAGATTATCTTGGCCCATTCCAGTCTGGGCTCAAGCCTGGTTATGGGAGTGAATTGGCCTTGGTCACCCTGATGGATGACCTTTATCAGGAGAAGGACAGGGGGAGTGTGACCCTCATATTCTTACTCGATCTCTCAGCAGCTTTTGATGCCCTTGACCATGGTATCCTTCTGGGCCAACTTGGTGAGATGGGTATTGGAGACACTGTGGTTCTGATCCTATATCCAGATAGAGTTTTCAGTTTTCAGAGAATAGCATTGGGTGATTGTCTTTCAGCCCCCTGGCAGTTGTGCTGTGGGGTGCTGCAGGGTACCATCTTGTCGCTCATGCTGCTTAACATCTATATGAAGCCCTTGGGAGCGGAGATTTGGGGCAAGGAGTCAGCAGTACGCTGAGAATACACAGCTCTATTTCTCTGTAACATCTGAATCAGAAGAGACCGTGCAAACCCTGGACCGGTGCCTGGACACAGTGGCAGGCTGGATGAGGGCTAATAAACTGAGTCTGAATCCTACTAAGATGGAGAGGCTGTGGGTTGGTGGTTCCTGAGTTCAGATACTTGGTCAGTTGCCTGCTTTGGATGGGGTCGTACTCCCTCTGAAAAAGCAAGTCTGTAGTCTGGGGCTGCTCCTGGATCCATCTTTGTTGCTAGAGGCCCAGGTGACCTCGTTGGGTAGGAGTGTCTTTTACCAGCTTTGACTGGTAAGACACTGTGGCCATTTCTGGACTGGGATAGCCTGACCACTGTTGTCCATGCACTGATAACCTCCAGGCTGGATTACTGTAATGCACTCTATGTGGGGCTGCCCTTGAGGTTGGTCCGGAAAATGCGATGGAGAGACTGCTCACCAAGGCAGGGTATCGCCAACATGTCACCTCGCTGCTGAAATAATTGCACTGGCTGCCCATTTGCTATCGGGCCAAGTTCAAGGTTCTAGTTTTGGTGTACAAAGCCCTATACAGCTTGGGAACAGGATACCTGAAAGCCTTATCCCTTATATATCCAGTTGATCAGTGTGCTCTGCAGGTGAGGGCCTCCTGGAGGTACCATCTTATCAGGAGTGTCCCGTTCAGAGCGGGATCTACAAGGCTGAGACACAGGTGCAATTAAATCTTGTTTTATTAAAGTAATGGATACATCAAAAGCAGTGCGCTTCATAAGAATCTCTATGCTAGCTCACTAGAATTCCCTAACTACACTCTCAACATGCTCTGCAACATGTGAAGGAAGTTGACTCAGCAGCTTAAACCGGAAAGCTGCAGTCTTAGGTAGGGAAAGTCTTTGATCTTAATCTCTGATTCCTGCGCAAGTCCAACCTCTGTCCTGTCCATTTCTCGTGGCGTAGCGAGCGGGGTGACGGGGTGTGTGCCTCCAGCGGCTCATCCGAAAGAACCGGCTCCTTAGCAACAAGCTCTAGGTCGGGGGGTGGAGACGCACTTGGAGGCTCCCTCGAGCCACTCAGTGAAGGGGGAGTTAACGCACGCTCAGAGGCAACCTTCGATGGCTCCTCTGATCTGCCTGGGGGTGGCGCGCTCTCTTCTTCGGATATCGTGCCATCCGTGGGAATTGGCCCGAACTCAACCTCACACTCGCTCCCAAGGTCTTGTTGAGACTCCACCACTCCTGCGTCTTCCACGCCTCCTGGCAGCTGGGGAGTCTGAAGCTCATGTCTTCCCTCTCCCAAGCCCTTGTGGGTGAGCAGAGGCTCAACAAGGAGGTCTGTTCTGCACAACATAGGAAACTGGCCTTTGGTGTGGCAGCACCTACCCTTTGGAATTCCCTCCCCTTAAATATTAGACAGGCGCCATCTCCTTTATCTTTTCAGCGCCTACTGAAGACCTTCCTCTTTCAACAAGTCTTTTAAGTTGAGACCTTATCCCAGTCTGCGTCTGTGTTGGAATTGGTCTTTAAGATGTTTTTAAACCTTCTTTTTTTTAAAAAAGATGTTTTTAAACCTTTTTTTTAAAAAAAAATATGTTTTTAAAGCTTTTAAAAATGTTTTTAAAGATGTTTTGTTTTAATATATTTTAAAATAATAAATAAATGGACAGTTATAGAAATCTAAATAACAGTAACAATACTAATTGTACCTAACCTCCTTTCCAGAAAGAGATGATTGATCTTGGAATTTTCCTGCTAACTGTGCCACCGAAGGAGTTGTGGACTTCTTTTCCACCATGTTGGTCTCTGATGGTTTGTCCTGAAAAAAGTCCAGAAACAAAATTTTTGTCAGTGTATGAGAAATATGTGAAGGTAAAAACATTTATTATGCAGCAGCACGATGAAAATGTCGACCCAGTGTGTGGCAGCTGTGAAAAAGGCCAGTTCCATGCTAGCGATAATTAGGAAAGGTATTGAAAATAAAACAGCCGATATCATAATGCCGTTGTATAAATCTATGGTGCGGCCGCATTTGGAATACTGTGTACAGTTCTGGTCGCCTCATCTCAGAAAGGATATTATAGAGTTGGAAAAGGTTCAGAAGAGGGCAACCAGAATGATCATGGGGATGGAGCGACTCCCTTACAAGGAAAGGTTGCAGCATTTGGGGCTTTTTAGTTTAGAGAAAAGGCGGGTCAGAGGAGACATGATAGAAGTGTATAAAATTATGCATGGCATTGAGAAAGTGGATAGAGAAAAGTTCTTCTCCCTCTCTCATAATACTAGAACTCGTGGACATTCAAAGAAGCTGAATGTTGGAAGATTCAGGACAGACAAAAGGAAGTACTTCTTTACTCAGCACATAGTTAAACTATGGAATTTGCTCCCATAAGATGCAGTAATGGCCACCAGCTTGAATGGCTTTAAAAGATTAGACAAATTCATGGAGGACAGGGCTATCAATGGCTACTAGCCGTGATGGCTGTGCTCTGCCATCCTAGTCAGAGGCAGCATGCTTCTGAAAACCAGTTGCCGGAAGCCTCAGGAGGGGAGAGTGTTCTTGCACTCGGGTCCTGCTTGCGGGCTTCCCCCAGGCACCTGGTTGGCCACTGTGAGAACAGGATGCTGGACTAGATGGGCCACTGGCCTGATCCAGCAGGCTCTTCTTATGTTCTTATGTTCTTAGCAGGGGTAGCCAACATGGTGTCCGCTAGATGTTGCTGGAATACAATTCCCATCATCCCTTGCCACTGGCCATTAATTGGGACTAATGAGAGTTGGAGTCCAACAACATCTGTAGGGCATCACATTGGCTACTCTGAGACAGAGCATACAGCTGTGTGCTTGAGATGTGAGTCAGTTACGCTGTTGAAGACTGACCATGCCTTCCCTTCTGCAAAACAGGATGATATGGATAGCTTCTAAATTACTAGCTGGATTTTAATATTTTAGGAAATAATAACTGTATATGAAAATTCTATACAGAATAGGATATATTGTGTGCATGCAGCCAGCTTGAGAATTGGCTAAGCCAGTGGTTGCTAACCGCCAGTTTAGGGGCCTGATTCAGCCCCCTCCCAGCAATGTTTTTGACTCTGGAAGACCTCCCCGATTTTGGCAATGTCGACAAAAAGAAAATTTGAAAATATTAGGCATACTGCTGGGGAAAGTGGAGCCCAGTGCCCTGATGGTGACATAAATCACCCCCTTCCTGGTCATCGGACTGATCATTTGATGAATGAAGAAAAGGTGATATAACCCACCTCTTCAGCTGATCTGAAAAGGGAGGGTTGTATGCCTGTGTGATTGCCTATGTGTGTGCTGTGTGTCTATATTCATGTGACTGTGTGTGAGAGTGTGAAGTGGCCACATCCACCTTTGGTCACATCCATCATTGGCATACAGTCAAGGATGAATGTGGCCCTCGTGCCAAAGAAAGTTAGCCACTCCTGGATTAACTTGAAAAGGTTTGTCTTTCTACCAGCATGAATCTTCATAAACATAAAAAAGCAGCATTTTTTATCAGTGTCTACCCTGTGTCATAACCCATTAACAAAGGGGCATAGCTTGCTGTCGGTGTTTTAAGGGAATAGATGGTCCCAACCGTGTGTCTGCCAACAATCTTTACTGCTCACTTTCCAGTGTGTAGCAATGATATGACTCGTTCAGCAAATCTTTGGGTGATATCCAACTAAGCCATCCTCAGAACAGACCCACTGAAATCAGTCTATTGATTTCAGTTGGGCTACTCTGAGTATAATAAACACTGGATATCACCCTTTGTCTTTAATTAAGGCTGATGATTTGACTTTTTCACTGTTGAACTGTTGGAGATGTGTTCTTTCTGCCCCGCTCCCCATTTTTCTTTATTTTACTTATTAGTGGGGAAAGGAAAAGCAAAGTTACATGATATTATATACAATTATATAACGATTTCAAGTTAAGTAATTAAATAAAATCCAAACGTTCACATATTGTTATACATTGCTAACCTTATGCTCAAAAAAGGAGGGAAAAAGGAAATATTTATCATAATTCATCTCTATTGGGTCATATTTCAGATTATTGTATAGCTGCATTTCTTAATATTCTGATGATCATGACTAGACTGAATTGAGTAAAACATATGGTTGAACTCCATCCTGTGTTTTATTAATCCAACGTGCAATAAATAAGGACCATTTTTCTACAAAGGATTTATCTACAGCCCTTCCTTTTCTAACTAGATATGTCAACTTGACAATGCTAGCTATGTCCCAGATTTTAAGAAGCCATTCATCAATTTTAGGGGATCTTCCTTTTTTCCAGTTAGCAGACTGTCATTCTAGCAGCAGCAAGCAAATGGATCACCATTTCCCAATCTTCCAACAGAACCAGGTCCTTGACAAAGCCAAATAATAAAATAACTGGGTCTAGTGGTAATCTACATCCAGTTATTATTTCCATTTCATGTACAATTTCCCAGATGATTGTTATGCGGGGGCAAGACCAAAAGATATCTAACATGTCTGTATTTAACATTTGACATCTCCAGGAATTACTTTGAGTGGTGTTATATACAGGATATCACCCTTTGTCTTTAATTAAGGCTGATGATTTGACTCATTCACTGTTGAACTGTTGGAGATGTGTTCTATGCTTCATTAATTTTCAGGAGTTTTCCTCTTTTTTCTGTTTTTATATAGCTAGCCACTTCAAGAGGTGTTTGAAGCATTTAAATAAATAAAGGAAATGGGGGGTGCAACACACAGTTGCAACAGAAACTGGTTTGTGGGAAGGGATGGGGAAGTTAAGCCCCCTACCCAAGCTGATGATTCCCTCCTTCAAATGTCATCCATCCCAGGCTATTTATCTTCAGCAGGGATCACTTATAGTTCTGGAGCCACCTAGGAGGGAAATGCTCAGACTAGGGGGGAGAATTTTGAGGGCCATCCTACTCCCTCTAATTTTTACCCATATTAGAGTCCCTCAAAGTCTTCTAAGAACAGCAGCTAAGTAATCCAGTACAAAAGATGAAGGGAACCCCAAACCCACTTTGGACCTCCTGTAGTACAAGCACTGCTTGAAACTGCTTGGGAGGAATTACATTTAAAGCACTCTCATACTATTTTAACAATCAAGCTTCCCACATAGGATCCCAAGAACTGTAGTTTGTTAAGGATACTGACAGTAGTTAAGAGACCCTTCACAGAGCTACAATTCCCACAACTCTTAAGAAACTACAGAACCCAGGAACATTTGGGGATGTCATAACTGTTAAAGTGGTACAATAGCACATTAAATGTACGGTGTGGACGTGACCTTATTTGCAGGGGAGAATTGGCAGGCAGTGGAAGGGTTAGACAATTCCCACTCATCCTCTGATTCTCTCTTCCAACAGCTGGGACCTTTGTTGCCTTCCTAACATCTATTTCCACTAAGGTTGCCAGGTTCATGGCCTGAGACTGATTCTGTATCTTTAGGAAAAAAGAAAGTCAGCCAAGTGCAGGTGTTCTTGCAACTCTGTAATGGGAAAAACCACAAAGTGGAATTCTCCCTTCCCCTTGCACAACTTTTAAAGATACAGAAGACCTCTTGGTTGCCAGGCCTAGCCTCCAAGAGGTCTTCTGTGTCTTTAAAAGTTGTGCAGAGGGAAGGGAGAATTCCACCTTGTGGTTTTTCCCATTACAGAGTTGCAAGAACACCTGCACTTGGCTGACTTTCTCTTCTCCTAAAGATACAGGATCAGTCTCAGGCCATGGACCTGGCAACCTGAATTTCCACCCATTTTCTTCTTTACGTGTGTGAAAGAGGTTTGTCCATCAATCCATAGGCAGCAGCTAGCATGCCATTCTAAGATTAGATGAGAGCAAATTGCCCATGGATCACAGCCTGCAGGATTAGCAGCTACAGATGCTCAGATTATATTCCCAAATTAATTTTTTTATAAATGACATAATTCCTGCACTGTCCGCACCCAAGTTCTTTCCCCCTGCTGTAGGTTCCCAAAAAATTTCAGTACTATTATATGCGGATGACCTGGTTTTAATGTCCATGAACAAAATAGGTATAAAAAGATTACTCCTCGGTTTGGAAGAATATTGTCAAACCCACCACCTCCAAGTAAACCAGGCAAAATCAAAAATCATGGTTTGCGGTAGATACAGAAGGACAAAAAACACTTGGATTTTAAATGGACGCAGACTAGAACAAGTGAAGTCCTTCAAGTATCTCGGCATAGTCTTCACAAATACACTCACCTGGAAAGCGCAAGAGGAAGCCATCAAACTAACCAGTGCTAAAACATTTGGCCAATTAAAAAGGTTCTACTATACGAGAGGAGGCCAATTAACCCTTCCCCTCCTAAAAATATATAGAACTGCAGTAATTCCCAAATTACTATATGGGGCAGAATTGTGGGGACATGCCCTCAAACGCACTGTAGAGCCTCTACAAAACTCTTTTCTAAAACAGATCCTGGGCCTCCCACGCAGCTCCCCTTCAGCACATGTAAGGATGGAAGTGGGAATACACTCATTAACTGCAAAAATTGACTTGGCAGCATTAAGATTCTGGAGGAAAATCCTATTATTGGACGATTCCGCATTAGTCAAAGGTTGCTGGCAGGAACAAATTCAAAAAGGGGGGTGGGCACAATCTACAAAACTCTTAATTGAGCATTACAATCTAGCACCTTATGATCTTAAATTATTCACCCCCAAAGAGCTGAACAACTGGGTACTCAATTTTGATGAGTCTCAAGATAGACGCCGAGTGTTGAGTTCTGTTTTCGACCTGGTTCCCGCTCTTCAAAATAAACCACACTCCCGCCGCTTATTTTTCCACCCTTTCCTGTCCACAGAAACGCAGAGCATTTACAGAAATAAGGTTTCAGACAATGCCCTCAGCAGTTTTAGAGGGAAGGTATAAGGGAGTGCCAAGAAACCAACGTTTCTGTATATGCGGGAATAATATGATTGAGGACCTCCCCCATTACATGCTCTACTATCCTCTCTACAATTCCCCGAGACATAAATTTTTAGACCCCTTCCTAAAACCTAGAGAGGGCCTAGTACAGGAATTTATACTTACTGACCTATTGGCCGACAATTTTAAGGAGGTGACCATTGCGGTTACAAACTTTGCCATGGCAGCGAAGAGATTAAGAGCCCAAATAGTGAAAGACAATTCAAACAAAGCTGAGCAGCCATGATTTCCCAAGACAGAACATATTGCATTTTATTGTACAAATTTTACTGTTGTGTTTTTAAATGTGTTTTGCGATGGCCAATGGCTAGAAGCAATAAAGTATTTGATGATGATGATGATGATGATATTCCCAAATATTCACTAATAGGCAAAAAAACTTTGCAGTTTAACAACATACCTATAGCCAACAGATATTTCTATCAAACTTTTAAAAGCAGGGAAATTGGGCAGCTATAGTGAATGCACCAAGGGACCAGGAGACCTGACCTCCTCTCTGACATACTGTACTGCCCTACAAATTTGTCAAAATGCTAACACAATTTGGGTTGGTCTTTCACAGTCCAATCCACTTCCTGTGTAGCTTGGAAGGATTTGGTAAAATGTGCCAAATTTGTAGGGTAGTACAATATCTCTGAAAGGAGGTCAGGTTTCTTGCTCCTCTGGTGCATTCACTATAGCTGCCCAATTTCCCTGCATTTAAAGTTTGATAGAAATATCTATTGGCTATAGGTACATTCTTAAACCACAAGGCTTTGCTATCTATTATTGATCCCCCCCCGCTTTTTATATGGGATGTAAAAAATGGGATCCTGTGCAAGTTTGCTGAGAATGGATTGATCATTTGCTTGCTTATTGAGTTCAATGGGATTTACTCCTCTGCAATCATGCTTAGGATAGGTGAAACTGACCACAGGGGAGGAGAAGGGGGAAGGGAGTAGAGGAGGGGGAATGGGAGCAGGTGGGAGGGGGAGGAGAAGAGGAGGATGGCAGGTTTGATCATCTGCGTGCATATTGAGTTCAATGGGATTTTCTCCCATGCACTCATGCTTAGGATAGGTGAAACTGACCACAGGGGAGGAAGAGAAAGGGAAGGGCTGGAGTGAGCAGGGGAGGAGGAAGAAGGAAGATGGGGAGGAGAGGAAGAAGGATAGAGGAGAGGGAAGAGGGGAGGCACATCTGATTATTTGCATGCTTATTGACTTCAGTGGGATCTCCTCCTGTGCAATCATGCTTAGGACAGGTGAAACTGACCTGGGGGAGGAAGGGTAGGGGTAGGGAGGAAGGTAGAAAGGAGAGGGGGAAGGGACAAGATTGGGTGGGTGGGCACCGGGCAGAGAGAAAGACCTTTTCCTTTCCAAAAGGAAAACATTGTTGTCATTATTTTGGGGGTTTCCCCCAACTTTTTATTCTGCAGCAGACACATGTAGTCTCCCACCCAAATTGAAACCAAAGCTGTCCCTGGCCACATCCACACCAGACATTTATTCCACTTTAAACAGTCATGGCTTCCCCTCAAAAATCCTGGGAACTGTAGTTTGTGGTGCTGAGAATTGCTAGGAGACACCCTATTCCCGTCACAGAGCTACAATCAACAGAATTTTCTGGGAAGAGGGGCTGACTGTTAAACTCCTCTGGCCACTGGGACTCTGTCAGAGGAATAGCAGTCTCCTAACAACTCTCAGCACCCTTCATGCAGGATTCTCTGGGGGAATCCATGACTGTTTAAAATGGAATAAATTGTGTGGGTGCAGTCTCCTGATTAGCCAAGCAAACAGCTGTTAGTCTAGTTTTTTAAAACACTGAGGGATGTTGCTTACTGAGCATGCTTGCACTATCATGGGGCTCATCTACATGATGGTTTTCTGTGTGTTTGGGGCTACTCACATCTTTTAATTTGCATGGTTCACATGATGTTACTGGCAAACAAGCTATCACACAGTTTCCCCCCTGTAAATCCGCACTAACCCTATCCACTGATAATACAAAAAGGGAAGGAAAAAAGACTTCGCTCCGTATCTTGCTTGCAGATACTTTGCTGCAATGCTTTTAGGTGGGTGTGTCAATCGTTCCCCTCTCCACACCCACTATCTCCTCCTCCCTTCTTTCATTTCGTTTCCTGTAGGCTGAAAAGCAGCTTCTGGTCTCTTCTGTTCTGCTGGACTTTTTTATGTTGCTGCAAACGGTGCCTTATTTTTCTTCCCCCCCCTAACTTGTGAACAAAGGCATAACGCTGCTCAAACAAAGATTTGTATTTTAGCTATATCAAAGCAGTGCAAATACAAATAATCGCACTTCCCGGTTTTTCTTTTTAATGGAACCTACTGCAGCTGGTAGAATAAACTGAGCATGCTCGGTTGCCAAGCAACCAGAGGGAGTGGACTTGTTAAATTAGAGGGCATGGTCATTAGAAATTGCGTGATTGATCCTTCCCCTCAGTGTGAATAGAAAACACTATGTTTGCAACTGGCATTGAGCCCTTACTGTGGACAGTGCAAACAGAAAACGGAGGTAAAAACAGCATCTTTAGTACAAAGTAATGCTCCCGTGTGGATAAGCCCATAGACTCCAATGTTAAATTTCTTTGATTAAAAATCAGCCATGCATTTTTTTTTTTACTTTTAAACTGCAGAAGATGAAGGTCAGAGTACGGGGCAAGGTCAGTAATAGGATTACAGGTACTCTGTGAACATGGCTGATTTTTAACTAATTTCAATAAATTATGAGACTACTGACAGAAAAAAGTCCAATGGAGTCTGGATTTCTTTTCTCTTGTTTTACACTTTGAACTCTATAGAGTTTCTCTGTGTATCACCATGAAAACTTAGAGGGCTAATAAGCAGCGTTTCTGAGTTGAGGATTATAAATTTTGTAAGATTTTGTTTTGAGCTTATGGGAAGCAGCAGAATGGCATGGGGGGTATTTTCAATTTAACATGACTGAATGTGAAAAATCCATGCTGGCTATAGTATACAGCCACTCTGGTAACTGTATTATTCTAAGAGAGTGATGGGGAGAAGGTAGAGCAGCATCTACTTGTTGGAATGGGCGAATCTGTCAATGTTGGTTTCTTTCAGTTTCTCAGTCTTAAGTTCAGTTCTCTACATTTCTACAGTTTGCATTTTTTAAAAACAAAGACTGCATGAAAATTCATCAGCATTTTTGTGCAAATTTCTTATACACACTGTATATGCAATTTTGCAAGATGCACATATTTTTGCAAAGCATTCTTCCCTAATATAATGCATTTTGTAGATTGTTTTCACTCACATGTATTTACATTCACACTTTACCAAAGTAAAGGTAGTTTTGTACACATTATTTAGCTGGAGAACTGCATTGTAAAATTCAGATAAGTGTGAATTTCAAAGGATGGCTGTGTTTCAGTTTGCATATTGTTTCAGAATATGCAAATTTAGTAAGATTGCCTTTAAATGTGACCGGAATCAAATTTCTCCCCCATCCTTATCTACTGGCAGATATCTGAGTGATTTGCAGCAGATCAGTAAGTGTTTCTGATTAACAATAGCATGTGCACCTACAGGGCTGCTGCCTCCAATCCAGAGCTCCTCCAGCCTCACTGACATTCCTTCCCATCCCTGCCTAGCAAAGAAGGGGTTATTGCAGCTCCGTCCTCCTTCCATGTGCTATAGCAACAAGAAAAATACTCATTTTCCCTTCTAAATTAGGCTATTCAGATGAATAAAGCTTGGAGGGAAAACCAGGAGTGTTTTTTTTTCTGTGATAGGAGCTCAGTACTGGTACTGAAGTGAAAACAAATACCTGTGCTGAGCATATGCTCAGAAGCATCCAGTTCCTTGACTGTAGGAGTATGTTTGTACCCAGCTCTAGTTGGTGGAACTCAGGGTTTGAGTAAAAATCAAAGTGGATCCCAAAAGTCTGGTGCTGGCCTTTTTCTGTTTTAGCACACAAGCTAATGGTTTATTTCTATTACCTCAGCAAATGTTCTAGTGCTACTTTATTCTAAAGTTACAAGGATTGTTCCAAGTTGGAGTTTGGAGAAATGCTCTATATATGTCTGTTTGGTTTGTGTTTAGAACAAAAAATATATTTTCTGTGGCTCTCATGAGAACCTTGTATTGTTATGTTATTAGAAGCCCGCTTAGAAGTGCCTGCTTGGTGATATGTTCTGACTTGAGAGATATTTTATTAGATGGGGCCTGGATCAGGTAAATGAATTCTGACTAGTCTGGAGCATAGTAGACTCTGATTGGCTGGAGGTTCCAGTTAGTTGGAAGTTAACTGTCATTTGGTGGAAATTAAGGAAACCAGTGTTCATACAAAGTCAATCTGAGGGACCTGTGGATCTCTGACAGCTATATCTCATTAATGTTAAAATTTGGTCTTACATTTCCCCCATTCTGGGAATTACAGAACAACCATATCTATGTGTTACCTCCACCCAGTGGTGTGCTGGAGCCAGCTCGCACCGGCTCACAAGAGCCGATTGTTAAAGTTTCGAGAATTTTGCAAGCCGTTTGTTAACAGAGGGAGCAGGGGAAGTCTTCTGCTCCTCTGATTGGTGGACGAAAGACATGTGGCAGAAGCATGGGCTTCTGGGCAGAGTTTAGAAAAGTTACTTGTTTGAAACGCAACTCCCATCAGCCCAATCCAGTGGCCATGCTGGCTGGGGCTGATGGGAGTTGTAGTTAGGGTTGCCATATTGCCCGGATAGCCAGGTTTTACCCAGATTCTTTGCATGCCACCCAGCGCCCATTTAGCCCCTTAGGTGGCCCGGATTCTCAGCTTTAATTTAAAAAAAAAAGTAAGTTTCTAGGTGGTCCGGTTCTCGAGATATACATAAAAACGTCAGCTACCTCCCCCCCACTGTTAAATCTTTTTTAAAAACAAATCTGTCCTGTATAGCACTTCGTAGCTCAGTCTAACCCCGCCCGTTCAGGATTTCAGCCAATCAATATGAAGCCAGTTTGGTTGACCTAGGCAGCGTCTAGAAAACGAAAATGGTGGTTCCCCCCTCCCCGTTTATCTGAAAATCTCATAAATTGGGTAAGTATATGCAGTTCAGTTTTTTCCCCTCTTGTGTGCAGGAGTTAGATCCTGGGCAGTGTTTTCAAAACCTTCCCAATACTTGCTTTTGTGGGGGTAAAAGCATGCTAATCCCATATGTCTAGAGTAAATCTCATTGAATTCAATAGGACTTACTTTTGAGTAGACATGGTTATTAATGTGCTGTAAATTAATGGGACTTTTGAGTGAATGTAAAAAAGAATTGTGTTTGTGTTCTAACTCTGTTTCTCTCCAGTCCTATTTTAAAGCAATTAGGCAGGTATTACAGTTTTTATTCTGTAGGAAAGTTCCTTATCATTTGAGGCTGTAGTTCTCTGCACACTTCCCAGATTGAGTAAACCCCATTGAATACATTGGGACTTGCTTCTGAGTAAACAAACATCGGATTGCACTATAAATATATTTACAGATTGTGTAATTCATAAACATATTTGATAGTTATGTTTATATAAATATTTCTTCATACTGTGTCCCAATAAGTATTTGATTTCACACTATGGTTGTAGATGATTTTTTCCCTCTACATTTTAAGTGTGCCTTTCTTCCTGGGGGTGGTCATGGTTCTCCATTGTTTTCATCTTGAGGGGAGGATAGGCTGAGAGATGGTGAGTAGCACATTTAAGGTCTCTTCACCTCCCTCCCTTTTTTTATTTGTATTTATTTTATATTTCTCCAATATCTTCCCCGGGCTGTTTTTATGTATTTTAAATATTTTTAGATTAAATAAATAGGAAATCATAATTGTGAACCTCCCTAAAAGCAATTTACCTATCCTTATGTTTTGGCAAAGTGATGGTGTGAAGGCATGCTGGTAGAACAAGAGACCATGTTTGAGGCATGTTGTAAGGTGTTTGAGGACTTTGTCACACATTACTTTTTGAGACCTGTAGATTCATGTTGGAAAGAACACGTGCACGTATTGAATGGTGGCTTGGGTGCTGTTTTTTCAGTCTATGCTGCATGCATAGGGAAGGTGATACATCATCTGGCAGCTAGCTTCATAACGGGAGAATGAAAAACATTCACTTGTTTACTCTTCTCACTGTTGAGACCACTTCATATATTACTTTTTCATACACAGAAATTTAATCTTTGTATAGGAAAAAGTATTTTGTAAAATATGAAGGACAGTGGCTGCCCAGTCAGTATAACCACTGTACAAGATCTACTAAGCCACTATAATTACCATTTTGTTTTGAGTGCCCTTTTATCTGGGTCTTGGTTCAGGTGTGTATCCAACTTTGATGTGCTTATGGAAGGGGTGTGCAAGTAGTGCCCCCCCAAGTGAGAAGGCTTGCACAAACATTGTGTTATGGAAAACCAAAGTCTGTGTGAAAGTACATATTTGGAAATGCCATCAGTGTAATCCTAAACACACTTAATAAAAATCAAACTTGCACGTCACAAAATATATTACGGTCATGTCCATAAGCACCAGGAGGGTAGTCGCCCAGGGGGTCTTAGTCCCTCTGCTTTTTTGGGAGCAGGGTCCCTATGTCTCCAAGCATCCTACAATCAACATGAAAAGGGAGTGTGTTATTCACTGAGAAGAGTCTTCTAATATGCTTCCTTGCCTTTCCTGCTGATTGGAGTCAATCAGAGTGAAAGGAGGTGAGTCAGCCACTGAGAAGACTCTTCTCAGTTGCTAACGCTCTCCACTTACATACTGAGTGGCTCCTAGAGCTGTTTGTTGTTGTGAGAGAATGCATTAACAAAGATCTCATTCTTAATCCAGGAACAAAAAAGGGTGTATGTGGCTGCAACTATCATGAAGGGACTCTGCACTTCTGAATTTTCTACTAAACAACTGATAAATACCTATGTAACTTTGTGTCTGGAGACTTATTATTAAGAATCACTTTCCATAATTGTAAGGAGGTATGTCCACACCAGAGCTTGGAAGATTACTTTTAAAAAGTAATAAATTACAGTTACAGTTACATGGCCCAAAAAGTAGTAATTACCGTTACAATTACAATTGCTCTGAAAGTAACTGATTACTTTACTTTTACTCCAAAGTAATCCCTACAATTACATTTCAGTTACTTTAAAAGAAACACCTACAAGGTGCTGGCCTTGGCTGCTGCAGATCTAAGTAGCCTGAAAAAAACATTAAAAATAAACATACACATACAGAGGTAGTAGAATAATTATTTTTATCCATAAGATAGCAATGGTGGTCTCTCTGCTGGTAAGGGAGGTGGGGAGGGAGGCTGTGGCCACTACTCAGATCTTTGCACATCAAACCAAGTGCAATCCCCCCCCTCAGCCAGCCAGCATAATATCTCTCACTTAACCACCTCCCGGACCCTGCCCTGCCACCAACTAAGGGGCACTCACTCAAGCAAACATTTTCCCCGGAGATGCAAAAAAGTTAAAATACTGCAAATGCAGCACAGTAGCCAGAGAGGGTGGTGGAGGCCACTTTGTGTGCCAAGTACAAACACAGTATTCACACACACACATGTTGTCATCTTTCACCTCCACAGTTCTTTATCTCCATTCTGCTGCCGCCTCCTTCTCCTCCTTTAACTATGTTCTTGACCTCCGGATCCTTTTCCCCTCCACTCCATTCTTCACCACCACTATCCATTTTTTAAAATAATTGTTTTCTCCACTCCACCCCATCTCACTCTCCGCCTCCTCCCTCGTCACCTCCTACCCATCCACAGAGCATGAGGAAAGAGCGACACTGCACAGAAGCCCAGTTTGAGGCACATGATTTCCATCCACAAATCAAAGGAGCAGAAGACTTCCCCTGCTCCCCCCCCAAGTAATGCCCAAAAGTAATTCTGGAAACGTTACAATTACTCCACAAAAGTAGTAAAATTACTCCTAGTTCTATTACAATCAAATGTAAAGGAATTACCCACTCATTACTCAAAAAAGTAATGAATTACAAGTAATTTGTTACTTGTAACTAGTTACTTCCAAGCTCTGGTCCACACGCATGCATCCCAGGCACCTAAATGAGGGGTGAGAGCAGCATAGGGACATAAGCAGATGTCTTATACCAGGGGTTCCCAAACGTTTCTTCTACATAGACCACTTGAAAATTGCTGAGGGTCTGAAAGTATCTGAAAATTTACTATGGGCATATGCAAGATAATTAACTCCCATTAGTGATAAGAGCAAGAATTTATAATTATTATTTTAATTAAAACAAGAGGCTTATCAGTACTTTGAAGAGGTTGTTGTTGTTATGTGCCTCCAAGTCGACTATGACTTATGACGACCCTATGAATCAGTGACCTCCAAGAGCATGTCATGTACCACCCTGTTCAGGTCTTGTAAGTTCAGGTCTGTGGCTTCCTTTATGGAATCAATCCATCTCTTGTTTGGCCTTCCTCTTTTTCTACTCCCTGCTGTTTTCCCCAGCATTATTGCCTTTTCTAGTGAATCATGTCTTCTCATTATGTGTCCAAAGTATGACAACCTCAGTTTCATCATTTTAGCTTCTAGTGACAGTTCTGGTTTAATTTGTTCTAACACCCAATTATTAGTCTTTTTTGCAGTCTATGATATGCACAAAGCACTCCTTGAACACCACATTTCAAAGGAGTTGATTTTTCTCTTATTCGCTTTTTTCACTGTCCAACTTTCACATCCACACATAGAGATTGGGGATACCATGGTCTGAATGATCCTGACTTTAGTGTTCAGTGATACATCTTTGCATTTGAGGACCTTTTCTAGTTCTCTCATAACTGCCCTCCCCAGTCCTAGCCTTCTTCTGATTTCTTGACTATTGTCTGCATTTTGGTTAATGACAGTGCCAAGGTATTGATAATCCTTGACAAGTTCAATGTCCTCATTATCAACTTTGAAGTTACATAAATCTTCTGTTATCATTACTTTAGTCTTCTTGACGTTCAGCTGTAGTCCTGCTTTTGTGCTTTCCTCTTTAACTTTCATCAGCATTCGTTTCTGATCATTACTGGTTTCTGCTAAGAGTATGGTATCATCTACATATCTTAAATTACTGATATTTCTCCCTCAATTTTCACACCTCCTCATCTTGGGCCAATCTCGCTTTCCATATGATGTGTTCTGCATATAGATTAAACAAATAGGATGATAAAATGCACCCCTGTCTCACACCCTTTCCAATGGGGAACCAATTGTTTTCTCCATATTCTGTCCTTACACTAACCTCTTGTCCAGAGTATAGGTTGTGCATCAGAACAGTCAGATACTGTAGTACCCCCCCATTTCTTTTAAAACCATTCCATAGTTTTTTGTTATCTACACAATCAAAGACTTTGCTGTAATCTGTAAAGCACAGGGTGATTTTCTTCTGAAATACCTTGGTCCATTCCATTATCCAGCGTATGCTGCAATATGATCTCTGGTGCCTCTTCCCTTTCTAAATCCAGCTTGGATTTTTTTTTTCCGGAGAGCTGGTTGTTAAATATTTACCAGCACACCACTGCCTCCACCCCTGGTAAATTTGTGGGAACCTGTATTAAAAAATATGCAACAATTTCCTTGCTAAGGAAGAATCAACATGATTTCTGCAATGGGAACTCTTGCCTCGTTAACCTTCTAGAATGATTTGAGGATGTCCACAAGTATACAGGTCTTTGTATTCTATGGACTATTAATTTGTGAGAAAACAAGAAGCAAAGAGGAGGAATAAACTGACAGTTTTCACAGCAGGGATAAGTAAATACCAAACTTGATCTGGAGGTGGGATGAACAGTAAAGTAGTCAAGTTTGCAAATGACACCAAATTATTCATGGGAAGATTACATGCCAAACGGACTGAGAAGAAATTAGAAGGATTTCTACATACTGGATGACTGCCAATAGAATGGGAAATGAGATTAAACATAAGTGAGTGCAAACTGATTCGTACTGCGACAAAAAGAAGTCATCTTCTAAATTGACTATAACTACTCAGGAAAATTATTATGAATCACTGAAAATGTTAGCTCCATGTTTCATGCCAATGAAAGGCAAAAATGAACATTAGGGATTGAAAATAATACCATTATAGAAATATGCAGGACCGGCCCCAGGCATGTCGGGGCCCTTGGGAACCAGCCTGCCCCGGGCCCCGACACTCCCCATCTGCAATTTGTGGCAGGATTGGTACCGCGGATCGCAGGGTGGGAAGATCACAAGCCGCCTGTCATTCCCCCGTTTTACTTACCTTTCTCTGTGCTGTTTTTTCGGCGCCCTGCACTGCACACACAGGTTTGCCATCAATCAAGATGGCAGCCGAGGTTTCCTTAAGGGGCTGAAGCCTCTGCCACCATCTTGGTTGATGGCACGCATGTGTGCTACATGCGCGCCTTGCTGCCATCAACCAAGATGGTGTCAGAGGCTTCAGCCCCTTAGGGAAACCTCGGCTGCCATCTTGATTGATGGCAAACCTGCATGCGCAGCCACAAATAACAGCAGAGAGAAAGGAAGGTGAAGCGGGGGAATGGCAGGCAGCTCTGAAGCTCCTGCCCTGCTATCTGTGGCAGGATTGCTGCTGTGGATTGCAGAAGGGGAGCGCAGGGGCCCTTGGCCAGTGCCCCACCTGGCCACCCTTTAGAACCAGCCCTGTAAATATGCACCTGTATAACACTGTATGCAGTTCTGGTTGCCCCATCTGTAAAAAGGTACCAATGACTTGGAGAAAGTATAGAAAGGGATATCTAAAATGATCAAGAATTGGAACATTTTCTCGACAATGAATGACTTAAGAATTGAGGTTTTAATTATGAAGCCTTACAGGAAGCAGTGTCATACCCAGTTAGACTGTCAGTCCATATTGTCTCTTCTGGCAGCTGCTCCCCAGCAGAGATCTTTCCCACCGCTTCTCTGATGATGCCAGGACTGACCTGGGCCCTTCTGCATGCAAAACATGTTCTCTACCTCTACTTCAGCTATTGTCTCACAAAGAACAGCTTCCATATTTAATGTACTTATTCAGAGGTAGTATACTTCTGATTACCAGACAATGGAGACAAACAACAGAAGACCATCATACTCTGCTCTACTTTTCAGGGCCACTGTTAATAAGAATACTGGACTAAATGGACCTTTTGGCTTCAGGTTCATAATTAGTTGTGTCATTTGCAAAAAAAGTCATGATTAAGAAACAATTGGATCTTTCATTTATACATATGACTTCAACCATGTTCTGCAGTCACTTCCTGTTAAAAAAGTAGACTGGACAGCTACTATTAGGGATGGGTGAGAATTTTGGTTCTCTTTGCATTTCAGGCAGAATTTATCAAATTTGCACTTTCCAAAACAATATGAGAACTGAAACACAGCCATTCTTCAAAATTCACATTTATCAGAATTTTGGGATGCAATTCGCCAATTAAACAATATTTATAAAAATGCATATATTAGGGGAAAGTGTGCATAAAATGAATATATGAGTGAAGATAATATGCAAAAAGGAGTGATGAGAAATGGCTTGCAAAACTGTCTACAACAAATGTGATTATTTGGAGAAATTCGCACTAAAATGGTGGAGAATTTTCATGAGGGTTTTTTTTTTTAAATCGCAGATTGCTGCAGAAATGTGGAGAAATGAATTTAACATCAGAAAAGTGAGAAATTAAGACAACCAAAACTGACAGATCTTTCCACCCCTAGCTACTATCCATGTTTTCATACATATTTCATACATGTTTTCATACATATTTATTATTCACTAATGAGAGCCAGTGTGGTGTAGTGGTTAGAATGCTGGACTATGACCTGGGAATTCGAATCCCTACATAGCCGTGAAGCTCACTGGGTGATCGTCAGCCAGTCACTGCCTCTCAGCCTCAGAGGAAGGCAATGGTAAACCACCTCTGAATACCGCTTACCACTAAAACCCTATTCATAGGGTCGCCATAAATCGGAATTGACTTGAATTTATATTTACATTTAATAGGCATTAAACAGTATATTTACATTTAATAGGCAAAAAACCTTGCAGTTTAAGAATGTACCTATAGCCCACAGATATTTCTATCAAACTTTTAAAAGCAGGGAAATTGGACAGCTATAGTGAATGCACCAGGGGAGCAAGAGACCTGATCTCCTCACTATTGTACTGCCCTACAAATTTGTCAAAATGCAAACACAATTTGGGTTCACCTTTCACAGTCTAATCCACTTCCTGTGTAGCTTGGGAGAATTTGGTAACGTGCCTGTGGTACATTCTTAAATCGCATGATTTTTTGCCTATTAGTGAATTTCTCTGCTTTTTTATCCGGGAGGAAAGAAATGAGATCCTGTGCAAGTTTGCTGAGAATGTATTGATCATTTGCATGTTCACTGAGTTCAATGGGATTTACTCCCCTGCAATCATGATTAGGATAGGTGAAACTAACCACACGGGGCTGGGGAGGGGAGGAAGGGCTGAAGTGGGCAGGGGAGGAAGAAGAAGGAAGAGGGGAAGAAGGCATGGGTAAGGGAGGAGGAGAAGGGCAGGTTTGATTGATCATTTGCATGTTTATTGAGTTTAATGGGATTTACTCCCATGCAATCATGCTTAGGAGAGGTGAAACTGACCTTGGGGAGGAGGAGGAGGAGGGGAGATGGAAAGAGGAAGGGGAGAGAGGGGAGCAGAAAGAGGGGATTGGAAGGGGAGGGGGGGATGAAGGAAGGGGCAAAAGGGAGGTGATGGGAGGGAGGAGGAGGGGAGGGCAGGTTCGATCATTTGCATGCTTATTGAGTTCAATGGGATTTACTCCCGTACAATCATGTTTGAAAATGAAATGGACTGCCTTCAAGTAGATTCCAACCTGTGGTGACTCTATGAATAGGGTTTTCATGGTAAGCGGTATTCAGAGGTGGTTTACCATTGCCTTCCTCTGAGGCCGAGAGGCAGTGACTGGTCCAAGGTCACCCAGTGAGATTCATGGCTATGTGGGGATTCAGACCCTGGTCTCCCAGGTCATAGTCCTAGGATAGGTAAAACTGACCATGGGGGAGGGGGAGGAGGAGGGTGGAAGGGGGAAGAAGGAGGGAGGAGGGGATTGGAAGAGGATGGGGAGGGGAAGCGGAAGGGGGAAGGGAGGGGGAGGGAAGGGGCAAAAGGGAAAGGATAGGAAGGAGGAGGAGGGGAGAGCAGATTTGATCATTTGTATGCTTATTGAGTTCAGTGGGATTTACTCCTGTGCAATCATGCTTAGAATAGGTGAAACTGACCTGGGGGAGGGGCAGGGAGGGGAGGGCAAGAAAGGGGAGAAGAGGGGGAGGAGAGGAGATTGGATGGATGGGCACTGGGCAGAGGGGAAGCCCCTTTCTCTTCCAAAAGGAAAACTTTGTGAACAGTATCATTCTTTGTCAGGGTTTCCCCCAACTTTTTATTCTACAGCAGGCACATGTAGCCTCCCACCCAAATTTAAACCAAAGCTATCACTAACCACATCCACCCCAGGCCTTTATTTCACTTTAGATAGTCATGGCTTCCCCCAAAGAATCCTGGAAAGTGTATTTTGTGAATGGTGCTGAGAGTTGCTAGGAGAGGCCCTATTCCCCTCACAGAGCTGCAATCCCCAGAAGAGGGGCTGAGTGTTAAACCACTTTGGCCACTGGAGCTCTGACAGGGGAATAGGAGTCTCCTAACAACTCTCAGCAGTGTTCACAAACTACACTTCCCAGGATTCTCTGGGGGAAGCCATCACTGTCTAAAGTGAAATAAAGGTCTGATGTGGGTGTGGCACCCTGATCAGGCAAGCCAAGGAGCTGTGTGTCTGGCTTTTAGAATACTGACAGTTCTTGCTGAGCATGCCCGACATTATCATTGAGTTCAATCCAAAATTTCTTAAATTGCTTAAAAATCAGTCAGTTTTTTAATGTTTAAACTGCAGAAGATGAAGGTGAGTGTATGGGACAGGATCAGTAATACGATTACAGGTACTCTGTGAGCATGGCTGATTTTTAATTAATTTCAACAAATTATGAGAACTCTGACAGAAAAAAGCCCAAAAGGGATTGGGGGTTTCCCCCCCTCTCTTTACACTTTGAACTCTCTCTTCTCTCTGACTGTTTTGTGTATCGCCATGAAAATTAATAGGGTTGTTAAGCAAGTGTTTCTGAGTTCTAGACTTAGTTTTGTAAGGTTTTGTTTTGAAATGAGCTTATGGGAAGCATCAGAATAGTATGGGGGTATTTTCGATTTAACATTGCAGAATGCAAAAAATCCATGCTTCCTCCCTGCTAAAACAAGTCCAGCACAGCACATGTCTTGCTTCTATTATTTGGGCTGACTGCAGGTGTTGCCACCATTCACCATATGCTCAAAGGCACATGGTACCAGATTCTTCCAAGCTACACAGGAAGTGGACTGGACTGTGAAAGACCAACCCAAATTGTGTTTGCATTTTGACAAATTTGTAGGGCAGTACAATACCTCAGAGAGGAAGTCAGGTCTCCTGCTCCCGTGGTGCCCAATTTCCCTTCTATAGGTGCCCAATTTCCCTTCTGTTTAAAGTTTGATAGAAATATCTGTGGGCTATAGGTATGTTTTTAAACTGCAAGGTTTTTTGCCTGTTAGTCAATATGCATTACTTGGCTGGAGAACTGCATTGCACAATTGGGAGAAGTGCAACTTTGAAAGGATGGCTGTGTTTCAGTTCAAAATGTGCGAATTAGGTAGGTTCACCTTTAAATTCCTCCCACATCCCTATATCATTAACCTCTTACAGACATTCATATGAATGGATTGAATATGTGTGTTGGAGTGTGATAGCAGCAGCAGCAACAGCAGCAGGCTCCATCCTCAACCTACTGTATGTTCATCTGAAGTTGTGAAGAGAACCCCTGTCCATACATGTCTGGAGGGCTTTCTCTGTGTAATTAAAAACCCCATGTTTAAAAATTTATTATGGTCTTCTCACATATGATTATGTGAGATTGCTTCAATTGAGCTGCAATTTAAACAGAAATACTTACATTGGCCAGAAAGCTCATTCACATTTCAAATGCCTCTTCTCCCGTTTCTCTTCCCTACCATATTAACAATGGTGAGTTGTAATATAGAAACTCAAAAGCGATGTTTAAATTGCATGTCACATGTGAAAATGGTCTCAGAATATGAGGATTTGATTCATTTGTGTTCTTTTATCACAAATATATTGCTTTAATTGTTAACAGGAGAGAAGTGTTGTAGTAACTTGAGGAAGAAGTCAATAAAGAAAGTGGGTGAAAAAGCAAAAACAGAAATAGGCAGAGAGACAAAAGGAATGATGGCTCAAAAAGACAGTGAATTTGCAGAGCCTATATTCAGATTGTTAACTCCCTTCATGGACTCAACCAGAGCAGAGGTTATTCAGGAAGTGGGTGGCTCATACTGGTCTGTAGATTATTTCCCTAGAAGGAAATTCCACAATGGCTGTTCTGATTGGGAGCACACAGGAGGAGAAAGCTGGGCCCCCTGCACAAGACACAGTACATTGTAAGATTTGAGTAAACAAATTGCTCCATTCCTATCTGCCCTCCTTTTCCGAGTGAGCATCCTTTTTCTACAACTTGCCTCAGTTTTATTCTTCCCACTCTGTACGTCATGACATTTGGCAATCTGATACACTCCTTCGTAAAGAGGAAATTGTGAAAGTTATTCATACGGCCTTGCATCTGCTGCAGTAAAGCCTCTATTGGTGTTTAATAAGAAGTAGCTGCAAACATCTGAAGCTAAAATATGTTCTGGCTCTGGCTGCACCCCTTTCTGCATAGTTTATTCCTACTGGGGCTGGGACAAGCATTGCTATGAAACCATATGCATTGCACATCCTCATTCCACTAAAATAGGGGTTCTTGTGGGGGAGAAAATATAATAGACCCTGCACTCTGCATTTAGTACAAGTTGTGCATTTTTTCCTCTCCCTCCTAGTATTTACTTCCTCCCATAAGATATTATTTCTCCTTAAGACATTTAAGACAACAAGCAGCAGCGTGGGATTCAGTGCTCAGTCAACGTCTTGGGGGATCCTTGGACAAGATTCCCTCAGTGAGACACTTTCTTCCTCCCTGCAGTTGTCCACTTGCACTTCTTCAACCTCTGGACCCAATCCCCACTGCTGTCCAAACAGAAAGGGCAGATGCAGAGGGAGGCAGTAGTAGCTGCTGTTCCTTCTCTTTACACCAGTTGCTGGCACTCTTCTTCTGGGACAGACCATATGAGCACATGGCAATTGCAAGAGGACCAGCAAGAAGGCCAGGTCTATGGTCATCAGTCATGAGGTATTCAACAATACAGACATCTCATGCCAGCCCTGCCAGGGATTCTAGTCGTCATAGATCCAACAGTGGTGTACTGGTGGGGGAATACAGGGGAGTGCTGCTTTGGGACTCCCCCCCCCCCAGAACAGGCACTATGATGTCATCTGGCAAGATGCTAGAGTAATTGGGAGGCTGCTCTAGTAAGTGAATGAGGTAATAATAAGGCTTTCAAATTTCTTTGGGATAAATTAGCATAAAAGAAGACAGAGAATGAGGAAAATAATAAAGCAGAGGCTGGATACTTCTTTCTTTTTTCCCATGAGGTTCCTACTGCACACGAGCAATTTAAATAGAAACACTTCTTTGCAATATTGTTTACATTTCTAATTAAAACTAAACATTGCCTTTCAGCTGGCTTAAGTTCTTTTCTGAAAGCTCGATGTGTTTTACAAATTGAACCTATGGTGGCAGAAGTAAGCACCATTGAGTTCAGTGGTGCTTGCTCCCAGAAAACTGCACAGGATTGCAGTCATGCTGATCCTTTTGGGCATGATGTTATAGTATTGCTGCTTCTTGGGATGTGTATGTATGTGTGCATAATAATGGATAAACACAGCTGCCTATATTTTTGGATTTTCCTTGGGGATATGGCTACCGGGGCTGTCATGTTGAGCTCCTGCACTTCAAAATTTACCACTACATCACTTGGGGGTGAGGGTGGAATCTGTTTTGAAGCAATTTCCCTGGCAAAGAATTAAGCTGATAACATGAGGAAGGGTATTGGTATATGAGAAATGTGCTATGGTTCTCCAGCAAAGGTTGCTAAATTTGTTTCCTTTGTCTGCAACATATCCTTATTTACAAGTACAGCAAGCCAGGAGTTAACAATTTCCTACTTGAGAACTCTCTGTCTCATGTATTACATTTAGTAATTATAAATGTGAGCAGGCAACTATTTGACAGTGATGGACAAAGTTCACACAGCACAGTAGACAAAATTCTATACAGAACTTTGGGGAAAGACATCAAAATTATTACCCTAGTAAGATGTGGGTTTTTAGGATTTCCCCGTAACGCACCTTTTTAAGTGCCTCCATTTATTTATTTATTTATTAGATTTATATCCCACCCTTCATTCCTGTAGGATCTGAATGTTTAATAACTTATTTGGCAAGAACCACCAAGAATGACAATAATAATAATAATAATAATAATAATAATAATAATATCAGAATCGAACTAGAGCAAACAAATGCTCAAATGTACATATATCAACATAATGGAGATGCTTGTGCCTGAAATTGTGAAAGACAAACTTTGATAAAGTTGCAGGAGATGCAGAACCTAGAACTGACCTGCTCTGCCTTTCCCAGCTGTGTTAATGAAACATCTGTGAACAGCAGGAAACTACGAAAATAAAAAATATTGGTCAGCTTTTCTATTTAAAAAGCAATGGTCTATACAGTTTGAATAATTAACAACACTTCTATTTAGAATAATATTTTCATAGAATTCCTTCCTTCTCTCCTTGCTTCTATGACCTCTTTGCCTGAGCTGTGTAAAATAGTGTTCTGCTGTGTCACAGTGCTTGTGACAGCTACAAGTTCAGAAACAGAACTTGGCCAGAGAGATGCCCACTCTCTGTTAGCAATTTTTTCTCATGAGGGTAAATTTGAGTGAAGGCTAAATCTGGGTTGGTTTAGAAGGGGTAATTTACTATGGGGCCTCTAGAAACACTCACTGTATAGAAAATGAAACAGAATATATAGAATTGGTATTCTGTTGTCCAAGGGAAAGAATTATGCCATACTGTTGAAACACATCAGGCCAGGAAGAGCCTTATATAGCATACTTATGTACAGCTACCCAAGTTTTCAGCTGGTGTTTAGTTTTTTGAGTCTGCATTGACAGTAAGTTATGCTTTTCTTCCTGTGGTATGCAAAGAGCAAGTGGCCTCTTCTCTATAAATATTGTCTGTGGAGATTTGTGAAGTTGGCAAAAATCCTGTGCAAGAAAGAAACATAAATCCCATTTATCGGGAATATTAGTCAGCACATATGTAGATCTTTTATTTTGTATTTTTGGTGAGCTATCTTGAGGGCCTCCTTCTGAGACAGAAAGATGGAATAGAAATGTTTTAACATAATGAAACAAAAAGTAATAATAATGTTTCACATATACGGAGCAACTTTCTGAGGTAAATGTACAAGAGGAAATACTGCATGCCTAAGTGGTAGAGGAAAAATGGCTATATTAATACACAAATTAAGTCTAAGTTTGCATTAAGGCTGAATACCTTAAACATACTTGGAAGTAAATCCTATTAAAATCATCAAGATTTATTTTCTAATAAGCATAGTTACGATCTGTTTGGAAACAAAGATTAACGGTGGTATTCAACTAAGTCCTACTCAAAGTAGACCCACTGAAGTTAATCAACTAAATTAGGTTCATTAATTTCAGTGGGTCTACTTGAGTAGGCCCCCTTTAGGATGCACACCTTAACGTGGTGAGGGGGGTTGACAGTGTTGAAGAAGCTGAGAGCAATACCATCAGGAGTCTAGACCAAGAGGCTAGACTCCTAGCAGGGGCACACAAGGTGGAATGGTCAAAGCTGAGATACCAGACTAAGATGCATCCAAACTCAGAGGAAGGCAATAGTAAACCACCATTGAATACCTCTTGCCACGAAAACCCTATGAACAGAGTATCCAAAATGCAACACAAGATAGTGCTGGAAGATGAGACCCCCAGGTCAGAAGGCACTCACCAAGCTACTGGGGAAGAACAAAGGACAAGTAAGAGTAGTGCTGTGACTAATGATGCAGCTGGGTCAAAGCCGAAAGGAAGCCTAGAGGCTGATGAGCACAGAGGCGAAAGGAGAGTCCAGAGTTGTACGACGCACACAATAGGAACATGGAATGTGAGAAGCATGAACCAGGGAAAGTTAGAAATGATCAAGCAAGAAATGGAACGTATCGACATTACAATACTTGGGGTGAGTGAATTAAAATGGAGGGGAATGGGACACTTTCAATCAGGCGACTACAAAATATTTTATGCAGGAAATGAGAAACCAAGAAGAAATGGGGTTGCTTTAATAGTGAGAAGTGATGTAGAAAAAGCAATTAAGAGCTATAACCAAGGTCTGAGCGAGTGATATCAATGAGATTAAATGGGAAACCAATTAACATAACCATCATCCAAGTCTACGCTCCAACATCAAACGCGGAAGAAGAAGAATTGGAGAGATTTTATGCAGAAGTACAGGAAGAAATTGATCACACCCCAAAACAAGATGTTCTGATAATCATGGAGGACTGGAATGCCAAAGTAGGGAACAAAGAAGAACTAGGAATTGTGGGAAAATGAGGCTTAGGAGACAGAAATGAAGCAGGAAAAAGACTTACTGAATTCTGTGAAGCCAATAATTTGTATTGCAGGCTTATCAAGTTCAATGGGATTTACTCCTATGTAATCATGGTTAGGATAGGTAAAACTGAGCATGGGGGAGGAGCAGAGGGAGGAGAGAGGAGAGGGAAGGAGAAAGGGAGAGGAGAGGAGAGGGAAGGAGAAAGGGAGGGGAGAGGGGAGGGGAGGGGAAGGAGGGGGATGGGGAAGGAGGGGATTGGAGGGGGAGGTGCAAAGGAAAGGGTAGGGGAGGGCAGGTTTGATAATTTGCATGCTTCTTCAGTTCAATGGTATTTACTCCCATGCAATCGTGCTTAAGATAGGTAAAACTGACCATGGCGAGGAGGAGGAGGAGGGGGAGGGGAGGGGAGGGGGAAGGAGTGGATTGAAGGGGGAGTGGGTTGGAGGGGAAGGGGTAAGAGAGAGGAGAGAGGAAGGAGGAGAAGGGAGGGTGGGTTTGATCAGTTGCATACTTTGGGTTCAATGGGATTTACTTCTGTGCAATCATGTTTGAAAATGGAAATGGACTGCCTTCAAGTGGATCCTGACTTGTGGTAACACTATGAATAGGGTTTTCATGGTAAACAGTATTCAGAGGTGGTTTTACCATTGCCTTCCTCTGAGGCTGAGAGGCAGTGACTGGCCCAAGGTCACCCAGTGAACTTCATGGCTATGTAGGGATTCGAACCCTGGTCTCCCAGGTCGTAGTCCAACAATGACCCGCGGGAGGAGCAGGGAGGGTAGGAGGAGGGGGAGGGGAAGAGATTGGGTGGGTGGGCACTGGGCAGAGGGGAAGCCCGTTTCCTTTCCAAAAGGAAAACATTGTGAACAGTATCATTGCTTTTCAAGGTTTCACCCACCTTTTTATTCTACAGCAGGCACATGTAGCCTCCCACCCAAATTTAAACCAAAGATGTTCCTGGCCACATCCACACCAAATGTTTATTTCACTTTGGACAGTCATGGCTTCTCTCAAAGAATCCTGGGAAGTGTAGTTAGTGAAGGGTGCAGAGAGTTGCTAGGAGATGCCCTGTTCCCCTCACAGACCTTCAATCAGAGCAGCTGACTGTTAAACCAGTCTGGCCACCGGAGGTCTCTTGGGGGAATAAGGAGTCTCCTCTCAGCACCCGTCACAAACTACACTTCCCAGGATTCTCTGAGGGAAGCCATGACTGTCTCACATGAAATCAAAGTCTGGTGTGGGTGTGGCTCCCTGATTAGCCAAGCCAAGCAGGTGTGAGTCTGGCTTTTAGAACACTGACAGTTGCTTCTTACTGAGCATGCCCAACATTATCATTAAGTTCAAGCCAAATTTTATTAATTAAAAATTAGCCAGGCATTTAAAAAACTTTTAAACTGCAGAAGATGAAGGTCAGCGTATGGGGCAAGGTCAGTAATAGGATTACACGTACTCTGTGAACGTGGCTGATGTTTAATGAATTTCAACAGATTATGAGAACTCAGAGAAAAAAGTCCAAAAGGGCTATGGTTTTTTCTCTCTCTCTTTAGACTTTGAACTCTTGATTCTTTCTGACTGTTTTGTTAATTGTGATGAAAATTTCCAGGATTGTTAAGTAAGTGTTTCTGAATTCAGGACTATAAACTTAGGTTTTGTTTCCAAATGAACTTATGGGAAGCATCAGAATGGCATGGGGGGTATTTTAAATTTAACATTGCGGAATGTGAAAAATCCATACTGGCTATAGTATACAACCACTCTCGTGGCTGTACAATAAGGAACAGATTTGAGGCTTTAAACTTAGTTGACAGAGAACCAGAAGAACTATGGACTGAAGTCAGAGACATTATCAGGGAAGAACGCAAAAAGATAATACCTTTAGTTAAAAAGAGAGAACACCAAAGTCAGGATCATTCAGACCATGGTATTCCCGATCTCTACATACGGATGTGAAAGTTGGACAGTGAAAAAAGCAGTTAAGAGAAAAATCAACTCATTCAAAATGTGGTGTTGGAGGAGAGCTTTGCGCATACCATGGACTGCAAAAAAGACAAATAATTGGGTGTTAGAACAAATTAAACCAGAACTATCACTAGAAGCTAAAATGATGAAACTGAGGTTATCATACTTTGGACACATAATGAGAAGACCTGATTCACTAGAAAAGACAATAATGCTGGGAAAAACAGAAGGGAGTAGAAGAAGAGGAAGGCCAAACAAGAGATGGATGGATTCCATAAAGGAAGCCACAGACCTGAACTTACAATATCTGAACAGCGTGGGTCATGACAGATGCTCTTGGATGTCACTGATTCATAGGGTCTCCATAAGTCGTAATCGACTTGAAGGCACATAACAACAACAACCTGAGTAGGACTTAGTTGAATACAACCCTTAGGCTGAAATCCTGTGAATGCTTACCTGGGAGTAAGTCCCATAAAACCTAATAGGATTTATTTCTGAGAAGACACACATGGGATTTCATTGCACCTGTTTCAACAGATTCCCAAATGTCTTTTATTAGAACAAAATGCTTCCTTACTTGTATCACTGTTCTTCCCATAGAAATCCTTCTAATATTATATACAGGATGAGAAGGTAGGCTGTGGTTCACCAGAGGACTTCTGGCCAATTTCTGGTGGACCACCTAGAGCCTGCTGGTTGCTAGGATTCAAAGTAAAGAATGCTGGATTAAAAAGGCCTTGGTTTGATCCATCTGTTCAAAAGCAAGAGTGCCTGCTCATGATGGTCACTTAACTCATGATCAGTTAATCCATAACTAGTGAGAGATCTTGAATGTTTCTTCCTGCTTTGTCAATTTAATTATTATTTATTTATTTTTAAAACTTATATACCGCCCAACTAGCAATAGCTCTCTGGGCGGTGAACATAAATACAATAAAATACAGGAAAATACAAAAGCATCACAATCTAAAATCAAATTTCACAATCTAAAAACTGCATAACTAAGATCAAATTACAAACATTACCATCATTAACAAAAAATTAAATGCCTTGGAGAAGAGAAAGGTTTTAACTTGGCGCTGAAAGGATGATAGGGTCGGCGCCAAGCGCACCTCCTCGGGGAGACTATTCCATAGTTCGGGGGCCACCACTGAGAAGGCCCTTGATCTTGTCACCACCCTCCGGGCCTCCCTATGGGTCGGGACCCGGAGGAGGGCCTTCGTAGCAGACCGTAGTGTACGAGTCGGTTCATAACGGGAGAGGCGTTCCGACAGATACCGTGGTCCCGCGCCGTATAAGGCTTTGTAGGTTAATACCAACACTTTGAATCTGGCCCGGAAGCATATTGGAAGCCAGTGCAAGCGGACAACAGTGGACCACAGGAAAGGTAGCAGTATTGCGTGGCAGGGCTCACCTGACCTCTGGTTGCTCATGTTGCTGCTGCACACTGGGATGAGGAGTGAGGTGGTAGCGAGGTCAGTGCAGCACAAATTCACCACTGTGAGTGCCTGATGTGGGTTGAGTGAAGTCATTGCAGTACAAATGCAGCATCGTGTGTGCCTGATGTAATGTGCAACCACTAATCAGTTTACTTTTTTATAGATCTGTTTGTATCATCACTTCAAACCTCAAATTTTCTTTTACTCCTATTAAAGCCATTTTTGTTAATAATTATAATTACAATGATGATGTGGTCATTAATAACATCCTCCAAACTGAGCAAAGTAATTGTGGTCTTTCTCTAAAAGATAATCTGGCCAATTGCAGTAATGTCTGCAGTGCACAGTACTTGCCATTAAAAATCCTGAGCACCATTGCCAATTCCCCAAATTGGTGTTTTCCATGAATACACATGTAAGTTATTAGTTCAAGGGCATCTGTGTAGTAGTGCATGGACACATCTGATAACACTGAGCAATTACAGCATGTCCCAATTAGGGATGGAAGAATCTGTCAATTTTGCTTCTCCCAGTTTCTCATTTTCCCAGTCTTAAATTCAGTTCTCCCGATTTCTCTAGAAATTTGTGAATTTTTAAAAATAATCCTCATGAAAATTCTTCAGCATTTTAGTGCTAATTTCTCCTAATAAACACATTTTTGCATGCAGTTTTGATTATTGTATGTATTTTTGCAAGCAATTTCTCCTAATATAATGCATTTTTGTGTGTTATTTTCACTAATATATGCATTTTTGTGAATATTGGTTGGATGGACAACTGCTTCGCAATATTTGGATAAGGGCGAATTTCAAAGGCTGCCTGTGTTTCAGTTCTCATATTGTTTCAGAAAGAGCAGGTTTGATAAATTTGGCTTTAAATAAGAACTGAATCAAATTTCTCCCCCATCCCTAGTCCCAATATACTTAGGATTTATAGGCAGAACATTTGTAGTGTTGCGATAGTATACCTTTGAAATATTGGAATTCTGTGAGAATTTGCAATTCTGTACGAACTGCAAATAAGAACAGGTTAGTCAGTTGGGATCACACAATTAGGGAAACATATAAAGACCAACTGTTGTAATGCTTATGATAGTTTTTATTTACCAATTAAATATTCACTAAGGAGTCTTAGTTCCCCTGCCCCCTCTTTTTCTCAGCTCTTTCTATTGAAATGTGTGCTTTATGTCTGCTTGACTCTGTGGAGGACTGGAGGAGACATAATAATTTTCAGTTTATTTTACTTCTTAAATGACGTTTTTAGAAGTTTTATTGCTTGTGTATTTGTCACCCTGGGCTCCGTTGGGAGGAGGAATGGGATATATATTTAATAAATAAATAAGTACAGTGAATAAACAAAATGTTGATAAACTGGTAAAAACCAAAGAGATGCTAGGTACCTTACAGTTCAGCAGTTGTAGCTCAACTAACAAATTTTAAAAAATTTAAAAAGTAATTTCAATCTGTAATTATTGTCTGACTAAATCAGCCTTTCCCAACCAGTGTGCCTCCAGATGTTGTTGGATCACAACTCCCATCAGCCTCAGCCAGCATTGCCAATGGTCAGGAAGATGGGAGTTGTGGTCCAACAACATCTGGAGGCACACTGGTTGGGAAACACTGGACTAAACGATACCTTGAATATACCGAACATGATAATTTTATAGGCAAACCAAGTTATGCATAATACATTTTAAGTTCCTAAAGTAACAGCATGATTTTCAATCTGTAAAGGGTGCTAAAAATAATTGCCTGTTTTTCCATTTCCAGCAAACTTCTGTTTTTTTCTGGGGGAAACAACAACCCCCTCCTTTTACATGGCTTCAAAATTTCACAACATTTTACATCTCTAGTCAATAATAATAATAAAAAAGTGTGTCATTTCAACCCAGGAAACCTGAGGTCTTTTGTGGGCATGCACGTGAGTATTTATTTAACTGCACAAATGCACCTTCTATTTTTTTTTTTTAAAGTCAAAATGCAAGGGTTTTTTGCACAAAAGAGCAGTCAAAACTAAAAATTAAAATGTGTGCTGCTCCCAGCCAGGCAATAATTGAAAGGTGGCTTCTTTGTTCCTCCTTTCCTGCCTATTATGCCTACAAGGGTAAAAAAAATGTTTTATGTTTAATACAGCAATTCTGTGCAAGAGCAGTTCTGGGTGAAAGAGTTGTATTCAAAATAAAAATACTGTGAATGTGCCTGCAACAACAACTAGTGGAATAAGGCAGGCTTCATCCTTTCCTTTGGGTTGATGGAAACAAAATCTAAGTAGGGGGCTTGGCAATACATGGCATCAAACAAAATGTCACCACACATATTTAAAAAAACTGCCCACACAATGAACTATAATGTATCCACAGCTGGGCGACATAACATTGTATATTGGATTCGCCCCCCATTGGATTATCTGCAGATCAGAAAAATCTGAATTTAGCAGGGGAGAGGAATTGTGGGCTGCCACTTAGATGAAGTGAATGCTGTGTGGTCACAGCAAAGAGAGAGAGACTAGCAACTTCAAATCCATATTGACCTCCAGTTAGGACAAGTCTAAGTCACATTTTGAGAAACACGGTCCGAAGAACCTCTGTGAAGTCTTTGGGACTGGTTTCCCCCTCTGTGAATTAAGGGGCTATTCTGAATGGATAGCTTTTTTATTATTTAAAAGTTACAGTAGATGGCATGTAGTTAGTTACAACTGGCAGCAAGGCAACAGACATCTAAAGAACACTGCACACTTTGTTTCTCTGTCGCTTAGCCACATGTAGTTTGTTTTTCTAGACTGAAGAGTGTAGTCTGTAAATAGTACTTTTCTTATGTAACTAACGTATAATCACAATGTTCCTGCTATACAATAACATCCTGATCTAAACAAGTAGTTTTCCATACTCTAACCTATACATGATCAGCATAATGTGTATCAAGAAATAGTGTATCAAGAAATAGTGTAAAATATGAATAAATCAGTCCAGCAATTTGCTAAACATGAAGCCAAACAATCCAAAATGACGAATCAAAGTAATGGGGGCAACAGAAGCAGAACATTTAATACATAGTGCCACAGAGACCTGAAAGGAAAAGATAAGATCCTTTATTTATTATTACTTAATTAAAAGATTTCTATACCATCCCTTCAACAGAACTTCTGGGGCAGTTGAACTTTAATAATAAAAATACTGGCAATCTCCAACTAAGATACTAAAAGTAGGTCTACTGATTTCAATTAGTCCACTCCAAGTATAACTAACATTGGACACCACACACTGTTTATAGCAGGGGTGGGGAACCTCAGGCCCAGGGGTCAAATGCAACCCTTTAGGACTATCTGGCCCTCAGTACTGTCTCTATGCCATGCCCCTTCCCATGCCATGCCCCTCACTGACCCTGCTGTATGCCCTCCTTAAGGGCTTTTGCCGGGCTGGAATGTGTCCAACTATGGTAACCACTCTTCCTTGTCTAGGTGGAGAGATGGGTGTGTAGAATCTTGCATGGTTTGAACGTAGCCTATGGTAAAGGCAAGAGTCACATCTGTTGTCCCACCCATTTTTGCCTCTGGCCATTCCCACCACTGGAATGTGACCCCCCCAGAAGGCTTCCCATGAGGGGATGTAGCCTTAAGGCTGAAAAAGGTTCCCCACCCTTGGTTTATAGCAACTTATGAAAATCTAAATGTAAGGATTTGATGTTAAAGTTGTGTCATAAGGCTCAATATGCACTGTTCTAAGATCACACAGGAAAAACCTCAGGCTGCAATTCAGTGCACACACATTTTGCTCAGTAGCAATGGAATGAGCTGAGTAATGGACTGAGCTGGGGAGTCATGTAGGGTGGCCAGCAGATGCACAAGACATTCGGGTATTCTCAAGAAGATCTAATGGACTATCAGAGAAATGGGAAAGAGAAGTCATGATTTTCCATAAAAATCCCTTGTTGCTTGTGAGAACACCAATCTGCATTGTGCCTGGGCATGAGGAATTGTTTGTGGTGATGGGACAAAAAGACAGAATGTGTACACTGTACTACAACCTCCCTGACTGAGCTGATGAAGATAATCTTGGATGTGGTGTTGGAGAATATCTTCATGGTAAGCTATTAATGGTCCTATTACGTCAAGAGAAATATCTGAAGCTATAAGTAAAATGAAATTAGGAAAGGCGCCAGGACCGGATGGACTATCAGCAGTGTATTACAAATGTTTGGAGGAGGAACTCTTATTACCTTTACAGTATACAATGAATTCTATTTTGCAAGAAGGGAAGATTCCGGATAGTTGGAAAAATGCTAATATAACATTAATACCTAAAGAGGAGCAGGACCTAACCAAAACAAAAAATTATCGGCCGATATCTCTATTGAATAATGACTATAAAATTTTTACAACAATTTTGGCAGAAAGAATGAAAATAATATTGCAACAATTTATTCAGGAAGATCAAGCGGGGTTTCTACCTAAAAGACAATTACGTGACAATGTCAGGAATGTTTTGAATGTGTTGGAATACTTAGAACAACGAAATGATAAACAAGCAGCTTTGATCTTTTTGGATGCGGAGAAAGCATTTGACAATTTGAATTGGAAATTTCTGTTTAAGGTCTTGGAACAAATGGATTTTGGAGATAATTTTATAAAATGGATTAGATCTATTTATACATCTCAGAAGGCACAGATAATTGTTAATGGGGGGTTAACGGAATCATGTGAAATACAAAAGGGTACAAGACAGGGATGTCCATTATCTCCTATTTTATTTATCTTGGTCTTGGAAGTGCTGCTTAGAGATATAAGGCAAGATAAAAGGATCTTGGGAATAAAGATAAAAAAAGAGGAATATAAATTGAGAGCATTTGCTGATGATTTGATAATCGTATTAGAAAACCCTTTGGAAGGAATTAATGTATTGATGGACAAATTAAAAGAATTTGGACCGTTAGCAGGATTTAAGATCAACAATAAAAAAACAAAGATGTTGGTGAAAAATTTATCTTCAAGGGAACAAAAAGAGATGATGGACAAGACAGATTTTAAAATAGAGGAAAAGTTGAAATATTTAGATATTATTATGACAAATAATTCAAAGTTGTTTCATAATAATTATGAAAAACTATGGACAGAGATCAAGAAAGACTTGTTAAGATGGGATAAATTACAATTGTCATTAATGGGCAGAATATCCGTGATAAAAATGAATGTATTGCCGAGAATGATGTTTTTGTTTCAAACAATACCTGTAATATCCTCTGATTTACCTTTTAAACAATGGCAAAAAGATATTTCTAAATTTGTTTGGCAGGGAAAAAAACCAAGAGTTAAATTTAAATTATTACAAGACGCCAAAGAAAGAGGAGGATTGGGACTACCAAATCTGAGACTTTATTTTGCTGCCTATTGTTTAGTCTGGATAAAGGAATGGATTTTATTGAGGAATAACAGACTATTGGATTTGGAGGGCCATAACTTGAAGTGGGGATGGCATGGATATCTATGGTATGACAAAGTAAAAGTTAATGTGGACTTCAACAATCATTTTATAAGACGTCCTTTGTTGAAAATATGGAACAGATATAAACCAAGGTTTTATTCCAAAATACCATTATGTGTCTCAAGTCAAGAAGCATTTTATAGAAGAGAAATGGCTGGAAAAGAGAAATGGTTAACTTATCAAGAACTTTTAGAAAATGTACATGGAGAATATATAATGAAAGAGAGAGAACAACTGACAAAGGATATAGTTCTCAATGGTTTGCCTATTTACAATTGTTAGAAAGATATAAAATGGATAAAAAAATGTATGGGTTTGAAATAAGTAAATCTGATTTTGAAATAGGTTTGTGTACAAATGATGAAAATATAATTGCGAAAATGTATAAACTCTTGCTGAAAATGGATATGGAAGAAGAACAAGTAAAAGAGTGTATGGTAAAGTGGGCAAAAAACTTTGGTTATAATATACAAATGGATCAATGGGAAAATATGTGGAAAAAAGGCTTGAGATTTACATTATGCTATAATCTTAAAGAAAATTTCTATAAAATGATGTATCGTTGGTACATGACTCCAGAAAAGTTGTCAAAAATGTATAGTAATGTTTCTAATGTTTGTTGGAAATGTAAACAACAAGAAGGATCATTTTATCATATGTGGTGGTTGTGTAAACAGGCAAAATTATTTTGGGCACAGATAGGTAGGAAGATGCAAAAAATTCTAAAGATAAATATTCACTCAAAACCAGAATTTTTTTTATTGGGTTTTATGGATAAACAAATAGAAAAGAAATATGGAAGAATAATATTATATATGATTACAGCAGCAAGATTATTATATGCACAAAAGTGGAAAATGGAATCAACACCAACAACGGAAGAATGGCTATTGAAATTAATGGACTTAGTAGAGATGGATAAATTGACATGTTTACTTAGAGAAAAATTGACAGATACATTTCTTAAGGAATGGAAGCCTCTCTTAGACTTTTTGTCGAAAGATAAAAATGAAATGATGACAATGGGATTTGACGATTAATTAAGATAGACTACAGAGAAAAGTGATTTTGTATGTATTAAGGGACTGGTTTGATATATATTATATATTTATAGCTGATCTGTGACAAATCGGAAGTCAAATTTTTTATTTTTATTGTGTTATGTTTTTTGATTTTGTTTTGTTGGTTTTATGAAAATTTGAATAAAAATTATTGTAAAAAAAAAAAGAGAATATCTTCATGGTGGTGTTAACGGATGTCAGTGTTCACACTGAGGTTGGTTCAAATGAGCTAGATCAGCACTTCATGGCTTCCATGGCAACCATGGGACTGTCTAAGTACATTGTTATCTTGACCCATGTAGATGGATATACCTTTGACCTGGTCTTGAGTACTAAGTGGATTGGAAATATTTCATGAGGGAGATGGACTCGCTGTGAGCCCATTGTCATGGATAGATCATTCCCTGGTGAAGTCTGGCCTGAACCCTTTGAAGGATTCTTATAACACATGCTGACATTCACAGTATTTTATATAATATATTTTATTTGAGCCACTTGCAGTTTATTTTTTATACTTACAAGCTACATATGATGGACACAAACTGAGATTTGTATCCAGCTAAGTTGTACTCAGAGTAGACCTGCTGAAATTAATGAACTTAATTTAGTCATGACCATTCGTTTCAATGGGTTTACTCTGAGCAGAAATTAGTTTGATGCAATCCAATGCATTTTAGGTTTTGCTCCCTCTGTTTACCTATTGGGATATGGGCAGAGAAATCCAAATGCCAGGAAGCTGGCGGAAGGGGGCTGGCAGCGGAAAGCTCCACAGGATCCTCCTCCTGCTCAGGAGCTGCCGGCCTAGCTGAATGCTGGCTCTGGCGGCAGCTGTGCGCACATGCTGGCTGGGAAGTGCCAGCTCCAATGAATCAGCCTTTCGGAGAGTAAGTGCTCCCCATAGAGGCCCATTACATTTTTTTACTCCACTAGCCTGTTGGCTGGTGGAGTTTCAGGGTGGAGCGGGATCTGGGGGAAGGCTCTGAAAGTGAAGATGATGTCGGAATATGTGGTTCAACTCGAACTCATGGGTTGAGGCTGCATGGGGTTAAAAAGGGTACTAGAGAGGAGACCTCCTGATTGCTAGGGTAATACCTATCCTTTGATCTCCTGCTGTCTCTCCCTTCCTGCTAGACTGATATGCTTAGGATGTTGACCACATCTTCTGGTCTCCTTCCTTCTTTTTCTTTCTCTTGAGAGGGAGACCAGACATCTTCTCTTTGTCTCTCCCTCTCCTCCAAGCATGAGGGCAAACATGAGGCTTAGTGTTTACATCTCCAACTTAGCTAGTTAGCTAGATGTAGACCTCTTTCCTATTAAGTATGTACTTCCAAAATAAAGTAGTTATTTCTTATTTTAAAGCTTAAAGTCTCTGTCTGACTAATTCACAGGGAAGGTGTAATCTTTAGCAAAGATTCAAATACACAAAGTTCACAGATGCTCAAATACCTAATTTCGCTACTCTGCAACAGATGATTCACATAAGTTCCCCCCCCCGCGGCTCCTCCTCCACCATGGCCCTGGAATGCCCCATTTTCAGTGCTTCCACTGACCCTACGACTGTTGGGCTGGCTGACCCCAGCAGACCCCTGGCGGTGCCACAGCTCATCCACAGTGGAGGGCTGCTGCCAGCAGAAGCCGAGCTTGGCACAGCCTGAGATCCACAGCATCCAGCTCACTCCAGTCTGGCAGAAAGGTGAGTTGGATTGTGCCCTAAATCACAATATTTGTTGTTGTTGTTAGTTTACAACAATTTGCAGCTTTGTTCCAAAATTGATAGAACAACACAAGGGCATGCCAAGCCCCACAACCATTCTAAGCCACCACTTAAAGTGGATTACTTTAAGGGACAGCAGCTGTATTACTATGAAATGACCATTTTGTTTTGCATGAAGTGGTGACCCTCCCTGAAAAGAGCATTATAGCAAGCAGTGGTCCTAAGAGGATGTGTGTAAATATACAAAGTTACAAAAATCTAAGTCTTGGAACTGTCTCAGTTTCTTCTCCACAGGACAAATAGTATCACTGGCTTCCTTCCTTCCACAGCTGGCAACAGCTGTTGTAAACATTGGGCCTCACTTTGTCTAGACCATGCTATCCTTCATTCTCTGAGGTATTCAGCCACAATACTATCCTTATTACAGAATGTTTAAAACTCAGAGATGGTTGTGCCAAAGTGAAGAGAGTATTAATAAATAGCCAAAACCAGAATTCTGGACTCCTGGCTAATCCAATTAGAAAGACAAAAACTCCATCTCCAAAAGTTTAATTATTTTTCTTTCTGCATCTCCAAAATGCAAAGTCCAGTCTGGTAAACATGGTACATTTGTTTGATGAACATGGGATTTTAAACTTCTAAAGTAGAAAATGATGTATAGTCTGTCAGCCTTTATATATATGGATAACAAAGTCTCATCTACACTGACTGCAATGTTCCACATGATGAGGAACTAGGAAGAGGAGAACAAGGCTATACATTGTGGCCATAGGGGTATAAATCTCACATGACATCAATCTTTTCCAGTGGACTATGCATTATGCCTTTGATGTGTTGACCTGCCCTCCATTCCATTCTTTGTTGGTCTCTGGTACTTCAATGGTGAAGTTATGTGCTTCCCATCCAGGGAAGAACTGGCTGTACATTTCTACAATGCCCAAACAGCAATGTAGATTTGGATCATTCCCAGTAATATGCTTCTACATGGCATTACTTTCATTCTTCTGCAGCAGCTTGTTTCCCATGATCTCACCATACTTAAAACTTCTATATGCATGCTCACCACTTCCTCTACCCCTTCCTCAACCCATGAGACTAGTTAATGAGGTAAATGAAAGCAGAACTGGTCCATCCAATAGAAATGTTATTCAAGTAACAGCTTTTGTGCAAACAGTATCCTCAGACTTATTTTAAAATTTCCACTTAGGGCCACTTTCAAACATGCATTTTGTGTATGTATAATAATGGATCAACACTGCTGCCAGAATTTTTGGATTCTCCTTGCAGACATGGATATGGGGACCGTTATGATGAACTCCAGCACTCCAAAATTTACCACATTGCAAACATACACTGATAGCAAAAGACATCTTCAGTACACCTCTACAGTCTGTTCTTCAGTACTTCTTACACCTTCCTATAGTCCTTAGAATGATGAAGTTCACCTTCAATCACTCAGTATCAATTACTGTCAAAATTACTGAAAACCGCTCAGAGAGCTTCAGCTATGGGGCGGTATAAAAGTACAATAAATAAATAAAATAAATAAAAAATGAGTGAATTTCCATCGGTGGAAAAGAAACTTGATTAAAACTGAAATTAAGACATGAGGATTTTTATAATATAAGATTGATTGTATATGTGTCTTCTTGGTACTTTATTGTTTAAAGTCTCCAATGCTTGCATTATAATTTTTCCGAATACCTAGTACCTACTGGTGGCATGGTGGAAACCTATCTGCATGGCTTAGAAGATGCAATAGTTGAGACTTTGCAACTAACATGAGTGTGTTTTTAAATTGTTTTAAATTTTTAAATTGTGTTTTAAATTGTTTTCAAAAGATGTGTTTTAAATTTGTATTATTTGTTTTTAATGTTTTTAGTTACTGCAAACCGCCCAGAGAGCTTCGGCTATGGGGCGGTATATAAATAAAATAAATAAATAAATAAATAACTCATGGGCACTCATGGATTCAGGATACCTAAATTTGCTTAAGGTCACTTACCTTTTTGTGCTTCTGTTTAATACCTACAATTTGAAAAACAGGCATTTGCATTCTACAGTACAGTTACAAGTTGCATCCATATAACCTGTCCCAATTTTGGTTTTTTCTACCAAATGGAAAAAAGACTCACCAAAATCAGTGTAATGTGGCATGAAAGGCACTTCCAGACTATCATTACTTTTGAGTGGGATTCAGTAATATCCCAGCAAATTCAGGCTGCACAATTAAAACTAATATAAAGCTCTAATGAAACAAACCCACACTTTTCCCAATAGCGAAAGTGTTAGAAAAATCACTGGAAAGCATGGATAACATTTGCTTTGACACAACTTTATCTAGCCTTCCCACAAACAAATCAGGATTAATGTTCATTAAATACTAATACATCTAATCTCCCCACAAATGAATCAGGTGGAATGTTCATTAAACAAGCCATCTGGAAGTGACAGGAGAGCACCATGTCATCACCATTCCTCAGTGAAGTGTTCTGCCAGGTCACCCCACGTTTATCCTAGGTTGTCATGCAAATGCTAAGGGACTCCTGTGGACACAAAGCACAAGCTGATCCCATCCCAAAGCCCTGCTTCACCAGCTTTCATAGTTTTACTTCTATCACTCTGCAATTCAAAATTCTAAAAGGAAATCAGTGTCTCTGCTATAACAACTAATTTAAGATTACTCTCTATAAATGTCCCTTTTGTACATTTTTCTGGCATGTATTATGAATTATAAATTCTAAGTCAGGGAAGTCTTAACTTCATAAAACATATTCCTGTACCTGCAAAACTTGTGACACAAATCAGATGAACCTAGCTGACCAGCCACAGACAGGCCCATGAAGGAAGCAAAAGCAGGAGGCTTGTACATGAGTACATACAAGTCAACCAGGATTATAGTCAGGCAGCCATGCCCTCTCCTGGATACCCTGCTCCAACAGTCAGCCAGCATTCTGTGGCCACTGAGCATGCTCAGTTCTCATTGGGTTGGCTTGCCCCCTCCTTAGGGCTTTTTTTCCCCTGACATTTTTTTAATCCTTGAAATCTTGGGGTTCTTCCTGTCCCATTTGTATCTGGATGGTGCCATGTTGGCTACATAAGGACCCACACTTGGAGAATGAATTTGCTGTTGATATAGCATGATGAAACTGCTGTAGACTGTCATACCATTGGATTATCTATCCCAGTATTATCTACTCTGGCTGGCGGCAGCTTTCTAGGGTCTCAAGGAGACATCTTTCTCAGACTTGCTACCTGAAATCCTCTTTAACTGGAGTTGCCTCGGAATGAATCTGGGACCTTCTGCATACCAAGCATATGCTTTCCCATTCAGTTATGGCCCCTCCCATCAGGCTGCCAAGAGGGAGAGATGGGAAAAGAACAGCAACTTTTGGCTCCTCCTCTTCTTGAACTGCTTCCATCCCAGCTGGTCATTATGAGAACTTTGCAACAAAGAACTTATACTTGTATTTGCTTCTCTCCTCTTCCCTCACAACCCATTTTCCTGAGGGCCAGGAATGTCTTGCTGTTAGTCTCTGCAAGCCATTTATGGAGCTTTTTTTCAGCTGAAGAGCAGAATAAAAAAAGCCTTCATATAACAAATATAAATATTACTGGATTCCTGGTGGTCTCCTGCATTTTTGCATTTAGATTAGATAAGAGCAGTCAGAAGGTATGGTGCAAAATAGGGGTAGGTGAGAAAGGTTGTGGTGTGGTGTGAACGTTTTTTTTTACACAAAATAAAACAATAACTCAAGTGTTAGTAAAGTAATACATTTGGAAGACATGAAATATGTTTATGAGGGTTTAGTGAAAATAGTTAAACTATGAATTGGACAATTTGCATGCAAAAGAAGATGCTTGTGTACAGTACTATTAAGAAAATGCATGTGTACCATATTATTAAAGCTGTTTTCCCACATCAACAAATCCAGATTGCCATTGTATGTGTGGCATACTCAGAGTTACAGCCAAACCTGGATTTCTGAATTCTATATTATAATTAGGGATGGAAAGATCTATCAGTCTCTCCATTTATTTTTCCAAGCTGAAATTCAGTTTTCCACATTTCTGCAGCAATTTGAGATTAAAAAAAAAACACCCCATGAAAATTCTCCAGCATTGTATTGAAAATTTCTCCTAATAAACACATTTTTGCAAGCCATTTCTCATCATGGAATGCATTTTTGTATGTTATTTTAACTCATATATTCGTTTCTATGCACATTATCCCCTAACATATGCTTTTTTGTAAATGTTGTTTGGCGAGCTGCATAGCAAAATTCGACTAAGTGCAAATTTCAAAAGATTGCTGTGTTTTGGCTTTCAGTTTCAAGTGCAAATTTGATATATTTGGCTTGAGATGTGAACTGAATTGAATTTCTCACCCATCCTCTTTGCCACATTTACCCTTTAGATTTTTTGGTATACACTTGCAAACATAATAATTGCATTCAGAGGCAACAACACACCATAGTTTGTCATTAAGAGAATGAGGCTGCGAACGCACTAGTTGACAGAGCAAAGTATTTCCATTGGTCACACCTGGAGGGGGAACGGGTTGATCTGCCAATCAGTTGTGAATTCTCTTTGAAGCTAATTTTTTTAAAAAATGCACTCAAGCTGCTCCCACCAAGTTTTACATTAAAAAGGGGCAGGGTTTAACTAGCATCATATGCCCTCATTTTCAGAAGAGAGGGGTGGATATGAACTGGCAGAACAGTGAGTGTGTTTCTGTGCTGAGGTGCAGTGAACCTTGGGTTTATATGCTTGCTTCTCATCTTTCCCATTCCTGCATGTGCAAAGGGAAGAGGTTCCTGGACTCTTTTGGTTCTAATCTGCCACAAAGAAGCACGGTGCGACATTTTCTCCAAATGACAAAAACCATAGTTTGCAATCAAAGCATTGTTCCAAAGCATGATTTGATCTTAGTTTAGGATTACTGTTTAATTTAATTGCAAACTATGGGTTGTATCTATCCAGTTGTGTAATGGTATATCTTGAAATTCAGGAGCTCATCATGACAGTCCTTGTAGCCACGCTTCCAAGGTGACTCCAAAAATGCAAGAAGCTCTGTTCATACATTATATATATGCACACCAGGAAACAGCACATCCTAAGCATAGTGTCCTGAGACTAAGCTCTAGTTAATTCAGTGGTGCTTACTTCTGGGCCTAGCTGCATAGATTCAACTTATAAATCACATTGAACTGTAACGAAAGATAGTCAACAAGCTAAAATGTAACCTTTAGCTTCAAATTAGAAATGCAAACAATCATGAAAAGAAGTGTTATTAAAATGCTTGTGTGAGTAGGAATGCCATCAAAGAAAAAGAAAGTAGTATCCAACCTCTGCTTGATTATTTTCCTCATTCTAACTTCCTCCATGCTGGTTTGTCATAAACAAAATTAAGAGCCTCATTCACTTGCTATTGCAAGGAGAGCTGCCACTTTGTGGTGCTCTAGCATCATTCCTACTCTTAAAACAATCACAGAGCAGGCACATTCCCCTTCATTCCTCCAGCACTACACTGCTGTTTGCATCCACTGGTGTCCCTCAGCTGATTGAAGGCTCTTTGATCCAGGCTTCAATCAGTGGAAAGGGGAGGGAGGTGATTTTTGCCAAATCTTCTTCCCTCCTGCAGCTCCCATGCTATTTCTAATGCTGTTCTGAAACATTGCCCCTACCACCTGGAGTAGGGGTGTGTGAGAGAAGGACTGCAGTAGGGAGAGGGAATTGATGAAATTGGTGTACTTTCCCATTCAGCTGGCAGTGGCCTCCACTGAATCAAAGTGCTTTCCATTACTGGTGTATAGTGTAGATCATGTTGTTGTTGTTATGTGCCTTCAAGTTGATTTTGACTTACAGTGACCTTATGAATCAGCAACCTTCAATAGCATCTGTTATAAACCACACTTTTCAGATCTTGTAAGTTCAGGTCTGTGGATTCCTTTATGGACTCAACCCATCTCTTGTTTGGCCTTCCTCTTTTTCTACTCCCTTGTTTTTCCCAGCATGATTGTCTTTTCTAGTGAATCATGTCTTCTCATAATGTGTCCAAAGTATGGTAACCTCATAGCTTCTATTGATAGTTCTGGTTTAATTTGTTCTAACAGCCAATTATTTGTCTTTTTTGCGACCAAACTTCAAATCATGCTTTGCTGTAAATTAGAAGTGGGAGCTTGTAATCCTTGGACATGAAAAGGGAGGGAAGCAAAAGAGTGTTGGACTATAGTTTTCAAGGAAATGGAGCAAATAACCATCAATGGTCAATGAAAACCATTGATATGGCCCCAAAGCTCACCTTACTGAACATAGTTGCTAGACAAAATACAGACCTAAAAAGTAATGAATTGATAGAACATTTGTTGATGGCAGCTCATTTAATGCTGGACAGATTTTGGTGAGACCTGGATTTTGATCGGGTCACTAGCTTAGTAGATGGTGGAAATGCTGTAGATGTCATCTATCTAGATTTCAGCAAAGTGTTTGACAAAGTCCCCCACGACCTTTTGATTAGCAAACTGGTCAAATGCGGACTACATGGAAATACTGTCAGATGGATTCACAACTGGTTGGAAAACCGTACTCAAAGAGTGGTCGTCGTTGGCTCTGCTTCGGACTGGAAGGAGGTTTCGAGTGGAGTGCCACAGGGTTCTGTCCTGAGGCCGATACTCTTCAACATTTTTATCAATGACTTAGATGATGGGGTGGAGGGAAGCCTTATGAAGTTTGCGGATGATACGAAACTGGGAGGGATAGCTAACACAATGGAAGACAGGAATAAAATCCAAAGGGACCTGGATAGACTAGAAAATTGGGCTGAAATTAATAAAATGGCATTCAATAAAGACAAATGCAGGATTCTGCATTTAGGCCACAAAAACAAAATGCACGGGTACAGGATGGGAAATACCCGGCTTAGCAGTAGTGCGTGTGAGAAGGACCTTGGAATTGTAGTGGATCGCAAGGTGAACATGACCCAGCAGTGTGATGCTGCGGCAAAAAAGGCAAACGCGGTTTTGGGCTGCATAAACAGAGCTATAGTTTCCAGGTTGAGGGAAGTAATAGTTCCACTATATTCTGCATTAGTCAGGCCTCATCTGGAATACTGCGTTCAGTTCTGTGCGCCTCATTTTAAGAAAGATATAGACAAGTTAGAGCGGGTTTAGAAGAGGACGACAAGGATGATAGCCGGTATGGAGAACAAGTCTTATGAGGAAAGGTTGAAGGAACTTGGCATGTTCAGTCTGGTGAAGAGAAGGCTGAGGGGGTGACATGATTACACTCTTTAAGTACCTGAAGGGCTGTCACACAGAGGAGGGTACAGATTTGTTCACTGCTGCCCCAGAGGGTAGGACTAGGTCTAATGGTTTTAAGTTGCAGGAGCGTAGATTCAGATTGGACATTAGAAGGAACTTCTTGACAGTAAGGGCAGTTCGGCAATGGAACTGACTGCCTAGGGAGGTGGTGGGATCCCCTTCGCTGGATGTCTTCAAGCAGAGGCTGGACAGCTATCTGCGGGAGATGCTCTAGCTGTGGATTTCCTGCTGTGAGCAGGGGGTTGGACTCGATGGCCTACAAGGCCCCTTCCAACTCTATGATTCTATGGCATTGGTAGAAAAGTTGACTTACAAACTGAAGCAGGCTAAAGTCAAACCAAATCGGACAAATTTACACCTGCCTGGTATGATTTCATTACTTATGTTAACAACAAAGACAAAAACAGAGAGCAACCAACACAGTATGCCTCCCCCTGGAACTCTTAATCAGTGCTTATATATATAAGTGATAAATTGTTACCTCTAATTTGTATTTTGTTTTCGGTTTATTGTTATTGGATTATTGAGATTATTTAAAATGTAAAGAATATTAAGAAAAGGAGGGAGGGGACAGAAGACAGTTACAAGCCTGAGGTTTGCTGCAGGTCACTCACAATCTCCCACACAATGGTTTGGAAGATTGTGATCCATGGGGAACAGGGCCAAACATGAGCTCTAGTTATCACCAAGATCAGTTAGAGTGCAGTAACTCTGGCTTTATTGAGGCTTTATACCCTGTTTATTTTATTTATTATTTCTTAAATTTATATTCTGCTCTTCCTCCCAGAAGGAGCCCAGGGTGGCAAACAAAACACTAAAAACACTCTAAAACATCAAAAACAGACTTTAAAATATATTAAAACAAAACATCTTTAAAAACATCTTATAAAGCAATTCCAACACAGATGCAGATTGGGATAAGGTCTCTATCAGAGGGAGAATGACTCTATCCAAAGCAGGCAATTGACCAATTATTCAAACTCGGGAACCACCAACCCACAGCGCCTCCATCTTGCTATGATTCAGACTCAGTTTGTTGGTCTCCATCCAGCCCGCCACCGAGTCCAGGCAGCGGTCCAGGGCTTGCACGGCCTCTCCTGATTCAGATGTTACGGAGAGATAGAGCTGGGTATCATCAGCATATTGCTGACACCTTGCCTCAAAGCTCCTAATGACTGCTCCCAAGGACTTCACATAGATGTTAAACAGCATTGGGGACAAGATGGTACCCTATGGCACCCCACAGCACAACTGCCAGGGGGGCGAAAGACTCTTGCCCCTTTCCCTGGCAATTCAGGTTCAAATCCCACACATGAGCAGGGTCCCAATAACAAGGCCTTCTCAAGGCCTACTGCCTGTACTAGCTCTTTATTGGGGTCCTCTCCCAAGACAGCTGCTATAGATACTCAGAGTTCAGCCTGGTCCAAGTGTCCTTGACAGGTTGGAGCTAGGGCCTCACTTGCTTCTGAGCCCTGTGCCATTCTAGTAGCCCCTTTGTCTAGGCTATTGGGCTTGGGGAGTGAAAGGTCCAGCAGTCTTCTGGTCAGCACAGTCTTAGGACCTCCAAGGGTCACACCCAATGGTCTGGTTCTCCAGTATCCTATCCCCTGAGGGCTGGGGTGGCAGGGGAATCTTCTTCCCAGGTCCCCCTGTTCCTCCCTGCTGTCAGAGGAAGCATTAGGAGAGCTACAACCCAGTTGTCCCTCAGGCCTCTGCTTCCTTTCTAGTTGGCCATTCTCCTCTCCCTTTCCCTTGACTGCTGCTTCTAGGCCAAGGGCTGCCAACCTTTTCAGACCAGAAGGCACATTTCTTATTTTGAGAGAGCACTGGGGGCACCAGCCACAATATGGCTGCCATGGGGACACGGCATAACACAATATTAGAAAGTAGCCATGGTGAAGCTTTTCCCATAATTATATTTCCATAGTAGAAAAGGCTTGAATTTCTGTCTGCCATACAGATGTTCAAAGCTGTTAAAGGCACAAGAAACCTGTTTTCCCCCAATGCCAACCCTAAACCAAATCCTAAGCTGTACCCACGTATCTGGAAGTAAACCCCACTGAACACAAAGGGTTAGGCATGGATCCCCTTGTACTGTAAGTTAACTATGCAATTAATTCTTATTGAGAATCTGGTCTTTAGCTCCTACAAAGCCTCACTGCAAAGTTTTCATATTTGTCGGGGGGGAGGGGATTCTTTAATATCCACCCACACTTATGTGTAGTAGCATTTGCAGAAAAGAATTTCTAGGCACTACCTGATCTCAGGAAAAACCTGCACAGGAAAGATGCATCCTGGTTGCTAGTGTAAAGGAAGGGCAAACTATGGAGATTCCAAGGATGGGGGGGGGAGACAAACAGAAAAGGTACATTAAAATGGAAGGCAAAACAGCAGCTTTTTAGGACCCCAGGACTTCCTATTGCCTGGTGTCTAAACAACTCACTTATCAATCACAGCTCTGACTTCACTCATTGGCTAATAACATTGACAGGCAGGACCAACCAGGCTGGCTCATTTCACATAAAGAGCTTAGGAGGGTACCTGCACATTTTGCTCTGTAACTTCCTTCTATGAGGGCTACAGGCTTTTTCTTTAAATGAAAGCTCAGATTCTGCACTATCTGCTGAAGGCCTTTGTGGTTCCATGGTGCCCACTACACTAGTCTACTTAAGCGCAGGAGTTCCAAAAGCTCTTAATTAACTGCAGGTGGTAGTACCTGGCTTGACTGAGGTGCAGCCCTGGCTCCTGCAGAGGCAGATTGGGGCCTTCTTAAAGGGGCAGTCATAGTATGGGGCAGTCTGTCCAAAGCAATCCCCTGTGGATCTTCACATGGATTGTCTGAACTGAGCCACTATGTGAAGAGATTCTTAACTGTCACTGAAATGTACCTGTACCAAATTATTAGAAGATAGCAATCACAGAATTATAGAAATCTTTTTAAGTTTCTGCGATTATCCAAAAAATACAAACCAGGATTCTCTAAATGGGCAAAAAGACTATAGCGAAGAATAGAATGAATTGCCACACCACATTAAGGAAGTATATATAACTTTTGTATGCCCTGCCAGTCCACCATAATGATTTGAACATACTAAATTAGTATGCTGATAAGTGTCAAGTAGATATACAGTACTATTTTTGGTTCTTCAGAAATCTTTTATGTTACACTACAATGAATCTGTGGCAAAGTGTCTTAAAAATACCCAGGCATGGGGACAAGGGAATGTTGTTTCACTGAACAGCACTTGTCAAGAGATAGCAAAGAAAGATGTATGAATTAATGGCCACTTTTCATAATGGCAAAAGGTAAATGCTCCCATAGCTCTTTGTTGGGCCTGTTCTGTTTTCATATTTTATGAAAGATATTAAAAGTGAGGCATGCGGTGAAATGGCAAACTGATACTGAGAAAATGAAATGCAAAAATACAGAAGGGTTACAGCAGGTGTGGGGAACCTTTGTCAGTTTGTCAGTGTTTCTGAACTACATCTCCCATCTACCCCAGCAAGCATTGCCAATGGCACAGGATGATGGAGCTGTAGTTCAGCAACATCTGGAGGGCAAAATATTGCCCACACCTGAGTTACAGAATAATTGCTTGAAGCTCAAGGCAATAAAGTGACAGATGACTTCAGTGCCGATAGGTTCAAAGCAGCACACACTGGGAAGAATAGGGATGACTATATGTTATTTGATCCTACTTTTGTGAGTAGTCTTCATGTAAAGGGATGGTCAATATGGATAGATAGCAGGAAAAATAATCCCAAAACCTGCACCTGATCTTACCACATATAAGGTGATCGTGGAGTAATATATAATTCAAGCAGGATCTCTAAACACTCTGCAATGTCCTACTCTATTTTGTGACAGTGATTACTTAACATATGCAATGAACAGGATGGTAGACTAAAAGGACCAATCTGACCTAGCAAATTTTATTTATTTTTTTAAAAACCATGTATGTACAGCAAACGGGCATCAAATATCTTGCTAATCACTGGTAAGCATTTATACTTCATCTGCACATTTATTTCTTCCTGCTTGCTCTAATATTGACTTTAGGAAACCTAATTAACGTGGAGCATGTAACCATTTCTAATCAAGCCAGCTACAAAATAGTTTGGAGCTGAATGAAAGCTAAATTAAAGTGGCTGGCACAAGGAGAAGCGAAAGTGTCTGTTTCCTGTTGCTTACATGCATTAAGCCTGGCTTTGCAAAGAAAAACTATTTTTATCATTGCACCTGGCAAAGTTGTAGAGGCCAAATAGTTTTGTCAGATATTGCTTAAGTCAGTCAATTGATGAGAATGCATATTATGTCAAGGTCACATCATCTAATATGATAAAACTCTAATACTATAGATCTGTGTCCCTTACTTTAGACTGTTAGCATAATCATAAGACTGAGGAATGGAACCTAAAGAAAGGAGCTTGTACATCTTTACTCCGGAAACTGACTTCCTGTATGGGTTAGTATATGAAACTTGTCTCAGTGTTGACTGCCAGTTAGGGATGGAGGAGAAATTTGATTCAGTTCACATTTAAAGGTAAATCTACCTAATTCGCATTTTCAGAAACAATATTTCAAATTGTACATTTCTCCAAATTGTTCAATGAAGTTCTCCAGCCAAGTAATGTGTACAAAAATGCATATAATGGGCAAAGTATGCAGAAAAATGCATGTATTGGTGAAAATAAAATTCAAAAAGCCATCATATTGGAAAAAATTGCTTTGCCAAAATTTTCATATTGGGCAAAATTGCAGATGAACATGTGAAAACTTTGCATTGAAATGCTGATGAATTTTCATAAGGACTTTAAAAAAATTGTAAACTGATGTGGGAATGTGAAGAACTGAATTTAAGACTAGAAAAATGAGAAACTAAGAGTAACGGAAATTGACATTTGCCCATCCCTACTTCCAGTGCAATCTTATACATGCCTGCTCAAAAGTAAGCTCCATTGAGTTCAATGGAGCTTCCTCCCAGGTAAGTGTGAGAAGCTCAATTCACTGTTTTCTCGGCCGCACAAATCTAGACATATTTGGGTTGAGATTTCTAAAAAATAATCAACATTCTCATCTCTGGAAATGGCAGGGCACATAACCCCTGAGCCACTCCCTGTGGGGGTGATCTTTAGCTGGCCCTTGACACCCAGGAGACACGAGCAGGGATTTGAACTCACAGACTTTGGACTCCCAGCCAGGCTCTTCTCCCCACTGTGCTATACCAGCTATTTTGAGTGCAACATAGGTATATGTATTATGCAAGAAATCAACAGGGGGTGGGGGCTGAGATTTTGCTAAAATTATACCAAACTAAGGTCGTATGGTGGAAATTTAGAAGGAATGGAAGATGACAAAAGAGCATCTGTCATCTGAGTTGAAAACTATGAAGCCTTGAGCTAATATGTTTGTTTTTTTAAAACTCGTAGATACATAAATGAAAGAGATGCTATCCAGAGAATGTTAAAGTCACTTAAAAACTTAATGACAGAACTTCAGTGTACTAAATCTTCTCTATTTCATGCCCAAGAAAGGTAAAGATTTCAGAGCTAAGAAGTAAAAATTTAAAATAATAATTATAGAGTTGCCACCTTTCCCCCCCTGCCACCTGCACCTTTAACATTTTATGCCAGATAGAAGTTCAGTAGGCGAAGCACTCAATCACCACAGCTTTTCCATGGGATTTCTGCAACTTGTGGGGTGGTGATACAGGGCACAAGAAACTCTGCTAGAAAAAAAGGAAACCTATGTATGACCTATAGTGAGTGATAAGAAATTGAACTCTGAGCAACAGTGTCAGTTCTGAGAATATACTGCTATAACATTCCAATCACAGAAGGAATCATATGCCTTAAGCAGTAGCTTATATGCATACTGTAAAGTTTAAAACTGGATTTATGCATTATGTCTAAAAGAAAGTAATGCCAGTTTCAATTTAAATAAAAGTGTGCAAAGTAAGTTTTAATTCCTCAGTGACAGGCTTAGAAATGAACTTCCACACTCTCTTGGACACATACAGATTCTTGGAGCCAAATCAAATAAACTCAAATTCTGCGAGGAAAGGGACAAAAGAATGGTATTTCACCCAGAAGCTACAAAACAGCAGCGACAACAGCAGCTCAGTTATTTGAGCTGTTTAACTTGAACCACATTTACTTAAGTTCCAGAGCAATACAGAGATAACTAGAGAGAGAAAGAAAGAAAAAGGCTGGAATTTTTTTTACCTCTCTGTTGTGCAGGTGTGGGATGTTCTTGGGAAATATTTGTTCCCCCATCCCCTTCCTCTTTTTAGTTTCCCTCCGTCTGTCTTGTCTATCTGTACAAAGTCTCTGACACAGGCAGAAAAAAGAACACACACTTCTTGGGAGGGTTTGATTCCAACCCCCAGCTCAGCTTAAAAACTGTCAGAGTCCTAAGTGGCCTGTACTAGAGAACAAGGAAGGCAGGGAGGGTGGGGGAGAGGAAGGGAGGAGGAAGAAGGGGGGGAGGCAAAGCAATCAGGGTTTAAATTTAGACTCAAATCTAAACAGATACTGGCTTTCCCAGAGAACTGGGCACAAGAGAGAAAGAGACAGCAAACCCTCCTCCTATGCACAGTTTATTTCCTTTATTCTCTCTCTTATTTCTCAATTTTCTTCTTCTGCTTTTTGCAGCATCTTTTTTCTGCTAGCAAAAGTGGAGGTTGTTGTTTTCACGGGAGCAGGACTGGTGCAACAAGGTCAAACGCTTACACCACCATCATAAATTGATATGTGAGACACAAGCCTTATAATGTGTAGCTCCCCTGCCCCCCATTATCTCTCACATTGTACAAATGCTTTAGGCACGGGAAAAGATCACAACATTTGAGAGTGTAAATATTCCCTGTATGCTACACTTCTCCTCAACCCCACACCACAAGAGATTTGGTAATGTGCAAATTTTCCATTGGGGTCACAGCAAAGTTAAAATACACACACACACACGCCAAAACTTGTGTTCAGTCTGACAGCACCTCTGCCAAGTGTCACTCCACCTACTGAGGTCACAGTAAAGTCAAGAGCAAATGAGAAAGGAGCCTTCATTTATTCATCCACTTCAAGTTCTCTGTCTGTTGCAGCAAGAAAATCATGCAACCTCTTGAATTCTCTGAAATCCTAATTCTGTCTTCAGAGTGGAAGAGAAAACGTTTTTTAAAAAGTGTTTCCTGAAAGGCTTTAGTTTTCTTTCCCTCTGCATTGTTGTTGACACCCTATTAAGCTGTGGCAATATGAAAGCTTCCTAGTGACAAGGACTGGACCTACACTTGCACTCAGATTATTTTGTTAAATTGAAGTATAGTTTTTTCTTGTTTCAAATGTTATTAGCCAAAAAATATAATTTTTATTTGACTCCCAATGTATATATTGTTGGGATCCACCCTATTCTTGTGACTGGAATTTATTGTAAACTGTTTTTAATATTGTATTTTAAATTGTTGTCACCTGCTCTGGGACCTTATGGTGAAGGGCTGGTAATAAAATGAATAATAAACTACTGATGGGGCAAGAGTTAAGCATCCCCTTCCCAACCACTTTATCACTTCCAATCGTAGCCTCCTTTATTACAAACACACACACACATTGGCGGGAAAACACAAGCAACTATATGTCTTGCTTGGGCCTTGTGCGCTTTTCACAAACAGTATGCCTTAATAATAGGCAACAGATTATTATCCTTGCAAGGGGATAAGAACAACTCTTTTTTTCGAAACAAGGCAAGTTGCATGGCAACAACATGAGGGCTGAATACAGGATTGTGGGTGCAAGGTATATTATCTCTTTCTAGCCTTTCTTTTTGCTAGACCTCAGCATGCAGCTTCCTAACTTAAGAAGCACACAACATTTTTAAAACGTTGTGTTGAGTTGTGCTTTTGAGCACATAGATTTCTTATCCCTGTGCTGAAAAATGTCAATAAAAAGAATTAAAAAGAAAAAAAGAAGCTGAAGTAGACAAGCAGTGGAATGAATTTTATAGTAGCTCAGCTCATAGTCTGATGTTGTGACTATCTATAACAGTTGTTGGCGAAGTCTAAACACTAGAACTGCAGTCTTTAATTGATTTGATCAGCTATAGCTTTAAATTGCAGGTTGAAATTTGCATTTCAGTACTGCATGCATTTTTTGATTCCCTTTAGTCTGTGCCATTTCCCATGAAGAAGAAACATATAGATGGCATTTCCTTCCAGTTTCTATCACAAGCTAGCAGACATATTGCACTCAGAATGAAAAGCCTTCGAATGTTTCTAAGAACCACAGAGTACTGAACTTTTCAGATAGATTTCATATGTACCATCCAATTCTGGACATCAGAACTACTGTAAGATCAGATCTAGTTGAGAACAAGTGGGACATGGAACAGAATGTTGCAGTACATCTTCCTGCTAACAGGGGTACTCATTCCCTCCAAGCAGAGCTACACTCTTCTCCCCTTCTGTTTCCCGTTTTTAACAGTCACTCTACATTTTGTGGCAACTGAGCATGCTTGGTCTTATTGTGGTTTTGGTTGATTGGGCATATTTGTTTTTCTTTTTGCTCTTCTAAGATTTTTAAAAATATTTTTGTACTTCTGTAAATCTTGAGGTTCCCAGAACATGATGATACCCCCTCCACCCGATGTTTCTCAGTGGTTTTCATTTTTGCTTCATTTCTGTCTGCACTCATCACCTGAGGTCACTATGATAGGGAGTCATGTCACCAGAATATTAAAAACAATTTGGTCACATTCACACCAGACAATTATTACACTATTATTCCACATTAAACAGGTGTGACTTCTTCCTAAGAATCCTGGGAAGTATAGTTTGTGGAGGGTGCTAAGAGTTGTTAGGAGACCCAGAATTCACTTACAACAGGGACTGAGTGTTACACCACTCTGACAATTGTAGCTAGGGGGTCTCCTAACCACTCTCAGCACTCTTTGCAAACTACCCTTCCCAGGATTCTTTGGGGGAATCCATGCCTGTTTAAAGTGGAATAATAGTGAAATAAATACCTGGTGTGAATGTGGTCTTGCTTTTTATATCTGCTTTCGAGCCTAAACTTCGCAGTTTCTCCAATGAGAAAGAAGAAATTATCTCTTCTGAGGTCAGCCTGCAACAACGCAGTTAAAGTCACATTAGGAACCCCTTTTCCCATACAACAAATTCTTCAAAAGTCAAGGAAGACAATGTAAAAGTCACAAATATGGGGTGGGAGTGTGTTTAACACTGTCAGACAGCAACTCTTAATATAAAGTTTAAACTGGGCACCGATGCTTAGAGTTAACACCCAGCTAGGAAGTGCAGTATAAATGATGCCTTAAAAGGGTAGAGAGATTGTCCATAGTGCTTTCCCTGTCATTATGTATTTTCAGACATTAGACCAAAAGAATTCTTCCTAATGCTGGTACAGCATTTACTGCAACAAAAACAGCAAAACCATTTCCAACTGTTATATAATTTGGGTATCTATATAACCCCCCTCCAATGGGTTTTTATGTGCAAGTGAACATGCAAGTACTTGATAAAGGGTCTGTTCTATTTCTAAAGTGATTTGTTTAGGATTTTAAATGTCATTGGACCTGGAATTTGCACTGTATTAAGGCTTTGAGCGTGGGTGCATTGGTGTATTATTTGGCTGCTAGTTTGCACAGCACTTGCCAGCAGCAAGATTACTAAGCAGCAGTTGTATGATCAAGTTTCCATCTAGATGTTGAACAGGGCAAGAAGCTGGCATGTGACCATTTTCTGTTTCTAAAGAGGGGAGGGTACAGCAACAGAAGGGGATTTGCCTTTTGTAGCTTAATGAACTCACAAACTGACATCCTGTTTTTATACCACAGAGTACAATCCTTTAACCCTCTGACAACACTTACAGGAAATGAATATGAGCAAGTTTTTAATATGAGAATTTTACTTTTTTACTTAAAGACTGGCATATCGTCTATCTTGAGATATCTTTCTGAGTTACTAGCCAAATCAACAGTGCAAGTCTCTGGGGATGTATCTGTAAAAAACCAAGTTAGTTGGAAGTGTCTGTACTATTGCCAATTTTTGATGACATTCTACAGCTGTACTTAAGCACATATAGCACCACAGAGAACAGAGCTTTGCAGAAACCTGCCAGTTTTCAAAGGACAGCAGGTTACTTTGAACTGAAACCTAGTACTCAGATCAAATTAAAATATTTAGAGTAGACTTGGGTCACTTTTAGATTGCCTCTTTATAGAGCACTCGTCCTGACTTGTTTGCACAAAGCTGACAGGAAGATTATGTGACTTTGGCTGTTTATTGTGCATTCATACTGATTTGTTTGTGGGAAGGTAATATAAAGACTGCATTAAGCAATTGTTATCCTACACTTTCCAATCCATTTTTTCTTTAATGCAAAAAGTCCTTTTTAAAAAAGCAGGTTTCTTTGCACTAGAGCTCCAAATCCACTTTAATTATACAACCTGGATCTGCTGGTATGCAATTGAACCCCATCCATGAAACAGCCAACAGTCTGTATGCTCCTTAGGCTAAATGTGTTTTCATCCAATTTAGTTTCTAACCAGATCTTCCCTCACCCTGGGAAAAAATAGGGACATGCTGCTTTAAAATCACCACATTGAGGAGAAACCGTGGACTCAGAAGAACTTTTTTTGCCTAGTCTAGGATGCATTCTAAACTCTTCTGACTCCCAGGATCACTCAGGTGTGACAGAGAAGGATCTCCTGTTTATGTTTCTATTCAATCTGTATGTTGCCTGTGCCTGTTTTAAGACTAATTATGACTTTCAGGATTATTAATATGGCTCATTTGGCCAGACCAACATTTATAATACAAAATGCTTAAATAAAACAATGAAAAAGTTTATATTATGTACACTTTGACTGAGAATTCAAATGAGAAGCCAGTTGCAACACTTGTGAAGAATTTCAATATCACAGTACAAATAAAGTTTATGCAACTATCTAATTGAGACAGAACAGGAGATAGCTGTTGCTGATATTGAACACATTAGTATAGATATGAGCTCTTGCATGGTATAGGAGAAGACAGCAGTTAAAACTACTTTTCGAACAGTGCTATATTAAAAGTCAGACATGCTTTCATTTGTACGGACAGAGTAGGTCCTGCTCACAGACTGACCTTTATAGGGATTACATAGGCAAAGAGAGGTTCATCATGACCTGATTAATGTTATCCAAACAGGAAGTTGGCCCAGCTTATCAGAGAGTGCTATCTGAATAAGGGCTCTAACTTATTCCACAGAAAAACTAGGAATGCTATACTAGAACTGGAGCAGAGACAGGTTGTATTATCTGTAGAGGAGGCTAGTAAAGCCCCCCAAAAAGATGAGGGGGGAGGAACGATAAAATAACTTGCTTTGATGGTTATCAGACTGATGCAGTGGTAATCTTCAGTCTCCATTGTGTAATGCAGAAGAATTAAGGCCAAAACAACAACAATGTTATCCTGAAAGAAGGCAGAGCCTGCATTTGGTGGAATATTGTTATCTGGACACAGGACTGGACTGGCTCAACTCACAAAGGAAACAGGCTGTCCAGAGAGAGGTTTGGTTCATGCCATTAAGGGGCTGTTATCTGGACAGAATGAGGAGGTTATCCGGATGCAGATGGCCTTATGCAAAGCAAGAATTGTTTCAGGATGCTGGGCTAGTCTAGCTCAGAGGATGTTTGTTCTAATAGCTGAAAAGAGCAAGCAAAAACTGTATTAGGCAATACTGCAGCATATTGTGCAATGGCCTTGAAACACCATTTCTCTTGTGAAACACTAGAAACATGCATCTATTTGGTAAAAAGGGGTGGTTTATTATTACTTGTTTTCGATATTTTTATTCTGCCCTTGTTCTTTAAAAAGGTGCTCAGAATGGCTAATGACTGATAAAAACATGAAAAGAGAGCAGAATGAAATAAATCCAGTGCAACATAAGACCACAAAAAAATCATAATGCACAAACACAGCAGCAATATGAAAAATAAATCATAGCAGTATAAAGATATTCAGCCCTCACTTCATTCAAAAGCACTCTAAAATGTGAACATTTACTACAGTTTCTCCGAGAGTCCCACCACAATATCTGAATAGAGAAAAGTGCAGGGGATTCTTCTATCTATTCATTACTCATTTCTCATACATACCAGCGTAACTGGGCTTTTCCAGTATTAAGTCTATCAGTGATCCTTTCTGTTCCCTCCCTCCCTTCTGCTGGCTACACTACTCCTGCACATCCACCACATATTTCTCAGATGTGAAAACTCTATGAAAGTTGCCAGGTGCAGCAATGCTTGAGGCTACTCTTCTTTCTGTTTGGATAGAACAACCCATTCTTGCCAACCAAACTGAGAGAACAGCACCCTCTTGTGTCTGTAAGTTTTTGGCATACATCGTAGTTTGTCTAAAAGAAGCAGCAGACAGATGGACAGACTAAATTATCAAATATGTAAGGATTATAGCACCAGAAAGATGCAACCATAATCGCAAAATATTTCACATATTTAACAGTTATTTTTTCACTAGTTATTAAAACTAGGGGTATAATCTAATTTAATCAGGGAGATTAATTGATTAATTGATCCCCCTTTAGGATGTACACCTTAACGTGGTGAGGGGGTTTGAGAGTGATGAAGAAGCTGAGAGCAATGCCGTCAGGAGACCCAGAGGCTAGACTCCTAGCCAGAGCTTGGAAGATTACTTTTAAAAAGTAATAAATTACAGTTACAATTACTTGGCCAAAAAAGTAGTAATTACCGTTACAATTACAATTGCTCTGAAAGTAACTGATTACTTTACTTTTTCTCAAAACTAATCACTACAATTACATTTCAGTTACTTTAAAAAAAAACTCCTACAAGGTGCTGGCCTTGGCTGCTGCACATCTAAGAAGCCTAAAACAATATTAAAAATAAACACACACACACAGGGGGTAGTAGAATAAAAATTTTTATCTGTAAGATTAACATAATGGCATAACAGAATCTCACATCCCCCCAAGCAATGACGATACCCCAACACTTGAAGATTAACATAACGGCATAACAGAATCTCACATCCCCCCAAGCAATGATGATACCCCAACTCTTGAAATCAAATTTTACACTTGAAATGCTTTTATAATATGTTTCTGTTATGTCTCAAAAGAACAAGATGCTCAAAGAGCATGTCAGACAAGGAATGTCTTTTTACAGTCATTACGTTGCCACCAGTACTGAACAGGCGTTCTACTGCGGCGCTTGAAGGCATGCCTGTGTTGTGCTGCAAAAAACACCGCAGCACACGTGGAAAGCCATGGAGTGATGACACTTCCCTGCTGGGAGACCTCAGGTACCTCACCAGTTCCTCCTCAGCAGTGTCCACTGCTGACTTCTTGCCCTGGGGCAGAAAGTTAAAGAAGTCATCTTCTAAGTCATCTCCTTCCTGGTCTTTATCTGAAGACTGATCACTGTCCTCAATAAGTACACCCATCTTTATTTCAGCTTTCAACAAGGCTTCCATTGTGTATCTAAGAAAGAGAGAGGATATGTTAACACATATATGTTAGGAAACCATCATCTGCTCTTCATTTCTTGATGCTTGTCATGTCCCCTGGTTCAGGGTCCAGCCTGAGCCTGTGGATGATGACATGGAAGGTAGAAAGGTGACCAAGTCACCACATTCATGGAGCAGCACAGCAGACCCTTAAGGATTACCTGCAGCAACCCAAGGTTGTGATGAGGAGCCCCAGGAAGAAAAGGCCCAGCCCCTGCCTACCACCTTAAGCCCTCTGATGCCTCCCTTGAGACAACATTTCCCTTGGAGTAATCCACCCAAAGGGCTTCCCTAATGTTCTTACTTGTTGGTATGGGTGGTGGCCTGACACGATTCCAGCCAATCTAGTTTGAAGCGAGGGTGTAGGCAGGCTGCCAGAAGAAGCCTCTTGTCCTCCCAGATAGCTGCAAACCGCTTTCTTAGGGCTTCGCGCACACCTCTCAGCAGCTGAAAACAGTATGTGTACCTCTCAGGTTTGTTTTCCAGTCCTTCTAACTTGCGGTCCAGATTGCAGAGCGTTGGTAGCAAATACCCCATGAACGTTGCAGGATATCTAGGGACTGGGCTAGTGGCTCCATAATCTCTGTGTATTCCTGTACCACTTCAATCTCAGCAGCTGTGATCCTGGACAAGGAGCAGCGGTCCATTATGGCATGCATTTTTAGTGGCACAGTTGACAGGAGCTCATGTAGTTGCTTCAATGCATCAAAGGTGGAATTCCACCTGGTCATATTCGGTACCTTCAGATACACACCACATTGCGCATGGATATACTCAGCAATCTGTGCTGACTGGTTCTGCTTGGACCACAACTTGCTGCACTTTCCCATCAAGGAACGAAACTGTTTCTTGAAAGGACCAAGAAGACTACTTTTGGAGGAGTCAGAAAGCATGGCCTCTATGTCTTGTGTTGCCACAAGGTTGAGGGTGTGGCTAGCACATCTCTGGTGTGGTGGTAAAACAAAATCCTCTCCTGAGTCTGCAGCTTCTTCCTCTGCCTCAGGTCCTGTGTCCAGGATCTCACAGATAGGCACAAACTCCACCTCAGCCTCCTCCTCCTCCTGGTTATCACCATCATTGTCACTGGTGCCTGCAGCTTCCACTGGTTCTTTGGCCATGAAAACTCTGAACGCTGTCACAAAGTTGGAGCCATTGTCTGTAGTAGTGCACATAACTTTGTTGTGGATCCTGTACTGCACATGTACATCATGCAGTGCTTTTGAAAGGACATCGTATGTATGGCACCCCTTCAGACGCTTACAAGCCAAGGCCCCGACCTCACGTTTCAGGGTAGTTGGGTTGATCCAGTGGGCTGTTACCCCAAAGTAACTCTTCTTGCCATTGGTCCAACAATCTGCAGTGGTTGCTATATATGCCACAGCACCCATTCGGTTTGCAAGAGTTTCTCTCATGTGGCATGCTCTCTTCTCAATTCTGTCTCTCAGAGTCTTGGCACATATGATGGTGAGATCTTTGGGGAGTCCAATGCGAACCAGATTAATGAATGATGGTTTGTCCACAGTCTGAAGTGGTAATGTCTCCTCTACAATGAAATCAATGATTCTCCTGTCGAGATTGCTCTGGGTGACAGGCTCCCTGCCAGATCCCCACCTCTCAAGGGTTGTCTGCTGCTGCTTCAGCATTTTGGGAGGAGGGGTGTCATGCATTGGTTCAGGAAGGCCACGTCTCCTTGCCTTTATTGCTTCTTCAATTGCTCTCAGCTTCTCAGGGTGTGCCCTCTGAGGAAGAAGAACAAAGCATGAATCCAAGAAAAAATGGAAGAGGAACTTCACAATTTAAACATAAATAGACAATGGACACTCTTTGAGGACCAGCATGACAAAGGCTTACCTCAAAATGTTTCTTCACATTGGATGAGGAGGAAACAGCTGATCTCAGATTTTTGATCCTTGGAAGGCAGTAACTGCATCGTACAACAACATTTTTCCCACTCTGGCTCACAAATGTACAAGCTTTCTCAAAGCCAAACCATGGTACTTGCTGTTCTGCAGATGTGGCTGTGGGCAACTGGCACTGCTTCATGCCCTCCTCCTCCTCATGCACAGGGCCTCCTTTCTGAACCTCACTTTCTAGTTCTGCCTCCTCAGGATCAACAAGCTGTGACTCAAGTGGCCGCACTAACTGACTGCTGCTCTCAGCAGCAAAACCTGCAACAGGCGTCTCTGTAATAAACAAGAGATAATGCTCCTATATGGGTGAACTTCAGCTGTGATGTGCCCCCATCTCTTCCCCATGCTGCAAGATGCCCCAGTCAGAGTGGAAGTAAGCAGGTCGATAGCACAATTAAAAGAGATCCTATTTGCATCATTTTTGCTCACTGAATAACCCTGCCTGGGCCAGTCTAACCTACTATCTCACAGGGTTGTTGTGAGAACAAAATGAGACTAGGGTTCAAATCCCCACATAGCCATGAAGCTCACTGGGTGACCTTGGGCCAGTCACTGCCTCTCAGCCTCATAAAAACCCTATTCATAGGGTCACCATAAGTTGGAATCAACTTGAAGGCGGTACATATATTTTTTATTTTGAATATGATGATGATAATAAATATGCAGCATTTCAAATTAATTCTGTATGAGAAGCATTCCATGCCAAGCTTGGAAAACCAAGGATGAGGTATAAAATGTAGACAAAAATACTTTTGACAAAATGCCGTTTATCTTTTATATCTATATCTATAATTAGCAATACAGCTGAATGATGTATGTAAAGTATTTTTTCTTTCCCTTTTCTTTTTTATTAATATTTTAGTACTACTGCTAAAGTTCTGATGAAAGAATAAAGCATTCATTAGTCAAATTCAAATGATTAGAACACATCACATAAATTCCACTGAAGTTGGAGTTTTTGCCATAGAAAATGAAAAAAACATATAACCTATGATAGCCCAATAGACAATCAGAACTAATATAAAACCCTATTGCTTCTCATTTGCAAATCTTGCAAGATCTAAGGTAACTCTAGATCATGTGAGTTCAGGTGATGCATGTTATGTACATTTGTATAGATATTAGCAGAGATTGTCAACAGTCTATGATGCTTGTGTGTGCCAATGTGTGTGTTTGTGGCAGGCTTTTACCCTGCACTGAGATCACTGAGACTTAAGACTTAGTAAAATAAGAAAAGCTATTTCATTTATAGAAATACATCGTAGATAGGAAAGGCATACCTAGTTCTAAGTAACTAACTTGGAGGTGCAACACCCAGGTTTGGGAGTTGCCCTCACTGCCCCTTCTTCATGTGTACTGGAGAGTGACAGAATAGGGCTAGAAGCAAATAGAAAGCAAAAATGGAAAGTAGGGTAACATCTAAAGAAATACTCCCCTTTACATCTCTCCTTTCTTTCTTTCTGTATATATATATATATTTATTTATATTTATATATATCCCGCCCTTCCTCGCAGTAGGAGCCCAGGGCAGCACTGACAGTGGTTGACCTTCACTTCCTAAAAAGCAGTAATGATGAAACCCCTCAACATTGCCTATTGCAGCCTGTGCAGCTTTGGCACTGTTCATCTTATTGAAGCTTACTTGAGCTTCTGCTTTTTGCACCTGCACATTCTTTTCTGGGCAGCAATTGTGTTGCAGCGACTGCACCACACAGCCTGAGACTTATCTCCTCCTTGCTTTGGTCACCACTTGGCAATGTCATCAAGAAAGGGCTTGCACATAAATACACAAGCCTGGGCTGTGATGAGAACAGATTAATCTCAACTCTGAAATTCACTGTATGCGAACTGAACGGTACTTGTCTTCCTGGTCAAATGATTTAAAAAAAAAAAAAAAAAACCAACTCTAGGGCTACAAGCTTTAATTTTCAGCAGATTAATTAACTAAAAGGAGAGTTGATTAATCAGTGGGGCCTATTTTTATTGGTAAGAATGAGTTTTAATATGAGACACTTGTTTATTGTTTTTAGAGTAATTTTGTGTGTTACTGTACCGGGGAATGCATGAAACAATAACAAAGATCAGCCTTGAATTTTTTTAACTGTGTGCCCTAGAGCTTCTGTATTGAATTCTTCATTGTCTTGCACTCCTTTTAATTATTATATTCTGGAAATTCTCATAGATTTGAAGTCTTGGTGATAAGCAAATCAATTGAAATGTAATTGATTGAAAGGGAGAGGATTAATCAGTTAAACATTTTAATTTTACATTGCCCAGATATTCAGCTGCAATAAATGGATTTTTTTCAACAAGAGGTGATCTTCACAGGTACCCCGCCTGGGGATGCTGTTGGAGAGAATGGGGTTTACAGGAGTTGTCTCTCTCTGGGACTGGGAATCTCTCTCTTTCTCACAGAACATGAGTTTGAGAGCTGGGGGACTGAGAGGAGGAGCTGCAAGGACCCTACTTCTCACCTCATCTCTGCCAAGAACAAAAAAATCAGCCTTAAGCCATTTATTATACACCTAATGATTTATTATTATTATTATTATTACTGAGACAGTTTTTGTACCACATACAATTCAGTCTTGTGATTAAACAGGACAAAAATACAAATAAAAAGAAAGATGGAGTTCAAATAAATATACAATAAAAAGCTAGCCGGCATTTTAAAAGGCAGGAGTGCTCTGTCTGGATAAATACAGCACACAAGTATTCATAGGAACAAGGGGGAGAGTTCAAAAAGGGGGGGAAGGAAGAGAAGTAGGCCGTGGGGGGGGCAGAAGGTGCCGCGGAGGCCACAGCGAGGTAAGGAGAGGCACACACACACACACACACACACACAAATCATCGTCACTCACCTCCACAGCTCTTCGCCATTCTGCTGCTGCCTTCTCCTCCGTTGTCCTTGCCCTGGCTTTTTCCTCCAGCGTCCATTTTTTCCTCTCAGACGCTAGCAGGCCCTGCCTAGCCAGAGCTTGGAAAAGTTACTTTTTTGAACTACAACACCCATCAGCCCAATCCAGTGGCCATGCTGGCTGGGGCTCATGGGAGTTGTAGTTCAAAAAAGTAACTTTTCCAAGCTCTGCGAGATCACGAGGGAAGAGAGAGTCTGCGCAGAGGTCCAATCAGTGTGAGGCACATGTCTTGTGTTCACCAATCACAGCCAGGAGCTGACTTCCCCTTGTTCCCGCCCCCAAGTAACGTCCAACCTAACATGGAAACGTTAAAGTCGCAGCTGAAAAGTAGGGAAATTACTAGTCGTTCCGTTACTTGCCAAATGTAATGGAACTACCCACTCGTTATTTAAAATTGTAACGAATTACAAGTAACTCGTTAAAAATAACAAGTTACTTCCAAGCTCTGCTCCTAGCAGGGGCACCCAAGGCAGAATGGTCAAAGCTGAGATACCAGACTAAGATGCATCCAAACTCAGAGGAAGGCAATGGTAAACCACATCTGAATACCTCTTACCACGAAAACCCTATGAACAAAGTATCCAAAGTGCAACACGTGATAGTGCTGGAAGATGAGACCCCCAGGTCAGAAGGCACTCACTGAGCTACTGGGGAAGAACAAAGGACAAGTACCAGTAGCGCTGTGACTAATGATGCAGCTGGGTCAAAGCCAAAAGGAAGCCCAGAGGCTGATGTGCACAGATGAGAAAGGAGAGTCCGGAGTTGTATGACACACACAATAGGAACATGAAATGTGAGAAGCATGAACCAGAGAAAGTTAGAAATTGTCAAGCAAGAAATAACAACAACACCAAATTGATTAAACCAAGTTAATTGGTTTAAAAGGTGCCCCTGGTTTATCAATAAGCAGTATTGGGAAACAGTAATTGTCTGAAAAGTAGGGCACAAATATAGTAAATAAATGAATATTTTTTTAAAAAAAAATTGCTGACCAATAAAATGGGAGCATCCTTTTAATCAATCAATCAATTAATCTAATTTATTAAAGGCTCAGTCCTACACACAAGAGCCATCAGGTGAGGGGGTCTAGGATCTAGCAGAAGTTCCATCTTGCTGGCTAAACTTGAGATATGCTGTTGGCATGAGACACACAATGGAACCCTAGACTACAAGCTAGTACAGTGGTTCTTAACCTTTTTTGCTCCATTCCCCCCTTTCACCATTGTTCAGAATATAATTCCCCCCTTCCCAAGATAGTCTCTCATAGCGTGTTGACGTTTCGCGAGTGACGGTGGTGTTTCTTGTGAGAGAAAAATTTCTTAGTTTATATTATTAACAGAATTTTTTGGAGCACTTTCTGGTCTTTAAATAATAATTTAATTTTGCAAATGAAAATAATGCTGCATGTTCAAGAATCGATTTTAATCTGTGACATTCAATAAACTTTATTGAATGTCGCAGATTAAATTAAAAACAAACTACAATTTTACAGATTGTACATAATCTACAGGACATCACACTTTGCTGAATAGTGGTCCCAATTCCCCCCCCTGGAACCCTAAAATTCCCCCCCGGGGGGAATTCCCCCCTTGTTGAGAACCCATGAGCTAGTAGGTCTCTCAGGATACACAAGTGATTTCGGTGCTGCTGCCAGGGCATATGATGCAGTCAGCTGAGGGAAGGCAGAAAGAGAGAGGGGGATGTTGGGAATGTGCTTAGCCCTGCTGGAATGGACTATGCAGTTCTCCTCCTGATTCAGGTGCACCTGAGAGTGTGTGGAGGCTCTCTCATTTGTAATGTGGGGTTATACTCTGATTTGAACATGGGACCTCCAGCATGCAAAACATAAGGTGCTCCACCAGCTTGTGGGTCTTCCTAGAGTGGCTGTGATTCTGGTATCTGTGGCTGGTTATTGGCTGTGGGCAAGGATCCCCCCTAAAAGAATTCCATTGCACCCTTGATTGTTGTCTGTTGCTGGGTGGTTGGGGAATTGCTCTTGGAGCGTTCTCTCTTTTGCCCTTAACATTTTTCCAGGAGTACAAAAGGCATTCCCTACTTCTCAATCTCATGTCCTATGCAGTGAGGCACAAACTGCTGCTGATAGTATATGTCTGTAACTGGCCTTGCTGTGTGTTCTCCTGGCTCTGCTTGACTGCTTGTCATCCCTGGGTGAGTCCTGAACCCTTGTCCAAGGAGGACTGAGTGCGCTCTCCACAGGCATTCTAACCAGGGAGTTGCATGGATGTTGTGTGGTATGTTTTCTCCTTTCTTGTTGTGTTTGGTGGTGCTTCCAAAACAGTTGTTTGTGAGGAGCAGGAGTGTAAGAGAATTCAAATCCCTGTCTGAAGGGATACCTGGGGACTGGGACTGGCTACTAAATTGCTAGATTTAGTAGCAGTCCCTTTGTCATTTAACAGCAGCATAACTTCAAACCCAGCAAGATATAGGATCTCCACCCATTCTCTTTGGGAATACTTTCTTTTTTTTTTTTATAATTTTTATTCAAATTTTTCCAAAAACAAAACAAAATCAAAAAAACATAACAATACAACAACAAAAAATGAAAATAAAATAGTTGACTTCCAATTTGTCACAGATCAGCTATAAGTATATAATATACATCAAACCTGTCCCTTAATATATACATACAGAATCACTTTTCTCTGTAGTCTATCTTAATTAATCGTCAAATCCCAGTATCATCATTTTATTTTGATCTTTCAACAAAAAGTCTAAGAGAGGCTTCCATTCCTTAAGAAATGTATCTGTCAATTTTTCTCTAAGTAAACATGTCAATTTATCCATTTCTACTAAGTCCATTAATTTCAATAGCCATTCTTCCATTGTTGGTGTTGATTCCATTTTCCACTTTTGTGCATATAATAATCTTGCTGCCGTAATCATATATAATATTATTCTTCCATATTTCTTTTCTATTTGTTTATCCATAAAACCCAATAAAAAAAATTCTGGTTTTGACTGAATATTTATCTTTAGAATTTTTTGCATCTTCCTACCTATCTGTGCCCAAAATGATTTTGCCTTTTTACATAACCACCACATATGATAAAATGATCCTTCTTGTTGTTTACATTTCCAACAAACATTAGAAACATTACTATACATTTTTGACAACTTTTCTGGAGTCATGTACCAACGGTACATCATTTTATAAAAATTTTCTTTAAGATTATAGCATAGTGTAAATTTCAAACCTTTTTTCCACATATTTTCCCATTGATCCATTTGTATATTATAACCAAAATTTTTTGCCCACTTTACCATACACTCTTTTACTTGTTCTTCCTCCATATCCATTTTCAATAAGAGTTTATACATTTTCGCAATTATATTTTCATCATTTGTACACAGTCCTATTTCAAAATCAGATTTACTTATTTCAAACCCATACATTTTCTTGTCCATTTTATATCTTTCTAACAATTGTAAATAGGCAAACCATTGAAAACTATATCCTTCCTTTGTCAGTTGTTCTCTCTCTTTCATTGTATATTCTCCATGTACATTTTCTAATAGTTCTTGATAAGTTAACCATTTATCTTTTCCAGCCATTTCTCTTCTATAAAACGCTTCTTGACTTGAGACACATAATGGTATTTTCGAATAAAACCTTGGTTTATATCTATTCCATATTTTCGACAGAGGACGTCTTATAAAATGATTGTTAAAGTCTACATTTACTTTTACTTTGTCATACCATAGATATCCATGCCATCCCCACTTCAAATTATGGCCCTCTAAATCCAATAGTCTTTTATTCCTCAATAAGATCCATTCCTTTATCCAGACTAGACAGCAGGCAGCAAAATAAAGTCTCAGATTTGGTAATCCCAGTCCTCCTCTTTCTTTGGCATCTTGTAGTAATTTAAATTTGACTCTTAGTTTTTTTCCTTGCCATACAAATTTAGAGATATCTTTTTGCCATTGTTTAAAAGGTAAATCAGAGGATATTACAGGTATTGTTTGAAACAAAAACATCATTCTCGGTAATACATTCATTTTTATCACAGATATTCTACCCATTAATGACAGTTGTAGTTTATCCCATCTTAGCAAGTCTTTCTTAATCTCTGTCCATAATTTTTCATAATTATTATGAAACAACTTTGAATTTTTATTTGTCATAATGATACCTAAATATTTCAACTTTTTCTCTATTGTAAAATCTGTCTTGTCCATTAACTCTTTCTGTTCCCTTAAAGTTAAATTTTTCACCAACATCTTTGTTTTTTGATTGTTGATCTTAAATCCTGCTAACGGTCCAAATTCTTTTAATTTGTCCATCAATACATTAATTCCTTCCAAAGGATTTTCTAGTACAATGATCAAATCATCAGCAAATGCTCTCAATTTATATTCTTCTTTTTTTATCTTTAATCCCGAAATTCTTTTATCTTGCCTTATATCTCTAAGCAGCACTTCTAAGACCAGAATAAATAAAAGAGGAGATAAAGGACATCCCTGTCTTGTACCCTTTTGTATTTCACATGAATCCGTTAAATCTCCGTTAACAATTATCTGAGCCTTCTGAGATGTATAAATCGATCTAATCCATTTTATAAAATTGTCTCCAAAATCCATTTGCTCCAAAACCTGAAAAATAAATTTCCAATTCAAATTATCAAATGCTTTTTCAGCATCTAAAAAAATCAAAGCTGCTTGTTTATCATTTCGTTGTTCTAAATATTCCAAGACATTCAAGACATTCCTGACGTTGTCACGTAATTGTCTTTTAGGTAAAAACCCTGATTGATCTTCCTGAATAAATTGTTGCAATATTATTTTCAATCTTTCTGCCAAGATCATTGTAAAAATTTTATAGTCATTATTCAATAGAGATATTGGTCGATAATTTTTTGTTTTAGTTAAATCTTGCTCCTCTTTAGGTATTAATGTTATATTAGCATTTTTCCAACTATCCGGTATCTTTCCCTCTTGCAGAATAAGATTCACTGTAGACTGTAAAGGTAGTAAGAGTTCTTCCTCCAAACATTTATAATACATTGCAGATAACCCATCTGGTCCTGGTGCCTTTCCTAATTTAATTTTGTTTATAGCTTCAGATATCTCTCTTAACGTAATAGGGCCATTAATAGCTTGTCTCTGAAAGTCTGTAATTTTAGGCAAATTCTGTTTAGATATATACTCTTCTATTTTTTCAGATGGAATTTCCTGACATTTGTACAATGTTGAATAATATTGATGAAAAATCTTTTTAATTTTTACATTATCTGTCAACGTCTCATCTCCTTCTTGTATCTTTAAAATGATATTTTTTGACGTTCTTTTCTTAATTTATATGCTAACCATTTCCCTGGTTTATTTGCAAATTCAAAAGTCCTTTGTTTAGCAAAATTTAGTTTTCTTTCAATTTCTCTGTCAGCATTGATACTTGCTTCTGTAACATTTTGATTTGATTTACAATAGAAACTTTAGTTGGATTCTTTTTCAATTCTTCCTCTTTTTGTTTTATTTCTTCCAAAATTAATTGCATTTTCTGTTGTTTCTTTTTTTTTAATTCAGAGTTACATTTAATAAGATATCCCCTCATAAATGCCTTACTTGTATCCCAAACGATATTTTCACTTGTTCCTTTATGTAAATTATGTTCAAAAAACTCTTTTAATTTCTTCTTACATTCTTGTACTACTTTGTCATTCTGTAATAAAGATTCATTTAGTCTCCATCTAAATCCAAGATTTTTCTTTTTTAAAGTTAATATCACAGGGTTATGATCCGAAAAAGTTTTTGGTAATATATCCATTTTAAAAGTGTCCTTCGCTAAAATTTTAGACATCCAGATCATATCAATCCTCGAGAATGTTTTGTGTCTTTCTGAAAAATAAGTAAATTCCTTTGCATTATCATTTATATATCTCCAGGTATCCACCAATTCTAAATGTTCCATCAGTTCAAAGCAAATCTTCGGTAATTTACCCTGTGTCTCTTTGATATTTTTTTCAGAAAGCCTATCAATTTTTGGTGAGATTACCCCATTCCAATCACCCATAACGCACCAATGGTCATATGAAAACTCTGACAATTTTTCCATAAGTCCTGTGTAAAACCTTGTTTTATCTTCATTGGGGGCATAGATACCCACTATCAAAATGTTTGTACCCTGTAGAGTAATTTCAACCCCCACAAATCTACCACTATCATCCAGTAATACCAATTTAGGAAGCAATTGTGGGTTAATGTAGAGAACAACTCCATTTTTTTTTTTTTGGTCCAGCCGAAATAAATTCTTCACCCAAATTTTTACAAATCAAATATTTGGAATCTTTCTTCTTAATATGAGTTTCTTGTAAACAAATTATATCCAATTTTAATTTTTTCAAATAGTGAAACACTTTCTTTCTCTTCTGCGCCGTATTAGCTCCATTTATATTCCAAGTTAGATATTTGTAATCCATCTTTAAGCGTGTATTTTAAAATGTGCCTGATGCTCCTTTTAATCCATCATCTTCCTTTCCTTCCTCTGCATATCTTTGTTGACTTTGTTCCCCAGGAATTATATCCATATCTTTGAGTTTATCTTCATCCATATCTTTTGAAGCTTTTCTCAAGAAGTCCCTTGCTTTTTGAACAGTATTCAATCTATATTTCTGTTGTCTGAATGTAAAGATCACTCCTTCTGGAACATCCCATCTAAATTGAATTTTGCGTTGCTTAAGTTTCTCTGTAAGGAAAGCATATTCTTTTCTCTTACGTAAAAGTCTAATAGGAATTTCTTTCATCACCAGTATTTCCTTACCATCAATTTTAAAGGTATTTTTAAAGTGTTGCTGTAATACCATATCTCTGGTCGTCTTCTTTATATAATGAACAAGCACATCTCTTGGAATTTTATTCATTGTTGCATATCTGGAATTAATTCTATACACTTTGTCTATTTCAAATTCCATCCGATCTTCATTCAAATCCAGAAATTTTACTAGAGCATTAACAATTTTATCTCTGATGTCTTCACCTGTTTCCTCAGGAATTGCACGGAATCTCAAACAATGTTCTTTATTTCTCACTTCAGTCACAGCCATATAGTCCAAGTTTTTTTCTAATTCCAGATTTAATATATCTGTTCTATTCTCCAAGATTTGTACCTTTTCTTTAGTGTTTTTTGCATCCTCCTTTATTTGCCCAATTGTCCCTTTAATCTCATCCACTTGTGTTTTAATATAGTCTTTTATATCTGTCAATTCAGTTTTCATTTCCTGTTTTATATCATTAATCCCTTCCATTATTTTTTGAAACATATCTGGGGGTATAACCCCTTCCTGTGGATCAGTAGAACTTCTTCTTCGCTCCTGGGTCTTAGTTGCTTTTTTAGTTGTCATTTTCAAGAAAAGCCTTTAATTTCTGATATTAATCACTGTTCCAAAACCTAGAGGCAGTCTATTTCTTTTTTTTTTCCTCCACCAACAAAAGAGTTAATATTCCAGGCCTGTTATTGAAGTCCAGCCAGCACAGCACAGTTCTTATCTACATCCAAGAATGCAAAACAATTCTGGTTCCCAACACCAAACAATTAGTAACATATACGAGCAGCAGATTCGTCCAAAAAGAAATAGTCCAAAGAGAAAAATAGTCCAAAATATAATAATTACCTCTCATCCGTTTTTAAACTTTAAAACTCCAAATTCAGGCCAGCTTTTTGTCGTAAAAAAAGTATATAAGTTGTTTACATTTTCTTTCTTCCTTAATTATATTTAAAAGAGAAAAAGTATGACTCACCCAGGTTTCTCAGTTGCTGATTCGTAAACAAATCCCTTTTATTGTAGTAATTTAAGCCAAATGATAAGATTTAGACAGAAGTAGGCTCGCTGGTTAAGAACGTTTTTTTTTAAGAAGAAAAAAAGAACGCTTCGCTTTTTTCCAGTACAGCTTGCGTGGAAATCCTGACTCCGTCTTCAGCCGATCAGCGTGCCTTCTTATCTCAGGGATTTCCTGATCAATTCCAGCCGCCGACAGCTCAACGAAGTCTTGTGGAAAATCTGATCGGTTCTCCTATACCTTGGAGAACATTTAAGCCAGTCCAAGATTCCTCTTGGCTGGCTTTTAACCTGAAAAAAGCTTCCTCTGAGGCAGAGCTCCCTCAGAGACAACCACCAGCCAGCACTCCTTCCGGGAAGTCTCTTTGGGAATACTTTCCATTGAACTCAGTGGGTCTTACTTCTAAGAACACATGTATAGGCTTGAACAGCAAGATTACTTTCTAATGCAATCATACATGCATTCAAGACCAACTGAACAAAATGGGTCTTATTTCTGAAGACATATTAGGTTTGAGATGCTAATCCTTCACTAAAACATGTCATTTACATTTTACTTCATACAACCAAAGTTACAAAACTGCTGCAAATATGTTTACAGCCAAATCCTGTGGTTTACTAAGAAGGAAATCCCGCTGTGTTCAATGGAAAGTATTCCTAGGTAAGTGCACTGTACACAGGACTGCTTTTTCCTCACTTCAGGCAGACACTTAACTAAAGCAAAAAGATCCCCCCCATGCATACAGGCCATATATTTAAGGCACCTGCTTTCCCCCCCCCCCAAATCCTAGGAACTGTAGTTTGTTTCAGGTGCTGGGAACTGTAGCTTAATGAGGGGTTAACTACAGTTCCCAGGATTCTGGTGTGGGGTGGGGGTGAAGTGGAAAACTCCACCTCTGGGGGTTGTTGGTATTAGCATGTAGATGAGATGGATGCGGACAGATGCTGTGACAAGACAGGGCAGACAAAAGAGGGGTATGTGCGTTTTAACATCCCAATAATGGAGAACTACCTGACGAATCACACGGCCAGGTGGGAGCAGGAACAGGTAAAGCCCCTTATTGGGTACCTTGGGACACATGACTGTACCTTGTACAAACCTATAAAAACCTGTGAAGTGGGGAAGAAGGCAGTGTCCTGCCATAGCACATGCTAGCAGGGACTTCTTGCCATTGTAAGTATAATAAGAACATAAGAAGAGCCTGCTGGATCAGGCCAGTGGCCCATCTAGTCCAGCATCCTGTTCTCACAGTGGCCAACCAGGTGCCTGGGGGAAGCCCGCAAGCAGGACCCGAGTGCAAGAACACTCTCCCTTCCTGAGGCTTCCGGCAACTGGTTTTCAGAAGCATGCTGCCTCTGACTAGGGTGGCACAGCACAGCCATCATGGCTAGTAGCCATTGATAGCCCTGTCCTCCATGAATTTGTCTAATCTTCTTTTAAAGTCGTCCAAGCTGGTGGCCATTACTGCATCTTGTGGGAGCAAATTCCATAGTTTAACTATGCGCTGAGTAAAGAAGTACTTCCTTTTGTCTGTCCTGAATCTTCCAACATTCAGCTTCTTTGAATGTCCACGAGTTCTAGTATTATGAGAGAGGGAGAAGAACTTTTCTCTATCCACTTTCTCAATGCCATGCATAATTTTATACACTTCTATCATGTCTCCTCTGACCCGCCTTTTCTCTAAACTAAAAAGCCCCAAATGCTGCAACCTTTCCTCGTAAGGGAGTCGCTCCATCCCCTTGATCATTCTGGTTGCCCTCTTCTGAACCTTTTCCAACTCTATAATATCCTTTTTGAGATGAGGCGACCAGAACTGTACACAGTATTCCAAATGCGGCCGCACCATAGATTTATACAACGGCATTATGATATCGGCTGTTTTATTTTCAATACCTTTCCTAATTATGGCTAGCATGGAATTTGCCTTTTTCACAGCTGCCGCACACTGGGTCGACATTTTCATCGTGCTGTCCACTACAACCCCGAGGTCTCTCTCCTGGTCGGTCACCGCCAGTTCAGACCCCATGAGCGTATATGTGAAATTAAGATTTTTTGCTCCAATATGCATAATTTTACACTTGTTTATATTGAATTGCATTTGCCATTTTTCCGCCCATTCACTCAGTTTGGAGAGGTCTTTTTGGAGCTCTTCGCAATCCCTTTTTGTTTTAACAACCCTGAACAATTTAGTGTCGTCAGCAAACTTGGCCACTTCACTGCTCACTCCTAATTCTAGGTCATTAATGAACAAGTTGAAAAGTACAGGTCCCAATACCGATCCTTGAGGGACTCCACTTTCTACAGCTCTCCATTGGGAGAACTGTCCGTTTATTCCTACTCTCTGCTTTCTACTTCTTAACCAATTCCTTATCCACAAGAGGACCTCTCCTCTTATTCCATGACTGCTAAGCTTCCTCAGAAGCCTTTGGTGAGGTACCTTGTCAAACGCTTTTTGAAAGTCTAAGTACACTATGTCCACTGGATCACCTCTATCTATATGCTTGTTGACACTCTCAAAGAACTCTAATAGGTTACTGAGACAGGACTTTCCCTTGCAGAAGCCATGCTGGCTCTGCTTCAGCAAGGCTTGTTCTTCTATGTGCTTAGTTAATCTAGCTTTAATCATACTTTCTACCAGTTTTCCAGGGACAGAAGTTAAGCTAACTGGCCTGTAATTTCCGGGATCCCCTCTGGATCCCTTTTTGAAGATTGGCGTTACATTTGCCACTTTCCAGTCCTCAGGTACGGAGGAGGACCCAAGGGACAAGTTACATATTTTAGTTAGCAGATCAGCAATTTCACCTTTGAGTTCTTTGAGAACTCTCGGGTGGATGCCATCCGGGCCCGGTGATTTGTCAGTTTTTATATTGTCCATTAAGCTTAGAACTTCCTCTCTCGTTACCACTATTTGTCTCAGTTCCTCAGAATCCCTTCCTGCAAATGTTAGTTCAGGTTCAGGGATCTGCCCTATATCTTCCACTGTGAAGACAGATGCAAAGAATTCATTTAGCTTCTCTGCAATCTCCTTATCGTTCTTTAGTACACCTTTGACTCCCTTATCATCCAAGGGTCCAATTGTCTCCCTAGATGGTCTCCTGCTTTGAATGTATTTATAGAATTTTTTGTTGTTGGTTTTTATGTTCTTAGCAATGTGCTCCTCAAATTCTTTTTTAGCATCCCTTATTGTCTTCTTGCATTTCTTTTGCCAGAGTTTGTGTTCTTTTTTATTTTCTTCATTCGGACAAGACTTCCATTTTCTGAAGGAAGACTTTTTGCCTCTAAGAGCTTCCTTGACTTTGCTCGTTAACCATGCTGGCATCTTCTTGGCCCTGGCGGTACCTTTTCTAATCTGCGGTATGCACTCCAGTTGAGCTTCTAATATAGTGTTTTTAAACAACTTCCAAGCATTTTCGAGTGATGTGACCCTCTGGACTTTGTTTTTCAGCTTTCTTTTTACCAATCCCCTCATTTTTGTGAAGTTTCCTCTTTTGAAGTCAAATGTGACCGTGTTGGATTTTCTTGGCAATTGGCCATTTACATGTATGTTTAATTTAATAGCACTGTGGTCACTGCTTCCAATCGGTTCAACAACACTTACATCTCGCACCAGGTCCCGGTCCCCACTGAAGATTAAGTCCAGGGTTGCCGTCCCTCTGGTCGGTTCCATGACCAACTGATCTAGGGAATAGTCATTTAGAATATCTAGAAACTTTGCTTCTTTGTCATGACTGGAACACATATGCGGCCAGTCTATATCCGGGTAGTTGAAGTCACCCATTACTACCACATTTCCTAGTTTGGATGTTTCCTCAATTTCATATCTCATCTCAAGGTCTCCCTGAGCATTTTGATCAGGGGGACGATAGATCGTTCCCAGTATTAAGTCCCTCCTGGGGCACGGTATCACCACCCACAACGATTCTGTGGAGGAGTCTGCCTCTTTTGGGGTTTCGAGCTTGCTGGATTCAATGCCTTCTTTCACGTATAGAGCGACTCCGCCACCAATACGTCCTTCCCTGTCCTTCCGATATAGTTTATATCCAGGGATAACCGTATCCCACTGGTTTTCTCCATTCCACCAGGTCTCCGTTATGCTCACTATATCAATGCTCTTCTCTAAGACCAAGCACTCCAGTTCTCCCATCTTGGTTCGGAGGCTCCTAGCATTAGCGTACAGGCACTTGTAAGCAGTGTCTCTCTTCAAGTGTCTTTGGCACTTGTGGTTAGGCCTGTGGTAATTTTGCTCTTCTGAATTTATATCCTGTGCCCCTGCTCTCACAATGCCTACTTCTAGGCCTACCCCTTTTAAAATTTCATCATTTCTTTGGTTTTTATCCCAGAGGGGAGGTTTATTCTGAACTGGACCTTTCTCAGCTCCTGTCGGGTTTCCCCCCTCAGTCAGTTTAAAAGCTGCTCTGCTACCTTTTTAATTTTAAGTGCCAGCAGTCTGGTTCCATTCTGGTTCAAGTGGAGCCCGTCCCTTTTGCACAGGCCTGGCTTGTCCCAAAATGTTCCCCAGTGCCTAACAAATCCGAACCCTTTCACCCGACACCATCGTCTCATCCACGCATTGAGACTACAAAGCTGGGCCTGTCTGGCTGGTCCTGCGCGTGGAACCGGTAGCATTTCAGAGAAAGCCACCTTGGAGGTCCTGGCTTTCAGCATCCTACCTAGCAACCTAAGTTTTGCTTCCAGGACCTCACGGCTGCATTTCCCCATGTCGTTGGTGCCAACGTGCACCACGACCACTGACTCCTTCCCAGCACTGTCTACCAAACTATCTAAACGACGGGCGATATCCGCAACCTTCGCACCAGGCAGGCAAAACACCTTGCGGTCTACACGCCCATCACACACCCCACTGTCTATGTTCCTAATGATCGAATCACCCACTACAAGGATCCCTCCAGCCCCTGGAGATATATCCTCGGCACGAGAGGATAGCTGCTCATCCCCCAAGGAATGGGTCCCTTCTAAGGGATCGTTTCCCTCTTCCTCAGCTGGATGCTCTCCTTCCCCGAGACCATCGTTGTCCATGATAGCAGGAGATCTATCATCGTTGGAGTGGGACACAGCTATAACGTCCCTGAAGGCCTCCTCCACACACCTCTCTGCCTCTCTCAGCTTTTCCAGGTCTGCCACCTTGGCCTCAAGGAAATGAAGTCGTTCCCGGAGAGCCAGGAGCTCATTGCACCGAGAGCACACCCATGACTTCTGTCCAACAGGCAGATAGTCATACATGCTGCAGGCGGTGCAAAACACTGGAAAGCCCCCACACCCCTGCTGGCTTCTTACCTGCATAGTTTTGTTTAAGATTTATTACGTCAATGGGTTGGAGACTGCGGTTCAGTTGAGGTCAGGAACAGACGAGCAGAGTGGGGGGCCCTGGCCTCCTTGCCCTGCTGCCAAACTCGCTCTGCTGCTTAACTCGCCTTGATGCTTTGTCAGCTGGGGCTCCCTCTAGCTCATGGAGCAGGCTCCCTCACTAGGGTGCTCTGACTTTATATGTGTGGCTGGTTCCTCCCAGGTACTGCTGCCAGCCAATGATGTGTTACTTGAGGCTGATGGCTATCAGCTGGGGCTTAACTCTTTAGTATTCTCTCAGGCTTCCTTCCTTTTCAAATAATAATAAACAGCTGTAAGCTTCAACCTGCGTCAGTGTGGTTTCCTGGACAAGGACTCCATTAAGGAGAAAATTCCACAATAGGGGAAACTGTACTTTCACGATCCTTACTGGTTTTGCACTTTCAAGCCCCCGACCGTACTAACCCAGCTAACGAGTCGTGTCTTTGTTCTGATGTTAGGTCACTGTTTTCTCTCTGTGGCACCATCCTCTACCTATTTCGTACTTTTAAACTCCCAACCTTATATAGCTAACCCAGCTACAGAGCCACTCAGATGAATTTCAAGGCACTTTATCATTGGCAGAGAGTTGCATAATCCCCACCTCCACGGGATGTGAGACCTGATAGAGTGGTGGTGTTTTCGGATTCTTTGTCGGGTCTGTTGGCAGTTCAGAATAGTGGTATGGGATGTAGGAGTAATATTCTGAATGAAATTTGGGGGTTGAATACTGAGTTGGTATTTATGGGTATCTTAGTTCAGTTTTGTTGGACCCCGGCTCACGTGGGTGTTGTTGGGAATGAGATAGCTGATCAAGTGGCAAAGAAGGCTTTGGGACAGAGGAACATTGATTTTATGCTGCCCTTCCACTTCAGAAGTTAAAAGTAGGGTTAAACAGCTGATGGTGAGGGAGTGGCAGAGAAGATGGGAAATGGAAGTTACAGGTTGATGGGTATTTTCCTTTTGTCCAACATTGGACAATTTCAAAGTGTTTCATTTGAAAGGACAACAAAGACAAGTGGGCATATTTAGAATACTAACGGGACACTGTGCCCTCAGAAGTGGTTTGTACAGTGTTAAGCGTGTGGATTCTGGGGATTGTGACTTATGTGGGGTGGCGGAAACAGTGGATCATGTTATTTGGGACTGTATTAGATATGTGGCAGATACAGAGCCTCCGAAAGATTAGAGGTTTGGGGATTAGAAATTTGGATGTGAGGTCCGCCATTCAAGACAAAATCAAATCAAATCAAATTTTTATTTGCGGTCATAGACCCAACAATTTCAAGACAAAAGTCATTGGGGCGTGGTACTGGAGGCCATGTAGCAGTTTGTTAAAGTTCCCAAGCTTTATGAGCGGCTGTGAATGACTTGTGTTTTCACGGTTAGTCAGTAGGTGGCGATAAGGGCCTTTTCCTGGCCTTGATTCGCCATTAAACACCAGACGAAGAAGAAGATAATCCCCACCTCAAACATGTAGCTATCTCCTGAACTTTTCCGCCATTCGTTAGCTCTCATTGGCGAAAACTAGAACTGCGAGCAGCTATTAGTTGAAATTCGCACGGCCTGCCCTCAACGTCTTCTCTCGTTCTGTTTACTTCCCCTATGCAGAAATGGAGGGATTCTATTGGCTACGGCGCGCGTAGGACGGGTTCGCTCGGCTTGATAGGTGCCTGATTCCCGTTAAACCTGTCCTCTGAAATCGACCTGCGCAGGCAAAAGTCTGTGAAAGGTGGTCGGCCGGGGCGTGATACGCACGCGCGCAATGTGGTTTTTGCTGTTGTTGGGGGTCGCTGGGGCAACTGAAATCCCCCCGCACGAGGACGTGGCTCGGGTCGCGCGCTTCGTGGCGCACTCCTGTGACTGGGGCGCACTGGCCACTCTCTCCGCGCAAGATCCGCCGGTGCGGGGCCAGCCCTTCGCCAATGTCTTCTCCGTCAGCGACGGGCCGCCACGATCGCGAGGCAGCGGGGTGCCTTATATGTACCTGACAGCGCTTGAGGTCTCGGTGCGCGATTTGCAGGTGAGAGCATTGTCGGAGATGGGGCTGAACGAATAATGGAAGAGGTAGTCCTCCAGCGAAGACTTCAAGGCCCAGCACTGTTCCTTTTAGAACTACACGACGCTGGGTATAGTTATTCGGTGTAGTGGGTTGCGTGAAGTATACTCTGCACGCGGTCAGAAAGCGCTCAGTTTATACTCTGCGTGTTCAAGGGCTGAGCGTTGTTACTGAAACTAGGATCTGAAGCTGAGATCTGGTGAGTTCAAGATCAAGTTAACTCTTGAGAGTACTTTATTATTATTAATAATACATACATACAATTGTATATGTTATGTGTATATCAAGTGCCTTGAAAGGACAATTTAAAAATTTATAAAACATAATTATTTCAATATATAGTAACACAAATTATTACTTATACACTTTATCCCACACTTCCTGAGGAGCATTCTGTGTTTATCCTCTCTGTTATTCTTCCAATGAACCTGTGAGAAGTTAGGCCAAGATACATGAGTGCTTTAGCGACTCCCAGTAAGCTTTGTAACTTAGCACAGGAATCGGAATGCGAGTCATAGAATCATAGAGTTGGAAGGAGCCTATAAGGCCATTGAGTCCAACCCCTTGCTCAATGCAGGAATCCAAATTAAAGCATTCCCGTCAGGTGGGTGTCCAGCTGCCTCTTGAATGCCTCTGGTGTTGGAGAGTCCACCACCACCTCCCTAGGTAATTGATTCCATTGTTGTAGTGCTCTAACAGTTAGGAAGTTTTCATTGATGTTCATTAGAAATCTGGCTTCCTGCAGCTTGAGCCCATTATTCTGTGTCCTGTACTCTGGGCTGATTGAGAAGAGATGCTGGCCCTCCTTCTTGTGGCAACCTGCTCAAGGCCAAATTAGATGTGACATGAAGAGGGGTTTCCATCTTAATAATAGTTTGAGACTGTGGGATGAATTGCAACTCTAGTAGAGGGACAAATTTTTAACCTTTTCCCCTAAGCTGCCTTCCCAGTTAAAACCACATACACACCTCCTTTACGAAGCTGTTATTTGTCTTGCAGGGCAAAATGTGGGGTTATTGCTTATAATATAGATACTAGTAGGTTTTGTCTTGTCAGGGGCATCACTACCGGGGTGCGGAGGGTGCACACCGCACCCGGGTGACACCCTGAGGGGGGTGACACCCAGAGCCGCCCCTCCCTGCGCTGTTGCCCAGCAAAGGAGCCAAGAAGCGCTCCGGGTCGGCGCAGCCAACTCCTCCTCGGAGGCGGGCAGGCGAGATGGAAAGCAGGCGCCTGCTCACTGGCGGTGAAGCCGGCATGGGCCTTCCACCGCCAGCTTGGAGCGCGGGCATGCACGCATGGGAGGGCACGCATCGGAGATCCGCACCCCTCCCGCACTCCCGCTAGTGACGCCACTGTGTCTTGTAACAGTTTCTGGAGACAATTTTAAGCAAAAACAGAAGAAATGGTACCATGACCCAATCCAAATCTCCCTGTGCAACTGCTACTAACTTAAAAAAATCAGGAGATTCTATTAATGGATCTCCCATATTACGTCTGGTTTGACCGTATGTTCAATCTAAGCACCATACTACACTCCAGTGCTTGCGTGATAGGTGTGTGTTCAAGCTTCCACAGTATGGTGCGTACCAAGGGAAATGACTGCTGGCTCCATAATACTGTTTTGTTAACTTCCCAGGAAGTGTGTGAGGCAAGGCTGGTCTGGTTTGAATCCTCCCTGGTTTAGAAGATGTGGATGGTGATGGCCTCTAGAGTTGCTAAATTCTTCATGAAATTGTTTCTTAACTGTTACTCAGTAGGGAGAATTCTGGCAGGTGCACCCCTCACCACTTAAATAGTGCAGAGGGATGATACACTTGCTGAAATTCTGCCTTCGGTACACGGAAGCCCTGTCAAATCTGGTAACCCCCTTTTCCAGTAGGTTTAGGAGGGGTGTAGTAGTAATCTTTGGGTTGGAAGCTTTGTGTTGCTTCTGAAGAGTAACAAGGGTGTTCAAGAGAGTAACAAGGGTGTTCAAGATCTCTGTTTTCTCTCCACTAGATGAATGACTAGTTATTGAACTCTGTTATTGGAGATTGTGCAGTTACTTAAATATGTAGCACCTGTTGAAGTTGAGAGACAATAGTTATAAAACGCACACAACTTTGTTTTGTATAATGTTATTCTTCTGTGGCTCCACATACTCCATACTGAAAGGAAAGAAGCAAAGTGGTACCAATGAGGTCCTGTATCTGAATTTCTTTGCATTCGAGGGCTACCTCATTTCTCTTTTTAAAGAATAGATTTCCAGAGTACAAATGTATAGCATGGGAGCCATATGTGTACTCTGAAGTCTTTTCCTGCAAAACATTTAAGTAGGGCCCTCTCCTGATCACCACCTCAGGAGAAAAGCCTGAATTACAAATGTACTAGTACTACCAGTACTACTCATATTCAGTGCAGTGGTGCCTAATCACGGTTAATGCAAAACACTTTATATGATTTGTTTTATCTACGACATATGGAAATGTTTATATCTTACCCTTCAGTAAATGCAGCTAACAGTCAAACAGTTAAAATAAAAATAACTTCATAAATATGACACATCATAACCATGGTTTTGCAAACTCACTTTGGTTTCAACATCCTAGTTTTTGGCCAATCCTTAACCATAGTTTAGGATCTAAACTTTAGATCAGGAGCAGGTAACCTTTTTTGCCCCAAGGACCACATTCCCTTCTGGACAACCTTCCAGGAGCCACGTGCCAGTGGTGGGAGGGGCCAGAGGCAAAAGCGGCAGAAGCAATGAATGTAAATGATACCTTTGTACAGTAGGCTAGTTTCTACACATAGCCTCGCGCATCCCTCTCTACCCTCCATCCACCCAAGCAAGATGCATGGATAGAGTTCAAGGACACCTTCTAGGCAAAAACACTCAAGGAAGGTGTGAAGCAGGGCCGGTGAGGGGTGTGGCCTGGGAGAGTCCTGTGGGCCAAATAGAGAGGCCAAGAGGGCTGCATTTAGGCCCCTAAGCCTAAGGTTCCTCAGCCCGGCTTTATGTAATCAAATGTTACACATAGTCATTCTTTGTTTTACTGAAACATGATGAAGAACTGTGTCTGCATACAGTTAATGTTTACTGTTTCTTCCCTTCTGCAGTAAGGTTATTGGTATAGCTTCCTAATACATGTACTCATTTGGCTACATAGGAAAGCCAGTTTGGTAGGTGTTATAGACAAAAACATTGCCTCTTGACCTGAGCTTCATAGAGCTGTGGATTCTCTGCCCTTCTAAAGAATGCAGGAAGTTAATGACAGCCTTGATCTGCATGTTGCTAAACTTCTGCTCAAATTGGAGAAGCCTTCATATGTACTGGGGAATAAGCTAAGACCTGCAGTGTGAAAAGGTTGAGGAGCAAGCCTCACAACTACCCTGTGTATCCTGTGCACAATCCTTCTGCTTGTTGTAGAAATAAGATTAGCAGTATATTTATTGGAATGTATTAAATTTACTTTGCATACAGAGAACCGTGACATGATTTGTAATACCTGATTTATAAACATTCCTGCGGACAAACATCCGCATTGCTTCTTCAGAGGCTCTTATTTAGGCACTTCTGCAAGGCCAGTCATTACTAGAGATAGGGACTTGTCTGTAGTGGCATCCCAAGCATGAATCTTCCTCCTCAAAAACATTTTTTCTCTATTCACACCAAGCTATTTGCCCATGCCCCTAAAGGCAGTTAATCTAGTTGCTGTATACTTATTTCTTTGTGTTTTAGCCTGTTATTTAATTTGATGGGTTGCTTGTTTAATTTATTGTAGGCATTTTATACCATTAAATTGCATTTGTAAACTGTCTTGAGGGCCTAAATGGCAGATTACAAATATATTTTTTAAAAAATATCTTACTTTAGAACTGCTTAAAATACACATACGAAGCCTAAATTTCTTCTCAGAGGTATGTTACAACCTGTGAGCATGATTCAGCCAGGTATACAGCACAATTTTACATATGTTTACTCAGAAGTAATGGCTCACTTGGTCTCGCAGGTAAGTGTGCATAGGATTACAACCTTACGGTCTCTTGATCCCATTAAATTCAATGGGAGAGAGAAACACATGCTTAAAATTTGCTGGACCGTACCCCCAGTTTTTCTGTGAAATAACTGTAGTGGGCAAGAGCACAAAGAATCTGCCTGAGAAATAAGATTGCAGTGGACTATCACATCTTGCTGAATTTAATTAAGTTCAAGTTATGCAAGCTGTGCATTACAATTCTGTAATAAATGCCCTTATTGTGGTCCCAACGGGCAGGCACACATACAAAAGAAGAACCAAGTGGTCAAGCTTTTTAAAGTGCTTCTTAGTTAACACTTGTACAGAAAAATAATTCCTGCCTGTCTACTCAATAAGCAAAAGTATTTGGGGGAATACACACTGGCTTTTTCTCACTATATTCCTTTAAAACACATCTATGCCTTTTAAAATCCAAACCATGTTTTAGTTTTTCTCAGTGTATTATTTGAGCAGCTCAAATGGAGCATCATGGAGGCCTGTGTTCCCTCGAGTTCAGGAACTAAGAACTTGTGACCCTCCATATGTTGGACATCAATTGTCACCAGTGTCAGACAGCATGGTCAGTCACAATGGTCCAATAATACCTGGAGGCCACTATGCTGACTACACCTACACTAATCTGTGAAGTCACTTTATCAAAGAGAACAACTAGATCAATGTGGTATGCGTTGTTAACAAAGCCGTGACTTCTAATAAATGCTCAATTTTTATGCAGGGCAGAATCAATCGTTGGGCCCGTCTTCTCTTTTTTGGAAATAAGCAAATTAATGGACTTAGTTGAGATGGACAAATTGACATGTCTTATTAGAGAAAAAACGACAGATACATTTCTTAAGGAATGGAAGCCTCTTTTGGACTTTTTGTTGAAAGAAAAAAATGAAATGATGATAATGGGATTTGACGATTAATTAAGATAGACTTTGGAAAAAAGTGAATTTCGTATGTTCTAGGAGACAGGTTTGATATATATTATATACTTATAGCTGATCTGTAACAAATCGGAAGTCAAGTTTTTCTTTTTCTTTTATTTTTTTTCTGTTGTATGGTTTTTGTTGTATTTGTATTTGTTTTTATAAAAATTTGCATAATAAAAAAATTGTTATAAAAAAGGAAATAAGCAAATGTTTGCTGCTGTTACACTTCTTATTTTGGTCTTGCAGATCTCTTGAAACACAGTATGGTCCAGTTTATGTCGTCCAGTTTGTGTGATCCAGTGAGGTTTTGCTACCTCCTTTAGAAACATTGACTATATGTCATCAGGTCTCCTAAGCTTTGATTATTATATATCATGTGTGGAACTATCTGTAGATAATGTTTTAATGGTTATGGCTGGCTTTAATATCTCATTAACTTTGTCTCATCACCACCACCACCACCACTTCCTATTTTGCCTAACATCCAGGCTGATGAAGAGTTTGGTGAAACTGATTTTGATTGATTCTAATAAAAATATCGGGCTGCTGTTGAATTTGGATTTGTTTTCCAACATGGTTATTTATATTTTTAGGATATATTTTTTATCCTTGTTCCCAAAACAATTATAATCCATAAAGTTTGGATTTTGTTTCTGACATTTCAAAGTGGATTTCTCTTGTATGTTGTGAAAAAAGTCAACAGTAACATAACAAAACCTTTCAACTTCTCATTACCTCTCAAAATGTTGATTCATTAATTATTTTGTTATGCTTACTCAGTACCTTAATTTCCTTCAGAAAGGGGAAGAAATATCTCAAGAAGGGCCGTAGTCTCTTATCTCTTACAATATACAGACAGCTGTGTGGTGTGCCATCAGTCATATGGAGACATCTGCTTACAGATAACATACCAAATATAACCATGATTCAGCTGTTTCTTGACTGTTTTGCTGCTGTCAGTGCCATCGGTTAATATTGTACAACTAAATGCAAAATATGCGTTTTTATGCTTAAAATCATGTGCTTCTGAAATTTCACTTTTTTTCTGAAAAATGAATCTGATGGGATTTCCCAAGAGGTCACTGAATGCATAGTTTTATATCTGTAAAAGGGAGAAGAGAAGCAGATTTCAACATTGTGTGACTTTTACAACCTAGTTATACAACCAAGACTCTCAAATTGCAAAGAAAATGAAAGTCGTCCAGTAACACAGTATCTCTTCTTCTAATATGGAAACCCTGATAAAGGATCTATATTAGCATGTTTTAATATCATAACCTATTCAGTGAATCTAGAACATTTATGAAATCTATTTCTCTGCTTGCATTTCAGATGGATGCAAATGCCTCCCTAACAATGTCCTTGGCACAGACGTCTTACTGCAAGAAGCAAGGTTATGATCCTCAGAGTCCACTGTGTGCCCATGTGATATTCTCAGGAATAGTTGAGAAGGTAAAATATAATATTTGGGTGTATCACAAGAATATTGTGCATAGTGACTCAGAATTGGAAAGCCGGTTTCATAACATTGTTAATATATGCTTTGAAGTATACTTTAGCCATATTCAGAAATTATTTTCCATATATTTGAAGAACATGGGAGGGGGGAGCAGAGCTGTGTGTGCTGAACCTGCCCAAAGATTCCTGTATCAGCAGGTTCCATCTCCAGACCTTTGTGTATTTGGTTGAATGCTGGTAGGTTCCTCCACGCATCAGGAACACCAACTATGCAGGGCTCCCAGTCACATGAAGGACTCAACACACATTCAACCTAATGTATATAGGTTCCTTCTCCATACACAAAGGGATGGAAGGAGTGAAGCCAGCGTGGCCAGACATGGCCCCTCTTCCTCCTCCATGTGTTCTTCAAATCTGTGGAGGATAACTTCAGAATACGGCTTTTGTTAGCTTTGTATTATTTTCTTTTATATAATTTGGAAGAAAAATCCATCTAAAATTTAGACTCTGGTACAATGACCAGTGCAGATGTAATGATAGTTTCTTAACCATGACAAGGAGATGAGGAATTGGCTGTTGGAAAGCATGTTCTCTTCCCTGTTGTTAGATTCTTTCTGCTGCCCTTGGCTGGGTTTGGTGTTTTGTGCTTTAAATATGGTTAATCCTAACCCTAGGGTTCTCTTACCCCAGCATTTGACATGATCATGATTTCAAGGGAAAGGAGCATGTGAACCTGCAACCCATTCTTGTTCTTTAACCATATGAGACTTTCTGTTAGATTTGCTCTTGCCCACTATGACTTGCATGTTATGTGGCTGATGGTTTTGCAAGTGATCCAAACATCACCAAGTTGACCCAGCAGCTTTCTGCTATCTAGTTCCGGGGGAAAAAATAATTATTTAAAATACTTTATGCTGTTAAGAAAGAAAAATCCTCACAAGGTGGTGTATAATTAAAATACATTACAGCACAACTACAACAACAAAATAATTGAAACCAGTAAAAATAAAGTACAGATGGAGGTATGTACTGCATTTTGGGGCTGGGCAACAGCTGAGCACCCAGCACCCAGCATTTTGCAGGGTACTATCCCTCACTCCATGTGGGAAATCCTACTTATTTCATGTGGGCAATATATTTTAGAAATACTTCCCCTTATACCTGATAAAGTAGTTGGGAGTGATCTTTTTCAACATTATCCACTAATTTTGCTGAAAGCCTCTTGAAGTTCATATGGTGAAATATGCTATGTGATTATGTCTGTTTTTATTTTGTTAAAAGTATTGCAATGGAGCAAATTATTTTTTAAATACTAGTTATTTTGATTGCCAGAATCCCAGTATTGTATTTGTTTGATTTAAATATGTTTCATTTTAAACAGTATTGTTTTAACATTTTGAAGTTTGCCACCCTGGGCTTCTTTGGGAGGAAGGGTGGAATACTAATTTAATAAATAAATAAACTAATATGTTGTCTACTAAATTACATAGTTGGTAATCTGTTTTTTAGGTTCAGAATGGCACAGAAGCAGACTTTGCAAAGAAAGCCCTGTTCAGTAGACATCCTGAAATGGCTACCTGGCCTCCAGATCACAACTGGTTCTTTGCCAAACTCAACATCACCAACATCTGGGTCCTGGACTACTTTGGTGGAATCAAAACTGTGACTCCACAAGAGTATTTTAATGCCGCACCATAGTAAGTATCTAATGTTATGCTGGTTGGAGAATCTTGTTTTTCAACTTGTGATTTTTTGATTCTGTAATGCTCTTCAAGTGATCCTGAAAGTCATAAGTTTTAAAGAGGTTGCCTAGGGACTGTGTGTGGTGTGTGTATATATGTGCGTGTGTGGGTGTGTATATGTGTGTGTATATACACACACAAACACATATGAGAACAGATCCTTGAAGACCTCAACAATAAGAGGGAAAGCAGAGAAAATGCTTCCTTCCATGGAAACACTGAAGTAACACTTAGGAAGGAAGAGAGCCTTCTAAGGACAGAACCAAAGAGAACTAGGGCATAAAGTAAGTCAAAGAAGAACATGGCTACATCTCTCCTATTGAACTAAATGCAACTGTAAAAGGTGAACTTTGGTTGGATTGTACTCATTTTTCTGAAATGCTATCCAAAAGTGATCCCTTTTAATTTGAGATGCAAGAGATTAAATCTGGAATCTTTTTCATATAAAGCATGTGCTCTGCCACTGAGCTATGGACCTTCTTCCCAAGAGGGGCAGAGGCTTACACAATTTGGTACGATTTAAATTTGTATATTGTTTTTAATGTTTTTAATTGTTGTAAACTGCTCAGAGAGCTTCGGCTATGAGGTGGTATATAAATGCAATAAATAAATAAATAAATACGGAAGGAGGTACCAAACTATGGTGACTGCATACCAATTAAATATATATTTATCTTTTCCTTCTCTGTAGGCAAGGAAGATGTTTGAATGAAGCCTTATTGGTCACTTTTGTAACAAGAAAACATACAAGAATGGAGATATTATTGCAGAATCCCATATCTGCATATTCCTTTGGAATCCTGATAGGTTGCTTATGCCATGTGTGTGCAAAAACAAAAAAAGCTTTTAAAATCTGGAATCCATGCCAAGAAAATCTTGAATTCTGTGTACAAAAGTATTTAGAGTATGAACATCTGCATACGTGCATAACTGATTCTGCTTTTTGAACTTGGATTTTTAAAGAACTGTTTTTCAGCAAGCTTATTTAGAGAAAAATGTAATTGGAGGTACATCCCTTAAATGGAGATAGAAGAAAAATGCAGAGGAGGAGAACAAAGCGAGGAAACAATGTCAAATTTGATGTAAAGAAACATCCTGAAATGTTCAGCTTTATTGTATATTCCGATCTTGATCCACAGATTCACATGTAGCAGCTTGGATTCAGTCCATGCTCACTCATTTATTGGATGACTTCTGCTGTCAGCTGACCATGTTGTCAAGGAATATGACTGCAGCCCTGATTCCATTAGGGCCCACATATCCACATGTATGTCCACAGCACCGCCAGCAAGGCAATATGTACAGGGAAACAAAGAGCCAAAAATTATGTGTCTCTGGTAGTTCTGTGAAACTACCCCAATTATGTAGATAGCGGAGGATCAGAACGATTTTAACAGAGTAGGGTCACAAGGGAGGCACTAAACCCTCTTTCCATCCAATGCTTTTCTTCCCCTAGCACTTCTCCCCAAGTGCTTTTTGCCTAACAGGGTTTGCTTGTAGTATCAGGACTTAACTGAGACAGAGCTAATGGTCCTGGGTGTAGACTGTGGGGTGGGAGAAGAGCTCTGTAATCCTCAGCATGTGGCCCTTAGCTATTTAAAATTTGACCCTCTCCCAGGCCTTTATTTTTACATGATTTGGAGTTCTGTGTTTAGAAGCATGGCACTGTTGCTATCATGTCTAATTTGACCCTAATACTATATGAGAGAACTACCCGCTTAACTATATGCACCTCTGTGCCTTGTTTGTTGCTTGTGCCTGAAAACGCTGAAGACTTAATTTGAACTTATATAACGTCAGTTCTGTTCTGGATCATTGTGTTTAAAATCAACTAAGCTGTAATCCTTGAATCTAGAGTGTGAAGCCAGGTGTTGAAGTAGTCTATAAACCCAGTGTTAAATGAGGCATCTGCTTTGCCCATCAACACAAGGTTCTTCATTAATTGTCTTTAATTAAGAGAGATTGTTCTAATGGTACCACATAATATGCAGTCTTCATTATGAAAGCCTGTTGCCTTACAGCAAAAAAAAAAAGTTCTAGTGTGGTTTTGTGTAATGAGATCATGTAGAGCCATGTACCTAACCTGGTGCCCTCCAGATGTTTCTGGACTATAACACCCATCATCCCTGACCATAGGCTATGCTGACTTGGGCTGATGGGAGTTGGAATCCAACAACATCTGGAGGGTTGGAGAAGGCTGATGTACAGGGCAAGCTTCTGTCTGTGTATTCTGTCTCCAGTGAGTATTGCTTGTTTTATTTTGAAAAGTTTTCTGTAATAGTGAATACATGACAGAAGGCTGAAAAGTCCAAGCTATCCTGACAGAAGACTATTGCAAAGCCCACAAATGGTAGTGTGAATCTAGCAAGGAGTGTCTTTATTTACATTCTTTTTCACCCACAATTGTTAAGGTATAAGATAATTAGAAATTATTGGTGGCTGTGTTGCTGTCAAGTTGGCTGAACAAATTAGGCCTTGGCCGTTACTTATAAGTGTATTTCATTGTTTTGTATAATGAAGCTTCTTCTACCTCTGATGTCCACAAATGGCTTACCCATTTTTAATTGCATAATTGTATTGTGCTTAGAAGATGTATCTGAAGACCCATGGTTAAATAGTATGGAAATTATTCTTGAAATGAAGTTGCTCTTACTTCTTACTGCATCGGTTGTGTTTAATACTTGGGGATGGGGTGGGGTGGAGGAGAATTTCTGTCAGTATAAATTGTCTGTAAAATGTGTGAGTTAAACCTGCAGCATGTTTTCCAAATCAGATTTTCTGACACTGACCATGATTTTTAAAGAAAGACTTCCATATTATATAGTGAGACTGAAATCTGGTGATAACTAATATATAATCATGTTTTTAGGCATCTGGTGTTTTTCCTCATTGTGTGCTTCTAGCATTATTCATTTTAGTCTGCATATTTCCTGTCCTTGGCTGTTGTATTAAGTGGATAATTCCTTTCAGGAAAATCTGATTTGGCCTAAACAGTATGATTTAATGCTTCCCTATTTTATACCGACAACCACCTAAGTTTCATATTCGGATAGGTGAAAAGGCAAGTCATGGGGCAAGATCAACTGACAGTTACCTTTTTAAGCTTGGAGAAGATACTTTTGGGAGCAGCCAAAGCAAGTCATAGCTGGAACAGGTTTGCTAGATCATATTTACCAGTTCCATGGTACCAGAATTCGCCAGCACTTGAGGTTAGTAAGTGGAAGTGGTAAATGGGGTAAGTTGCCTCTTTTCTGTTCAAGTACAGTTCTCTTGCAGCTAGTTTAGGAGCCGGAGTCAGCTGCATTGAAGTGTACCCATGCCAGCCTCCTTGCAGATTATTAGCAGTAAGTAAATGCTTGTACTTAGAAAGAGCTCACTTGCCTGCTGTCTCCCAATCTAAGCAAAATGTGTATCGTTGTAAGGAGTGTGTATGTATGTGTATTGGGGGAAGATGAAAGGTCTAAATGTTGCAGGGACTCTTCTGGAGGCACAGTTTGCACATAAAGGCATACTGTATCTATCCATGAAGTGGGTAAACACTGAGCCTTTGCAGTGTTTTTCCCTGCTGTAATGGGGTCTCAAGTGCACCATGTTACTTTTCCCCTAAAGTGTGAATGGTCATTGTTCTCTTAGATTGACAAACGTAAATAGGTGTGCTCAGGAATCCTACAGTGATGGGTGCTAAAAGCTGCACTCTGCTGCTGGTGGCCATGAGGAAACAGATTTGTTTCGTTTGTTTCCCCACCCCAAACTCTTGCCTTTAGGTGCCCAGTTATGTTGCCAGTGGAAGTCGATCTGGTTTGCCTTTCCTGCTGTTAAGACAACTATGTCATGACTCATAATGAACAACCTTAAGTCACAATGAACAACTAATTCTCATTAATAACATTACTTTGCATCTATACCTTGTTCTTGACTTGAGGAAAGGAAGATTTAAAAGGAAATAAAGACGGGATTCTTCACCAAAGGCAGTGGAGATTCTCCACAGAGTGTTGATGTTTCATAATTGTCATATCGCAGTTGAACAGAAGAGGGTGCCATATACTGTAAATTATTTGATCAATTAAGTTTTATCTTTATTTTAAAATAGGCTTGTTTTTAAATTAAACATAGGCACAAATTCTTGGTGAGAACAAAAGTAATCTTGGATGCTTAGGGCCTTCTGCATTAACTCTCACTATTCTTTTCTTTAACCTTATCAACCTGCTATTGGAATCCATTGGACCTTCTTGGAGTCCTAGATGGAAATGATGTTAATGATTGATTTTCATTATGATTCTACTTTATCTCATATATATTGGTACTGAATTCAAAAAACCGTCTAACACAAAGCTATTGGGGTACAATAAGTGGGAAGCCTTGTAGCTCAGTGGTAATCTGCTTTATATGCAGAAGGTTCCAGTTTCAGTCTACAGCATCTCCAGATAGTGCTGGGAGAGACTGCTGTCTGAAACCCCTGAGAGCTTCTGCCAGTTTGGGTGAACAGTGCTAAGCTAGATGGACCAGTGATCTGACTGTGTAAGGCAGCTGCCTGTTCACTGGATCCCACAATAGTGGCATTAGAATGTTCAAAGGACACATGAGGGTATAAAACATTTAGGGGGCATGCTCCACCCCCTGTACCCTGACCTTCCTGCATTGAGTGGGGTGTTCTAAATGCTTTCAGCTGAAGCTCCTCAAAGTTCTTGAAATATCAGAAGCCTGCTCCACAGTAACTTGGAGCAGGGTTTTTGGTGTGGCTGCCTCTTGTGGAACAGCATTCCTCTGAGATACAACAGGTGCCCATTATCTGTGCTTTTACAGAATTTTAAAGAATACTGCAAATAAGAAAGTGTGGATAAAGCCAATTTGGACCAGAGTTTAACACTCCAGAATAAAACCTACTTCTGGGATCCATCAGCACCCACCCCCCCGGAGTGTTTTGTAAGTCTTTTTTTTGTACACACTGGAATGCACTTTTTTTTTACAAAAGCAGAAAAAAAACTACTCCGGTGCTCTGCAAGTGCTGCAACTACAAAAATGAAAGTCTATGATAAAATACATTTTTGTTACATGCCTTCAAGTCAATTATGACTTATGGCAACCCTATGAATCGGTGACCTCCAATACCATCTGTTATAAACCACCCTGCTCAGATCTTGTAAGTTCAGGTCTGTGGCTTCCTTTATGTGTCCAGAGTATGATAACCTCAGTGTCATCATTTTAGCTTCTAGTGATAGTTCTGGTTTAACTTGTTTAATATCCAGTTATTTGTCTTTTTCGCAGTCCATGGTATCCACAAAGCGCTCCTCCAACACCACATTTCAAATGAGTTGATTTTTCTCTTACCCACTTTTTTCACTGTCCAACTTTCACATCCATACATAGAGATCAGAATACCATGGTCTGAATGGACCATGGTATTCCCGATCTCTATTTATGTATGTGAAAGTTGGACAGTGAAAAAAGCAGATAAGAGGAAAATCTATAATAAAATAAAAAATCTAGATAAAATACTAAGTTATTTTTCTGTTCTGTTGAGAAACTGCTCAGGACAGAATGGCCCTCAATTAAGTGTTTGGTAGTTTCGATATCCTGTTTGTTTCAATAGGGGTAGATCAGTCCCTTTATAGCTTAGTAAGTAAAAACGTGCTTTTTTATAAAAAAAAATGAAAACAGGATGAGGAGATGAAACATCACAGGAGAAGGATGTACACCCCTGACAGCATCAACAACAGGGGCACCATATGCACTTCTAGCAGATGGTGCACTTCTTGAAAGGGGTGGGTGGGTTGTGCTGAAGTTCTGAGCGGGTGCCTACACCATCATCCATGCAGAACCACAACTCTGTCATCCAGACCACACAGCAAGCCTGACAGCAAGTCCCAGCAAAATACTGTTGTGTGCCACCCCAATCTCTGAGCGGTGAGAGATTTCCAGGGATCCCTGTGCTTACACAGGGGCTTGGTTTCATAGAATCATAGAGTTGGAAGGGGCCTTGTAGGCCATCGAGTCCAACCCCCTGCTCACAGCAGGAAATCCACAGCTAGAGCATCTCCCGCAGATAGCTGTCCAGCCTCTGCTTGAAGACATCCAGCGAAGGGGATCCCACCACCTCCCTAGGCAGTTGGTTCCATTGCCGAACTGCCCTTACTGTCAAGTTCCTTCTAATGTCCAATCTGAATCTACGCTCCTGCAACTTAAAACCATTAGACCTAGTCCTACCCTCTGGGGCAGCAGTGAGCAAATCTGTACCCTCCTCTATGTGACAGCCCTTCAGGTACTTAAAGAGTGCAATCATGTCACCCCTCAGCCTTCTCTTCACCAGACTGAACATGCCAAGTTCCTTCAACCTTTCCTCATAAGACTTGTTCTCCATACCGGCTATCATCCTTGTCGCCCTCTTCTGAACCCGCTCTAACTTGTCTATATCTTTCTTGGAAAGAAGGTCAGCAGAGCCTGTGGTGTCTATGAAATATGGTTTATTTTTTTACATACATTCCAAGCTGCTGGAGGGGTTCAAAGCATCCGCAGTCTAATAGATCATGGTTTTTCATCAGGCTTACAGGAGGCACCCTAAAGCCATTGTGCAGGGCCCTAAAGCCAGCCTCCATGCCTGTCTCCAGTTCCCAGCCTTTCCTCAGACTCAACTGAAAACACAAGCCTCTCCTTGGCCACAGGAAGGGGGGGGCCTCTCCTGAAGAGTTTCAATAACAATAGGATCTCCCTGGTACTTTTGTCAGTTTAACCCACTTGACCACTCTATTAGATTAACAAAAGAGACTCATCTGACCAGTGGAGCAGGTTTCTCACCTCCAGGTGCAGGGTTCCAAATCAGAGGCTGGAAGGGGACTCACAGAAATCATCTAACCCAACCCTCAAACCCATAACAATACCTATCTGTTCCCAGTATAGAAAGATAATCAGAGGGGAGCTATCTGGTGGCTTTGGGATGCTGCTACCACCCTGAGGACTTCACCTGCTTGCAGTGCAGAAAGGTGCTAGAAGATGGTGGCTTGTTTTGAGAAGGGCATCATTTCCTGCCCCTCAGTGTTACAACACACATTTTGCCCCCAGCTCTGTCATGTGCAAGATTATTACAGGGGAAATTTTTCCATGCCTTCCAGATGACCAGTGCTTCATCTATGCAGCGTCCAAATTATGCTTTGGGCAGCCCTGTTCTGAGAGACTATAAGATGTTTGGAGCCAAATGCCAGGGCGGTGACTTCAAGACAAAGTGTTGCAATCACTTCCTAGGGGTGCTGGGCTTCAGCTGGCACAACACTTTGTAAGCCGCCCTGAGTTCCAGCTTTGGAAAAAGGGCGGGGTAAAAATAAAGATAATAATAATAATAACACTTGCTTTATCTGTGCTATAGGCCAGAAGAAAAGAAGTTCTACTTAAAAAAGAATAAGCCCTTGTACAAGAGCCATGTTTTCTCTTGCATGTGAGGATGAGGAAGCAGATGGGGAAGAGATTTCCTGCATTCTTTCCCCCCCACACACATTTCATCCTGTCCTGAGAGCGAGAGAGGGATAATGCCTGCCAGACCTCTCAGTTGACAATCATTCCCAGTGGTAGGTATAATGCTCAGGGTTCCCTTCAATACTGTGGGAGGATTTAGGCCCATGGATTTAGAGTCCAAATTTTAGACTATTGCTCTTTTTAAATAGAATTCTGCACAAGCACTAAGTGCAAATTCATCACTACTCTTCTCCATGCTGTGAAGCCATAGTGGTGTCATTCATCAGGACTTGCCTATACCTTTTGTTACTTTGTGATAGCTGCAGCCACAAAGGGGGAACCCCAGAAATGTTAATTTCTAGCAGCAGGATCCCCAATGTTAGTGGTGTTGCGAAGTAAGAAAAGCTGACACCTTGCCTCCCCTAGAGATCCATTATCTCAAATGTATGTGAATGCTTGCTGTCTCACCCTTTTAGGGCAACAGCTTTCCCCAAAGCCTGGATCGGTTTGTTCTCATGATTCTCTGCCTCCTCCATGATGTAACTTTACTTCTTCTCTGACCTCCCTTCCCTGAAAAGGCATTGCAAACTTTCTGTGATCCAGTGCTGGGTATGCATTACCAGCTTAAAACACAGGTTTTTCCCCTCCCTTTCAATTTGGATTGAAGCTGGTTTAGAGGGGAGGGGGATATCAAGAAGTAGTTTGGGGGTCTTATTAGATCCGCTCCTGTCACTGGAGGCTCAAGTAGCCTCGGTGGCACGGAATGCGTTCTACCAGCTTCGGCTGGTAGCCCAACTACGACCCTATCTGGACAGGGAGAACCTCACCACAGTTATCCATGCTCTGGTAACCTCTAGATTGGACTACTGTAATGCGCTCTACGTGGGGTTACCTTTGAAGACGGTTCGGAAACTTCAGCTGGTGCAGAATGCTGCGGCCAGAGTTCTTACTTGGACTAAAAAATCTGATCATATAACACCTGTCCTGGCCCAGCTGCACTGGCTACCAATATGTTTCCGGGCCAGATTTAAAGTGTTGGTTCTTACCTATAAAGCCCTTAACGGCATCGGACCGCAATACCTGGCGGAACGCTTCTCCCGCTATGTACCTACCCGGTCACTGCGCTCGACGTCGAAGGCCCTTCTCCGGGTTCCAACGCATAGGGAGGCCCGGAGAGCAATAACTAGAGCTAGGGCCTTCTCAGTGGTGGCCCCCGAATTATGGAACGCCCTCCCTGACGAGATACGCCTGGCGCCTTCTTTGTTATCTTTTCGGTGCCAGGTAAAGACCTACCTCTTTGCCCAGGCATTTTAAATTTTAAATTTAATTTTCATTTATTTTAATTTTAATCTTTTGTCTTAATTTTGTTTTTAAAAATGTTTTCTATTGTATTGTACTCATACCCACATGTATTTTAATCTGTTTTTACCCTGTTGTACACCGCCCTGAGAGCTTGTTGCTATAGGGCGGTCTAAAAATGTAATAAAATAAATAAATAAATAAATAAATGACAGGATAAATGCAGGATAGATATGGATAACATTGTGTGCACAGTGCTTCCCAAACCAGTGGAAATGTCTCTGTTTCGTTTGCATTAGGGCCAGAACTTGCTCTAGGGTTGTCAACCTTTTAATGTATTGAAAAGCTTCACCTGCCTATTTCTGAAAATCAAATTGCCATTTAAAAAGCACAGGAGCAAACCTAGTTGGTTTTTTGCTTTGTGTAGTTGGCAAAGCTACCTTGTTCTTAGAGCATCAGTGGGATAAATGCTGCCTTCTGTCAGTATCCAAACTCCCCAGTGGGCAATGCATTTTCCTCATTTAAAGACCCCACTAACATGTTTTTGGTTGTTGTTTTTATACTAGATGGCCACAAACATTCACGACCAACATGAAACAAAAAATATCGTCTTATGCAGTGGTGGGCAGACTTCAGGCTTGCAGGTCTACTTAGTTGGTATTGAAGCCAGGTGCAAAAGAGGCAGGAAAGGTAGGTTATGTATTTAGAACAAAGGAGCAGGGTACCCTTTTGCTTTCAGTACCAGTTCAGTGCTCCCACACCAAAAACCATTTCTGGTTTTCTTCACTTTAGCAGCCTAGTTTAGGGTAGGAGGGAGCCTGATTGTTGTTAATATTGTTATACACTTGGGTCAGAAACCCTTGCTGATCTCTGCTGCAAATTGCCCAGAGATCTTCTAGTAGATCCTCATCTACTTTCTTCTCACCCATGGCCTGGTCTAAGGGATTAAAGAAATTTGAGATAAGGGGCATATCTATTCTCATTTTATTTATTTATTTATTATTTGATTTATATCCTGCCCTTCCTCCCAGCAGGAGCCCAGGGTGGCAAATAGAAATGCTAAAAACACTTTAAAACATTATAAAAAGACCTTAAAATACACTAAAACAAAACCTTAAAAACATCTTTTTAAAAAAGGGTTTAAAACATGTTATTAAAGAAAACATATTAAAAGCAATTCTAACAGACACAGACTGAGCTAGGTCTCAACTTAAAAGGCTTGTTGAAAGAGGAAAGTCTTCAAATGGCACCGAAAAGATAACAGAGATGGCACCTGCCTAATAACTAAAGGTCCATTTCCTATTTTGTGCAGAACGGACCTCCTGATAAGATGGTATCTGCAGGAGGCCCTCACCTGCAGAGCGCAGTGATCGACTGGGTATATAAGGGATAAGATGGTCTTTCAGGTATCCTGGTCCCGAGCTGTATAGGGCTTTGTACACCAGAACTAGAACCTTGAACTTGGCCTGGTAGCAAATGGGCAGCCAGTGCAATTCTTTCAGCAGTGGGGTGACATGTTGGCGATACCCTGCCCCAGTAAGCAGTCTTGCTGCTGCATTTTGCACCAGCTGCAGCTTCCAGACCAACCTCAAGGGCAGCCCCACATAGAGTGCATTATAGTAATCCAGCCTGGAGGTTACCAGTGCGTGGACAATAGTGGTCAGGCTATCCCGGTCCAGAAACGGCTGTAGCTGTCTTATCAGCTGAAGCTGGTAAAAAACACTCCTAGCCATGGAGGTCACCTGGGCCTCTAGCGACAAAGATGGATCCAGGAGCACCCCAGACTACAGACCTGCTCTTTCAGAGGGAGTACGACCCCATCCAAAGCAGGCAACTGACCAATTATCCAAACTCAGGAACCACCAACCCACAGCACCTCCGTCTTGCTAGGATTCAGACTCAGTTTACTGGCCCTCATCCAGCCCACCACTGAATCAAGGCAGCGGCCCATGGCTTGCACGGCCTCTCTCGATTCAGATTTTATGGAGAAATAGAGCTGGGTATCGTCAGCATACTGCTGACACCTCACCCCAGATCTCCTGATGACTGCTCCCAAGGGCTTCATATAGATGTTAAACAGCATGGGGGACAAGATGGTACCCTGCAGCACCCCACAACACAACTGCCAGGGGGCCAAAAGACAGTCACCCAATGCTATTCTCTGAGAGTGACCCTGGAGATAGGATCGGAACCACTGTAAAACAGTACCTCCAATATCCATTTCACCAAGTCAGCCCAGAAGGATACCACGGTCAATGGTATCAAAAGCCGCTGAGAGATCAAGTAAGAATAACAGGATCGCACTCCCCCTGTCCTTCTCCTGATAAAGGTCATTCATCAGGGCAACCAAGGCCAATTCAGTCCCATAACCAGGCCGGAACCCAGACTGGGATGGGTCCAGATAATCTGTTTCATCCAAGAGTACTTGCAATTGCTGCAATCTGTGAATCTGGCAGCTCCATGAAAACACAGAACATATAACAGTACTTTACATTGCTTAAGGTTTAAAGAAAAGGCTGCTGCTTCCATAGTAATTTGTGTTTTTTTATTCTTTTATGCCAGAGATGGGAAAACTGTGGTTCTCCAAGTGTTGTTGAACTCCCATCAGTCCCAGCCAGCATGGCCAGTGGTCAGGGAATATGGGAGTTGGAGTCCAACAACATCTGGAGAACCACAGGTTTCCCTTTCCTGTTTTATGTAAACCCTTGTTCTGTCCAAAAAGCAGTATTAAAGGGTTTTATAAATAAAACAAATGGCTTCATTTTGTAATTTCAGAAAAGGGTCCTTGATTTTGACGTCAAATAATCCAAGGAGAGATTTGTGTGGGTTGTAAGATGGTAATTGTTTTGTTCACTGATAGTTAAATCAATCCACAAAATTTGGTTTGCGACTCTTTCATTATTTCTATATAAGCAGGTCTGTCCCATTGCCATCATGGAGGTAAAAGCCTCTGGTTCTGCGAAGTATGATGCAGATTCAGGCACTGCTGCTTAAAATTGAGTCTGACAGGCCATTTTATAATGAAGGCCTGGCAACAATGTGTTATAATTTTAAAATGCTAGTGTACATATATTCCCGCCTTAAAATGTGAAGTGCCACTTGAAGAGGAATATAATGAACAAGCGACTGAATCAGCATCGTATGGGAGCACTCTCATGTCTCGTACCATCTCTGTGTATTCTTTCTTCTAGGGCATCTCTGCTTCTAGGCATGTCCCTTTTCCATTGACTGTCAAGTAGCAAGAGGCAGGCAGCTATTAGGGATAGAGAATGTGCTTCAAATGGTACCAATTGTTCCCAGAAACAAGGAAATATAGAGTAGGTTTATTTTCTGTCAGGAATGGTTGTGGTAAAATACAGAATGAAGGATTCTTGTTTACTTTCTTATGCTCTCTGGGGATTGGTCAATGTGCAGGGTGAGGGTGAGATAATCCCTTTGGAATGCAGTAATTAATATCTATTTGCTAGCAATTGCTGCATTTTGAGAAGATTAGCACAGTGGAACCCAATTATAGCTGCAAAACTTCACTGTAAGGGGGAGACATACATTGTTGAACGGTACAGCAATTTGAAGACTATGGTTCTGTTAAATTTTCTCAATATAAATCACAGGTTTGTGCTCAGTGGATGGGATTGTTCTCTTTTTCTACACAACAAATCAGCTGCATACCCCACTGAGGGTTACCAACTTACTCACCAGACTGTGCTACTTGCTTCTTAGTGCCCATTATCTATGTGTGGGCATCTCTAAAAACAGCTTTAAGTATTAGCTTTGATTTTGCTTCCCGGGACTAAAATATGATCATTTTTTACTAAGCATGAGCAGGGCTCTGTAGGAGTTTTTCTGACAGTACATTTCCTGCAAGTTTTACACATCTCCTCCTCCTGCTCACAGGTGACAAAGTTATTCATTTTGCCTGCTGCCTGCCAGCCCTATTTGTACTGTGCCCTCAGGAGAGCCGGTGCAGAGACAACTGGCTTGTTCTTAGCAGCAGTTTGTGAGTGATGATTATGGATAAACTGTCTGTGGTAACAATACATGAGTTATTTATAACTCCAACTTGGTTCTGATGTAGGATTGTTTTTTAGTTTTCATTTATTTCCTGTTAAGACTTCAAACCCTGTGGTTGCCGTTACTCCAGGCAAGAACGCTACACAAGAACTGAAATGCTAAACAGTTCTCTCTGAGGATGAATTAGCTTCCTAAATCATATGATATACCTGTGTATTTTGTCTCCCCATGGATGCATATTATGATTGCGTATTGAAATGTGTATTAATATTGGATTTTATAGGCCTACTGTATCTATTCTTTGATTGGCTCAGTACTATCAGAATGTGCAAATTTTAGAATAGGAAAGCCTGGAATGTTGAGATGTTTGATAGCAAAAGGATAAGGGCACCTACAGAGAACATTTATTTTCTGAATGACAGGGAAACATGTACTTTGAAATTAAGATTTCTGAGTTAGACATGTCATCATAGTTTGTACAACTGGCTCAATCATTTGACATGGTTTCCAGGGTTATATGGTTTTGAGACATTGATGCAGACATATGTTTACAGCTCTAATACAGCCAAAGGAATTGCTTTTGTGTAAACACAATTTTACAGAATCAGATATTCACACAGATATTCACAACCCCCCCCCCCCAGATATGCCCTTCCTCCATATCAGTGAGTACCATCATTAAAAATCACTGGATGTTTGTGTTCAGAACCAGATTGTGTAATAGCACATACTACTTATATTGTGACAAGGATTTTTTTATTTTTTTTAAAAAAACACCTTATAGGTACTTTTATGGGGTTGATCTGTTCAGCAGTATCCTCTTTAACTGCCCTGTACCACCTACTTGATGACTTGTGTAATTTGTTTCTTTTACTGCATAGAATTAAATGGCTGTTTTTAAGGGACTTGTTTGTCATTTTGGTATTGCTGTTCCTTGTTCAAAGTATTCAAACAAACCATGCTATAGTGACAACTAGTGATGGAAAATAAGTATTACTGTATTAGTATCCCATAAGAAGAGTCCTGTTGGATCAGGCCAATGACCCATCTAGTCCCACATCCTGTTCTCACAGTGGCCAACTAGATGCCTATGGGAAGCCCACAAGCACTACCTGCGTGCAACAGTACTCTCCCTACCTGTGATTCTCAGTGACTGGTATTCATAGGCATACTGCCTCCAATGGTGAAGGTGGAACAGTTATAGACAGCCTTATTCTCCATGAATTTGTCTAATGCTCTTTTAAAGATATCCAAGTTGGTGGCCATTAGTACCTCTTGTGACGGTGAATTCTATAGTTTAACTACGCTCTGTGTGAAGTACTTTTTTTGTCTATCCTGAATCTTCCAACATCCAGCTTCATTGATGGTTACAGTGTCTGGTATTATTCTGGCATTTCTCCACACCATGCATAATTTTACACATCTCTATCATATCTTCCCCTCCTAACTTGCTTTTTCTCTAAACTAAAAAGCCCCAGATGTTTCCTTTATATGGGAGTTGCTCCAAATTCTTGATCATTTTGTTTCTCCTTTTTGGAAAGTTTTCCAGCTTTACAACATCCTTTTTATGCCAAGGCTACCAGAACTGTACAGAGTACTCCAGGTGTGGTACCATCATTTTCAATCCCTTTCCTAATAATTCCAGAAATGGAATTCATCTTTTCCATAGCTGCCTCATACTGAGTTGACATCTTCATCAAGCTATACACTATAACCCCAAGGCCTTGTATTCGGTCAGTCCCAGCCACTGCCCATGCACGTATATGTGAAATTATATGTTCTAACACCCAATTATTTGTCTTTTTCGCAGTCCATGGTATGCGCAAAGTGCTCCTCCAACACCACATTTCAAATGAGTGGCTTTTTCTCTTATCCGTTTTTTCACTGTTGAACTTTTACATCCATACATAGAGATCGGGAATACCATGGTCTGAATGATCCTCATTTTAGTGTTCAGTGATACATCTTTGCATTTGAGGACCTTTTCTAGTTCTCTCATAGCTGCCCTCCCCAGTCCTCCTAGCCTTTTTCTGATTTCTTGACTATTGTCTCCATTTTGGTTAATGACTGCCAAGGTATTGATAATCCTTGACAAATTCAATGTCCTCGGTCTTAACTTTAAAGTTACATAAATCTTCTGTTGTCATTAGTTTAGTCTTCTTGACATTCAGCTGTAGTCCTGCTTTTGTGCTTTCCTCTTTAACTTTCATCAGCATTTGTTTCAAATCATTACTGGTTTCTGCTAGTAGGATGGTATCATCTGCATATCTCAAATTATATAAATTTCTCCCTCCAGTTTTCACACCTCCTTCATCTTGGTCCAATCCTGCTTTCTGTATGATATGTTCTGCACAGAGCTTGGAAAAGTTACTTTTTTAAACTATCATCAGCCCCAGCCAGCATGGCCACTGGATTGGACTGATGGGAGTTGTAGTTCAAAAAAGTAACTTTTCAAAACTCCGGTTCTGCATATAGATTAAACAAATAGGGTGATAAAATACACCCCTGTCTCACAACCTTTCCAATGGGGAACCAATCTGTTTCTCCATATTCTGTCATTACAGTAGCCTCTTGTCCAGAGTATAGGTTGAACATCAGGACAATCAGATGCTGTGGCACCCCCATTTATTTTAAAGCATTTCATAGTTTTTCATGATCTACACAATCAAAGGCTTTGCTGTAATCTGTAAAGCACAGGGTGATTTTCTTCTGAAATGTCTTGGTCCGTTCCATTATCCAATGTATGTTTGTGATATGAACTCTGGTACCTCTTCCCTTTCTAAATCCAGTTTGGACATCTAGCAAATATGGAAATTCTCCATCTTCTATTACCAATTATATAATCAATTTGCTTCCTATACTGGCCATTTGGTGATGTCCACGTGTACAGTTGTCTTCTTGGTTGCTCAAACGTGTGTTTGCAAGAAACAAATTATTGGCTTCACAGAATTCAATAAGTCTTTTTCCTGCTTCGTTTCTATCTCCTAAACCCCATTTCCCCACAATTTCTAGTTCTTCTCTGTTCCCTGCTTTTGCATCCCAGTCCCCCATGATTATCAGAATATCTTGTTTTGGTGTGAGATCAATTTCTTCCTGTACTTCTGCGTAAAATCTCTCCAGTTCCTCTTCTTCTGTGGTTGCTGTTGGAGTGTAGACTTGGATGATGGTTATGTTGATAGGTTTCCCGTTTAATCTCATTGATATAACTTGCTCAGACCTTGGTTATAGCTCTTCATTTCTTTTGCTACATCACTTCTCATTATTAAAGCAACCCCATTTTTTCTTAATTTGTCATTTCCTGCATAAAATATTTTGTAGTTGCCTGATTGAAAGTGTCCCATTCCCATCCATTTTAATTCACTCATGCCAAGTATAGTAATGTTCCAGATGTGTTCCATTTTTTTCTTGACAATTCTAACTTTCCCTGGTTCATGTTTCTCACATTCCATATTCCTACTGTGTACGTCGTACAAGTCTGGACTCTCCTTTCACATCTGTGTGCATCAGCCTTTGGGCTTCCATTCGGCTTTGACACAGCAGCGTCATTAGTCACAGTGCTACTCGTACTTGTCCGTTGTTCTTCCCCAGTAATTCGATGAGTGCCTTCTGACTTGGGGGTCTCATCTTCCAGCTCTATCTTGTGTTGCATTTTGGATACTGTGTTCATAGGATTTTTGTGGTAAGAGGTATTCAGAGGTGGTTTACCATTGCCTTCCTCTGAGTTTGAATGCATCTTAGTCTGGTGTCTCAGCTTTGACCATTCTGCCTTGGGTGACCCTGCTAGGAGTCTAGCCTCTTGGTCAAGACTCCTGACAGCATTGCTCTCAGCTTCTTCAACACTCTCAAACCTCCTCACCATGTTGAGGTGTGCATCCTAGAGAAGTTAACCAGTTACAGATCAATGAAAGGACTTGTCGTATTCTATGATTGCTAAGCTTACTCAGCCGTCTTTGGTGAAATACTTTGCCAAAAGCTTTTTGAAAGTCTAAGTACATAATGTCAGCTGGGTCACCTCTATCTGTGCTTGTTGACACTCTCAAAGAACTCTAATAGTAGTGATAGGGGAGAAATTTGATTCGGTTTCCATTTAAAGCCGAATTTATCTAATTCACATTTTCTGAAACAATAAGAGAACCAAAGAACAGCCATCCTTCAAAATTTGCAGTTCTTCAATCAACCATCAAATCAATCAATCAACTATTGTTAATAAAAATGCATATACCAGAGGAAAATGGAGGTCACTGATTCATAGGATCGCCATAAGTCGTAATCGACTTGAAGGCACATAACAACAACAACAAAGAATTCTTGGGTGGATGTCATCCAGACCCAGCAATTTAAGTTTTTTATTTTGTTAATAAGGCATAGAACTTCATCTTTTGTCACTGCTCTGTGCCTGTTACTCAGACTCCTTTCCTGTGAAAGTTAATTCAGGCACAGGGATCTGCCATATATGATCCACTGTGAAAACAGATTCATTCAGCCTCTCTGCAATCTCATTTTCCTCCTCTAGCACACCTTTGTCTTCCTTGTCATCTGAAGGTCTAACCACCTCCCTATCTGGTCGTCTTCTGTTAATGTACTCAAAGAATTTTAGTTCTTGGTCTTCAAGTTTTTAACAATGTGCTCCTCAAATTCTTTTTTAAAAATCCCATATTGTCTCATTCCATTTCTTTTGCCAGTGTTGGTGTTTCAGTTTGTTCTTATTTATACAAGACTTCATTTTCTGAAGAAAGTCTTCTTGCCTTTAATAGGTTCCTTCACTCTTCTCATTAACCACACAGGTATCCTCTTGGCATTGTCAGTACCTTTCTTGATCTGTGGTATACATTTTAGCTGAACTTTTAATGTGGTTTTGAAAAACTCTCAAGTATTTTGGAGAGTTTTGACCCTCTTGTCTTTGCCTTTCTACTTCCTTTTTACCAAGCCCCTCATATTTGGGGTGTTTCTCATTTGAAGTCAGATGTGACCATGATGGATTTTCTTGTCAGTTGTCTTACATATATGTTGAATTTGACAGCACTATGGTCACTGTTTCCTATCAGTTCAACAACACTTACATCTTGCACCAGGTCCTGGTCATCACTTAAGATGAAGTCCAGGGTTTTAATATAATTTTTATTTTAAAAAATAGTAACTTAAAAAAGAGTCCAGGGTCACCATCCCTTTGGTCAGCTCAATGACTACCTGTTCTAGGACACAGTCATTTAGGGTATCTAGAAATTTTACTTCTTTGTTATGACCCGTTGTACTCTTTTGGATGCTTCCTTGATTTCATTTTCCATCTCAAGATCGCTCTGGGTATTTTTGTCAGATGGACAATAGTATGTCTCTAGCACTAAATTAGAGAGCCAGTGTCGCATAGTGGTTAGAGTGTTGGACTACGACCTGGGAGACCAGGGTTCGAATCCCCACATAGCCATGAAGTTCACTGGGTGACCCTGGGCCAGTCACTACCTCTCAGCCTCAGAGGAAGGCAATGGTAAACCACCTCTGAATATGGCTTACCATGAAAATCCTATTCATAGGGTCACCATAAGTCGGAATCGACTTGAAGGCAGTCCATTACCTTTTCAGTACTAAATTACTCTTTGAACCCAGTATATCCATCCACAGTGATTTTGTGGATGAGCCTTTCCCTTTTGGGATTTTTAGCTTGCTGGACCCATGTCCTCTTTGATGTATGGTTTGACACCACCTCCAGTACACCCTTCTCTGGCCTTCCTATAGAGTTTGTATCCAGACATAAGTGTCTCACTGTTTCTCTCCATTCTACCAGTTTCCACTGTGCCAACTATATCTATGCTCTCTTCTAAAGCTAAGTACTCCAGCTCACTCATCTAGGCTCGGAGGTCTTTTGCATTAGCATATAAACACCTATATGCGGTGTCCCTCTTCAAATGTCTTTGGCACCGGCATTTTACCCTATGGTGCTATGGCCTCTCTGAATTGCTATCAGGTGCATCTCAATGACTAGTTCTACTCCTCCCTCATCTGAATGATGGTTAGCGTTTTCACCCTCATCCTGGAGGAAAAAATTGTTCTGAACAGAATCCTCCTCAGCTCCTGTTGGCTTTCCCCCCACAAACAGTTCAAAAGCTGCTCTGGCATCCTTTTGATTTTAAACACCAACAGTCTGGTTCCATCCTGGTCCAAATGGAGCCTTTCCCTTTGGACAAGTCCGACTTGCCCCAAGACATTTCCCAGTGCCTGACAAATCCATGCTCCACCTCCAGGCATGACCATCTCATCCATGCACTGAATTACACAGCTGTGCCTATCTTGGTGGCCCTGCACGTGGAAGCCATTCCCTGAGGGCCATGAACTCACTGCATTGAGCACACACCCATGAGTTATGTCTAGCAGGTAGAAGCCATACATGTGGCATTCTGTGCAATATATTGGATAGCCCACATGCCCCCTTGGCGTTCTACCTACATATAGCTGCTTTTGTAGTTTATTACTTCTATTACGTTAGTCTTGGGAGCTTGAGATTTGCTAGGTCAAAGGGACAGGGAAGAACACTCAGCTCCGTCTTCCTTGCCCTGTTACAAACTTATTCAACTGTTTAACTTCTTTCTTACCTTGCCACTTTCTCACTAGGGCTGAGATGCTGCCTCAGCTATGGCTACCCTCTTGCTTGTAGAATGGGAAACAAAGAAGAAAAGAGTAAGATCCATGTGCCACTCAAGAAAGAGTACACATATAAACAGACTTTGAAGCTTTAACAAGGTATTCAACCATAGATCAACAAATTCACACAGGTTTGCGTACTCTCCTTGAATGATTACTAAAATAATGGCTTCTGATAGTGGGCATATACTATCTAAGGCTGCATTCTTACTTGCAGATTTCTTCAAAGGCTAAAAGAAAAACTGCCTCAAATGTTTTTAATTATATTTATGTTTACATGCTGTGTTAGACAGAGCTTGGAAGTAACTAGTTTCAAAAAACCAATTACTTGTAATTTATTACTTTTTTGAGGAAGGAGACTGTAAATTCTTTACATTTTGATTATAATAGAAGTAATTTTAGTACTTTTGAGGAGTAATTGTAATGTTTCCAGCATTACCTTTGGGCATTACTGGGGAGGGGGAGCAGGGGAAGTCTTCTATTGCTCTGATTAAATAATGTGCCTCAAACTGGGCGTCGCTCTTCCCTCGTGCTCTGCGGGTGTTTAGAAGGTGACGAGGGAGGAAGTGGAGAGTGAGATGGGGATGGAGTGTAGAAAACAATTGTTCAAAAAATGGATGGAGGTAGAGAAGAATGGAGTGAGAAAGGAGCTGGAGGGCAAGGACCTGGATGAAGGAGGAGAAGGAGGCAGCAGTGGAATAGAGATGAAGAAATGTAGAGGTGAGAGACGAAGACGTGTGTGTGAATACTGTGTTTGCACTTGGCATGTGAAGGGGCTCCACCACCCTCCCTGACTACTTTGCTGCATTTGCACCCCAGGGGAAAATGTTTGCTTGGGTGAGTGTGCCTTGGTGGCAGGGCAGGGTCTTAGAGGTGGTTGAGTGAGAGAGATGACATTTGCTGGCTGAGTGTGTGGGCAGGGGGGTTGCACTTGGTTTGACATGCAAAGATCTGAGTGGTAGTCTCTGCCTCCCTCCTTATCTCCCTTACCAGCGGAGAGACCACCACTGCTATCTTATGGATAAAAAGAATTATTCTACTACCTCTGTGTTTTATTTTTAATGTTGTTATAGGCTACTTAGGTGTGTGGCAGTCAAGGCCAGCACCTTGTAGGCACTCTGGTGTTTTTTTTTTAAAAGTAACTTAACTGTAATTCTAGTGATTACTTTTGAGTAATGGTAAAGGAATCAATACCTTTCAGAACAATTGTAATGATAATTTATTCCTTTTGGGGGCCATGTAACAGTAATGGTAATTTATTGCTTTTTAAAAGTAATCTTCCAAGCTCTGGTGTTAGATCAATTCTAAAATGGTGCTAAAACTTGAATAAAAAAATTGCAGTCATCGATGGGACCCCACAGCAAACTGCCAGTGCTTAACAGTTCTCCATGAAATACTCTTGAGAACGAAAACTGAGTTTACTACTGCCTTTGGGGTCCTTCCAGCCTCTACCTGGAAGACTGGGGTGGCTTTGCCTATTGCCTAGTAGGCCTGCCACATGATTCATCTCCTAAGGAGCAAAATCTAATGAAGAGCGATATTTTCTTATTCCCATTAGATCCACTGGCATCATCAACGACCCAAAGCTTAATTACTGGAGAAGAGGAGTAGATTTGCTTCCTTCATATCCCTTAGGAACAGAGTATAAGTGAAAGGTGGCAATTGCATGCTGAGGAGGTGTTACCTTCCTTAGCGCAGGTGAACGCAGTGTTTCTTTTCCTTCCTTTGAGGCACCTTCTATTCCTATCTTTGAAGAATGACATCATCTAGTACTCCCAGGACCCAGTCTGAGCTTGACGTTAGTGTAGTAAGGGATATATTCATGCTGTGGTTCTGGATACCTTTGATCTGGTAATGGTGGGGTGATTTACCCAGCTTCTTCTTCATATTTATTGCGGTCATAGACCCATATTTAAAACAAACAAATGAATGAGTATATTTTACAATAAATATTGTTTACAACCAGATCTTTAATACAAAGAATTGGAACAAAATTCTACTAAATAAAACATTATGTGTTAGCTGCAATAAAAAAAAGCACGTTTCTGTTGGGCCACAAATACAAACTTGGCAACTTGGATAGTGATTTCTTTACCTGCGCCAGAGAGAAGATAAGCAATCATATGCTCAGGGGGGTTATGACGGACATTCATCATTATAGGATTAAGGAACTTATTGCGGATCTGAGAGTATAAGGGACAGGAGAGGAGGCAATGTTGGAGGGTTTCAATGGTATCTGCATCACAGGGACAGACACGGTGTAAATACAGAACCCCCCTAAACCTCCCTTCCAGTACCACAGAATTTAAGGAATTGAACCTGGCTTTAGAGAAGGCTATACGTAACTTAGGAATTGTGAGCAAGGCTAAGTAAGGGGCAAACTTACCAGGTTCAAAATTTTGTTTCAGAGACAAGGGAGAACATGTTTTCAAAGCCATACTAAATGAAGTCTGAAGATCAATATCCTTAAAGCGGGAACGGATTATAGCCCACGCGTTTGATGGTGCTAAAGAGGATAAGTATTCTTTTGAGAGACCCATTTTCAGCAATTTTTATTCCATTTTTTTGTTCCAGTTGGAAGGCCAGTTTCCAATACAGGGACAAGAGACCCAAAGGGGTGATAGAAGATATTTTAACCCAGTAATTGACAGTCGTTAACCAAGCCTGGCATTCCATTGAAATAAATCCACATTCTAACCTAAGTGCCGCTGATGGTACACATCTCGGGAGTCCTAGAAGGCGTCGTAACAAAATGGAGAGGACAGCCTCAACTGAGGAATCCAAAGAGTGGATCCAGATTGGCACTCCATATAGAAGTTGGGGAATAATCTTGTTTTTAAATATCTGGATAATCGCTGGCACATAATGTCCCCCTTTATAATAAAAGTATCGTAGCAGACTCTTTATAGAGTTCCTTGCTCTTGTTACCGCCAATCTTATGTGAGTGCTCCAGTTCATTGAAGAATGGAAAGTAATACCAAGGTATTTATATTGGTCTACTTGGGCAATTTGATGGCCATTGATTATCCAAACCGGGGAAGTTCTTCGTTTTCAGAAAACTAATATTTTAGTTTTATCAAAATTTATTGTTAGTTGATTCCCAATGCAATAGGTCATAAACGCCCTTATCATACGTTTAAGCCCTATCTTCGAGTATGAGAGAAGCACAGCATCATCCGCGTACAACAACAATGGACAACGCACAGCTTTGATCTTGGGATTGTGAAAATCATCAGAAAGACAATGTACATTCAGATCGTTTAAGTATAGATTGAAAAGAAGGGGGGCTAATATACAGCCTTGTCTCACCCCTGTGGACGTGGGGATGGAATTTGACAAACCACCATCCCTCCCACAGCATACTCGCAGAGATGTGTGTTGATGCAGATGGTAAATCAAAAAAAGAAGTCTTTTATCAATAGAAGTTTTTGATAATTTAAACCATAATTTATCTCGGGGTATGGAGTCAAATGCGGCCCTTAAATCTATAAAGGCGACATACAAACCATTACCCTTATGTTTACTATACTTTTCTGCAAGGTAGTGTAGAACAAGACAGTGATCCAGAGCAGAGTAACCTTTTCTAAATCCTGCTTGTTCCATGCCAAGAATGTTGTATTCATCCATCCAAGATTGGAGTTTTATTTTCAGGTAAGAAGCATATAGTTTGCCAATTACGGATAAAAGGCGAATAGGTCGATAATTAGAGGGGTCCTCTCTATCTCCTTTTTTAAAGATGGGAATAACTATTGCTTCTTGCCAGGATGACGGAAAATGACCCGATTCGTTGAATTTAGTAAACAGCATAGCGAGTATAGGGGCCCACCAATCTGGAAAGTTTTGTAGAAGCTCGGGAGGGATATTATCTAGACCCGGCGCTTTACCTTTTTTTAGTCCCGCAATCAAATCTTTTATTTTGGTTTGGGTGACAGGCATCCAGACCGGAAGCTGAAGGGGATCAGGGGGGGAAAAGGAAGTTAAATCCTTGGTACATTTATTCTGATACAGGGACATAAAATAACGTTCCCAAATTTGAGGAGAGATAGAACAGATGACCAAAGACGATGGTCTAAAGGCATTCGAAATAATAGACCAATTTTTTTTTGAGTTTTTGGACCTGGACGCACAAACAAGGTTATTCCACTCCTCTTTGAGTGCTAAGTTCTTTTTAATCGCAAGAGTTGTCTTATATTTTCTTTTAATTGAGTAATATACTAAAGGAAGATGTTTCAATTGCTGCTGGCGATAATTTAAATAGACAGATCTCAACTGTCGTTTAAGGAGAAGGCAGTCCTTATCAAACCATTTGGGGCCCCTGGATTTACTTGGCTGAAGGCCAGAGAACTTGTGAGCTAGAGTAGTATTAAGAGATGTAAATAAAGAGTCATATGAGCTGAGGAGCTCATCTAAAGAACAAGCGTTCAATAGCTGTGACCGAATGGTCAAAGCATATGGAGATACCAAGGAATTTTCCATTCTGGATGCTAGGAAAGGCGTCCAGAAAGATCTCTTATGATAGTCAGAAAAATTTGCTATGGAATTATAGTTATAGGATAAGCGCATCTTCTCAAAAGTATGACAAGTAAAACTAAGTGGGAGATGATCGCTATTTAATTTAGTTCCAATATCAAATGTTTCTATCAGATTAAGTAGTTTGAAACATATTAATGCGTAATCAATTACACTACTTCCGAGATTGGAAATAAATGTATACTCTGCACAATTGTCAACTCGTTCAAGGCCATTCAAAATAAGCAAATGGTGACTAGCTACTAAACGGGCTAGACAAATTCCTCCACTGTTAATCTTCAGATCTTTTGAATTCCTAATGAAAGGGAGATTTACCCAGCTGAATCAGTGCATATCTGAAAAAGCTTTCCTATAGACCAGTGGTTCCCAACCTTTATGAGTATGGGACCCCCTTTGTAAGCTCAAAAAAATTTGTGCCCCCTCCCACGCTAATTGTAATTTTAGCCTCTGTTAACTGGGAAAAAAATGGTGTGTGGCAAAATAACATCTCCAAATATCCCTTTCCATAAAGGGAGGTGTTGTTTCTTTTCTTAATGAAAAGGATCATCAAATTGATATTCCCCTCCCCCCCACATAGTCTAAAGATGTACAGTCCTGTCTCCCAACACCAGTGGGGTACAGTGTTGGACTAAGATCCAGGGTCAAATTCCCACCCAGCCATGAAGCCTACTGGGTGACCTTGGGCCAGACACAGTCTCTCAGCCTGACCTATCTCACAGGGTTGGTGTAAGGATAAAATGGAAAGTGGGGGGGGGACTATGTGCACCACAATGAGCAACTTGGAGGAAAGGTAGGATATAAATGCAATAATGATTAAATAAATACATTTCAGCTGCAGTATGTGGAGCTCAGCCAACCTGCTGAGCTTTTTAATAATAATAATAATTAATAAAGAAGCAGCAATGTGATAGTGGTTGGGATGCTAGATTGTGAAGACAAAAGGGTGGCTAGGTTGAGTAGCAGTGTTAGTGCTTTTAAGCCTTGGGATGATCATCAGAACTAATGACTTGGTTAGCGTGCACTTGGGGAATGAGAGTGGAGCAGAAGACAGATCAGCGCATGCACACACACAAACACACCTGCCCCTCCTGCAAGCATCTGCAGGCAGGCATGCATTCGGGCACATGGGAGGGGAGAAGCCCTCAACTGCTACAGCATCTTGGAGAGAGAGGTTGGGGGGACAGAATGTAGGTGGAAGAAAGGGGGGACACTGGCACACACACTTAGCAAGTATTGAGCTTCCTCACTGCTCTTTGGCTCCATCTGGGCTGAAAGTGAGATCTGGGGGGCCTCACAAATAAGAATAATTTTTAAAAGGAGGTGGCAGCAAAACAGGAACCAAGAAAAGCAGGCAGGCTGTCAGGCTGGTTGGCTGCCAGGAAGGAAGGAGGAAAGCAGCCTTTCCTTGCAGCCTTGCTTCTTTTTGCTTCACAAAAAGTGCTCTCCTCTCATTCTGAGTAAGGGCGTCGTCAGCAGCAGCGGAGTTGGGAGCTGGGATAGTGATCCCTTCCACACAAATGGAGGACAAGATTCTAGCAGCCTGATTACCAGGAAGCAAAGCTTTGCCCCACCTGAGCTACCCTGAACATGCCTGATCTTGCCTTATCTCGGAAGCTAAGCAGGGTGAGGCCTGGTTAGCATTTGGATGGGAGACCGCCTGGGGATACCAGGTGCCATAGGCTTAGAGGAAGGCAAATACCTCTAACCAAGAATACCCTATGAAAACATCCAAAAAAGATTCATAGGGTTACCATAAATTGTAATTGTCTTGAAGGCATATAACATCAAACTGGAGTAGGTGAGAGGCCAGTTCAAGGCAGGAACAATGGGCCTCTCCCTATTCCACCCCATCACTGTGGAATACTTTGCAGCAGATGCTCCCAAAGATAAGTACTTTGATTATAAGCAAAGTAACTGTTGCCTGTGAATATTGAGTGAAAGTACATCATGGTATATCTGTCTGTGGAAGCATAGCTATACCAGGAAAATTACCCCTCTTAGATGGTTGCTGTCAACAACAGGTGCACCTTAATTCCTCTGAATGTAGTTAAAACTCCCATTGTAGGCTAGACCAAACTCAATATAGCATTGCGGCATTAAATCATTTTCTTTGGATTAGATATATTGTAAGACAGATTTGTCTGCTGTTGATGGCAGCACAGGAGGGGAAATTTGGTAGGTACTCTTCTCTCTACAGTGCAACACTATAACAAGTAGCTATGCCAGATGTCCTTTATATAAGGGATTCCTCTCATTTTGAACCACGTTTACTTTTCCAATCTCAGATGTGCTTTATTTCATACACCACAGCAGTGAAATTTTTGACATCTTTGTCTGGCAGCTGATCTAATTGTTGGAGAAGCTGCACCTAATGAAATTATCTTTTTCACTCACTATCAAAGACATGGCAATGCTGTCCTGTACTGAATTGTGTAATCTTATTATTTTGACTCCTTTGAATTGGGAACAATGTTCTATAAAGAATGGCAGATCAAGAAGCCAATACAAATGCTGCCTCACAACAACATGTCTACTCAGAAGTAAGTCCATCAGGAACTCATGGTGATCCCAGCTGGCTTGGGCTGCAATACAAAACTTGTCTACTAAGAGGTAAGTTCCATTGGGTTTAATGGGCTTAACTGCCAGGTAAGTGTGTGTTGGATTGCAGCCTCACTTTCACCACCAAACAGCAAGCCTCCCTTGCCAGTGTACAATTGGGAATGCGCTTTAAGGCTCTCAGTTGTGCAAATGATGTCTGGTATGGGACAGGTGGGTGTGGATTGGGCAAATCACCTCATGGGCAAAATTGGGGCACATGTCTCTGGAATTCAAATGGTAACACCATAAAATACAATATTTAAGAAATAAAATAAACTATAAAAATATAATTGAAAATAACAAACATTGAGCACAGCATGTTATAATTCCTACAACAGGCAGAAAAATCATTAAGTGGTCCACCAAGACCCTCAGCAATTTTCAAGTGGTCCCCTTAGGAAAAAACTTCGGGAACCACTACTCTAAATGGGTGCTGGCTTTTATAAATGGCAACTGTAAATAAACAATTCAGAAAAATTCAACAAGCTTTACGGGTGGTCCAGTTTTATGCAGTACCTTTTAAAAAATTCACTACCCTTCTTTCACTTTTTTTAAATTAACACAATTTATATACCGATTGTAATAAAACTTCTCAGTGGTTTACATGAAACATTAAAATGATAAATAAACAGTAAAAAAAGTAGTTACTATTGGTCCATTTTCACCAAAGTCCTCCTTGGTGGATACATTCTTTACGTTCCAGATGTATGGCTTTGTGTAATTAAACAGCCATGTGAGTGGCTGTATACTACAGCCAGCATGGATTTTTTGCATTCAACAATGTTAAATTGAAAATACCCCCATGCCATTCTGATCCTTCCCATAAGCTCATTTCAAAACAAAACCTTACAAAACGTATAGTCCTGAACTCAGAAATGCTTGCTTAACAACCTTCTCAATTTTCATGGTGATACACAAAAGGGTCAGAGAGAATAGAGAGTTCAAAGTGTAAAAAGAGAGAGAGAAAAACCAGACCCCTTTTGGACTTTTTTCTGTCAGAGTTCTCATAATTTGTTGAAATTCATTAAAAATCAGCCATGTCCACAGAGTACCTGTAATCCTATTACTGACCTTGCCCCATACTCTTGACATTCATCTTCTGCAGTTTAAAAGTTTAAAAAATGCCTGGCCAATTTTTAATAAATGTAAGAACTTTTGCATTGAACTGAATGATAGTGTCGGGCATGCTCAGTAAGAACCAACTGTCAATGTTCTTAAAGCCAGACTCACAGCTGCTGGGCTTGGCTAATCAGGGGGCCACACCCACACCAGACTTTGATTTCACTTTAGACAGTCATGGCTTCCCCCAAAGAATCTTGGGAAGTGTAGTTTGTGAAGGGTGCTGAGAGGAGACTCCTATTCCCCTGTCAGAACTCCAGTGGCCAGAGTGGTTTAACAGTCAGCCACTCTGATTGAAAGTATGTGAGGGGAAAATAAGCATGCAAATGAGGGGAAAATAAGCATGCAAATGATCAATCCATTCTCAACAAACTTGCACAGGATCCCATTTCTTACCTTCCAGATTAAAAAGCCCACTCCAGCCCTCCCTTCCACCCCCAGTCAGTTTTACCTATCCTAAGCATGATTGCATGGGAGTAAATCCCACTGAAAGGTCACCGAGTGAGCTTCATGGCTATGTGGGGATTCGAACCCTGATCTCCCAGGTCATAGTCCAACACTGACCTGGGGGAGGGGCAGGGAGGGGAGGAGGAGGGGGAGGGGAGGAGATTGGGTGGGTGGGTACTGGGCAGAGAGGAAGCCATTTCCTTTCCAAAAGGAAAACATTGTGAACAGTGGGTGCTTTCACACTGCACTTTATTCCGTTATGCTGACGATTTCTTACCTGGTAATTTGCGCATTATATCTGAGCTTTCACATGACATACCGGGTAGCTCCGGAATTCTGGTGGAATGTAGTGCAAATGTAGTGCTAATTTCCACAATAAATGATACCAGAAATAATCTGTTAGCAAGGCTAGGAACCCAGAAGCAGGGCCGGCTCCAGGAATGCAGGGGCCCTTGGGCATTAGCCTGCCCCAGGCCCCTCTGCTTCCCTTCTGTGATCCCGCGGATCGCAATATGAGCTTCCGAACCGCCCGTCATCCCCCGCCATCCCCAGCACTTCACCTACCTTTCTCTGCTGTTCGCGCAGGGTTGCCATCAATAAAGATGGCGGCCGAGGTTTCCGTAAGGGACTGAAGCCTTTGCCGCCATCTTGGTTGATGGCATGCAGCGCGCGCATTGCTGCCATCAAGCAAGATGGCGGCAGAGGCTTCAGTCCCTTACAGAAACCTCGGCCACCATCTTTATTGATGGCAACCCTGCGCGAACAGCAGAGAAAGGTAGGTGAAGTGCGGAGGATGGCGGGCGGCTCGGAAACTCATCTTGCAATCCACGGGATCGCGGAAGGGGAGTGGAGGACCCCTCAGGGGCCCCCCAGGGGCTCCTAGAGCTGCGGGGCACTCGGGCCAGTGCCCAACCTGGCTGCCCTTTGGAACCAGCCCTGCCCAGAAGATCGTGGGAGTCACTAGCTGCTGCCGCTCACGTGACAGGCATCCCAGCATGCAGTGTGTTCCCACCCTTTAGTCATGCAAGTTTATTTTTTTTGCCTGACGAACGTTGTACCAGTATTCCGGCATCAGCACAGATAGCAGCAGCATTTCACACACACACCTGTCTTGATACAACTAAAAATTTAAAAAGTCAGATCCTAAAGGGTGAGGGCTTGGCTTGCATGGTGACGGGACAAGACCTTCAACCTCCTACACAGTGGGAAACAGTGTGCATGGGTGAGAGACGAAAACAAGCTGTGTGAAAGACAGTTGCGTGAAATGCTGCTATATCGGCTGAAAAAGTACTGTTCCTTATCGCAAGAGGTACTGTAGTGTGAAAGAGATTTTAGAAATCGGGACAGAAGCGCTACTTTTTAAATCCGTTAAACTAGCACTATTAGCCCTATGTGTGAAAGCAGCCAGTATCATTGCTTTTCAACCAAAGCTGTCCCTGGCCATATCCACACTACGCCTTTATTTCACTTTGGACAGTCATGGCTTCTCTCAAAGAATCCTGGGAAGTGTAGCTAGTGAAGGGTGCTGAGAGTTGCTAAGAGACCTTCAATCAGAGTGGCTGACTGTTAAACCACTCTGGCCACTGGAGCTCTGACAGGGGAATAGGAGTCTCCTCTCAGCACCCTCCACAAAGTGAAATCAAAGTCTGGTGTGGGTGTGGCCCCCTGATTAGCCTTCCCTTGTCTCCCACAAGTAGTACCTCGGTCTTGTCAGGGTTCAGCTTCAGCCTGTTCCTGCCCATCCATCCACTCACGGATTCCAGGCACTTGGATACGGTCTCCACAGCCCTCTCCGGTGAAGATTTGAATGAGAGATAGAGCTGAGTGTCATCCGCATATTGGTGGCACTGCAGCCCAAATCTCCTGATGATCGCTCCCAGCAGCTTTACATAGATGTTAAATAGCATGGGAGAGAGGATAGAACCCTGTGGCACACCACAATTGAGAGGCCAAGGGTCTGAAACCTCATCACCCAATGGTACCTGTTGACGCCTATCGGAGAGAAAGGAATGGCACCACCGTAAAACCGTGCCTCCCAATCCCAAACTCTCCAGGTGATCTAAAAGGATACCGTGGTCGACGGTATCAAAAGCCGCTGAGAGATCTAGGAGGACAAGGAAGGTGAATTCTCCCCTATCCAATGCCCTCCTCATATCATCTACCAGAGCGACCAAGGCTGTTTCAGTTCCATTATTATTATTATTATTATTATTATTATTATTATCATCATCATCATCATCATCATTATCATTATCATTATTATCATCATTATTATCATTATTATTATCATTATTATTATTATTATTATGTGAAGTGGTTTGAGTACCAAAGACAAGTGCAATATAGCTTCTGGTATTAACAAGTTTGTAGTAAGCTTGTGATGTGGGTTCAGGTAAGATCTAAAACAGATAGATTCAAACAACAGAACCTATTTACAAATCTCTCTGTTTCTGTGCTGCATCCATTTAGGCTGCAGTCCTAAACACACTAACCATCACAAAGAATCAGTTGCAACAGCATCAAGGTTTGATGAAATACAGCAGCTGCTCTTGCCTGCTTGCTCGCCAGCTTCACCCTGGCAAGCAAGCAATGGGCAATCCCCCCCCCAAGCTAGAAAGCAACAGTTAGCACAATAGATCTTGGGCTGTCGATGTTGTTAGTGGAATCAGAATTAGGCAAGGGATGTGCAGTAGCTCAGTGGTAGAGCATCTGTTTTGCATGCAGAATGTCCCAGGTTCAATCCCTGGCATCTCCAGGTAGGCAAATAGAATCCTGTCTTAAATCTTGAAGGAGACAATGCTGAGCTAGATCAACCAGTGGCCTGACTCAGTATAAGGCAGCTTCCTATGTTCCTATGATGGGGGAGATGAGGACAGTATGTTCTCCATGAACCCTGGAGATTAAACTCCCTGCTTCCCATTGGACAATCCATTGCAGCTACCAACAATCACATCTGGATTTGGTTATTAGTCTAGAAATTAATGGCTTGCATCTCCCCCCCATAAATGTGTGGTTCTCTTTTTCACATTGGGGAATTGCAATGGGGGAAGGTCTATAGCTCAGTGGTAGAGCAGCTGCTTTGCATCCAGGTTCAATTTTCAGCATTTCCAAGTAGGGCTGGGAGAGATCTCTATCCTGGAGAGCTGCTGCCAGTTAGGGTAGACAGTACTGAGCTCGATGAACCAGGTCTGACTCAGGACCAGGAACGCAATCAACGCCTTCACCAATTTTTAAAGCAGACATAGTGTCTACATACATGGTCTACGAGACTGTGTATACACCATACGTTTAAAGCACACAGCTTCCCACAAATAATAATTGGAACTGTAGTTTGCTAAGGGTGCTGGGAATTGTACTTCTATAAGGGGTAAACAGTTCCCAAGATTCTCTGGGGGTTTAAATGCATAGTGTAAAGTGCAAATGAATGTCTTTAACTAGGTGTCTTCAGTAGTTGAGGGGCTATCGGCTGATTTTTTAAAAAACAACAACAACCTTTCCTCTAAAGAAAGAAAAGAAAAAAGCAAGGTCTCCAAAGCTCTAAAAACTTTCAAGCTTTCTGTTTGTGGAGCAAAAGGAGGTGTGTGTTTCAACTAGATTGCCAGCAGGTGGACTCTGAAAGATCTTAAGAGCTTTGCACTTCCTGTGGAGGCAGTGAGAAGAACAAAGCTGGTGAAGGTGGCTTTTTCTTGTCCTTGTCCCGCTATCTGCCAAATTGTAGCCTCCAGCTTCTGCCCTGCCCTGCCCTGCCCTGCCACCCTGGGTGGGGGGAGTAAGATGAAGTGCAAAGGAATACTTCTCATTGCTGTCCTGCAGGCATGGTCCCCAATTTCAGGTAAGGCTGTTTTTTTTTTAATATGATAGGATATTCTTTTAAAACTCATTTTTAAATGGAGGAAAAACAATGCCTCTGTTGAATCTGAGGCTCCCCTTGTAGTAGTCTAGGAAGGGAGTTTCTTTGTGAGCTTTTGCCATGTTTGTGCCCTCCTAGTTACATCTATTTATGCCTTATTTGAAACCCTGCAGCCCCATAGTTACTTTTTTAAAAATAAAGTGGTGTATATAGGCTGGTGAGGAGCAGGAATGGCATAAAAGGTAGATAACAAACTGTATTCAGAGGTCCCATGTCTTTGGTCTGTAAGCCATGCTTTCTGGTCCACTGGCATTTGAACACAAAGGTGGGCAAAAAAAGAGCATTTCTGGAATTACTGGCCACCTGATTCCTCCTCTACCCCTGCAATAGTCTGTAGTAGAGTTCTACTTCTCACGACGACCAGGCCACAAGTTGTCCAAATTGTTCTCCAAAACTGGTTATCAGTTCTAAAGAAGCACACCTTTCTTCCAAGGGTGGGCAAGCCCTTTACTTCTCCAAAATAAGCTGGCAGTGACTGAAATCTTTTGAGTGGTCAACATCATTGATTTAGCCCTTGGAGGGTAGCAAGGAATCAACAATGATGTGTCTGTTTTTATTGGAATACAGTTGAGACAGGCAAGCAACGTCTTGTTATTTTTAGACTATGATGTTACGCACGCTTACTTTGGCCTGAAAATAGTGAAACTTGCTTCTGAGTAAATAAGCTTAGAATCATGCTGTGAGTATGTTTCACCTTACCCAGCAGTTTCTATGGTTGGGATACAAATGCTGGGAAACATTTTATACACTTAAGTTAGCACCTCTGTGGTTGCAATCCGATGCACACTTAACCTGGGCGTGAGCTTTTTTGTTCACAGTGGATTGCATCTGAATAACTAGAACAGGATTATACTTTAAACTTCCTAATTGCGATGGACTAATACAAATGAACATAGACATATTGCCTAAATCTGTTTTTTAAGCTGTAAACCAGTATTTGTTAATTTCCAAATGTTAGTTTGCTTATTTATATTTTTATGATTTTCTCGATGCACAATGGCTAGAAATGAATTTGGAGAGGAAAACAATGCCCAAAGGGTTAGTGTTTATTCGTCTGTTTTCAGGATTGAGATAGATTCCCAGTGACAGCAAAATATAAAATAAATTGACAATATTGAAGGTAATTCTGAGTTTAGCACTGAAAGGTTCTACTGGATTTTGTGTTAAAACTTGTATGCATTGGCCATCTTTTAATACTTCTTTGCATATTTTCAGTTGCATGATTAGTTGCACAAAGCCAGGTCTGATGCTTGATTTGCTTGTGAAATATTATTTTATGAACTATGTTCTGTTAAATAACATATTAGGAGACACATACTAGGCTATTGAGCAATACCTATTTTGTAATTTAATAAATCCTTTCCTTACATGTACTTCAGAGATTGTATATGGACATGAATATATGAACGTGTTGAACCCTCTCAACTTGGCTTGGCAATTAGTTGCATTATTTGTGAAAACTATATGGTAGAATGCAGTTGTGACATTTGGAGTGGAAAGCTATGAAGCATCCAGAACATAGATGAAAGTTTATGAAATGACCAGCAAATGAGGGACATGGAGCATACTCAGTAGGCTCTATACAGGAGGTATTCATAAGGAAGATCTTAATGTATTTGTGTGCGTGTGTATAAATTAATACAATCTTACAGCTGTGCAAATATTTTTAAAGTTAATTCCCTGGTTAGGTACAGCAGGCTTGCCAAAGGGCTGAAGAGAGTTTTGTTTTTGCCTTTGCTACAGGTGCATGCACACATAGGGAAGGTGCCAGGGCAATTTGGGGGGGAAATAGGAGGTTCGTACACACATTTTCCATATTCCCATCCAGCTCTCTTTAATCCACCTAGTCAAGTTATGTGAACTTATGTGCTAAAAGCATTGTTATTCAATGCTGAGTCTCCAGATATTGTTGGACTACAACTTCCATCAACCCTAGCCAGCTTAGCCAATGGCCAAGGATGATAGAAGTTGTAGTCCAACAACATCTGGGACCCAGGGTGGCTGAAGAACAGTATGCTAAAGTAACTTGGCTGAACAGATTGGGAAGGATGCATGGTATATGGGAGATGCATATAGGCCTTTCATTCCCCAAATCAGCTTGTCATGCTGCTTACTCACGCATATATGGTGATCCAAAAAGGAGAACATGGCTTTGAATCCTATAGAAATCCCCCTGTATGTGGGCACTATACCTGCACAGAGGAAGACAGGACCAAGTATGTGTATGTGCATAGGGTGGAAATAAGCTACAAAAATACCCAATAAAAGAAGTTATTTTCTTTACAGTTTCCTATGGCTTCTTCTTTTTTTAAATGGCAGTGCAATAACATATAAAATGCAACTAGTACTATTAATTTTACTATGTAAAAGAAAAATAAGTACCAAGCAAAAATGACTTCCTGAATCTGTAGCATCCATATCATAACATCCATTTAGTGTAGGGTTCATGTCTGATAGTCCTTAACTGAAAGAGAAAGAAATACAACCACAAGGGCAAAATGAAGGACAGTTTTCTCAGTAAATAATAAAAAACAAATGCTTTTTTGTCAGTGAAATAACTGGGGGAATCACTGTCATCTATGTTAAACAACAAAACAGAGCTAGACTTCCATAAACATTTATTGTTTTCTGCAATCCAATGCTGCTAGTCTCTGGTTAGTAAATTTCAAAATATTTACCGCCAGTTCTTGGTAACTACTCTCTTGGGGTAGACCATTGGTACATCATTTATTAGCTAATGCAGTTTTAATCGCTACCAGCAGATACATTATCAAATATTGTTGGCCCACTAGTCATCAAAGCAATTCAGTGATATTGCCATTTGGTCCTCAAGAAGTGAAGTGATTTTAAAGATGTATTTCAGCTGAAATGGTTCAAATGGTTGGCAAAAGAGCAACTAGGCAAATGTTTGCACCTTACTCCCTGGCACACTTTAAATTGGTCTAACTTTTTGGCTTTGCCAAATCACATTTATAATTAATCTGTTTGTGTTAAATAGTCATTATTATATGCAAATTACTATTAGCTTTATTTTGTTTTTAATTTTTTTTAAAAAAACCCACAAAGAGTAAGACCATTAAAATGGAGCCTAAGAAACAGTCCACTGGTTAAAACCTAGTCAGACAGGACCCAAGGGAGAAGTGACACCCCAACAAGAACTGTCTCTGTGCATAAATCTTAAGGATTTTTGAATTCATTTTCAGATGAAAACTGTTTAGGAGCAGGGTACGACACAATGAACTTTGACAAAAATGTAAACAGTTGCTGATCAAAAGAGAAAGTGAATTAAGAGTTAAAAATTATGCACTCTTGAAATTCATGGCTGTGATTAATATGCTTTTGAACATACATTTCACCAATCCATTTACAAATGCACATATTTAGTGGTCTTCATTAACAGAGTAGAAGGGTCATTCTTCTGAGGACAAATGGTTATTTTCCCCTACCAAGGTGTTAAGCAGAGTTAGTCTCATGTCTCATCCACATACAGTATTTTTGCAGTGTGCCTGCCTCCTAATACCAGTTGCTGGGAATTGCAAGTAGGGAGAGCGCTGTTGGGCTCAGTCCTGCTTGCCGGCTGCCCTTAGGGATCTGGTTGGCTGCTGTGGAAACACTTTTCTGGACTAGATGGACCTTTGGTTTCATCCAGCAGGGCTCTTAATGATTTTAACTTCTTGGGGTTGATAGAACAAATGGGAAGGAGTGTTTTAATTGTCTTGATCATACAAGGTTGCTAGCATTCACATTCTTTTTGAAGCCTCCTTAAGCCAGGCTCTTCTAGAAGGCCCCAACAAAGTTGCTAAATTATGTATGTGATAAGGTAAATTACACAAGTTCTCAGTACAATTCCTAGAAAACACAACAGACATAGAAAAGCCGTACATGCCTTCTGTAGCCTATGTAGGCAAGTTCAACTCCAGTAAACAATATCATGCTCATGACAGCTACAGCCACCTTCACCATTCAGGTTTGTTTTCACACTGTATTCTTTGAAGATGTGTTCTTTGAAGATGGCTACTATGTTTATATGTGTAACTGTCACTGCCACCTGTATTTCATGCCACTGTTCTACAAAAACTGATTGAAAAAAGCACCTTTGAATTCTTGTTTTTTAGATTACACTGAAACATATTTTTTAAGATTACACTGAAATAGCCCTGTAAGCAGTCTGAATATCATATTAGTACAAGATGTCTCAAGTTTCAATATACAACCAAGAACAATAGTCTGAAAATGTCAGTAATCAGAAATAAAAGTAGAAAAGGAAGCTCCTTTGAGATTTATGTGAAGTTTAGTCTCATTTCTGTAACCTGAAAAATGATTAGAAATATCTTATGAAAGTAAATATGTTCTTACTCTTGTCTAAAGCATGGCTGAACCAAATTTAGAGGCCAGTCTTTGTGAACACTGTCTTGCTCTTAGAAAACACCCTGGGGTGGGAGGAGGGTCTCAAAAATATGCAAAAATACTTGTGAATGGTCCGCATTGCAAAGACAACTGGGACAGCAATGCTTGTCTTTCCAGCACATCCGCCTCATTGAGAAGAGTGATTGCTCCCTTCCACACAGCAAGATGGGCATGTTATGAATTCCTCTCCTCATAAGTTTCCCTTTTGTTTTGAAAATATATATGGGGAAAATTGATCAAAGCCCAAACCAAAGTAGTCCTTTTTTATTATGTGATGCCAAATTAGGGAAATTTAATAAAAATAAAATATTTTATACTTTCAACAATGAAATGAAACAAAATAAAAATAAAATAAAAAATAGGTGTTATCTAATATTTTATTTATTTATTTATTATTTGATTTATATCCTGCCCCCCCCCCCGGCAGGAGCCAGGGCAGCATGAAGATGAAACAGAATCTAGTATGAGAGATAGTGTATTGCACTTGAGCACTCAGTAACCCACCATTCCAATAATTAGAGAAACTGCATAATAATATATACAAGTGGGGACCTGTGAATATTCATCAGGGTTTGTGATTAGTGTGCCAGTTGTCAAATTCTGTTCTGTCATAAAACTTTTTGCGTTAGCAAAAGGGCAGTCCAACTTCATCACTGGAGAGGCTTAGGGTTAATGTAGGAGTCTGTCTCCAGGGCCGATGAAATGGGGAGGGGGGGAGAACCAGTACAAATTACCCGGGCCTGGCAGTCCGGAAGGGGTCCGGGGCTCGACTATGTTGCATATGTTTTTGCCTTTCTTGGTAGTATCATTATTTGTCGATTGTTTTTGATATCCATTGTAAAATTGATGAATTTCAAAGAAAATAATGATATAAAATATTAAAGTGTAAAGATTTTTAGCTGGTCCACCCTTGCTGGGACCCCCGAATTTTATTTTCACCAGGGCCCCAACTCACTCTTGGTAGCCCTGTCTGTTTCACAGCAGAGGATGTGTATCACCTGAGCCCAACCCTCCTTCCTCTCCCTGCATTTGCTTCCCTGTTCTAATAGATTAGGGTGAGCACCTATTTACCCCTCTCTGCTACCAGGGTCTCCAGGTGGCTTGAGTGCAGGGAGGAGGTGGGAAATCTGATCCCACACCCAATTTGCTACCTTGCTTGACATACTCTTAGGTGCCTTCCTAATCCACATGCTGTTATCCTGCATTTCAAGTGGCCATTGAGGCTGTGTACATATCACCAGCTTGAAACCAGCTAGGTAGTTCTTTTTCTCAGTTTGGATCTAAGCTGATTTTGGAGGGAAACTCCGAAACACAGTGTTTCATATGAAATGTCAGGATAAATACAGGGTAGCTATGGATTGTGACTAATGTTGTATATGCACAACATGTACACAGCCATAGATTAAACCATACGCACAATCCCTTTCCCCATATCTACTTAATCTTTTATTTTGTTTTCTTTGTTGGGGGGGGGATGAGTATTTTGCTTATATTACTAGTCTCCAGAGAATCCAGATAGCTGTTGGCTGACACTTATCACAAATCAAGCAGTCATCACTACTTCTGCACAGCTTGACTTTATCTATAACAATGTGATACTTGTCACAGGTCATGGGATTAAATATGTTAACACAAATAATCAATACCATGAAGAATGCTTATAGTTTATGTGACTATTGAGGAAATGTTCACTTGTTATGCTTTTCATTCTTGGATGTCCTCCATTGATCATTCCCCTTTCCCTGTTTGTAAATGTGGATGCTTACAGGTAAATTTGAGGGAGACTTAGTATTTATATCAATTGCACACATTTTTGTACACAGTGGTTTCATTAATAACAAGCTGTGAACTGGGATGTTGGTGTGTCAGACAAAACAAAGCAAATGTATGTCCTTCATTAGTGGGTCAGTTGCTAAACTTGTCAGCATGTTCTGACGCTTACAAATTTCTATGGAATGAAGCTACAGGTTGTTTTCCTTCATTTTATCCAGGACAGATTAACAAATTTGTATTTTATTTATATAGACTGTTTCTAGACTGCTTAGTGTATAAAAACAATTCTTAGCAGTGTACAGAAAACTAAAAGAAGAAGTTACAAAGATACAAAGAAAACCATTAATGCAAATTACTAATAAATATATACAGATCCTTCTTCTGATACCCCCCTTCCTCAACACCTCCCACCCCCTGACTCTCACCAGGGCCCAAACAAACTCACAGACTGCCCCCAAAGAGGCCACATTTTTTTTTAAAAAAGCCACCATTTCTAGATGTATGCTTATGACATGTAGCATTTTTAAAACTCTCATAGTTCCTTAAACAAAATAGACAACATTGGGAAAACGAAATGTAAAATTACCCAACAATGATGACATCTGTATATAGAATTTTAAATATAGGGAAGAAAACATTTTTCTAGCATATATCATATGTTCTTTACTTGTTTAGAGTGGCATAGCAGAAGCAAATAGCACTGTATATTTTAAAAAATGGAAAAAAGATTAAGCCTAACAAGAGCACTTGTTTCTTGTGTTTAAATACACTAACATTATTTAACTTTTAATACAACCATCTAAATTAAGCAGTTAAGTTAGTACATAATTTCTTTCCTACAATGGTAACTATGCATCTCTGTCTCAACAAGAAAGCCTGTTTTTTTTAAAAAAAAAAACTTTAGAAAATATATGTTGATTTGCATAGTTTTAGTGCTATTATATTTGGATTATTTTTTAAAAAGTAATAGTGTGTAAGTATCTAAAGCAAAGCTGAATTAGAGCTTAAGGGCTGTGCTGTATACTTGTTACCTGGTACGCTGATTTTGTCTTTGTGTTGATTGTGTGCTCCTCTGGTAGTATATGAAATTATGAAGCCCACATGATGGCTGTCCACACAACCTGTATCCGCATGTTCCCTGTGGGCAAAAGCTTTATACGTTTGCAGAATGGGAGCAGTTATGCCTTTCCAAGAAACTAGTGAGGAGTCTAAAGTGTGGTCAGATGGGAGAAATAGCTCTCTTCCTATTCTGAAGTACAAAACAAAGGGATGCTGATGTTTACTGGTATAGTGTGGCAGAAAGGCAGCCATCTTAAAAACAGCAACAAATAATGAGAGACGCATCTAAAATCAACAATTAACAATTAAAGTTAATTGCAGGTGGAATTAACAGGTGTCTTTTGAGGTACTGAATCTGGAAATCTTTATAGTATTTTTCAGGTTGAATTCTTTGAATTCAGGTTGTGTGGTATCTTAAAGATTAACAGTGTATCTGATGGTGGATTGTGAACAAATAATACATTTGTTAAGTCTTTACCATGCCAAAACACTTGGTTTATTCTTTTGTGTAGTCATGTATAGGGTTGTGCTGTTACTACTGAAGTTAGGCCCCACTGAAATGAATGGGGCAAATTAATCAACTTTTCCCAGTGTGTCAGTATAGAAAATAAAAACATCACAAGGTTCTGATTGGTATATACTGCAGGCATGTAGAGATTGATATTCACAATTAGTGATGTGAATGCTGCAATCTTAAATGTAATTATTAAGAGTAATGACCGTTAAGACATTGGGACTTGGTACTGCAAACCCATCTCTTCAGTTCCTTGAAATGCCTTTAAATGAAACAGCATTCAGCATAATTGAGTAAAGATGCCTAATACTGCACTGTAAGTCCTTAAAAATACACTTCAGATCTTAAAACGTTTAAGGCTTGAGCTCCAGAGTCGAATCTTTGCAAATAACTCACCAGTCTAGGGGCTACTGTCCATAGGTGCTTATACGAAGCTTCTTTTGGGAAGTGTCATTTTTATAAAATGCTGAATGCTGTTTCTTTTAAAGGTACTTCAAGGAACCGAAGAGATGAGTTTACAATATCAAGCAAAGTGGACCATTGGGCTGATTTAGTACAAGGCAGTTTTATTTTGCGAAACACCCAGAAAAGGAGGGTAGAACCCCTGAAAGCCCAGCTTAAGAAGGTCCACCTATTATAATAACCATACTAGAAGACATTGGGCAATAAAATTAGGGTTGAGGAACCTCCAGCTTGTGGGACAAATGCAGGACTCTATCCAGCCCTCAAGACTCTCCCTGGGCTACACCTTCACTTCCCCTGCTCCACTCTCTCCATGAGTGCTATTGTCTGGCTGGAATGTGGCCTCAGTGTGATGATGTCTGGATGGAGAGGGGGTTATATAACCCTCTGGTTTTTGCTTGTCTGGAGTGTAACATACTGCAACAAGGAAAGAGATCTAGCCGTTGCTCCATCACTTCTCCTTCTGGCCCCCACAACCTTTTGGTGTTGGCCCTCCTGAGCCCTGCAAAAAAATTGATTGGTTGGTAGTACATGACTGTAATTTTCCCTGCTTTGATTTGAGCGCATACGTGCTGGTGTTGCGGAAACAGTTCAAATATTTGTGCATTTATATAGGTAGTGCCTCTAAATGGTACACAAAGTCTGCCCAGTTAATTAATGGGATGTATACAGACTGGAATGCTTTCGTCTACAGCTGGATTGAAATGGGTTGACTAATAACATAATAAGAGAACTCCTAAACAAAGTTAAAATGTTTGCTCTGTACCAGAAAGATGCAGATAATCATAGCACAAGCTTTCATGGACTAGTATCCACTTCATGAAATGCATCTGCTGCAACAGACAAACACGGCCAGCCTTCTGAAAGATAGTTAAAGCAATGCATAGTTTTAGCTTTTATTGCTACTCATAAAAACACGTTTAATTGTTTTATTATAGTTCTTGTCTTATTGTCTATACTTGGTTATTAAAATTCATCTTTGTAACTTATATTTCATTTTTTACTCTTTCTTTATGATAGTTTATATTTAGTCTAAAATATTTTAGAATAAAAACATCACAAGTACAGGCAAACCAGCCAATGATATGGTAATGAACAGGGAATCCTCAAGTGCATTAAAGGGTATACGGAAGATCCAAAACCCCGTTGATGGTCTGTTTTCATTTCAGTTTCAGGCAAATAGCAGAAGTAATAGAGTTCTGTGTGTATGCAGAAGGGGAAAGAAATTAAGGCAGCAATTACAAATGTTTCTTCAGGCAGTCAGATGAAAGCTAGAAAAGATGGGCCATTTATCACTTCTCTGTGAAATACTAGTGTCTGTTGAACCTGACTGAGCAAAAGACAAAGACAGGAAAAATGTAGAGAGCAAGGTTTTCCTCCATCCCCCCCCTTTCAAAATGGGAGGCCAGTCTAGGATGAAGCTATGCATGTATGTGAAGAAGGCAACAGAAGAAACAGATTTTCTGGCTGCTAGGTGCCCCTTGCAGAGCTAGCATGTAGGAGAGATGTTCCATTAATTCTTATCAACAAAGCTTCTTTCCCACATTCTGTTTAGAGTAAGCATGGGGAACCTGTGACCCTCCAGGTGTTGGACTCAAGCATTCATCACAGCACCAGCTACCATGGCCAATGATTGTGGATGATAGATGTAACTCAAGATCAGATGGTCCATAGGTTCCTCATTGCTGATTTTTAGTCAATGTAGACTGTAAAGGACAGCGACACTCGTACAGATCTTCAAAGCAGAACGGGGGTTCCTAGACACAATGAGTTGAAATCATTCAGTGTCATGCCATCAGGAAAAACTTTCTGTTAGAGTGATACGGCAGTGGAACCAATTACCTAGAGAGGTAGTGGGCTCTCTGACACTGGAGGCATTCAAGAGGCAGTTGGACTGTTGGGAATGCTTTGATTTGGATTCCTGCATTGAGCAGGGGGTTAGATTTGATGGGCTTATAGGCCCCTTCCAACTCTACTATTCTATGATTCTATGATCATTCAGTATGCAAACTAAGGGCATGAATGCAAAATACTGTGGAGTGCCTTAAAAGTATGAAATACTTTTTCTAGAAATGGGTGCAGATAGCTATGCCTTGGCCCTGACCTTTTTACTTTCAGTTTAGCTTCACTGCCGTTCTTAGAACCTGCAGCTTCTCTGTATATTGGACAGTTAATCAAGCAGGATGTAAGTGTAAATTCACAAGTGTTGGCTTTTTTTAAAAAAAATTCAAGTCATACAGCATAAATTCCTTAGTAGTATTTGAAGCACTGCAAGGAAGGGAGAGTTTGACTGGTGCTTGTATTGTCGAGTCTAGTGAAGTCAGGTGGCCACTTCACTTTCAACTTTGGCAGTAGTCATCTTTGGTAAATCACATTGGAGGGATCAGAAAGAAGAGATGCTATTTTTTGAGCATGTTCATAGAATCATAGAGTTGGAAGGGGCCTATAAGGCCATTGAGTCCAACCTCCTGCTCAATGCAGGAATCCAACTTAAATAATACTCAACAGGTGCCTGTCCAGATGCCTTCTGAATGCTTCGTGTTGGAGAGCTCACCGCCTCCCCAGTTAATTGGTTCCATTGTCGTGCCGCTCTAACAGTTAGGAAGCTTTTCCTGATGTTCAGCTGAAATCTGGCTTCCTACAACTTGAGCCCATTATTCCGTGTCCTGCACTCTGGGATGATTGAGAAGAGATCCTGGCCCTCCTCTGTGTGGCAACCTTTAAAACACTTGAACAGCGCTATTCATATATCTCCTCAGTCTTCTCTTCTCAGGGCTAAACATGCCCAGTTCTTTGAGTCTCTCCTCATAGAGCTTTGTTTCCAGTCCCCTGATTATACTTGTGGCCCTCCTCTGAAACTATTCCAGTTTGTCTACATCCATCTTATAGTGTGGTGTCCAGGACTGGATGCAGTACTCAAGATGAGGCCTAACCAGTGCAGAAGAGAAGGGAACCAATACTTCACATTATTTAGAAATTATACTTCTGTTAATGCAGCCTAAAACAACATTTGACTTGTTTGCAGCCACATCACACTGTTGGCTCATATTCAGCTTGTGATCAAGAACAATCCTAAGATCCTTCTCACATGTAGTATTGCTGAGCCAAATATTCCCGATCTTATAACTGTGGATTTGGTTTCTTTTTCCTAGGTGTAGAACTTTGCACTTACCCCTGTTAAATTTCATTCTGTTCTTTTCATCCCAATACTCCAGCCTATCAAGATTGCTTTGAATTTTGTTTCCTCCAGGGTATTAGCTATCCCCCCCAATTTTGTAATATTTGCAAATTATAAACATTATTTGATCAATATGTTCTTACCAAATTCATATTTGATCAATGCATTATTACCAAAACTACCATGTCCATGGATAAGGTATGGATTGTCTTGGGCGTGCAAAATATTGGTGTTGAAATGGTAATTCTTCCATAGTTCCTCTATACTACCTCAGAGGTATTTAACCTGTGAACCTCCAGATGCTGCTGAACGACATCATCCATGTCCATTGACCAGGCTGGCTGGGGCTGGTGGAAATTGTAGTTCAGCAACATCCGGAGGGCCACCCTTGTTGTATCTCTTTCAATTATTCTATATATCACTGCCAATATTTGTCGTCCCACATACATAGGAAGCTGCCACATACCAGATTACAACAATGTATCCATTAGCCCAGGTTTTTCTACCCAATCTGGCTGTGACTCTCCAAGGTAACAATCATGTTAGGGTTTGCTTGTGTGAGTGCATATTGCAGCAGGGTGCAGAAATAACTGGTCTGTTAAAACTGGTAGTTGAAAGAATAAAGAAACGTAAGGTTTATTACTATAAAGAGGTAAAGTCATACATGCTGCAGTAGCCATATAGATGTTAAACAGCATGGGGGACAAGATGGTACTCTGTGACACCCCAAAGCACAACTGCCAGGGCCCCAAAAGATAGTCACCCAATGCTATTCTCTGAGAGCGACCTTGGAGATAGGATCAGTACCACTGTAAAACAGTGCCTTCAATACCCATCTCACCAAGTCAGCCCAGAAGGATACCATGGTCAAGGGCATCAAGAGCCGCTGAGAGATCAAGTAAGAATTACAGGGTCGCAATTGCCCGTATTCTCCCGATAAAGGTCATCCATCAGGGCGACCAAGGCCGATTCAGTCCCATAACCAGGCCTGAACCCAGACTGGGATGGGTCAAGATAATCTGTTTCATCCAAGAGTACTTGCAATTGCTGCGCCACAACCATCTCAATCACCTTCCCTAAAAAGGGGGTATTTGCCACCGCTTGGTAGTTGTCACAAACCAATGCGTCCAGGGTGGTCTTTTTCAGGAGTGGTCGGATCACCGCCTCTTTCAAGGCCCCCGGAACCACTCCCTCCTGCAATGATGAGTTGACTACACCCTGGATCCACTCAGTCAAACCCCCTTGGCAAGCTTTAATGAGCCAAGAAGGGCAAGGGTCGAGAAGACATGTTGCTGGCCCCATCAACGCAAGCACCTTGTCTACATCATCAGGCACATCAACTGAAACCGTTCGCAAGAAGTTGCAGCAGACATTGCACTGGATACCTCATTGGGGACTACAGTAGATGTGGATGGGGCATCAAGACTACTATGGAGGCGAGCAACTTTATCCTCAAGTGCCTTGCAAACAATTCACAGTGGACCTCCGAAGGGTCTAAGACTCCATTTCCTGGAGTTGATGTCAACAGACCCCTGACAATATGGAAAAGCTCCACCAGACAGCTACTTGAGGATGCGATGGAGGCAGAGAAGTGGGCCTTCTTCGCCACCCTCACCGCCACACAGTAGGTACAGTTATGATGTTTTACTCGTGCCCAATCAGCCTCACAGCACGTTTTTCGACACTTGCCGTTGTCCAGCCTGTTTCATCCAGGCCACTGATTGAACCTAGGACCTTTTACATATAAAGCATTTGCTCTGTAACTGATTTATGGAAACCAACACCCCAGGCCCTGCAGTCCTATGGTCCCTTGGAGGATGCCCGAGGACCCCTAGGATGCAAGGGTGGAGAGAGAGATCTGACTTTGGATAGTGAAACTCAATGTCAGAGTCTCCTCCCTGCCACCCAGAAAATTCTGTGGCCATTGCCCCACTAATGTCAGATAAGTGGGTGTCCCTGGGCAGTTTAGGGGCATGTGAAGGGAGAACCAGGAGGCTTACTCCCAGGTAAGTAGATATATTTTATTATATAGTTATAATATAGTTTAATGTATTAACTAGAATGTATGTATTGTATATTAATTTCCATGTGTCATCTATTTATTAGTGCCTGTAATAAACCTATAAAAACTGCCTATAAAAGCCTATGTTTACAAATGAATACAGTTTCCCATGTCATAATCATTACAAGGGTGGAAAAAATGACCCAAGATCTCCTGTAACATATGCTGTGCTGCAGGGGAAAGGAATTTAACCAAGAATGAGACCAATTCATTGTTTTTCACTCAGTACTTTGTTTACTTAGATGTCTTATACCCAGGTGCCTGGCTACTTTCCCCAAGACTCAGCGGAAAATATTGGTGCCAGTAATGTCTATGATAGAAAATAGATGACAAACTGCATTGTCGTTTCAGCTGAAGCCGCCCACACTTATATGGTTAATCCAAGATTAACCCATCTATTATGCCAGTTTGGCCTGCCCAGGGAAGCTCCTTGTCTTAATCTCATGTAATAACTGCTATAGAGTGAAAGTGGAATTGACAGCACCTGCTAGTAGAAGTGACAGCTTCATTTTAACAACCTGCAAATCTGTTGAAAGGGGCTGGATGCTGGGAATTCTGTTGCACATGCTGGAGTGTTCTGTGGAATTAAAGGTTTATTTAGAAAAGGTGATTTTGCACTGATCGCCACCTCTCACTCCAGATTTTCTGGGCTCTGCCCCTTTTTACCCTTAATGTACCTCTCTGCACCCCATGTGGAAGTAGATGCTGATGCCAGGTCTTTTAATTAAATTGGCTGAAATTATTTAAAGTAGCCATTAAAATGTAAGTGATAATTAAGGCAGAGAGGGAAAAGAGCTTGTTAAACCAGATTCCGATATACATATTCTGAATTCAGTGTGTACTTCTGTTCCGACAGAGCACAGTTTGACTCCAGTTATCTCTTCTAGTCCTAATATTGTGTCCTCTTGAAAGGTCATGAGTTGACCATTGTAATTCCATCCTGGAACTTTCTTACCCATTCAGTATAACTTTGTACAATATTTTTGCTGAGGTCATTTATTTCATTGTACACCAAATTCTTCCTCCTGTTGTTGGCTTTCTGTGTTTAGGCTTGTCTGTGGTTATAACCGTCAAGATCTATAATAATCAGTTAAGATCTCAAACTCATTAAGGCTGTAGTCCTGTGCATACTTGCTTGGAAGCAAACCTCATGGAAGTCAATGGGGCTTTTTTGAGTAAATATGCATAGTAGTGCACATGATTCACTAGAAAAGGCAATCATGCTGGGAAAAACAGAAGGGAGTAGAAAAGGAGGAAGGCCAAACAAGAGATGGATTGATTTCATAAAGGAAGCCACAGACCTTAACTTACAAGATCTGAACAGGGTGGTTCATGACAGATGCTATTGGTGGTCGCTGATTCATAGGGTTGCCATAAGTTGAAATCGACCTGAAGGCACATAACAACAACAAAGTGCACTGTTAGTGGCCTTTAGTCAAGCTACTGTTTTAAGAAGAGCTCTGCAAGATCAACTCAATGTCTGGCATCCTGTTTACTACAATGGCCATCAAGATATCTCTGCAGAGTCCATGAGCAGGGCTTGATGGCTATAGCCTTCTTCTGATGCTCCCAAACAGTTAGTGTTCATTTGTTTCTGAGCTTTTGCAACTCATCTCCTTCTCAAAGGAATCTATTTCTGTATGTGTTGGCTTTAGTCATGATAAGATATTCTGGCTAATTTGTCCCTTGGGGCATATATCAAGCATACATGCTGCTTGTGACTGAAGCATGCCATCACCTCTGACTCTGACCATATTTACCTCTCAAGTTGCACTTGGCTTGGTCTTTATTACATGACAAACTGAGTTTGTCATGTAACAAAGGCCAAGCCATGTTCTACATCCACTGTCAATGGCAATATGCTTCTGAATGCCAGTTGATGGGAATCACAAGTGGGGAGGGTGCTGTTGTACTCTGGTCATTTTTGTGGGGTTCCCATAGGCATCTATTTGGCCACTGTGAGGACAGGATGCTGGACTAGATGGGCCATTGGTCTGATCCAGTAGGCTCTTCTTATGTTCTTATGACCATCCGTTAGACAAATGTTGTGGCTTCCCATGTACTCTTTTGAATTATTGGATAGGTCTAGGACATTATGATGTGATTTAAATTATTTTATTAACGTTACATGAGCAACATCAAAAATATTTGGGAAATTGAAAGAAGTGAAATTTATACAAAGCAATAATTACAGGTACACAGATGGCAGGAGGACAGTAAATGGGGATGAAAGGGTTTTCAGTTAGCTGAGGTTTTGATTATCTTTTTGATTGAAATAAATGGAATAGTGCTAGGTAAAAACATTGGGGGGAACTTCTCCATTTTTAACATAAGTATGTATGTCGGTATTTGATGTGGCAGATTCTTCTCTCCTCTACACACCTACATGCTTTCATTATAGGGTTTGAAAAGAACCCAACACCTACAACCCTACACAGAGGGCTCTTGTCACAAATCTGAGAGTCCCCAATGTGTGAAGTCTATTCATAGGGTTTTTGAATAGACTTCACACATTGGGGACTCTCAAATTTGTGACAAGAGCCCTCGAAGTTCCATACTTTCTGCAAAAACAAGACCAGGAGCAGATTGCGGTACACATAATGAGCTAGTAATATCAAAAATCAGAGTGTAAAGCTAAGGAAATACAACACAATTGTAATGCCAAAATACAATCTATTTATTTATTTATTTATTTATTTATTTTATTACATTTTTAGACCGCCCTATAGCAATAAGCTCCCAGGGCGGTGTACAGCATAATAAAACAGGTTAAAATACAAGCAGATGTAAATACAATACACAATAAAACATAATTAAAAATTTTCAAATTTAAATTCAGATTTTAAAATCTAAATAACATCCTAGAAGAATTTAAAGATCAAATAAGGAACAGATTTGAGGCTTTAAACCTAGCTGATAGAGGACCAGAACAACTAAGGACTGAATTCAGAGACATTATCAGGGAAGAATGCAAAAAGACAATACCTCTAGTTAAAAAGAAAGACCTCAGTGGATGACTGACGAAACTCTTAAAATGGTTAAAGAAAGAAGGGGGAAAAAAGAAAAAGGAGACAGAAACACGGTTAGAACCCTAAATGCAACTATACAGCGACTAGTACATAGGGACAAAAAGAATTACTACAATATATTGTACAGAAATAGACAGAGCTTGGAAAAGTTACTTTTTTGAACTACAACTCCCATCAGCCCTAGGCAACATGGCCACTGGATTAGGCTGATGGGAGCTGTAGTTCAAAAAAGTAACTTTTCCAAGCTCTGGAAATAGACGATAATAAAAAAGGTAGAACAACAGCCCTACAAACTGAGTCTGAATCCTAGCAAGACGGAGGCACTGTGAGTTGGTGGTTCCTAAGTTCAGATGATTGGTTGCCTGCTTTGGATGGGGTCGTACTCCCTCTGAAAGAGCAGGTCCATAGTCTAGGGGTGCTCCTGGATCTATCTTTGTAGCTAGAGGCCCAGGTGACCTCAGTGGCTAGGAGTGCCTTTTACTAGCTTAGGCTGATAAGACAGCTGCAGCCATTTCTGGACCGGGATAGCCTGACCACTATTGTCCACGCATTGGTAACCTCCAGGCTGGATTACTGTAATGCGCTCTATGTGGGGCTGCCCTTCAGGTTGGTCTGGAAATTGCAGCTGGTGCAAAATGCGGTGGCGAGACTGCTCACTGGTGCAGGGTATTGCCAACATGTCACCCCACTGCTGAAAGAATTGCACTCGCTGCCCATTTGCTACTAGGCTAAGTTCCAGGTTCTAGTTCTGGTGTACAAAGCCCTATACAGCTCAGGACCAGGATACCCGAAAGACCGTCTTACCCCTTATATACCCAGTCGATCACTGAGGTCTGCAGGTGAGGGCCTCCTGCAGACACCATCTTATCAGGAAGTCTGTTCTGCACAACATAGAAAATGGACCTTTAGTGTGGTGGCACCTAACCTGTGGAATTCCATCCCCTTAAATATTAGGCAGGCGCCATCTCTGTTATCTTTCCAGCGTCTATTGAAGACTTTCCTCTTTCAACAAGCCTTTTAAGTTAAGACCTATCTCAGTCTGCGTCTGTGTTGGAATTGCTTTTAATATGTTTTGTTTAAACTTTTTTTCTACACAATGTTTTTTTTTAACCCTTTTTATTTAAGATGTTTTTAAAGAATGTTTTTAAAGGTGTTTTGTTTTAATGTATTTTAAGGTCTGTTTTAATGATGTTTTAAAGTGTTTTTGCTGCTTTTGTTTGCTGCCCTGGGCTCCTGCTGGGAAGGAGGGTGGGATATAAATTAAATAATAAATAAATAAATAAATATTCCAAAAGATTAGAGAAATCAAAGGGAAATTTAAACCAAGAGTAGGGATGTTGAACAATCAACAGGGGAACACACTGACTGACCAAGATAAAATAAAAGGAAGATGGAAGCAATACTCTGAAGAATTATATAAAAGAGATGCAAGGATGACAGATTCATTCATGGAGGAACTATATGAAGAACCAGAAATTTTAGAATGTGAGGTGAAAGCTGCTCTTAAAATACTAGGAAGAAACAAATCACCAGGAACAGATAGCATACCAACAGAGTTGCTACAAGTTACTGAGATGGAATCTGTCCAAATTTTGACAAAAATTTGTCAATAAATATGGAAAAGAAAACAATGGCCCACAGACTGGAAGCATTCAATATACATTCCAAAGAAAGGGAATCCCAGGGAATGCAGTAATGATAGAACTATTGACTTAATATGCCATACAAGTAAAGTGATGCTCAAGATTCTACAACAAAGGTTCTATCCACATATGGAGCAAGAAATGCCAGATGTCCAAGCTGGATTTAGAAAGGGAAGAGGCACCAGGTATCATATTGCAAACATACATTGGATGATGGAATAGACCAAGGCATTTCAGAAGAAAATCACCCTGTGTTTTATAGATAACAGCAAAGCCTTTGATTGTGTAGATCATGGAATGGAATGCTTTAAAAGAAGTGGGAGTGCCACAGCATCTGATTGTTCTGATGCGCAAACCTATACAATGGAAAAGAAGCTACTGTAAGGACAGAATATGGAGAAACTGATTGGTTCCCCATCGGAAAGGGTGTGAGACAGGGGTGTGTTTTATCACCCTATTTCTTTAATCTATACGCAGAACATATCAAATGAAAGCGGGATTGGATCAAGATGAAGGAGGTGTGAAAATTGGAGGGCGAAATACCGTATATTCCGGCGTATAAGACAACTGGGCATATAAGACGACCCCCAACTTTTCCAGTTAAAATATAGAGTTTGGGATATACTCGCCGTATAAGACTACCCCTGCTTATGACATGCAGGTACTTAGCAGGAAAACTGTCACTTATAAACTTATAAATATTAATATTTGGATTGTCCAGTTGTTTTGTTTTTGTGCCTAGGAATTACCAATTGGTTGCCAATTTGTCACTAAACCAAGTTCAAGGTGTTACTACTGGCATATAAATCCCTTAATAGTTTGGGACCAGTTTACTTGCAGGACCACCTTGCTCCATATGTGCCCATTTGAGTGCTTCGATCTGTAGAACTGGCCCTGTTGCAGATGCCACATAATACTTGTTCTGCACTTGTAAGATTGTTCTTTTAGTGTGGCAGCATCTACTCTTTGGGAATCTCTGACATTAGGCAGGCACCTTTGCTGTATTCCTTTTGGTGCCTGTTTAAAACTTTTTTGTTTAGGTAAGCCTATCTAGACACATAGATATTGATATGTTTAATCTTTTTAGTTATTTTAATTACATGTTTTTAACTGTTGTTGGTTTAATTGTTTTAAAAGTGCTGTTAATTACATGTTTTAACTGTTTTATTGATAAGTTTAATGTTTTTTGTAAGCTGTTTAGTGTTGTTTTACAATCAAGCAGTATATATATTTTGTTAAATTATCATCATTATTAAATTTATATCCCGCCTTTCCTCTAAGGAGCTCAAGGTGGCATACAAACTTGGTTCTCCACCTCCCAATTTTGTCCTCACAACATCCCTATCAGGTATTTTAGGCTGAGACACAGTGATTGGCCCAAGGTCACCCAGTGAGCTTCATGGCTCAGTGGGGATTTGAACTTTGATCTCCCAGGTCCTAGTCTGACACTCTAACCACTACACCACACTGTTTTAAAAAAAGTAGACAGAGCACTGGGGTAAGCAGAGAGGTTTAAAACTCTCTGCCTTGCCCATCATCCTGGTGGGGATACAAATGGCTCCCTCCCATCAGTAGTCCCTGTGTGTGTGTGTGTGTGTGTGTGTGTGTGTGTGTTTGAGAGTGTGGTGTAGGCACACCCAGTTCTGTCAAGCAGCCTCCTCCAAGGGTTGGCCAAAGGTTAATTTGGTCCTTGGGCCAAAAAAAATTAGCCACCTCTGTTTTATAGGTTGTCATATTTGTGTTAAGAATCAGCTGTATCTTTTCCTTTGTCTTTAGTAAAAAGGTTAACTCTGGTAGGGATGGAAAGATCTGTCAATTTCAGTTCTCTCAGTTTCTCATTTTTCCAATATTAAATTCAGTTCTCCACATTTTTCATGAAATGTTTCAAGCATTTTAGTGCAAATTTTTCACACTAAACACATTTTTGTGCAGCTTTGACTAATGTACACATTTTTGGAAGCACTTTCTCACCGTATAATGCATTTTTGTATATTATTTACCCTCATGTATTCATTTTTATGCATGCTTTCTCATATGTGCATTTTTGTAAATGTTGTTTGGTTGGCGAACTGCATTGCAAAATTTGAGTAAGTGCGAATTTTAAAGGTTAGCTATGTTTCGGTTTGCATGTTTCGGGAAGTGCAAATTTAATAGCTTCGGCATCAAATGTGAATTGAATTGAATTTCTCGCCCTTACCTAAACTGTGGTTAAGCAGTTAGTCAGAGGGGGTCTTACTGCCTGGCCTTCTTCATTTCTGGTGTAACTGGGAGAAGGGAAGAGGGTGTGGCAAGAATAAATCTCCTTTGCATGTGTGCTACAGGCATCACTGACTTCTGTTCACTTTCTTGAATTTCATGGAAGTTGTAACTGAACATCAGTGGTGTTTGAAAAGAAATAAAAAATTAACCCCTGTGGGGTGTTGCAGGTGCTGCCAGGCAGACAGAAGAGAGCCGTATAATGCATGTGATTCTCTAGATCAGCTCCCACCGAGCACAGGCGTGCCCTATTCTTGTTCGTAACAGCCCTGGGGTTCTTAGCAAATCCTGGAACCAGACATTCTAATGATTTTCTCACTGATGTCCCATTTTTAGCTGGATGCAATTTATGCTTATCAAAGAGAGAAAATGGGAAAGCTTTTCTGTACTCTAAAAAGGATGAAATGTGATGGGGGGAAGCAAGTGAATAAAGGTTGGTTAGAGAAATCAAGCTGTAAAAGGTTAGACTACTTGCAGAGGCAGGAAAGGTGGGTAAAAAGGAAGAAAAAGAATAAAAGGCTCAGTTAGTAGATCAGAAGAGCAGCAGAGGATTAGATTAAGGGGGAGAATTGTCGAAAGGGTTGCTTGGTAAAATGCCTTCACATTATGTTCCCTTCACATTAGATATGATCCTTACCAGCAAAGCTGTGAATTGGGGGCAAAAGTACAAGTTAGATGTGGCTTTAATCATGTCACTTGAGGTAGTGGGAGAATTTGCCTTCCTGGATCTCCTCTGCCATGAACAAAAAAAATATGTAATTCCAACATGCTTTAGGGTGTTATTGCATGTTCCTGAATTCCTGGGAGTTTTTCTAGGAATCTGGGAAGCTGTGTGCGTAAATAGGCTTTCCATGCTAAGTATATCCTACATATAAAACAAAGCTTTGAAAAATCTCCATTTGAAATGAATGTAAACTGTGCAGTAACATTACAATACTTGGTAGACGATCCCTACAAATATGCATTAAATGGTATTGTAAAGAACTTGCAGGGCTGTCTTGTCTATATTAAAATAGTTGCTACATCTTACACGGAGAATTACAGCTTTGTCTTTTACCATGCTAGGCTTCTGATGTAGTATGACTTTCTGTCCACAATTAGCAGATACTATTTGTTTCTGTCAGATCTGTTAATCTGGAAAAATTCTTTATAGTGCCATTTGATCCATATTTATTCAGAAGTAAGTTGTCCTACCTACTTCAATGGGACTTTCACCTAGGTGAGTGTACATAGTCTTAGGCCACATTTGCACCATGTACTGTTTTTATTGAAACATTACTCCACTTTAAACAGTCATGCTTCTCCCAAAGAATCCTGGGAAGTGTAGTTTGTAAAAGATGCTGAGATATGTTAGGAAATCTCTGTTCCTCTCACAAAGGTACAATTGCCAGAGAATTCTGGGAAATGTAGCTCTATGAGGGGAATAGGGGTCTTCTAACAATTAAGCACCCTTATCATACTACAATTCCCAGGATTCTTTAGGGGAAGTCATGACTGTTTAAAGTAGAATAATAGTAGAATAAATGTATGGTGTGAATGTGATCTTATAGCTGTACAGTGCGATCCTGGACAATTTATACTGAATTCAGTGGGGCTTACTCCCATGTTAATAGGTATAGGATTGCAACCTTATTTGCCTTAAAATAGGGATGAGGAGCCTATAGCCCTCCAGATGTTGTTGGACTACAACTCCCATAATCCTGAACTATTAGCAGACTGGGGTTCAGCAACATCTGGAGGCCACAGGTTGACCACCCCTGCCTTAAAACAAGGCATCAACTGTTCTAGTGGTCCTTAACTTTTATTGCATTGAGGACTTCTACTTGAGTGCTCATTCTTTACAATCTACCATAATTTCTTACTTTATTCTTACTGTATGGAAGGCTTCAATTTGTCCTCTAGGAAGGGATATCCAATAAAGTTATAAGAATGTATATGGGAGACTCATACACACTTGCTGCTTTTGAAGTTTCCATTGGTACTGTGTGCCCCTTAGTTTTATTGTTGAGAATTATTTTATTATAGCATTTTATGCCTTGTTTTTAAAGATTTGTTTTAAGTAGTGGTCACGTGTTTTAGCATTGCTAGACGCCTTGGAGAGAACATTTTTGAGAGATGAGACGTGGGATAAACATTAAATTACAAAAAGGAAAAAATGGAAAGCTGTTGTAAGCCTAAATAAAATAAAATAGATTAGAGGTTCTCACTCTTCAGGCACCACCTGTATCCCTGGTGCCATAATGAAAATAATAAAGGAAAATGTCAAATAGCCAGAGGTTTCTCTGGTTTCTACTATACTGAAAAGATAACCCACCTTTCAGTTTAAAAATTAAAGTAAAAAGCAGCTTGGCTTAGCATGTATTTGACCCCAATATCAGATAAGTAAAGTACTTTATAAAAAGAGGTCAACCCTCTTACACAACTGGGGGCAGGCTCACCAAACTTCCTCCTTGAGTTGTGCGACAAGGTTGCTTGTTTTGTGGTGTTTTAACTGCCTGCCCTGTTTGTGTGTATGTGTGAGGGTTTCATGAAAACAGCAAAAAATTAACTTTGATTAAAATGAAATGGGGAGAAATGAAACAACAGATTCCCCAGATATTTGTTTATGCAAATATCTGTGTATTATAGACCAGATACCATCTGTAAACAGTTGCCCCTATATACAGTATTATAAGGAATAATAAATACAAGTTCATAATTTTACAGAAACTGGAGTAAATGCAACTTATTGCTTTCTTTTCAAACTGTGACTTAATTGTTCTGCATTTGACCCCAATATTGGTCAGATTAATAAAATACTCTTTCTATAAAGTAGATGGGTTAATAAGAATGTACAAAACAACAGTATCTTTAAATAATACTCAACAACTAAATACTTGAAGCCATTATAGGCCTTTCCACTCACACCTTCATAAAATACAGTCCAGGAAATAGTATCTCTTTTGTTTTGGATTATAATCCAAATACCTGTGAACAAATACCCACTCCTTGGACATAATGCTAAACTATAGTTTAGTGTTATGAGTAAGCCTCAGGCTCTCTTCACCCTCCTTCAGTGCTGCTGGAGGGAGTTAAGAAGTTTCCATCTTAGATTAACTGCAGCATGTGATCGCCAAACCAAGACAAACTTTGGTCAATCTGAATTATAATTTGTTTAAAACAAGACAGCTTCAAACCATGTTTATGAAGCTGGCTTGTATCAACAAACTCTAGTTAAGATTAATCTCAGTTTAGCATTTGGACAACATGCTAAACTATAGTTGATCTAAAACAGATTCCAATCTTGTGGTTACTGTGTGGGGGACGGGAAGTGTGCAAGCTCAAGGCTCTCTCTGACTTTATTATGGTTTAGCGTTGTGCCCAAACACGGTCTATTTATTGGAAAAGAAATTATATTTACCAGCTGACAGAGTAACTTGTTAAATTATTTAAAATCTTAATTTCACATATATGCTCATGGGGTCTGAGCTGGCAGTTACTGACCAGGAATGAGACCTTGGGGCTGGAGTGGATAGCTCAATGAAGATGTTGACCCAGTGTGCAGCTGATGTGAAAGGCAAATTCCATGCTTGGGATCATTAGGAAAGGTTTTGAAAATAAAACTTGTGATATCATAATGCCATTATACTAATCTATGGTGCACCTGCATTTGGAGATTCTGCATTTGGAAAAGATTTTAAAAAGGGCAATGATCAAGGGGGTGAAGCAATTCTTTATGAAAAAAGCTTGCAACTTTGGGGGCTTTTTAGTTCAAATAAAATGAGTAAGAGGTGACATGATAGAAGTATATAAATGTATGCATGGCATGGAAAAAGTGGATAGAGAGAAGTTTTTCTCTATCTCTCATAACACTAGAACTCATAGACATCCATTGAACCTGAATGCTGGAAGATTCAGGACAGATAAAAGGAAGTACTTCACCTGGTGCATAGTTAAGCTATGGAACTCACTCTCAGAGGAGGCAGTGATGGCCACCAGCTTGGATGGTTCTACAAGAGGATTAGACAAATTCATGGAGGATGATAACAAAGGCTACTAGCCATGATGTCTATGCGCTTCCTCCATGGCCGGAGGCAGTCTGCTTCTGAATACCAGTTGCTGGGAACTTCAGGAGGGGAGAGTGCTCTTGTGCTCAGCTCCTGCTTGCAGGTGTCCCACAGGCCTTTGGTTGGCCGCTGTGAGAACAGGAAGCTGGACAAGATTGGCCATTGGCCTGGTCCAGCAGTCTCTTCTTTATGTTCTTATGAACTTGGCAGTTGTAAGTAAATTAATGTGTTGTCTTTGAGTGAAGCAAGGTAGGTGCAGGTGCTATTTAAATAGGTTTGCATAGGATTATTGGGATGCTAAGCAAAATATAGTTAATGGCAATCTCTCTCTATTAGTAAACATTAGAAGTATAGATGGTGTCAAGGCTGGACCTAGGATAAGAAGTGCCATGGGTGAGGAGTGCCATCACCGACCCATCCTCATGGGCCACCCAGAGGGTTTATGAGTCCTGGTGCAGGTGTGATGTTGGCAACTCTTCTGCTGTCCCTTACAAGGACCCATGGTTGTGTGTACAAAGCTGGAGGTGCATGTGAGAATTGTTACACGTACTACACGTGAGAATTCTTGCCTGCAGCTGCTGCTGTGGGATCAAGCAGAATGATAGATGTGCTTCATTTTTTTCTTACATGGGGATAAGGGAATAGATACAGTTGTACTTTTGCTGAGTACCTCCTCCAATTCCAAGCCCCTTCTGGCAGAACTTCTTTCTGCTTCTTGGGGCTCAATTTCATAGGTCTTCTGGTTGTGGCCTGCTGCCGGTATTCTCCACTACTCGCTCAGGAAGGATTCCTCCCTTAAGGTTGGCCTCTCACCTCTCCTTTCCCTGTTCCTGTGACAACTGCCACAGAAAATTACTCTTCACTAGGCACCCTCCTTGGGTCAGCTAGATGCCTGGGCAACTGCCCAGCTCTCCCACCCATAAGGCTGTATGGTGGAATTATTTTAACTGCTGCTTCTGTTCTGCTGTTTGTTTGTTATTTTTAACTTTTTACAATTTTGTCTGTGTGATTTCTGCATATTGCCCTGGAAATCTTTTCTACACCAAAGCTTAGGGAATAAGTTCATAGGATAAATAAATACATAAATAAATGGAAGTGTCTAAAGAACTGTCTACGGAGTACTGGACAGCCCCTTGTTCCTCAAGGGTCTTTATTACCTTGGTAAAAACAGAGCAAAAACTGTCTTAGAAACCCAGTTCTTTCCTTGTCAATAACCTCATATAAAGATTCATTGTCTTGCTTTTCTTCCATCCTATATAGCAGGGATGAGGAACATGCTGCCCTCCAGATGTTGTTGAATTACAGCTCCCATCAGCCCCAGCCAACATGGCCAAAGGTTGGAGATGACTGGAGTTGTCATCCAACATCTGGAAGGCCACAGATTGCCCATCACTGTTAGCACTGTGATTGTATTTCATTTTTAAAATTGTTGGAAGGAGTTGTCATCTCTTTTCCCTGCTAACCAAATTCCCTCTGTTTCTTTTTGTAACATCCTTTTTTATGCGGTTTTATTGTTCTGTCTTAATTGCTTATTGTGTTTCTTTCCCACCAAGGAGCACTTAAGTGTGTCTAACTCTGAAAGTCATATTGGTCACAAGTTACGGCTGTGCTGTGTTGAGGAAGTGGCTTTTATTCTAGTGACTTTGAAGCCAACCAATGGAGAAGGGGGGAAGGGCACCTGGTATGGATTCTGCAGGAGGAAACCATTTAGGAGGTCTTAGCACAGCTCTCTCAGGGGCAATTCCAAAGGTGATGTGACGTGGTGTCTCCTGCATTGCAGCTTTAATGTGTCTTCCTGCTGTGGTAGAAGGTATGGGGGTGGTTTCTGCAACAGGAAAATGAGGGTGAAACGTTTACTTTTGCTTGCTCTTTCAATCCTGAGTGGGTCTTTATATAAAGATTTGAGAGAGTGGATTATATTCAGGTGCTCTTACATCTGTTCAGTGTTGTATGGATGGGGTTTTTTGGGGGGAGGGGGAGAGCTTTGGGCAAGAAGCCCTCAGTCAGTCGGGCCCCATCAGGTCATCCATCAGGGCGACCAAGGCTGATTCAGTCCCATAACCAGGCCTGAACCCAGACTGGGATGGGTCAAGATAATCTGTTTCATCCAAGAGTACTTGCAATTGCTGCGCCACAACCCTCTCAATCACCTTCCCTAAAAAGGGGGTATTTGCAACCGGTTGGTAGTTGTCACACACCAATGGGTCCAGGGTGGTCTTTTTCAGGAGTGGTCGGATCACCGCCTCTTTCAGGGCGCCTGCAACTACTCCCTCCTGCAATGATGTGTTGACCACACCCTGGATCCACTCAGTCAACCCCCCTCGGCAAGCTTTAATAAGCCAAGAAGGGCAAGGGTCAAGAGGACACATTGCTGGCCGCATCATCGCAAGCACCTTGTCTACATCATCAGGCCGCATCAACTGAAACCATTCCCAAGAAGTTGCATCAGACATTGCACTCGACAATTCCAGTGGGGACTACAGTAGATGTGGATGGGGCATCAAGACTACTACGGAGGTGAGCAACTTTATCCTCAAAGTGCCTTGCAAACAATTCACAGTGGGCCTCCGAAGGGTCTAAAACTCCATTGCCTGGAGCTGATGTCAACAGACTCCTGACAATACAGACGGCTACTTGAGGATGCGATGGAGGCAGAGAAGTGGGCCTTCTTTGCCGCCCTCACCGCCACACAGTAGGCATGGTTATAATGTTTTACTCGTGCCCGATCAGCCTCACAGCACGTCTTTCGCCACTTGTGCTCTAGCTGTCGTCCAGCCTGTTTAATTGCCCTTAGCTCACTGGTGTATCAAGGTGCAGACCGGGCTCCACAATGCTGGAGGGGGCGCTCGGGGGCAACTGTGTCAAGAGCCCAATGCGCCTCACTGTTCCACAGTGTGACAAGGGCTTCAACAGGGTCACCTGCTCTATCTACTGAGAACTCCCCCAGGGCATTCAGGAATCCAGTGGATTCCATTAGGCTCTGGGGGCGGATCTGTCCGCCACCCCTGCAGGGAAGGATCGGAGCCATGAGTCTAAACTTTACCAGGAAGTGATCTGACCATGACAATGGGGTGACATCCACCCCCTCTATCTCCAGACCACTCCTTCCTCCATCTGGAGCAAAAACCAGGTCGAAGGTGTGCTCTGCCCTGTGCATCGGGCCAGTGACAACTTGAGACAACCCCATAGTCATCATGGAGGCCATGAAGTCCTGAGCCAGAACACTAGAGGCAGCCTCATCATGGACATGGAAATCACCCAGGACTATTGTTCTGGGCTCCTCCAACACCAAGGCCGAGACGGCCTCCGCCAGCTCAGTCAGAGAAGCTGCCAGGCAGCAGGGTGGACGGTACACCAGCAGCAACCCTAGTTCACTGTCTCCTCAGCCCGACACCAGGTGCAGGCCCTCACAGCCAGCTCCAAGACAGAGTGGTTTCCTGGTGACAGAGATGGAAGTTCTGTAGACCACAGCAACTCCTCCCCCCGTCCCTGCAGCCTGTGCTGGTGTTGCACCAAGTATTCAGGTGGGCAAAGCTGGGTCAGATCAACTCCTCCCAGCTCACCCACCTAGGTCTCAGTAATGCACACCAAATGGGCACCTTCATCCACAATCAAATAATGGATAAGAGTGGTCTTATTGTGTACTGATCTGGTGTTAAACAGCAACACACATGGGCCATTGGGCACAGCAGATGAACAATGAGGAACCCATCCATGAGAGGAGTGGCAGCAAGGAACAAGGCGCAGATAGCCTTGTCCTCATCTTCTACGGTAATTCACCACATCCCCATGTCTATATTTCCCTCTACCTGTGATCACGGAAATTGGGGTGGCATCACCCATGTTCCTCTGTACTGAGACTCCTCCTAAACAACTGATATGGACCCAACACGAGCCCACCAACAAAGCCTGCCGGAGCCAATTATCCCAGAAGGCCTCTTCGAGAATTGGGAACAGTCATACCCATTCAAACTTTTTCACACAGGGCCCATCTACTTCCCCTCCTGTCTCACATCCAGGGAGGGCCAGCCTTCTGCCAGTTACAGACTCTCACTTTGAAGGCATCTGGCGACTTTCTCCTCTCATTCAGTTTACTGCACAGGCTCTCACCCTTTGCAGGAACTACACATGCACCACACGCCCTCCCCATCACCAATCTCCTCTAGATTGGTTTAACAGAAAATTAAAGGAAACAGAAAGAAAGGTAATAGAAGGGGGGTAGTGCCCTCGCCCTTGGGACTCCCCAAGGGGCTCCCCAAGGGGCAGCCCTATGTCTTATTGATTCTGATGCTCCATGTGTGAAAAATGCTTCTGTTGTGTTACTCACCTCTAAAGATTTGCCAAAAGTCTTAGGGCCATTTCATAACTGGGAATTGAAGGAGAAAGTATGAACAAATAGGGACACTTAAGAGTGCAGAGATGTTCAGATTACTCAGATCGTCCAGTCTTTCCCCACTTTAGCCACTTTAATTTGTGAGTGTGTATGTGTAGATATTGTGTTAATGGAAAATTTTGGCTCAACACCCAGAAAAATTAAGGAGAGTAAGAGCCCCTTCCCATATTGCATTATGCTACATTATGTTGCAGGCCTTCAGCCATGTATATTTTCCCATATGGCAGTGGTGGGAGCAGAAAAAATATTGGGGGAGGCACAAAAGGGACAGAGAGCATTTTGTTGGGGCAGTTTTATTCCACAGTTTGTTTGGGGGTGGAGAGCTTGATTCCACTCTTTGTGAAAGAGAAGTAGCAGTATATTTCACATTAATGATATCATCTGAAATATATTGGGTGGTATTCAACACTACTCCTACTCAGAACAGACCTACTAAAGTTAATAGACATGACTAAGATTCATTTATTTCAGTGGATCTACTCTGAGTAGGACTTAGCTGAATATACCCATTTTCTTTGAAGTCAGCCCAATTGATTTTGATGCAGTTAAAAGTCCCCCCCCACTCCAGTTCTGTCACTGACAGATAGAAGAGAGCCCACAGGGAGTTCTGTCTGCTGACCACCTCATTCCTGTGCCATGTATGTGCATAGATTTTACAGATATGGTCATCATCACAGCACATGGCAAGTTTATCACACCTGCCCAGTACACATAGATGCATAACGAAATACATCCATCTGCTGTTGTCGCATGTAGCAATCTTCTGGTTTTATTTAGATTTACACTATTCCTACGATGAAGAACTGTTAATTTAGGAAAAGTATATGTCAACCTGTTGAGAAGTACTTTCATGACAAGTGTGCGCATCTATTTTTAAAAGAACAAACGTGATTCTGTTAATTCCTTTCATCATTAGGTTTAGCTGGATAACTGTGTAGCATTTGAAAAGATTGTTAAATGAAAGGCTCTGTGGATGTACTCACTTGGTGAAAGGATTTATTTTTTAGTTCTTATTAGTACTCCTTTGTACAAGGCCTCCAAAGGCCTAAAAACAGTTAAATTTACCTTCGTAGACAGGAATCAAGTTGCTGGGTAAATGCTGAAGCCAGAATGGGTGAAGCTACTTTTGCTCCTCTTTTTTCCCCTAATATTGTGGCTGAAGATATTCTGGCCACATTTCTCACTCCCTGCATGAGAAGAGAGCAGAACCACTCTTCATTTAGTGGGTCAGCAGCACTTGAGTCAATATAATGTGCTGAGAGGAACATCTGCTGAAACCGGGATGGTGAATGTTTTTAGCTGGAGGGCCACATTCCTCTGTAAGCCGCTTTCCTTTTTTTTTTTTTCAATAATTTTTATTCAGATTTTCATAAAACATACAAGACAAAATCATAAAACATTCAAAGACAAAAAACAAAATCAAAAATAGTTAAACAAAAAGAAAAAAAGAAAAGAAGAAAAAAAAAAAAAACAAAAATAAAAAATAAAGAGTAAAATATTGACTTCCCATTTGTCAAAGATCAAATCAGTTATAAGTCTATAATATATAGCAATCCTGTCTCTTAAGTCATATTATAAAATCACTTTCCTCCAGTAGTTATCTTACTTAATCATCAAATCTCATAAACATTACTTTATTCTTTCCACAAAAAGTCAAAGAGGGGTTTCAATTCTTTAAGAAATATATCTATCAATTTTTTTTTTCCAGATAAGCATATCGATTAATCCATCTCATTACTAATTATGATAATCTTATTGTCATAACCATAGTCAAAATAAACATTTCAATTAATCCATCACATCAGAATCTGTTAGGTTCAGTAATTTCAGTAGCCATTGTTCTATTATCTCTATTAGTTCCATTTTCCATCTTCCATCTTCAGTAGTCTTGTTAAGTCCAGTAATTTCAATATCCAATCTTCCATTATCAGTATTCCATAATAATCTTGCTGTCAAAGCCATAGTCATATAATAAGAGTCTGATGGGAATTACCTCTATCCCAAATATTTTCTTGCCATCCATTCTGAATAAGTTGCTGAAATACTGCTGTAAAATCATATCTCTGTTCTTTTTTTCAAAATACACTGGGTCATCTCTTAAAAGTTTTTCCATTGTCACATGGCTGCAGTTAATTCCATAGATTTTCTCTATATTGGGCTCCATCACATCATTCCAGTCCAGAAGATAATCCATGCCATTGATAACTTTATCTCTAGAGTCTTCATTAATTTCTTCAGAGATAACATTGAGTTCCAAACAATAGATTTTATTTCTAAAGTCCATAGACTCCAAATCTTGTTCCTGTTCCACGTTTGTTCCAATCTCCGGGATCTCCTCTCTCACAGGGACCCCTATTCCAGTCTCCAGGGTCTCCTCTCTCACAGGGACCCCTATTCCAATCTCCGGGGTCTCCTCTCTCACAGGGACCCCTTCCAGGGTCACCTCTCTCACAGGGACCCTTATATCTTTAATCTCCTGCTTCATTTTACTCAATTCAATTTTCGTTATCTCAATCTCATTCATTATTGTCTGAAACATAGTTATTTCCAGATTCTCAGCCACTTTCTTAATTGCCATTTTAAAAGAAAAATATAGGAAAACCACTTCTTATTTCAGCAACAATTGGGTTAATACTCCAAACTTGGTGACATCACAGTATAAACAGAGCAGACAGCCTTATCTCTCCAATAGTTAAGTAAACAAAATGCAGTTCCCAGGATCGAAGCAATTAATGGCAATCGTCAAGAAACAGATTCGTCAAAATAAAATAGACCAAAAAGAGAGTAGTCTCAAAACAGTATAATATTTTTCAAAATAAAAATCTGGAATAGAAATCCCTCTTCTGTGTGTATCTTTAGAATGCAAATCCAGGACAGCTTTTTGCAACAAAAACAGAGATAAGCTATTAATTAGTGCGTAGCAGAGAGAAGTTACGGCTCCCCAGTGAGATGTCAAAAACCGATCAATCTGGCAAATCTCTTTTAAACAGCAACAATTTAAGTCAAGTAAAAGAAAAATATAGAAAGAAGGGTGCTTGCCTGTTAGTGCGTTCTCTCTTAGAAGATAAGATGAACGTTCGCTTTAACAGATAGAGCTTGCTGTTGAAAATCCGTCCCACCTTCGTCGGCTGGACCTCGTCCCATAAATTAATGAGATCTGGTCGTCCCAACAAAAATAGGCTTTGAGGTTAATCTCTTCGTTTCTCCCTACCCGGGAGAAGTTTAATCAGTCAAAAAAAAAAGAAAAAACTGACTGATATATCTGAATAAGCTTCTTTTGAGGCAGGAGCCCGTCTCAAAAGCAGGCACAGGCTAAGTCACCCTTCCCGGAAGTCCCCCTGTAAGCCGCTTTCCATGGGCTGCATGCCAGTGGTGGGCAGGACCAGAGGCAAAAGCTGGTGTGGCCAAAGGCAAAAAGAGGACAAAGAAGGTGTGACCTGGACACAGAGGTGTGGTCTGGGGAGAGTCCTGAGGGCCAGAAATAGAGGCGTGGAAGGCTGCATTTAGCCCTTCGGTCTGAGGTTTCCCACCCCTGGCTTGTACCTGTTTCCCTGTCTGCTGTCTCGGTATGAAATGGCTGGTGCCCTTGGACCTCTTCTGCCTGCCATCAAACTGCTGGTGTAGTGCAAGAGCACTGTCCCTTCCTGTGGTTTCCAGCAACTGGAATTTGGAAGAATTCTATCTCTGATCATGGAGGTAGAGCATAGCCATCATGGGTGGTAGCCACTGATAAGCCATATCCTCCGTGAACTTTTTAAATCCTCTTTTCAAGTCATCCAAGTTGGTGGCCATCACTGCCTCTTGTGGGAGCAAATTCCATAGTTTAAGCATGTGCTTTGTGAAAAAGTATTTTCTTTTGTTTCTCTTGAATCCTTCAACATTTGGCTTCATTGTCCATGTACAGTATGCCCACGAATTCTAGTGTTGAGAGAGGGAGGAAAACTTTTAGCTATCCACTTTCTCCATACTGACCATATTTTTATACACTTATATAATTTTGCTTCTTAGTTGTCTTTTCTTTAAACTAAAAAGCCCCAAATGCTGCAACTTTTCCTCATAGGGGAGTCACTCCATTTCCTTGATTATTTTGGTTGCCTTTTCTGGAATCTTTTCCAACACTACAATACAGTGATCCAAAACCAGCCCACCCATGTCCATGTGTCCTATTTCTCAGAGGACAGACTTCTATTTGAAAAATTGTCTGGTCTAAGTCTGGTTTAAAGATAAAGAACCTTACAGGAAAGGAGAGCAAGGTCCTGTCCAGCCCAGAGCCGAAAGAATGAGGCTGGAGCGTGTGTGCAAGTAAATCTCATTTTATTAGAGTAATGGATACATCAAAAGCATTGCGCTTCATTGGAAATCCTAGGCTAACTCACTAAAGTCCCTAACTATACTCTAGACATGCTCTGCAGCGCGTGAAGGAAATTGACTCAGCGACACCCCCCTGAGAGCAACAGGCTTATATAGGAAATGTTTTTGAACGTAATCTCTGACTCCTTCGTAACTCCTGTCTTTGCCCTGTCCGTTTCTCGTGGCAGCGGGAACGAGGAGACAGGGGTGGCGCCTCCACTTGCTCATCCGAAGACACCTGCTCCCGAGCAACAGGCTCGAGGTCAAGAGGCGGTGCCTCATTGGAAACCTCCTGGGAACTGCTTGGGAAAGGAGGAGTTGGCACTGCCTCTGAAACTTCCTCCCCCAAGTTCTCTGCCTCAATTGGGGGCGGTGCACTTGGCTCCTCGGAAAGGAGGTTACTCGTGGGAAATGGCTGAAGAGCAAGCTGCCCCCCTCCCGGACGCTTCTGTTCAGCCACAACAATCCCCAACTCTGCTTCTTCTGACTGCGGAGGCGCCTGAAATTCATGCCTCCCCCCTTCCTGTCTCTTCTGAGTTGGCTGCAGCGTAACAGGTCCTTGAAGTTGCATATCAGCAGTTAGCACCCAGACAGCAGACCAATCAGTCATGCAGGCCACCTGGGCACATTCTTTACTATGGCAAGATATATTACATTTCTACTTAAATAATAGTAATTCTTTCTAAATGTACATCTATCCATATAAATTAGCACATGCAAATCTGTGCCCCCTCTTTTGGCAATGTGTAACTGGCTTGACATAATCTTGCTTCTAGCTGCCCAAGGAGGCAGGAACGGCAGATTTATTGAGCCCTCGGTGAGCTGAGCTCAATTTGATGGGTCCCAGTTTCTGCAGACTTGAACTACATAATTGTCTGCTGCACACAGTCTTATGTTTGGATTAGTAGACATGGTTTATGACTGAGAAGATACTTATTTAAGCCAATGTATGCTTGAGCCCACCTTCCGTCTCACACACAAAATTAGAATAGTGTATTAACTGTGGAAATCATGCATTATGGGCTTCCTAATACAATTGAAACCAGTTATCTAGGGAGGTGGTGAGCTTTCCAATGCTTGAGGCATTCAAGAGACAGCTGGATAGCCATCTGTTGGGAATGCTTTAAGTTAGATTCCTGCATTGAACAGAGGGGTGAACTCAATGGCCTTATAGGCCCCTTTCAACTACTATTTTATGATTCTTTAACCCTTGTATGTATATGATAATTAGTTTTAACTACCCTGAACAACGTGCTATCACTGGCAAACTTGACTACCTCACTGATCACCCTAAATTCTAGATTATCTATGAACAAGTTAAAAACCACATATCGCAATACTGATCCTTGTTGGGCTCTACTTTCTACATCTTTTCATTGGAAGAACTGTCAGTTTATTCCTATTTTCTGCTTCCTGTTTCTTCATCAATTCCTGAACCATACAAGGGCTTCTCCTCATATTCCATGACTGCTAAGCTTATTCAGTAGTCTTTGATGAAGTATTTTGTATATTTAGATTTCCAAAAAGCTTTTGACAAAGTTAAGTGGATCTAGGGTTACCAGATCTCTGGCTTTTGGCCAGAGCCTCTGGCTTCGGGGGTGTTTTCCGGCTCCCTGGCCAGACCACGCCCCCTATCCCTGGATCTCCGGTTTTTGGCATGGTGTGGCATGGTCACCCAGCAGGGCTGGCCACAGGGTGGGAGATCCTAAGTCACCCGCCATTCCCCTGCTCTACTTACCTTTCTCTCTGCTGTTTTTTGTAGTGCGCACAGGTTTGCCATCAATCAAGATGGCGGCCGAGGTTTCCCTAAGGGGCTGAAGTCTCTGCCACCATCTTGGTTGATGGCACACATGTGTGCTACACGTGCAAATTGCTGCCATCAACCAAGATGGCAGCAGAGGCTTCAGCCCCTTAGGGAAACCTGGGCCGCCATCTTGATTAATGGCAAACCTGCACACGCTGCAAAAACAGCAGAGAGAAAGATAGGTGAAGCAGAGGAATGGTGGGTGGCTCTGAAGCTTCTGCCGTGCTATCCTGCTGCAGATTGTGGAAGGGGAGTGCAGGGGCCCCGCAGCTGGTCAGCTACTGTAAGAAGAGGATGTGCTGGACTGGATGAGCCCATGTTGGCTTGATCCAGCACTGCAGGGCTCTTCTTAGGTTCTTAACCCACCATCCTCCATGAGGACTAGAGAGCCACCCTTGATCCCTGGTGCTGCTCCCTCCCCAGGACTGATAGGGCGCTGCCTGGATTAACCACCCTCTAATAGTCTCCTGCCCCCCTGTCTCAAAAAAAAAACTGAACCAAACCCTCCTCGCACACTTGGGTCAATGCAGGTGGGCACTCCCTCATGCCACACCTTCTTGGAGGTTGACTTCAGTTTGGGCTCCTGCCAAAAGAGCCCCCCTTCCCCTGGTTTCCCTCCTCCCTCAAACATGCCTTGGGCCACCCCTGGCATCCTCTTCCTCCTCCGGAACTCCTCATACTCCCTGGGGAAGGACTGTGGCTGAGTGGGCAGAGCACCTGCTTTGCATGTAGAAGGTCCCAGGTTCATCTCCAGGTGGGGCTTGGGAAGACTCCCTGCCTGAAATGCAGGAGAGCTGCTACCAGTCAGTGTAGGTAGGACAGAGATAGATGTACCCAATGGTTTCACTTGGTGGCAGGCAGCTCCCTATGCCCCCCCTTCATTGACTGCACCTCATACACTGAGGCTCAGGTACATGGTCCCTCCTTTTGCCTTAAGATGCCGCTGGTGATGCACACACCATGCACTAATTAATGCATGGTATATATATATAAGTATTAAAAGTTTGTAGACTCTGCGGAACAACTGCCCTGGTGTGCTTTCCGGTGCTAGACTAGAAGAGATGTGTTCCATACTTTGGTTTAGGCCTCCAGTGCTTGGAGCACTCCAGGACAACACATTTTAAAATAAGAAGCATGTGTGGGACAGTGAATAAACCTAGAAAATGTAAAAAGTGGAGGGATATTTAAATGAGACTAACTAGTGCTTCCAGCATAAGGAAAATATATTTCAGAAGTTCTGTAATTAATCTATAATATATCATTTATAAAATGTAGTAAAATTTTATAGGAGAGCTTTAGATTTTAACATCACAGGATTTAGAAAAATGTTATTGGCTTAAGCAGAGGGTAATGGGAATGTACAATGTGGTGTGTATAGTGGAAGACCTATTTCTCCTAATGATTATCACGGTTACCTAAAATAATTTCTGCAGTACTTTGATCTTCATCAAATCTGAACTTCTAGGTACTTGTGCAAGAGATTAGATTTATCTGGATAGACCATATTTCATGCTCCTGTATACCGCTAAGATGCAATGAGTGATTTAAATAACTCATTAATTTATATTATTTGGTGGAGCTAGTGTTAATGTTCATTTATTATTATTATTATTATTATTATTATTATTATTATTATTATATCCCGTCCTTCCTCCCAGCAGGAGCCCAGGGCGGCAAGTAAACAGGACAGATCTGTCCTTGAGAGAACTCCCCCTCTCCCCCCCCCCACACCCCTCCCAATATCCCATCTCAGGTTTTGGGATGCTTCCGACCTGGCAACTCTAACTGGATCACCTCTATTTGCTTTTCACACTCTCAAAGAACTCTAAAAGATTTACAGAAGCCATGCTAGTTCAGCTCCAGCAAGATTTGTTCTTTTCTATGCTTTGTAATTCTATCTTTAACAATGCTTTCCACCGGACAGATGCAATCACTGGTGGCATTATTTGGACTGTAATCATGTATGGAAGGGGTGAACATTCCCTTTAAATATAAGCACAGCCTATTGGCCAACTTTATCTTCATGAAGAGTCAGGATGAAAGTGAGAAGTTCTGTAGATGTAGTTGTCTCTGAATCCAACTTCTGTGAGGAGAGAGACACCAAGGAAAAACTAGTGTGTGCATCAACACTAATTATTGTTCCAAATACACAGGCATAAATTCCCACTTTCATCCTTCATAAGGAAAAACCCTGCTATACCTATGATCCCTATGTTTTCTGAGCTGAATCCAACATCATGGGGGGGGGTCCCCTTGGTGGATTCCCTCTTGTGAACATCCTTATGAAGACCTAGGATGAAAAGACTTCATGTGCATTTGGACCAGTACTGGGTTCTGATGCACATCCTTTCCCTCCACACAGACATTGGGTCTGGAGACATTAACAGCAAGCTTACCTAGCTTACACAGGAAATTTTAAAAAATATATTTTTGATGGGTCTTTTACTATAAAGATGCAGCTAAGCATCTTTAAAGCCCCATCTGGCTATCACCAGACCAGACAGAAAACTTTCCACATCAAATACATTACAATGTACATTACAATACAAATGTCAGAACCCATTACACAATGCTCATTAAAAATGGATTCAAATAAATAGGTTTGCTTCACATTCATATAATATATTCTGAGGATCGGCTGTTTTTGGAAGCAGGGGCTGGATCCACTTCCCCATTTCTCACCAGTTTACTGAAGAGATATTTATTTTATTTTATTTAACAGTATTTTGAAGCCACTTTTCTGGGCAAGCCCGTCCAAATCAGCTTACAACATTAACCTGCCCCCCCCAATGGGTGAACAAGAAAGAAAGTATTCATAAACAAGTCTGTAAAAGAGAAAACAGTTTCATCTAGACCAAGGTGGGGACCCTTTTTTGCCCAGTGGGCCAGATCTTTATCTCCCCACATCTGTTGTCTAGATTATAGACAATAAAACATAAAAACAACCTCAGTCTCAAAAGTTAAAAGTGTTATATTTTTATAAAGAGCTCCATGTATGCTGCCCCATTTGCTCCACTTGTGCCATGTTGGAGGAACCAGTTACTTGGAAGTAAATTCCATTGAACTAAGTGAAACCTATTCCTAAATTAGGTGTTCAGGGATAATAATGCAGGGAAAAACAGCAGGGAGTAGAAAAAGAGGAAGGCCAAACAAGAGATGGATTGATTCCATAAAGGAAGCCACAAGATCTGGGTAGGGTGGTTCATGACAGATGCTCTTGAAGGTTGCTGATTCATAGGGTCGCCCTAAGTCATAGTCGACTTGAAGGCACATAACAACAACAACCATGATTTGCAACATTGGTATAGATTCCAACTGCCATTAGCTCCAGTCAGGGATGATGGGAGAGCCATATCATCCAGCAACATCTGAAGGGTCACATGTTCCCCAGTCCTCCTATCAAAACAATAAAATAGTGGCACCTTATGGACTGACAAATTTATTATGGCATAAGCTTTTGTGACCTTTATTAAATATATGGTCATTGTGAGGACTTTGGCCTGTCCTAAGGAAGCTGCAGAGCTTATCAGACCTGTTTTAAGCTGGAATATTCATTTGTCTTACGCAGTATAAATGTGTGACATATTCTACACCAGATTGATCCAGTGTTGTTGATTCACAGGTCCTGCACTTGTATGTTTTAAAAATGTCTGCAGTTGCATCTACTAGGATTCTTCTCCTTCCCTCTCCTGGTCTATGAAATCAAATTCAGCTCACCTCTGTACTATAATAACATCAGTGTGACAACGTCATTTGCTAGGCTGTAGAATAAATGGACATATGTGGAAGAAAATCAGTGTAGTAGGATGCTTAGATGGAGACAGCATGGGGAAACAAGTGATAATAAAACATCCATGATGGTACTTATCCACCTCTGTACAATGCTTGCTGGAGGCCTTGACAGCAGCTTGGCTGGCTTACATCTAGTTCAGCACAAACTGTGTCCTTGTTTGCTAACACTGTGAAACTTCTTTGGGTACTTTCAGGAACGCCCTCTACCAAGAATTGAAACAGCTGTGTGTGCATGTAAGTTTCCCATCCTCCGAGTGTGACTATGTGTGATTGATCTGCTGCAACCCCCTCAAGAGATTAGTAAGTTAAGAATGACTGTTGTAGTATATAGGCAGGCTTTAGAGTTCAGCTATTTCCCTTAGACTTTCAGGAAGACATGCCATTGGTCATCTTTTTAAGAACTCACATGGCTGGGAAGAAACCCTCCTGGCTTGCTTCTTTTTCTGCATGCTAGATAGGCAGTGATCTACCTACCACTCCTCCTTTTCTTTCTCTAGGAAGACTTCTGGTTCTTGGTATGTTGTAGGTGCCAAAAAAGGGGAAAATTGTGACATGCATCTCTTCTGAATGTGACTTTTTCTTACATGGCCAGGGGTTTGCATTCAACCCATTGGCTCTTAATACTTGGCTATCACTATATTGGCAACCCAAAAGCACCTTTTATGGCAGTGGTGGGGGACCCGTAGCCCTCCCGGATGCTGTTGGATTCCAACAGAGGGAGGGAACATAGCTCAGTGGAAGAGTACCTGTGTTGTACGGAAAAGGTCCCAGGTTCATTTTCTAGCATTTCTAGGTAGGGCTTGGAATATTCTCAGTTTGAAACCCTGGAGAGCTACTACCAGTTGTAGACAATGCTGAGCTTCATGAACCAAGGGTCTGACTAAGTATATGGCAGATTTCTACGCTCCAAACTCATCAGCTATAGCCAGCATGGCTGATGGTCAAGGATGATGGCAGGTGTAGTCCAACAACATCTGGAGGGCTGCAGCTTCCTCATGCTTGCTCTGTAGAGACTGAAGTTTTCCCTGCACTGGCATAAAATGAAATCTTGGTATTGAAACGTAGAAGAGGAAATCTTGCACTCAGGAAACCTTGCAGACAGAAGGCACAGCTGTCAGAGCAGAGGGGTGTTGTAAAGACTTGGTGTGGTTACTCTAAGTATCGCAAACAACCGGGGGAACTCTTTTTACTGATGTCAGGAACTGAGCTTCACTTTGACTTGAACACACAGGTTTCCTTTGTTTTATAGTAGCTTCTAATCTCTTCCCTCGCCCAAAACAATCTTGTTAACAATAACATTGCAGTAGGCTAATCTAGTGGGCAATTTACATTGGGGTTTTTTTTAAAAAAAAAAAACCGCCTCCTGTTGGTGTTACCTTTCCTACTAGGGCTAAAAGAGTTCATTATTTTCTTGAATTGCCAATGTAAGATGTGTGCATTTTTATTCAGTATTTTACTCTGAAAAGGATACTCTCACTTAATGGCATTGTTATAAACCACTTAAGGTTTGGACAGTTCCAAACAAATGGTCATTTTGGTCCACCTAGCTTAATACTGGCAACATCTACTGGCAACAGCTCTAGGATTTCAGCCAGCAGTTTTTCTTAGCTGTAGCTGGAGATGCTGGGGACTGAACCTAGGACATGTAAAACATGTGCTCCACTACTGAACTATGGTCCTTCTACAAATGGATTGTGCCAGTGTGATTAGGGCAATTTCCCCAACAATAAAAATTAGGACTGCAATATTTGGTTGACAGAAACATTGCATCACAAACCATGTCATTTTAATAGTTGGATCCATTTATTTTGAGCACTTAAAAAGCTAAAAGCAAGAAAAACTACTAAAAAAAAAAGCCAAGAAGCCTTCATTTACCAAGAGACACGATTTAAGATTCAGGGGAGGGCTCAACGTTCAGGAAGGATACAAAGGTATGATTGTAGAAACAAGGTTTACTGCAAAAAAGGAGAACACGGGCCATTCCAGATGCTCTTTTTATTGTGCGTTCATGATGATTTGTGCTTGTGATGGTATCCTGGTGGTTATACACTACACAGTCATCCTTTTAATAGTGTTTGCACCTGCAAAGGTTTTGGGATGGACATATTGCTTCGTTTCCAGTCGGTGCATGTCCTGTAGCTGCCTGCTGAAATCCTATAACTTTTCATACCACAGATGTTCCAGGGTAAACAGCTGCTCCTTTGTTGAAACAAAGGGATTTCTTCCTTTGACATGTTTAGTAATAAGGCCTATTTACATTGCAATCCTTTACATGTTTTTCCTGGGAGTTCCCATGGATCTTGGTGGGCTTTACTTCTGAGTAGGCATGTATTGGACTGTGACATTAATTGCTTATATTAATATTCACTAATAGGCAAAAAACTTTGCAGTTTAAGAATGTACCTATAGCCAACAAATATTTCTATCAAACTTTAAAAAGCAGGAAGATTGGGCAGCTATAGTGAACGCACCAGGGGAACAGGAGACCTGACCTCCCCTCTGAGATATTGTACTGCCCTACGAATTTGTCAAAATTCAAACACAATTTGGGTTGGTCTTTCACAGTCCAATCCACTTGCTGTGTACCTTGGAAGGATTTGGTAACATTTCTTTACTTTTTAATCTGGGAGGTAAGAAATGGGATCCTGTGCAAGTTTGCTGAGAACGGATTGATCGTTTGCGGGCTTACTGAGTTCAGTGGGATTTACTCCCCTGCAGTCATGCTTAGGATAGGTGAAACTAACCACAGGGGATAGGGAGAGGAGGAGGGAGAGAGGGAGGAGGAGGGCAGGTTTGATCATTTGCATATTTATTGAGTTCAGTGGGATTTACTCCCATGCCATCATGCTTAGGATAGGTAAAACTGACCATGGGGAGGGAGGCCTGGAATGGGCAGGGGAGGAGGAAAAAGGAGGAGAGAAGGGGAGGGGAGAAGGGAGGAGGAAGAGAGAGGAGAGGGGAAGGAGGGGACAGGCAGGTCTGATCATTTGCATGCTTATTGAGTTCAGTGAGATTTACTCCTGTGCAATCATGGCTAGGATAGGTAAAACTGACCATGAGGGAGGAGGAAGGGGAGGGAAGAGTAGGGGGAAGGAGGAAGGGGGGGACTGGAGCAGAAGGAGAGGATTGGAAGGGGAGGGGAGAGGGGTGAAGGAAGAGGAGGGAAGAGGCAAAAGGGAGGTAATGGAAGGGGGAGGGCAGGTTTGATCATTTGCATGCTTATTGAGTTCAATGGGATTTAGTCCTGTGCAATCATGCTCAGGATAGGTATAACTGACCTTGGGGGAGGGGGGAGGAGGGAATTGGATGGGGATGTGGGAGGGATGAAGGAAGGGGGAGGGAAGGGGCAAGAGGGAGGGGAAGAGGAGAGATTTGATCATTTGCATGCTTTTTGAGTTCAGTGGGATTTACTCCTGTGCAATCATACTTAGGATACATGAAACTGACCTGGGGGAAGGGGAGGGAGGGGAGGAAGACGGCAGGAATGGGAGGGGGAGGGGGAAGGGGAGGAGATTGGCTGGGCAGGCACTGGGCAGAGGGGAAGCCCCTTTCCAAAAGAAAATATCGTGAACAGTATCATTCTTTTTCAGGGTTTTCCCCACCTTTTTATTCTACAGAAGGCATATGTAGGACAGTGCAACTGTTAGTGCTTGTACCACCCATTTTACACCAGGGGTGGGGTACCTTCAGTCGGTGGGCCAAATTTGGCCCAGCACAGGTCCCAATTTGGCCTGCAGGGCTGTTTTCCCCAACCCATTCCCACCAGCTCCTTACCTGACATTGGGTGTGGGCTAGGTAGAGACGTGGCTGAATTGATTGCATGACAGAGTACCCCCGTAGAGAACTCAGTTGTGTAGCCATTCTCTATAGTAACCTGCTGGATCAGCTGCATAACTGTGCTCCCCATGAGGTACGTGATCATGCAGCTAATCCCTGCAGAAAGTAGCTTTGCCAGCCTTATGCTGAAAGTGGCAAACATAGGGCTGGCCAAGCTGCTTGTGGTGCAGTTCCCAGTTGGCTGTCAGGCACTTGGAAACACTGTGCAAGAGACTTTGACAAGTGTGCGAGACAACCCACCTGTCTTTCATCTTCAATCATCTGATACCATAATGATGTCAGGTGGTTGACAGGTGGGTTGTCCCACCTACCTGTCAAAATTGGCCCTTAGGGATGGGGACCAATGAGGATCTGGTCTACCAGGCGAAAATATTCCACACCCCTGGTTATGAATGTTATCGCCATGTAAACTGTTAAGTGCATCTCTAATGAAACCCAGAGATGGTCATTCAAAAAAAAAAAAAGTTCAACCTCATTGACTGTTAATTTGCCCAATTACTACTCTTATTATTGATCTGAAGTCACTAGAGGAGGACAGATCACAGTTTTGGGGAGGGGTTGCAGTTCAATGGTACAGTGCATGTTTTCCATGCAAAACGTTGACTCTCACGTTCAATATGTGGCATCTCTTGGGCAGTGCTGAGACAGATCTGTGTTTGAAACCCTAAATAGCTCTGCCAGTCAATACTGGACAATACTCAGCTAGATGAACCAATGGCCTGACTCAGTACACAGTAGCTTCCTATATAATCAACACATGGTATTTTTATGCAGGTGCTGATGTGCCAGGACTGACAGATCCAAGACTGTGCTATGTTCTAGATGGGATCCTCTTAATTTATGCTATAATTATCACAGCCTGTTTTGTAAAAGCAAAGGTGAGTCTTAGGTCTCTTCAAAATGGGGATCACTTGTTCTTTAATATACAAGGAGTAACATGTGAAATTTAAAAATAAATATATGCCTTTAATTTCCTACACAAATGGCACTGAGGGTTTATCCACATAGATCGTGATAGATTTGCAAGGTCCACACTTAGTTCTCAATGGTAGCTTCAGATCTGCTATTTTCCATTCACACTAGTAGGTGTTCCTCTGAGAAGGATTAGTGTCGCTGTTTCCTTGTGGCCCTACCCTCTAATTTTACATGTTTACTCCTTCCATTTCAAGGCTAAAGCCAGGAGAGCACCTGAGTGTGCAATTGACAAGAAAAAATGAAACAGACTAGACCCTCCCTTCCCTTCTCCATTCTCCAAGCCTGAGTGAAAGGTGGATGGGGAGTGGGAGTGAGTGAGTGAAAGGCAAAGTAGGCAGCGGCTGCAGCAGCTTTTACGGGCAGCAGAGAGAGAGGGAGCGGGCAATGGGGCATAAGAGAGCCTGCCCACTAAAAAAAATCAAAACAAAGTGCCTACAAGGAGGAGCACAGTGCAGCTGAGACGGTTTTTCCTTTCTTTTTCGCATGATCAGTGGATTGGATTAATACGGATTTAAAGGGAAAAACTATGTGATAGCTTTTGCTTGCCTGCAATGTCATGTGAGCCATGCGAATTACAAGGGGATGCAAGTAGCACCACACACATTAAGTTGTCGTGTGCATGAGCCCTTAGCTGCTTTCCTTCCACATTTTTTCAACAAGAGGAGAACAGAAGTGGGAACAGAAGATGAGGACTGTGACGTGTTGGGTGGGAGTTGGGCAATCTGATTCATTTGAGAAAACAACTCCCACCTGTCCTGACAGCTCATTAATGCTGTTTGGAAACAGAGCACTGCTGTAAACAGAGCACTGCATTCCGCTGGACACCTGGCTGTTTTCAAATGTTAGACAATGCACTGAATGGTTATACATTTGTGTACATCTCCCTTAGGGATTCATAAAAATGCCCTGTGCTAAGAAACTTACAAATATCTTAAGAGAAAACAAGGCTTTCCTTGACCTTTCATGGCACTTTTTAACAGGTTGAAAAGTAGGAAATGTCTTCCCACCATTTAGCAAATGGTACACATGTGTAGATCATCATGTGTGAAAGACATGCATACCTGTGTGATCCTAGCACATTATAAGCCAGCTTCCTCGATAGACATACCTTTCACAAACGCATGTTCTAAGAATCTTGTGAATTAGGATCTTTAGACAGATTTAGACAAATTTACCCAGTAACTTACACTCATACAGATCTTAAAAATCTGGGGGTATTTATTGTGCACACACACTGCCCATTAAAATATATGCATTTAACACTTTAATGGGGGATAGCTCAGCAACAGTATATATGTATTATGGCCATGGGGATAGTTCAATAACAATATCAATTTCTTTGGGGTGATGGTAAAATTGGGCAAGAAGAGGCTGTAATGCTATTATAAATCCTGCCGCCAGCAGAAAATCTTTACATTGGGAATCTTTGCCTGAAGATGTGAAAAAAAGAAGTTTATATACACACTTTCTGATATACATTGTATGTAATTACTGAAGTCAATGCTCGTGCCCACTGCAAATCATGATGGTGATTATTAGGGGGCACGATAAAAGACCCTCATGAAAGGGCTTCTTACCACTGAGATTCTGAGCCAGGAGTAAGTACATTGGCAGCCAGCTGTGTGCTTCCCGCCCCAAATGCCTCTATATTGGCAAAGTAAAAAACCAAAAATCATCTAGTCAGCTTAATGGAAGACATGAAGACTATTTCAGCTGCTGTTCATGATCCTCGGTTGATTCCTTTGCAAACTGAGTTATCAGTTTCAAGACTGGATCTTTGTCTTTCTCACTCTGTGCTTACCTATGTTTGAATATGAATACAATGTGTAGGAAGACAACAGGTAAAAAGAGGGAGACTAGGGAAAAGTCAGTCCCCTGCCAACATTCAGTGCAATTTTTCCATTTGGACATTTGAGATTTTATACCTCTCATTACCACTACAGAAAGATGGCAATAAAAAGTGTCTGATGAGGAGTACTTTGGAACCTTTTTCTGTTCACCCATGAGTGGGCCAGTTCCTGCCATTGCAACAAGGAGGTAATTTAATTGCAAAGTTAGGATAAGAGTGAAAGAAAGTTGTAGAGACATTTCTCAGTACTCATTTAATATCATAAGTGCAAGTCTGCGTCTATGTTAGAATTGCTTTTAATATGTTTTCTTTAAAAATGTTTTTAACCCTTTTTTGTTTTTAAAGATGTTTTTAAAGCTTTTTAGAAATGTTTTTAGTGTTGTTTTGTTTTAATGTATTTTAAAGTCTTTTTATGATGTTTTAGCATTTCTGTTTGCCATCCTGGCTCCTGCTGGGAGAAGGGCGGGATATAAATCAAATAATGATAAATAATAAATAAATAAGTTTGACCTTGATGGGTTGGTACTCTGAGGCCTTGCACATCCCAGTATACAGTTAGTTCTTGAGTTAAGGAAAACACGAACAAAGATCAAGAAATTCTAGTATAAGCCTCCAATTTTGCATGCATTTTTGTAGTTTTCATACACTTATTTAGTTGGCATTTTTTTGTTATATAAGAGGACGGGGTGTATGGGATTTTAATCCCTACCACTCCACTATTTTGATATAGGAAACAAGAAAATATTGGGATCTCCATGAAATGTGTTTGTTGTGCCGGGTGAAGACCCAACCACATGCCCTTCCATCATTTCATATATCACTAGCAGAAATTAGCCTTGTAACAGAAGGGGAGGGTAGGAGTACTTGCATAAATTCTTCCTTGCACAACTGCCTTGTAAGGTTGTCTGGTTGCATCTCAAACCAAGCATGAGCTCTTTGGCTCAAATTTATCTACCCTTGCTACTCACAAAGCAGGCTACTGTTTTCTCATGAGCAACAAAGCATAGATAGTTGATTGCTGGTTTTCTGATGATCAGCGAGGGACAAAGGACCGTCTTTACAGTCCCTTTTAAAATATTTTGAAATATTTTCAATATTCTGCTTTGTCCATTTGTCCTCTTCATTTCCCCTTTGTGTTCTTAATAAACGTTCTATAATTTGATAGTCAGGTCTGCATGCATTGTTGCCAAACTCACAGGATTGCTGTAACCCCCCACAAAGCCTCAACTACTTGGTTCATGCCACAGAGGTATAGGATTGGGGTTGACAGACAAAAGCAGGCTGCACTGATCTCTGGGTGAGGCAGAGCTGGGTGCTGGCTGCTGGCTGGGTGCCCCCTTGTAAGCTGAATGAGACCTTGGCATAGGAGTGCAAGTTTCTCTTGCTTCAGAGAGAGACAAGTAAACTGGATGCTATCTCAGAGTCCTTGTTTAAGTGTTTGCTTGAGAGCTCCAGAATCCCCCTCCCGTTGGTGAGGGAAATGGCAGGGTGGTGGGTTTGGGATGCAGCTGGCCTACCTTACAAGGCAGTTGTACAAGGAAGGGCATATGCAGGCTCTCCTAGCTTCCCCCTTCTGTTACAACCCTTGCTTAAAGGTCACTTTCAGAGATAGAAACGTCCTGTTTTCTGAACAGAAGCCATGTATACCCATGTGTGTACTCACACTTTAATTGACAACTTTTTGTTTTCCAGTTAAGCAAAGGCTCTCCTGAACCACAAACCTCTCAGAATTCAGATGACCTATATCATGTAAGTAGCAAAATTCTGATGTCTCTTATCTGTAAATGAAAATAAGCGATTTTTATTTTGCAAATAATAAAGCAGAGTGTGGAATGAGGGGATTTGGATACCTGATTTCATAGTTCTGTCTCCAAGATCCAGTTAGAAGTGAACTTGGTGTTGGAAGTGGGGCAAGAGCAACTCTTTTTTGGGTTCTTTTGTTTGTATTCCAGAAGGAAGACAGAGTTAGGGTCCTCCAGTGGGCTAGGCTTGCCTAACTTTACCTGTGCTGTTCTCTGCCTAACTTCCTTCCATTGTAAACTGATATGCTAAGGGAAGCTGACCTGCCCCTCCTTCCTTTGACTACTTCTTCAACTATCCACGGAGAGAGGAGACATCTTTGTCTTTGCTCTCTTTCCTGAGCCATGAGGGCAATACCCAAGTCTGGTCATTGCGCCTCTAACTTAGTTAGTTAGAATTAGGTATGCCTTTCCTATCTACTATGTATTTCTATTCACTAATAGGCAAAAGACCTTGCAGTTTAAGAACGTACCTATAGCCCACAGATATTTCTATCAAACTTTAAAAAGAAGGGAAATTGGGCAGCTATAATGAATGTCTGTGTGACATAGTGGTTAGAGTGTTGGACTACGACCTGGGAGACCAGGGTTTGAATCCCCACACAGCCACGAAGCTCACTAGGTGACCTTGGGCCAGTCACTGCCTCTTAGCCTCAGAGGAAGGCAATGGTAAACCACCTCTGAATACCGCTTACCATGAAAACCCTATTCACAGGGTCGCCGTAAGTCAGAATTGACTTGAAGGCAGTCCATTTCCATTTCAATGAATGTACCAGGGGAGCAGGAGACCTGACCTCCGCTCTGAGATATTGCACTGTCCTACAAATTTGTCAAAATGCAAACACAATTTGGGCTGGTCTTTCACAGTCCAATCCACTTCCTGTGTAGCTTGGAAGGATTTGGTAACGTGCTTCTGAGATTTACTCCCCTGCAATCATGCTTAGGATAAGTGAAACTGATCAGGGGGGAGGGAGGGAGGGTGGGAGTGGGCAGGGGAGAAGAAGGAAGAGTGGAAGGGAGAGGAGAGGGGAAGGAGGGGAAAGGCAGATTTGATCATTTGCATGCTTATTAAATTCAATGGGATTTACTCCTCATGCAATCATGGTTAGGATAGGTAAAACTGACAATGGAGAGGAAGAGGGGGAGGGGAGAGGAGAGGGAAGGAGAAAGGGAGGGTAGTGGGAGGGGGAAAAGAGGGGATTGGAAAGGGAGGGGCAAAGGAAGGGGGAGGGAAGGGGAAAAAGGGATGGAACAAAGGAGGAGGGGAGGGCAGGTTTGATCATTTGCATGCTTATTGAGTTCAATGGAATTTACTCCTGTGCAATCATACTTAAAGATAGGTAAAACTGACCATGGGGAGGGGGCAGGGGGGATTGGAAGGCGAGGGGGAGGGAGGCGAAAAAGGAACGGGGAGGGAAGTGGCAAGAGGGAGGGATAGGAGGGAGGAGGAGGGAGGATGGGTTTGATCATTTGCATACTTTTTGAGTTCAGTGGGATTTATTTGTGTGCAATCATGTTTAGGATAGGTGAAACTGACCCAGGGGAGGGGCAAATGGGGAGGAGGAGGGGAGAAGATTGGGTAGGTGGGCACTGGGCAGAGGGGAAGCCCCTTTCCTTTCCAAAAGGAAAACATTGTGAACAGTATTATTGCTTTTCAGCGTTTCCCCCATATTTTTATCCTGCAGCAGGCATATGTAGCCTCCCACCCAAATTTAAACTAAAGCTGTTCCTGGCCACATCCACACCAAACCTTTATTTCACTTTAGACAGCCATGGCTTCTTCCAAAGAATTCTGGGAAGTGTAGTTAGTGAAGGATGCTGAGAGTTGCTAGGAGAGGTTCAGTTAGAGTGGCAGGCTGTTAAACTGCTCTGGCCACTGGAGCTCTGTCAGGGGAATGGGAGTCTCCTCTCAGCACCCTTCAGAAACTATACTTCCCAGGATTCTTTGGGGGAAGCCATGACTGTCTAAAGTGAAATAAAGGTCTGGTGTGGGTGTGGCCCTCTGATTAGGCAAGCCCAGTAGCTGTGAGTCTGGCTTTTAGAACACTTGACAGTTGGTTCTTACTGAGCATTCCCAACACTATCATTCAGTTCAATGCATGCCCGACATTATCATTGAATTGAATGTAATATTTCTTAAATTAATTAAAACTCTGCCAGGCATTTGTTTAACTTTTAAACTGCAGAAGATGAAGGTCAGAGTATGGGGCAAGGACAATAATAGGATTACAGGTACTCTGTGAACTGATTTTTAATTAATTTCAACAGATTATAAGAACTCTGACAGAAAAAAGTCCAAAAGGGGTGTGTGGTTTTTTTCTCTCTTTTAATACTTTGAACTCTCAATTCTCTGACTCTTTTGTGCATCGCCATGAAAATTTAGACGGTTGTTAAGCAAGCGTTTCTGAGTTAAGAACTCAGTTTGGTAAGGTTTTGTTTTGAAATGAGCTTATGGGAAGGATCAGAATGGCATGAGGGTATTTTCAATTTAACATTGCAGAATGTGAAAAATCCACGCTGGCTATACACTGACACTCTCTCATGGCTGTATAATAAATAAAATAGCTTTTCTTAGTTTACTAAATCATAGGTCTCAGTGATTTAAATGCAGGGTAAAAGCCTGCTTCTTAGATAAATACACATACTGGCACCTACAGTTCAGACCCCAGAGTTACTCTGCTCATATCCATAACATTTGGACCCCTCTAGAGGCTGGGCAGATCCTAAATCAACTCCTTAAGTTCATTGCCCCTTTGATTCATAGCCCTCTCCACTTCCCCAGTTTAGCAAACGAGGGTGAATGCCAGGGAAAGGTTCGGGCATCAGCAGTATTAGCAGTAGGCCTCAGGCGCCAGCTTTTAGACACTGCGACAAACATGCACAGTAATATCAGCGGTTAAGTGGGTACCATGGAAAGTGTCATTTATAGGGTTCCCAGTATTTCTAGACAGCACAATGACCATACATAGCAGATTCCAGGGCTATTGAGCAGGAAATGTAGCTCTCCTTCATCATGCTACTGTTGACATAATGAGGAGTGTGGCAGGCCCAGTTTTATATTAAATTAATTTAGGGCATCCAGTGGATTAATAGAACTTGCTGTCTCTCTCTGTGTGTAATTAAGACAGAAGTTTTGGTTTGCTTCTTTCCCATTTTAGAACAAGATGACTTTCTTTCCGATTCTTAAAGGCTTCTGGATAGGGTGGTACTCTCAAATGTGTTGTTCTCTGTTAATCACCAGTGGCTGAACCAATGCAACCTTTTACTTACCTGAGATTGATGTTTCCTATGAAAGAGATTCAGCTGGATTGGACCAAGATGAAGGAGGTGTGAAAACTGGCGGGAGAAATATCAATAATTTAAGATATGCAGACGATACCATAGTACTAGCAGAAACTAGTAATGATTTGAAATGAATGCTGGTGAAAGTTAAAGAGGAAAGCACAAAAGCAGGACTACAGCTGAATGTCAGAAAGACTAAAGTAATGACAACAGAAGATTTATGTAACTTTAAAGTTGACAACGAGGACATTGAACCTGTCAAGAATAATCAATACCTCGGCACAGTCATTAACCAAAATTGAGACAATAGTCAAGAAATTAGAAGAAGGCTAGGACTGGGGTGGGTAGCTATGAGAGAACTAGAAAAGGTCCTCAAATGCAAAGATGTATCACTGAACACCAAAGTCAGGATCATTCAGACCATGGTATTCTCGATCTCTATGTATGGATGTGAAAGTTGGACAGTGAACAAAGAGGACAAGAGAAAAATCAACACATTTGAAATGTGGCATTGGAGGAGAGGTTTGCAGATACTGTGGAGCGCGAAAAAGACAAATAATTGGGTGTTAGAACAAATTAAACCAGAAGTATCACTAGAAGCTAAAATGATGAAACTGAGGTTATCATATTTTTGACACATAATGAGAAGACATGATTCACTAGAAAAGACCATAATGCTGGGAAAAACAGAAGGGAGTAGAAAAAGAGGAAAACGAAACAAGAGATGGATTGATTCCATAAAGGAAGCCACAGACCTGAACTTACAAGATCTGAACAGGGTGGTTCACAACAGATGCTCTTGGAGGTCGCTGATTCATAGGGTTGCCATAAGTCGTAATCGACTTGAAGGCACATAACAACAACACCAAGAGATAATCTTGCTGTCACTGCCCCACTCCTACTTTATTTATTTATTTTATTTATTTATTTTATTTCGTTTCATTTCTAGACCGCCCATAGCTAGTAGCTCTCTGGGCGGTGTACAAAACTGGATTAAAATACAATAAATAATAATAATACTTTAGCTTTTGCATGGTACTTCTACAAATTCCTTTGTGATATCGGTATCCCTGAATTGCAATGCAGGAATTATCTGTTTGCCAGTAGTAAATAACAATCAGCTCCAACCAACTAAGTGTATGCCCATTGGCATGAGGGAATTGTGCCTAGGCCACGAACTGCCAGCAAAATGGAGGCATGAGTGAGTGTGTGAGTGGCTCCCAGGTCTAGGAAACTGCTCAGTTGCCTGATCTGGATGGGGTTGCACTCCCTGTGAAAGAACACATGTATAGTTCAGGGGTATTCCATAACCCAGCATTGTCACTGGGAGCTCCGGTGCCCTCATGTCCAGGAGTGCCTTTTGCAAGCTGTGGCTAGTACATAAGCTGCAACCATTCCTGGACAGGGATAGTTTGGAAACAGTGGTCCATGCATTGGTAACCTTTAGACTTGGTTACTGTAATGCAATTTATGTGGGCTTGCCCTTGAATTTGATCTGGAAACGGCAGCTAGCTCAAAAATGCTGTTGCATTGTTAGTCTGAGGCAGCCAATTGACAACATGTGACACCTCTGTTGAAAGCGTTGCATGGGCTGGCAGTTTGCTACCAGGCTAGATTCAAGGTTTTACTACTTGTGTATAAAGCCCTGTATGGTTCTGGACTAGCCTGTTCCCCGCATCCCACACCAGCCACTTTGATCTGCGGATGATTGGTTGATGGTGCCACATGCCCATGCAGTAAAGCACGCTGTGACTTGAGCACATGCTTTTAGCATTGTGGCTTCAGTTCTTGTCTTTCTTGTTGCCGCCCTTCCCGCTGGGCCTCTTGTCCAGCAGGCCATGATAGAGGACCCGCACCGGCTCTTTGACGACACAAGCTCCAGCGCCGGGGCCTCCACCATGGGCAGACCCGTCTGCGCCTAGCAGGCCTTCGCCTTCTTCCTCTCTGAGCCCATTGTCTCCACCTTTGCGGTGGCCTATGGGAGCAGCCAGGGCAAGAAGATTGTGGGCTGGAACATCGATCGCTTCATCCCCATGACCAAGCTGAGGCACTCTTTTGCCGTGTCTGTTGGCAAAAAGCTGGGGTTGCTCCTGTTCCCTTTCCTGCACCAGGACTGGCAGGTGCAGTACCAGCAGGACACCCCAGTGACTCCACACTTTGATGTAAGAACTAGTAGACTTTGTCAAAACATTAGGAAAGTGCTGATTGTTATTGAAAGATGTTACTGTTGCTTTTTTAACAATGTTAATATTTTGTTGTTTACATTTTTGTAAACTGTATTGTTCTTTTCTGATGTGTATTCTGTATTTGTGTTTGTTTTTTGTGAGCCACCTTGAGGGCCTTTTTGGCCAAAAGGCAGCATAGAAATAAACTGTAACCTAAATAAATCATAATATAACATAATTCTTTTCCCTTAGAATGTTGTGTCAACCTTGTTGGCATAAACTATGCCTATTTATGCAGCTTAATTTTTTCCCGGTGGTTTTTGTTTTAAACACTGTGTTATTTTGATTGATGGTTTGTTTTAGCGATTGTTGTGTAGACTGCTTTGTCACCATCTATAGTGAAAAGCAATCAATAAATAATGGAAATAAATAAATTTATGTTTTTGACATTTGTTGATAACAAGCCCTCCCAAACTAGTCAAGTTTTTTTCTCCAGCTTTTAATTTTAGTTGGCTTTGTTTTTAATATTATTTAAGGATTTGTATTATGTTTCATAGTCTATTTTTGTACACTGCTTGGGTATTGTTTGAATGTAGTGCAGTTTCTAAATTCTTAATTAAATAAGCAAAGGAACTGTTGTGTAAATATGAGGCAATAGCTATATAATGGTCTTAGTCTTCTTTCTGGCCTAAAGCTGGTGGCTATGAAAGAAGAGAGAGAGTCCCTCCTGATTTCTCCACAGCAGTGTCCTGTGTGAAAACAGGGTCAATCATATTTTCCTGTTTATAGAATTAAAGAGATTCTGTTTGGCTCCTGCTAGAAGAAAGAATGAACTTTATATGCCATTTACACAGTGCGGCTGCCATGAAAATCGTACGTGTGGTCAGCTCAGTTTCCTTTTTAATGTAACAGCTGGTAGCTCTAAAGAGTGTCCTGTTTAAACACATTGTTGCACTAGTGCTGTGCCTGTGTCTCTACCCCTGTAGCCATTCTCTACCTCAGGGAGGCAGCCCACAGTAGGAGAGGGCAGGATAATGAAATATTTGGAATAGCACAAGTGGTGAGAAGGGCTCACCCGAGAGGCTCTGTGTAAGCCTGCCATGCATGTGTGTAATTGGGCTGAGCAGGAGATGCTTGCTGTGTGGGAGATGGCAATTGTTTCCCCTTAAATACAAAACCAAAACCTGGCTCCAGGACATCCAGCATCCTACATAAATGTATCCTTGTTTTAATTTTGAAATCAATGAGACGAGAAGTATTTCTCCCTCTTTCATAATGCTAGAACTGGGTAATCTAATGAAGCTGAATGTTGAGAGATTCAGGGCAGAGAAAGGGAAGCACTTCTTCCCACAGCTCTATGGAATTCACTACCAGAAGATGTAGAGATGCGCACCAAGTTGGACTTTTCAAAGGTGAATTGACAATTCTTGGAGAAGGTTGTCAATGACAATTCGTCATGATGGCTGTATTTCCTTCAGTATGGGGGGTATTATGCCTCTGAATGCCAGTTATTGGGGCTCATGAGTGGAAGAGCTGAACACAGGCATCAGGTTGACCACTGTGAAAAACTAATGGTGGACTAGATGGCCTTTGGTCTGATCTAGCAGGGCATTTGAGCTCTTAATGAATCCATTGACTGTGAAAGGATACAGAAAAGGATTAGCAATGTGGGTCTAGGGTCAAAGTTTCACACAACGATTTTAGCATGACAGGATGTGGTTTATTGAGCTCCCGTTAGTTTTTGAGTCTATTCTGGTCAGCCATGAGGAGCCCAGGATTACTACTTACTAATGACCTGTCATTCTGGTATATGTCTCTGTATATTTATTTATATATTTAATTTCAGAAATTGTCTCATGGACACAGAGATGCATATGAATCGCTGGGAGTTAGAAAGACAGAAAATGACATTGAAACAGGAGGGCAAACCCAGGTACCTCTGCCAACTCATCTCTACTCTTTTCTTAAATTCCATCAATTCTTTTCTTCAGCTTCTTATGCAGAAAAATGTCAGCATAACTCAGGCAGCTACTGGGACACAGCAGTCACTGCCACTGGCATGTTATCACTGGCTTCTTCTAAAACAACAAAGGGTCTTATGGCATCTCAAAGACTAACCAATTTATTAGGGCATAAGATTTTGTGAGCTCCAGTCCACTTCATCAGATGCATGCATTATTATCCTGAATTACAATACTTGAAGAGGTTCAGTGCTATCACTTGCCAACTGAACTGAGACAAAGGATTTTAGCACATTATATATGTCAAGGGTATCAACAATTGTTCTGTGATTTATCACTGTTAATTATGTAATTATCACTGTCTATACCTTTCTGCACTTCATTTCCCTGTATCCTCACTGTTTACAGTCCCTCTCACACGTATATATATACCTACAACTCATGATAATACTTCATGCATCTGATGAGATGGACTGCTCTAATAAATGTTGGTCCTTATTGTGTCACAAGATCTTTTTGCTGCAATAGACTAACATTGCTACCCTTCTTAAAGTTCTTCTAAAAGGTATGCCCAACCAATGTAAGGCTGGCTGGTTTTGCAAACACAGCTAGACTTTTTGTGACTAATGCAAGACTGGAATCTCTGTAAAAATTCCCACAGTGCCTCATGTATTCCCCAAGAATATTTGAAATTTGTTCACAAGAAAAGGTGAGAGCTGCTTCTTTTTTTCTTTTTCAGCACAGAAAAAAGAAACCTCAGGACAGAGTGTACAGTGTGAGTAAAACCAGGAATTGACTACTCCAGAAGAGCACTTTGCTGTCTTGCCATGTTGTTTTGAATAGAAACCCCCCCTCTAAATTGGTCATTTTAGAAAACTGAAATATGGCCACCTTCATGTAAAATCTTTCTAATGGGCATCTGAAAGAGGATTTGTAAATAGAGTGCACTGCTGTGCATGCATCTACCATATCAATTTCTGACCGTTTACACACACAGGAAGTCCATAAAAGTTTGCCAGTGTTTTGTTGTGAGACCATTGCTGCCAAATACCTCTCAGAGAGTGTTTCAAGTCCCAGCTGGTTTTCATGTTGAGGTTAATAAACTCCAGAACCAGCCTGCCTTGGTTTGCAAAGACGGATACTCCTTTTGTCTTTTAGCCTCATTATCCCTGTCTACCCATCTTTCTTTAAAAGAATATTTTCTACATCTGCATGCAACCAGTTTTTGTCTATGTATGTGCATTTATTCCTCTGTCCCCTTTGCAGCAATATGAGACAGTTTTGTGATCTCTGTTCCTGTCATTATGAAAGGCAGGGTGTGCAATTTAACTGACTGTGTGGTTGCACTCCCTCACCTCCAAACAAGATAAAGTTTGTAGGATGGGAACGTTTTTAGATTCAGTATTAGATATGGATACCCAGGTGGCAGCTGGTCCCTAAAACCACATTTCACAGACTTTGGTTGGTGTACAAATTGCAGACCTTTCTGAAAGCCAGATTTCATGTTATTCATGTGGTGGATACCATCCAGATTAGACTACCACAATGCATTGTGTGTGACAGTCTTTCAAAAAATTCAGCTGGTGTGAAAAAGACAGGAGCCAAGTTGTTGGCTGGACTCACTATACCATACTAGTGCTCAAAATACTTAGAGAAAGCAGTTTGTTTCCAAGTGCAGTTCAAAGTGCTGGTTACCATTTTAAAGCCCAAATGGTGGTGCAGAAGTGAGGTCGGTGGCCACAAGTGGCAGGACCTTTGCACTGATGGAACCAATGGCAGTTTCTCTCCTGGGGAGAACAGCAACCTTACCCAGGAGGGTTTTCATTAGGAGTATTCTACAGAGGAAAGGGTTACATCTCCACTGCCGCCAGGACTTGATCTTGACTGCTGCTCTCCCACACTCTATACTATTTTAAACAAAAGGGATGGTGAAATGCATTCAGAACATAAGAACATAAGAAGAGCCTGCTGGATCAGGCCAGTGGCCCATCTAGTCCAGCATCCTGTTCTCACAGTAGCCAACCAGGTGCCTGGGGGAAGCCCGCAAGCAGGACCCGAGTGCAAGAACACTCTCCCCTCCTGAGGCTTCCGGCAACTGGTTTTCAGAAGCATGCTGCCTCTGACTAGGGTGGCAGAACACAGCCATCATGGCTAGTAGCCATTGATAGCCCTGTCCTCCATGAATTTGTCTCATTGACTCTTAATCAAAAGACAATGAATAATACAATTAGCTTGACCTGATGGGATCACTTGGAGTGTTAGGGTCAAATTAGACATGGCATTTAAGTGTCTGTACATCTAACACACATGCTTTTTAAAAATGCAAATATCAGCCCCTGGTGGTGGTGGATAGGTATTGGGACTGCCAAAGGTGAGGTGGAAGAGTTTAATCCTTTCCTCCATTTCTTTTGAAATTGCTGTTTGCACATACCCTACAAGTATTGCTTCTAGGACATATTGTTGTTATGTGCCTTCATGTTGATTATGACTTATGGCGACCCTATGAATCAGCAACCTCCAATAGCATGTCATGAACCACCCTGTTCAGATTTTGTAAGTTCAGGCTTGTGGCTTCCTTTATGGAATCAGTCCATCTCTTGTTTGGTCTTCCTCTTTTTCTACTCCCTTCTGTTTTTCCCACCATTATTGTCTTTTCTAGTGACATATCTAGGACATATCTGGGCTTTATTTTATGATCACTTGTTTATCCTTTAACAGTTGTCACATTGCATAGCACCAACTTGAGAGGAAAGGAGGGATAAAAAACAGGTGGATACTGTGACGATCCCACCTTTGGCTCCACCTGTCAGGTTCCCACCTGCTTATGGCTACCGCCTTTCACTAGGCACCACCTCAGGACACCACCAGTCAGGATCGTTGTTTTTATTTTTTCTCACTCCGCTCTAGCACAGATCTCTCAAGATCCCACTGCTAGGCAGCACCACCAGCCACTCCCTGTAAACAATACTGCTAGAGACTTCGCCTTAGTCTCCCTATGGCTTGTTACTTTGTGTCTGGGTGCCCTTGCTGTCCACAACCCCCCTGTATCTTTGTCTATAAAGCATACAATCCTGGGTTGCTCTGGATACTTGACGATGTTACAATTTCTTCCTTCACCACTGCCACCATTAGATACAGTTTCCCTTCAGTCTTGGTGATTACCCTGCCCTCCCTTTTGGTCTGTATATCTCCAGTCAAGGATCAGGCTTTTGGTAAACCAATAAAAGTATTTATTTGATAACACTAGGAAATAACACGATTACTTTAGGAATGTTTAACAAGCGTATGGTTTCATATAGTGTCACTCTTATGTTTCCAGTTATATATATTCTGTCCAAATATCAGCCGAATAGAATCCAAACCTCCCTCAGAACTCTGTCAATTCAATCTCAACTGCCTCCCACTTCAACTCCTTTCCAATCACTCTCCTCTCAACTCCCCCACAAAACAGAACCCTGAACCAACTGTCATCCTCTCATTTATACCTTCAACCACTCAAACGCTCAGCCAATCATCATACAGCATTCTCCAGCATTCCAGCCCATGTACTCCCCCCTCTTACTCAATTCACTTACCATATATCCCTATATAAACCTGCACTTACCATATTTACAGTTTTTAACATATAAAGACATCACAGATACCTATTGAGCAATCAGTATAAAGGTGGCAGCAGTAGAGTGATGCCAACGGGTGAATTCCTTTCAAATAGCAGCTCCTGGATCAAGGGTTTGGTTGGCCACTGTGAGAACAGGATGCTGGACTAGATGGGCCATTGTCCTGAACTTGCAGACTCTTCTTGCACTATGTTTTCAACTCCTCCTCCTTGCTGCTATTCTGATAATTATCAGCACCCACTCACATTTTTAAAATGTACACATAAATTATAAAGGCACATTTAATATCATGTGGAGGTTGGGCCTCAGTTCATTGAAGGGCTAGGAGACAGTAGCCACAGAAGAAAAGATATGGCTAGTAAACTGGATTGGCAGAATTTTTCCCGATAGATCATACTCTAGCAGTATGGGATAGGCAGGGACATACTGGACATGGGAAAAAGATCACCAAATAAGAGAGTATTAAGCAGACGTAGGTAAGTACTGACCTGCAGGGCCTCTACAGCGTCCCCTCCTGGCTCTGACCCTCTCCTGCTTGCAAGTAGGTTTGAAAGGAGTCTTCTATTGTACCCACTGCAGTGGGAAACGGAGGTTTTCCTCTGTGTGTGTGCATAATATAAAGTGGTGGTGGGGAACCTGTGGGTGGCCTGCTAGATGTTGCTAGTCCACAACTTTCATCATGCCTCACCATTGTCCGTGGTTGTTGAGGATGATGTGAGTTGGTCCAGCAACTTCTGTAGGGAGGGTCACAGGTTCCCCATCTCTGCTATAACAGAAAGGCACAACAGAAAAACAGTATTGTTAATTTTATTTGTGCTGACACTATTTTCTGATTTTTCATGGCCAGTCTTTACAGAGGGATAAGATGGGTGAAGCATACAGCGAAATTGGAAAGAAAGGAGAGGTAAGTGACACTTCCTGCCATTCTGGCTAAACATAAGGCACTGAGGGGGCTGCATGCAACCCTTGGTCTGTTTTTTTCCTACCAGTACTGTCAAGCCAGACAAAACAGAAGTCATATTCTCATCACCCTACCAGTATTATTGTTTGTATGGTGCTTCTGTGCTTAATAATTCTTATTTATTGATCCTTCAGCAGTTGTGCAGCACCTCCCAAAGAGATCAAGGGGGCAATGTGTGGAGGGTGGGTATAGTTTAGTGATGGACAAATCTGTCAATTTTGATTCTCTTGGTTTCTCAATCTTAAATTCAGTTCTCCAAGTTTCTCCAGCAATCTGCAAATTAAAAAAAAATCCACATGAAAATTCTTCAGCATTTTATTTATTTATTTATTGCATTTGTATACCGCCCCATAGCCGAAGCTCTCTGGGTGGTTGACAACAATCAAAAGCATTAAAAACAAATATACAAATGTAAAAACACATTTTTAAAAAGCAATTTAAAAACACATGCTAAAATGCCTGGGAGAAAAGGAAAGTCGTGACCTGGCGCCGAAAAGATAAGTGTTGGCTCCAGGCGCTCCTCGTCAGAAAGATCATTCCATAATTTGGGGGCCACCACTGAGAAGGCCCTCTCCCTTGTTGCCAGCCTCCTAGCTTCCTTCCAAGTAGGCGCCTTTGATGCTGAGTGTAGTGTACGGGTGGGTTTGTATCGGGAGAGTGTGAGTTTAAGAACATAAGAAGAGCCTGCTGGATCAGGCCAGTGGCCCATCTAGTCCAGCATCCTGTTCTCACAGTGGCCAACCAGGTGCCTGGGGGAAGCCCGCAAGCAGGACCCGAGTGCAAGAACACTCTCCCCTCCTGAGGCTTCCGGCAACTGGTTTTCAGAAGCATGCTGCCTCTGACTAGGGTGGCAGAGCACAGCTATCATGGCTAGTAGCCATTGATAGCCCTGTCCTCCATGAATTTGTCTAATCTTCTTTTAAAGCCATCCAAGCTGGTGGCCATTACTGCAACTTGTGGGAACAAATTCCATAGTTTAACTATGCACTGAGTAAAGAAGTACTTCCTTTTGTCTGTCCTGAATCTTCCAACATTCAGCTTCTTTGAATGTCCACGAGTTCTAGTTTCTCCTAATAAACACATTTTTGCATGCAGCTTTGACTATTGTGCATATTTTTGCAAGCCATTTCTCCTAATGCATTTTTAATGTTATTTTCACGAATATATTCATTTTCATACATATTTTCCCATAAAGACTGAGATGCTGCTAGGAGGTGGTTTTTCTGACCGGATGGTGGATGTTCAACCTGTCCTTGATGGGGTTGCACTCCCCCTGAAGGAGCAGGTTTGTAGCTTAGGGGTTCTCCTAGAACCATCTCTGTCACTTGAGGCTCAGGTAGCCTCGGTGGCATGGAGTGCCTTCTACCAGCTTCAGTTGGCGGCCCAGCTACGCCCCTATCTGGACAGGGATAACCTGACTTCAGTTGTCCATGCTCTGGTAACCTCCAAGTTAGATTACCGCAATGCACTCTACATGGGGCTGCCTTTGAAGACGGTGCAGAAACTGCAGCTTGTGCAAAATGCAGCAGCCAGATTGGTAACAGGGACCAGACGGTTTGAACATATAAAACCGATTCTGGCCCGCTTGCATTGGCTGCGTGTATGTTTCTGAGCTGGATTCAAGGTGCTGGTTTTAACCTATAAAGTCTTACATGGCTTGGGACCACAATACCTGATGGAACACCTCTCCCGCCATGAACCCACCTGTACACTATGCTCAACATCCAAGGCCGTCCGCCGAGTGCCTACTCTGAGGGAAGCTGAGAGTCTGGCAACAAGGGAGAGGGCCTTCTCAGTGGTGGCCCCCAAATTATGGAATGATCTCCCTGATGTGGTGTGCCTGGCGCCAACACTGTTATCTTTTCAGTGCCAGGTCAAGACTTTCCTCTTCTCCCAGGCATTTTAGCATGTGTTTTTAAATTATTTTTTAAAAAATGTTTTTAAATTTGTATATTTGTTTTTAATGTTTTTAATTGTTGTCAACCGCCCAGAGAGCTTTGGCTATGGGGCAGTATAACAATAATAATAATAAAATATACATTTTTGTAAATGTTGTTTGGTTGTAAAACTGCATCACAACATTCAGATAAGTGTGAATTTCGCAGGATGCCTGTGTTTCGATTCTCATAATGTTTTGGAAAGTGCAGATTTGATAAATTCGGCTTTAAATGAGAATTGAATCGAATTTCTCCATCTCTAGTGTAGTTATTCCCATGGAAGAAACAGATTTTAGCAGATTTTCTATTAATCCCAGGATTCTCTTTTCTCAGAGGCGCCGTGGCAAAGGCAATGAAACAGTTTATCAGGTAAGGCACAGCAGCAGCAAGTCTGTCTCCCTATAAACTCCAGGTCCATGATAAATTCATCACCTTTCTACACTGGAAGAAAAGGGAAAGTGCCCCATCTCTCACTTGAGCCACCTCCAAAGAAGAGACTTGTATGCCCAGGGCTGTGTTAATCCATTATGTCAAGAATCAAGACCAGAGGTTGGGCAGACTGTAGACCACTGTCTGGCTTACAGTCGATGGGCAAGGATTTCTGACTCCCAGTTTTCTTAACAATAACAGCAACAACAACAAAAAAGCCCTCCTCCCCTTGCTAAATTGTACTGCTGAAAGAAAGCTGGGGGAAGGGTACACAGGATTGAATCTTTTGTGTGGACTGCATGCACCATTCATTTGTACTCAAAACAAATTCCAGGACCCAAAATTCTTTAATTCTAAGGAAGTGGCTTTTGCGCAAGGATCTAGTTGCTAGATCTCAGGGTTCTAATAAAAAGCAAAGTAGATCCTGCATGCCCAAAGTCTGCCCACCCCTGATCTAGACTGCTGGTGGCAGAGAGGCTTATATCTAGGCTTCAGCCTGGAAACAGGAGGCAGAGTATACTTTAAAAACAGGGTACTATGCCACTGACCCTCAGCACTAATACCAGAGGACATTAGCTGCCTAAGTAGCACTCCTGTGGTAATATACAGCTCTGCTTCCCATCCTGATCCAACTGCGAGAAAACAAACAACGGTCAGCAAGCAGTTGCATTCTCCCCCTCTGGACTTATGCCTTGCTATAAATATCAGTCCCATCTTTACTATGTTGGGCATAGTACTTCTGATTAATGAGCCCATGTGCCTCTCCTATCCTTTCTTCATAGATAGAACTGTAATAATTTAGTTATAACTTTGAGTCATGTTGCCTTCCTTTATCAGGGACTCAGCAAAGTAACCAAGGATACATATGACGTCCTTCAAATGCAGCCAATGCAACCTCCTTACTAGCTACAGTTGCATCTAACAGGACAGAGGAGAACTATTTCCGTGATGAACTAGAATCTTGATCACCGCTCAAGATGATCGAGTCGGAAAGCTCTTGCCTTCTACAACAGATGCCACTTACCTGAGCATAAAAACCCAAGCTTCTTTTCTAGCCAACTTCAAATTATAGCTTTCAGAGTGTACATAGCTGCAGAGTCTGGGCAACATAGTTGCTCAGTTAAAGTTTAAGAGCAACTGTTGTGATTTCTGTTTCATGGTGATTGCTTCCCCGGGAAAAGATATTTGAAGCTAAATATGCATAAAAATGTTCCCTCATGCAGAAGGTTTTTAGTTCCAAAATATCAGGTATGTAGAGCACCAACAGGTTAACTTGCAAAGCCCTCTCTTGCTATAGGTTTGGCCTTTTATTTATATAGAAAGCAATTAATTCTTGTTTTTTGGGGGGGAGTTACATGCAATATTGATTATAGCAATGTATCATTAGTGCCGTTCATAAAGTTTCCACAGATTAGTATAATTTTCAGTGTATAGAATCATAATACAGAAGGAAGTTTAGGATTTAACTGAAGGTGGGTGATTATCCCCACTCCACCCCAGGCAGCACTACCCCCAGTCAAGACAACTTGTCCATGTAGTGCTTGGGACACACTATAACAGTAAGATGTGGGAAAGAATTGGGAAGGTATGAAAATCTGAAGTTGCAAAAATGCATACAAATTCCAGTGGATGAACTGAGGCAGCTGAAATACAAGTTAACAGAGAAATGAAAGCAGATGTCCTTTAAAGCTGTGGATTAATTTCCTACCCCAAATGCTTGTATTATAAAGCAAACTGCCTTTTACCATGAAGGATTTGAGGGAATGACCTTTTAAAAAAAAGTTTCTGCCAATGCAAAAGAAAATGCACACATTTAGAATAAAGAAACTAAAACTGACCTTGGACTGAGTGAAGTGGAACTTTCTTTTGAGTAAACATGCTCAGGCTTGTACTATGCACTATTAAAGTGTTTTAACATGAACATGGGTTTGTGCTATATGAGAAATATGGGTGAGTGCAGACAGTATGTTCCCATAGATAAGAGAATGGAAGTGGGTCATGTGCTCACATACCACCTCCCTCCCACAGTTCTGTTTCCATAGTACTTGCATAGCTCCTGGTTGGTTTGACTGGTTAAGCATTCCATTACCACCCCATATTGAATGTGATTGTTTTATATTCCTGGCAAGGCAGAAGCCTGATTAGTACTGATCAGACTTAATTGTCAGTGTTGATGTAATGATGAACTGTGCTTAGTATCAGTGGAACAAGGACAGGAGCAATTAGCATAAGGGTGGGAAACACAGTGCACAATCCTGTGCATGTTTACTCAGAAGGAATGGCCAATAGACTTACTCCACAGGAAGTGTGTTTAGAGTTGCAGCTTAGAGATTGGGATAGTCACACCTATAACTATCAAGCATACCACCTGTTATGCTTTTCTTCCAGCCAAATTCTTACTGAGAGAATTATGTACTTTTAATGTTTCCCTTACCTTTAAATACTGTAGTTACACAGATCATGGAGGATCTTTATTTCTTCTGCCCATGCTATCAGACTGATTCAAAAAGGGGTTGCACACAAGATGCAATTTCTTGCCACTGCCAAGAACTATTATCATAAAAAACCGACACTGACTCTAGACCTAGTTCCCTTAATACACTTCTGGATCCTTAAAATTTTAGTAACTTCAGTTAAAATGTTTTTTTTGTTCTTTCTATCTGAACTGAAATAACAAGTTCTGTGTATGTTTAAATAAAAGCTTCTTTAAGTATACCTGATTTTACACCCCCCCCCGCCGTATTCTAGATAAGTTTGAACTACATTTCTCCAACATGTACTGGTAAGTAACATAAAAAGGAGCTTGGGGAAAAAGAGCAGTAAGTCCCACAAAAACTTAGGATTTCACACAGAACAAGGGTGCACAGAACTCACATCAATTACTAGGACATTTTGATAGATTATACATCCTTCCAAACTAGTTATTGCAGTAGCATGCATTACATATGGACTGCCTTCAAGCCGGAAGCCCCTAGTGATGGACCGGCACATGGGCGGTGGATACAGACTCAGTCGTCCTGGCTCAAGGACTGAGGCAGTTGAGTAGTTTGCGGCAGCTGTATCCACGACTGAGCAGTCCTATTCAGGGTCCACTCTGCTCACCCCATATAGGGAGGGGGCTAGAAAAGGTGCCCTAAACATAGTCTGCCTCATCTCTCTCCCTGACTGGATCACCGCGTCCAGTGGGGTCACCACTTAGCGGTCGCAAAAGACAAATGAACTTTGGAACGTGGAATATACGGACATTGCTGGACAATACAGATAGTGAACGTCCTGAACGCAGGACTGTCATTATTGTGAGGGAGTTGAGATATTTTAATATTGACATAGCAGCACTCCAAGAAACTTGAAGAGCAGGAGAGGGACACCTTCTTCTGGAAAAGACTGCCTGAACAAGAACGACGAATACATGGAGTAGGCTTTGCTATTAAAAATGATCTTGTGAAGCTCGTGTCAGAAGTTCCTACTGGCATTAATGAACGACTCTCAACTCTCTGATTAAAACTCGCCAAAAACCAACAGGCAACTATTGTAAGTGCTTATGCATCAACATTAGATGCTGATGAAGACATCAAGGAAAATTTCTATACCCTGCTGGACACTATCTTATCAGAGATACCTAAAGAGGATAAAATTATCCTCCTGGGCGATTTCAGTGCAAGAGCTGGGCGTGATTTTGATTTATGGCCAGAAACCATTGGGAAAGAGGGAGTTGACAATAGCAACCTGAATGGAATTCTACTTCTGACTAAATGTGCACAGCATAATCTTGTTATTACAAACACACTCTTTCACCAGAAAGATAAATTTAAAACATCATGGAAGCACCCTCGGTCGAAGCACTGGCATCTCCTGGATTACGTAATTATCCATGCCAGAGATCATCGTGATGTACTCCTCACCAGGGCCACGACGAGTGCAGATGACTGCTGGACAGATCACTGATTAATTTGATCCACTATGGCCATTAATACTGTTTCTCAATGTAGGCTCCAAGGAAGAAAACCAAGGCGTAAAATGAACATTCACGCCCTTCAAGATCCTATTAAGTGAGCTTGCTTTCAAACAGCTCTCAAGAAACATTTACCTACGGAACTCCCTGAAACCGTTGAGGAACACTGGATTAAACTGAAGACTTCCATGACTGCAGCATGTGAACAAACTATTGGATACCAAACTAAGAAACATCAGGATTGGTTTGATGAGAATGATAGTGAGATTGAACATATCATTGACAAGAAAAGGAAAGCCTTCCAGATATGGCAAAAAGACATTAACTGTGCTGCTAAGAAAAAAATCAATGCCAGTGCAAAGGCTGAGGTCCAAAGAAGAACTAGAGAACTTAAGAACACCTGGTGGATAAAGAAAGCTCAAGAAATCCAGCATTCTGCAGATGCTCATGATACATGGAGCTTTTTTAATGCCACAAAGGCCATCTACGGACCAACAAATTATGGTACAAATCCCTTACGTTCAATAGATGGTACCAAACTTCTAAAGGACAAAGAATCTATTGCACTGCGTTGGAAAGAGCAATACCACGACCTCCTTAATCGTAACTCTTATTGTGGCTGATGAGGTCTTCTCGCAAATCCCGCAACAACAAATTAGAGATGAGCTTGCAGTATCCCCTAATTTGGATGAAGTCAGTAAAGCCATCAATCAAATGAAGAATAACAAAGCTAGTGGACCTGATGGGATTCCTGCTGAAGTCTTTAAAGAAGGTGGGCCTGAACTTACACAATAACTTCATAAGCTCATCGAAAAAATCTGGATGAGGGAGGAGATCCCGGAAGACATTAGGGATGCCATAATTATCACTCTTTTCAAGAAGGGTGATAGAACAGATGGTGGGAATTACTGAGGCATCTTTCTTCTAGCTACCGCAGGTAAAATCCTTGCAAGGATCCTTGCAAATTGCCTCCTACCTATCTCAGAAGACATCCTCCCTGAATCTCAAAATGGTTTCCGCCCTTCCAGGGGGACAGTGGACATGATCTTCACTGCACGACAGCTTCAAGAAAAGTACAGGGAGCAAAACCAACCTCTGTATATGGCGTTCATTGATCTGACTAAGGCCTTTGATACTGTAAATCAAACTGCTCTCTGGACAATCCTTCTGAAAATTGGATGCCCTGATAAATTTGTGAATATTTTGCGACTCCTCCATGACAACATGACGGCAACAATTTTGGATAACAATGGCTCTCAAAGTGATCCATTCAAAGTGGGATCAGGCGTCAAACAGGCATGCGTCATTGCTCTGACCTTATTTGCTACCTTCATTGCCATGATTCTACACCTTGTTGAGGGGAAACTTCCCACTGGCGTGGAAATCACATATCGAACAGATGGAAAGCTTTTTAATCTCAGTAGGCTGAAAGCAAAAAGTAAGGTAATTACAACCTCTGTTGTAGAACTTCCATATGCCAATGATAATGTAGTCTCCGCACATTCAGAGGAAGACCTTCAAACTATCCTAAATGTCTTTGCAGAAGCATATGAAAACCTTGGCCTCTCACTTAACATAAAACCCCCCAAAGTACTTCATCAGCAAGTGCGAACCAATCCCTCTATAGCACCATCAATCCAGCTTAATGGTGTGACGCTGGAGAATGTCGATCACTTTTCTTATCTTGGCAGCCATCTCTCTGTTAAAAGCTGACATCGACGCTGAAATTCAGCATCGTCTGAGCTCTGAGAGTGACGCATTCTCCTGAATGAAGCGTAGAGTGTTTTAGGATCGGGATGTTAGCAGGGAGACCAAAATGCTTGTTTACAAAGCCATTGTACTACCGACCTTACTGTACACCTGTGAAACATGGACCGCCTGTGGAACATGGACCACCTATAAACACCACTCCCAACTTCTTTTAAGATTCCACCAACGCTGCCTCCGGAAAATTCTGCAAATTACTTGGGAAGATAGGCAGACTAATGTTAGCGTATTGGAAGAAGCAAAGACCACCAGTGTTGAAACAATGATCCTTCAACATCAACTTCGCTGGACCGGCCATGTTGTTCAAATGCCTGATCACAGTCTTCCAAAGCAGCTACTTTATTCCCAACTTAAGGATGGAAAACGGAATATTGGTGGACAGCAAAAGAGGTTTAAAGATGTTCTCAAAGCTAATCTAAAAAAATGTAACATAAGCATTGAGAACTGGGAAGCCTTGGCCCATGAGCGTCCCAATTGGAGGTCGGCCATTATCAAAGGTGCTATGGACTTGGAAGAAGCCCAAGTACAGGGCGAAAGGGACAAATGAGCTAAGCGGAAGGCACGTCAAGCAAATCCTCATTGTGACTGTCTTCCATCTGGAAACCTATGTCCTCAATGTGGGAGGCTGTGTGGATCCAGAATTGGCCTCCACAGTCACTTACGGACCCACTGTTTAAGACCCTGGAAGACAATCTTACTTGGCCACGAGTGATCACCAATGAATGAATTACATATGTGCCTGTAGCAGCAAATGCAGTATTTTGTGAAGGACACAAAAATGTACACACTACTAAAGAAATGTATATAAATAGTTATACTGAGCAATATTGAGATAGTTAAGACACCATACAGGGGATTCTAACCACAACCTCTCCTCTGTAATTCTTGCACTGGATGAGTGCCCCAATCCATAGAATCACAGCAGTGGGCTCTGTAATGAGGCTGTGAATAAGGATTCTGTGTGGCCACTTGTGGGCTGCTGGGCCTGAGAGATGGAATAAGCTGAGGACTTCATAGAGTGTGACTGGAATGAGAAATGCTATATGCTAATCAGTCTGATCTTCTGTGCAGACAAGCAGCTGATTTTTTTCATCGAATCAGTGTTGCAATTTCTATACTACATGTATTTAATTTACTGCAAATATAAGAACAAAAAATTGGGAAAACAAGTAGAAGCATGAAGAAAGTTACCTTTAAGAGGCAGTATAAACAATTTAGAGTGGCATGGCAAAAGAACAGATTAGAAACACAGAAAAACTAATAGAGTATTCAGAAAAAAAGCAGCCAGCAAACTAGTTCCCAAACTGTGGTCTGTGGCACATCTGCATTAAACATTCATGTTGATTTTTAATTATATTTTTACTGCTTTTACTTCTTATATGCAGATTATTGTAATATAACATATGAAATAAAGGAAATACAAATACAATTAAAAATCATACAGCATCTAGCAGTGTATTATAATTGCTACAACAGGGAGAAGGCTCATTAAGTGGTCTACCAGGACCATCAGCAATTTTCAAGTGGTCTGTGGGGAAACAACTGTTCTGTTGTGTGTGCATAAACACACAAGTGAAAAATGTCTACTACATATTTTAAAGCAAGAATGTGTGTATGAATGTGGTAACTTAACTGAAAAAAAATAGATCCTGTTCAACATGGAAGTCAATCATGAATTACCAGTAGTTTATGCTTTTTAAAAAACAACAACTTGGATATTCATTTTCTTGAAGCAAGCCACCTGCAGAATAACATGATAACATGAGCTTACCTGTTTCTGCTGTCCAATTATGTAAGAATTCTGACTTGAGATGTCCTGCAGTTTGCAGTTGGGAGAAAATAAGGAGGAATATCCTTCAGCTCTACGTTGTTGGGTATAAACAGTAGAAATACAGGGTTTTGTCATTTCCTTTCAGCAATGGCTAGCACTTGTCCAAAAACCACAAACAAGCGCATGCATGTTAAAACACTTGGAAAAATGGTTTAATGATGTTTACAACAGAAATGAACTGTACAGTTACAGTAAGTTTTATATATATAAAAATTACAGCAGACAAATGCATCTACACAAAATCTACCATTTTCATCCTGATTCACTGTAATCTACACAGTCTTGCTCAATGCCCACAGCCACCTGCAGGCAGCCACTAGAGGGAAAAAATTGAAGGTATCTTTAAAGAGACAGCATCCTTTTCACCTTACAGTTCTCAAATTCAAAGTTAGGTGAGAATGCATCCTATGTATATGTATATACACATACATAATATATACATCACAATTCGATGACAAACTGTTTAGGTGAATTAAGCTGTACAAAAGATCACTTAAGGAGGTCTAAGCAAGAAATAAGTGAACCTGTTGTTCAAAGACCATGCAGCTCTACAATCAACACCAAGTTCACAAATTAATTTTTTTTGGCAGAGAAAGAGCCCAGGAACTCCTAAAATCAATTCCCCCAAATCATTGCTTTGCTGGCAAGATGCTTTTTTCCTTCTTAAAAAAAAAGCATACATTCATTGTTTAAGAATAGGCATGCTTTCCCTTATTAAATTGCTTCACTTTGATTCTTGCCTCACCTGTGGAAATGAATGGACAATTCTTTCAGGAAACTGGGCCTTTATGGGAGGGAAAAGTACAATTTCATTCATATAAGCATGCTGTCTCTTTAAAAAAAAGGAATAAAGATCTCCCTGTTGGGAATGGCAATCAGAGAAAATGCAATCTAAATCGACACTCTGGTGAAAATTACAGATTATGTACACTTCTTCTCAATTATGAACACCTAGGCAGTGAAAACTCTTGTGTTAATACATACATCGACACACCCAAAACATACAAAAATACTATTATTTCAAACTACTAAGAATAAGACAATTCAGTTATCTCCATGCTATGACTTTAAGAGCGTTACACTGAAACAAACAAGAATTTAAACGACATTTTTTAATATCCCAGAAATATACCAAAATATACATCTAAGCTTTGGAATTACTGAGGTTAGACTAATGCAAGTGCTGGGTAATTGTACTTAATACACAAGTCTAAGGTTCTGCAGGAAAGAAATTATCTTTGGTATCTGCATCAGGCTAATATTATTAACATTTGGATTTTGCTTTGGGATAGAGCTTGTATGACCCTAGAACCAAACACCCCCTAATCAACTGAGATTTAAAAGATCCATGTAAAAAGTTCCTTCATTGGCAATCCCCCCTCCCCCAAAGTTTAAAAAGTCATAGGCATCTACCTAGCACAAAAGGTTGAGAAATACAATGCATAGTTGCACAGTGGTGCTGCAAAAATAAAGAACAAAAAAAAGAGGGGAGAAAAAGATAAAGAGAAGCAAAATATTTTTTTCAGAGATTCTGCACAACAGAACAGCCTCTTCCAAGCAGTGGCAGGGGGAAAGCTCAGAAGTGCACCTCAGCGTGTATTAATCAATATCACCCAGCTCCCAAAGGGTTAAAAGCACCCATCAGAGCAGCCAATCATGCACCAATGTCTTCAGCTTCACAATCAATCTGTGGAGTCCATCACCTTATCCCACTGAACTGCTCTTGGCCCAATGGCTCTGTGCCTTTGGATTTGTGGAGCTCAAAGAGAACCTGGTCTCCCAAACAAGTTAGCAGAGGATGGGTTAATAGTTACCTTGCTGGCAAAGTCCACATTGTCATGGACCAAGCCATCCAGGGTTAGGAGGAAGAAACCTGGCTGGGCCTCATCTTCTCCACAACCACAAGGGCTGGCTTCCTAGATATGATTGGTGCTGAAGACGCCCCTTTGTCTTTGGTTTGTTTGTTTGTTTTGAGTTTATACAATCATTAGGAAATCTTTGGTTTTGGCTGGAAATTTTTAAAAGAACAAAACAAAACAAAGAAACCGCCCCCCTCGGCATATAGCAGTGCACCGTGACCTGGAAAAGCTTCTTTTTCCAAAGGGGTGGGGAAACTACATTCGAAGTAAAATGGTGGAAGGAACAGGGATGCAGCTTCTGGTTAGCCTAGAGGGAGAAGAAACAAGATTGTCAAATAATAAAAGGAGAAAAATTAAATATGGGAGGAGCATGAGAGAGAGAGAGAGAAAAAAGTAGCAAGCAATATGCATGCAACACTTGGCTGAGAAGAGCCTTCAGGGTCCTACCTTGACCCCTGAGTACATTATAGCCCTGACATCGCACCAGAGGGAGGGAAAAGGCAGCATATCGCTTTCATGCACAGATTGGGGATAGAGATGGATAGTCACAAGAGGACCCCTGGTAACCAAAAGAAATATAAGATTGCAATTTGCCCTCAGTTTGCAGTAGCTTTTAAGCAGCGACATTCAGAGGCTTTAGGGGGTCTCTCCCCAGGTTACAGGTCACAGGATGCTATAGGCCAGAGTTCAATGTTAATCAAGGGAGGGAGGGCAGACTTGGCAACTCTGTAGGGTTTGGAGAAAGTTAAAGCAAGTTACTCAGTTATGAGTTAGAAATGAGGTATACGACAGCTCCCGTACCTGTGGCGGATAAACACCCGACACACCTAGCCTTAGACACTACCACAGAAGAAGGAAATGGAACAGCAACATGGTGGGACCAGGGGAATAGCAGAACTGCTGGAGTCCCATGATGTTCCCAAATGCACTTGCACCTGACCGACCTCTTACCTCCTGGATTTTAGAGAAAGGCCCAAATCTTCCTCCAAGGAGCTTCAAATAAATGGAAGTACCCTACGAATCAGTATATGAGTATCTACTGCGTTTTCTTCCTTCAATTCAAATACAGAAACTGGACCGAAAATGCCATGGGACAAGTGATGGCTTTCCCTCACCAAAATGCCTAGTTCCAAGGCCACTGGCAGGGTGACTTTGCTTGCTTTGTGCAAATATTAATTTAACACGTACTAAAGATTTATCAAAGTTCCTGTAGTAGTCTTACCACCAGCAATATTCACAATATACACTCAAAGCCTCCTGGTGGGTTACAGACATTTCTGCTAGAAATTCTTCAGGAAGGCTTTTGGTTTGATGGGTTCTACATAGTAAAATATTAAATTGATGGGTTCTACATAGTAACATTTTCGGTGGGAATGAACAGCATGGTGCTGCAGAGCTTGGAAAAGTTACTTTTTTGAACTACAACTCCCATCAGCCCAATCCAGTGGCCATGCTGGCTGGGGGTGATGGGAGTTGTAGTTTAAAAAAGTAACTTTTCCAAGCTCTGGGTGGTAGAGCAGAGTTTTGGAAATGTTTGGAGGAAGTGTCTACAATAAACTTGTTAAACCTATCTTTTGGCCTGAGCAAGACAGAGAGAAATAAGGCAAAAGAGGGGAGACATCCCAACTTTCCTCACAGCACTAAGGATCTTTCTCTCACAATTCCATCTCCCAGCTGGTTGTTTCATTTCCTTCCTCGGATTTGTTTTCTTTTAAAGCACACCTTGTTTTCCACATATTTTGTTCCAAGTGCTCTTATCTTTCAGAAGTCATTATCCATTTCCCTATTACCTACTTATAAATCTACCTAGCTCTTAGAAAAGTCACACAATATTAATACCACTTTACATAATATCAGAACAACAAGTCTATTAGTAAAGCTTTCAGTGAAGTTCTGCAACCCAACTGATTTCCAGAGGAAGAGTAGCTGGACAATTATTATATATTTACCCTCTCCCTTTTTTTTGCACACAACCATGCCAGGCTTGACTGATGCAATTCATCAAGCCAACAACATGTTATATGACAATGCCCAAAGCTATTATGGGGAATAAAGAAACACATCTCCAAGGTTTCCCACCATGAAAGACAACCCATAGGGCTTCTGAACTGATTTAAAACAATGGACAATGCAGTTTTGATATTTATGAGGACAATGCAGTTTTGATATTTTAAGAGTGAAATCACATTTTCTCTACTTCCAAGCAGTTGCTTGTGACTTTGGATGTTGTACTCAACAGAACTTGCCTCCAATATGTCCTTAGTAAAAGTATCCAGACCAACCCTGTGCAAAAAGAAAACCAATGCGAGACAAGATCCTCAAAGTAGAGAGTCACCAAACCAAACTCTAAGGACCACCCAACATTTTGCTCAAGACACTCTGAAAACAGTAGAGCTGACAAAGCTTAGCAGAACCTTGGGTCCCCATCAAAACACTGGAAATTCTCCCCTCAAGTTGAAGCTCAGATTCTCCTCCCCCACCCCCGAAAATATACCTCCCACACAAACATACTCTGTATTTCTTTATAAACTGAAAAATGATGCTGTGGAGTCTGGACAGAAGCAGACAAAGTCTCCCATCCAAAAATTCTATCCAATATCCTAATGATGTGCTGTGAGAGAAAAATAACCCAACTTTCCACCCAAATATAAAATAAAACTAATCCAACCAGAAACCCTTTTTTGAAGACTGCCTCACAAGATCTTGATCTTTTTGCAGGTACTCTATATGTAGGGGCTAGGAGCAGGTTAGTGTTTAGTTTGGTTTCTCTTCTGCAATTTTTGGTATAGACAGGATTAGCAATGCTACTAGAAAATTAACTAATTAAAAGAATTCCCCACCTATTACCAAGTACTACTTTCAGTAACAAGACAAGTGGGAATAAAAAGAATGATTTCACTTTGTTCTCCCAGTTCAGTTAAAATGCACATATCCTCCCCTTTGAAAATTAAATGTCTCAGCCCAGCTGCAGCCCTAGTGCAACTTACACAGACTAAATGGGTTGCTACTTTATCTCCTTGTGTGCACTCCTCCAAATACACAACCATTGCTCAGTATTTACATTCCTACCAAGGCCCTTGTTTGCCAACAGAAAATAGGTGGAGTTCATGCACACCCAGGACGACAACTGGAAGCAATACAGCAACTCAAATTTGTATGTTCTTATCTAGTGTGGTGACAATTAATGATGCTCAATGAACCCAGATTCAGGAATCATAGGTTGCTTCCTTTGGCAAGACAAAGTGAAAAAGTTGCAAGCAACATTTGCCTTCTAGCACAGCTATCTCTTTCTGCTTTCCCCTTCCCTCCCGACCCCTATAAAGTTGTAACCTAAATATAGAATTGCAAATACATACAGCATAATCAGGGTTTTCAAAACAAAACTAAAATCTACAGCTAGAATTATCTCCATTATTTATAAAGTTTATCTCCCCTGATTTTCCACTCTGAAAATGATACTAAAGCTATGCTGAGGTATTTTTTTAAAGGTGCCAGAAAGCCAGCTCTACCAAAAAGCATTGTTCCTACAACCCTGTAACAATGCCTGCTTTATAGAAGGACAGATGAGATTGGATGGAATGAGACTCCAAGTTATTCCAGCAGAGAAGCCTTCAATTTACTTGTTAGGGTCAAAAACATTGGGCAAGCTTCTTAACATTCAGCCCAGTGACATGTACACTGCATGTTTGGACAAAGGTCAGAACATGTCAGGAATAGAGATTTAGCAGTAAAGCAATGCCAGGCCATGTGAAAAGGGCCTTTTTTTCTCTTAAGAATAAAGCTATTTTAGTTCCATTGTCACTCAAGAGTCATTTCACACACTGCAATTTGCCTTCAGAGACAATCTCTGTGCATGCAATAGCAATCCAGCCTGTACTCAGTGCAATCTCTGTGCCTGAAATAGCAACTCAGCCTGTATTTGCAATGCAATCATACACTGCACATTATAATTTTCTAAATGAGAGATTTATCTCTATCCAGGAAAACTGTAATGTGTGAAGCAGCAGTTACTCTGCATAACATCCCAGGGGGAATGAAAGACTAGCGTGATCTGTTAATAGTGAGGCTGAATTCAACACTGTGCAACCTATTAAAAATTGATTTGGGACTGATAAGACTGGGGAAATGAAACAATGCTTGGTCCAAAGTATCTCAGGTTTTCTTTAGCAATTGACATGGAAATCTGTATCTAGCATAAAACCACAATGTAACGCTGAAGGAATTTTGAACTTTTGGAAGTCTCCCTAAAAAGTAGAATTGGATATAGGTTTCATTTTCCTATTGACTTTTAGACCCAAAATGGCTTTTGGTTAAATCTGTGTAATCAGAAAACATTTTGGACATGTAGCAAAAAGAAAGAGATGGAGCTGTGGAGAGAAGGGCTGGCATCAAGGGTTGGCATGGCTGGGCATCTGCCAAAGGCCTTACACTGACAAGAGTCTAACTGTTCTGCTACAGTGATATGGTAGGGGGACCTATGGAGGAAGTCTTGCCCAAAACCTAGAGCAGGGGAGAGGAAAAAAAGATGAATGTTTACAAACCAGCCAGTAAGCCATCCCACAATACTCAATAAAGTAAGAAGAGTGTGGGTAAAGGGATGAATTGGCACTAGCTCCATGTGCATTTTTCACTTAAGCTGTTAATACAGGGCATGGACTTTTCCATCAAGTCCATTCAAGATACTCAGGGTTCCGATCCAACTTTCACTACTTAAGCCAATAGAAAGCTCTCTATAGCAAGTTAGATTTGGCTCAATAACTGCATGGAGCAAGAACTATGCAGGTGAATGTCTTAAAGAGTGTATTGCTTAAAAAACATTAGATTGTAACTTTGTAAAAAAATTGGCTAATGAGTCCTGAGCTTTTGGTTAGGGATGAATAACCATAATCAGCCAGCCAGATTTCTCCTTTGGTAGTGTTTTATCTATAACCATTTATATCTACATACATTTATGAACCTCTAGAACCCTTTTAGAATTCATTTTCTAAAAAGTGCATGTAGGCACATACAGATAGAGCATAAATATATACTATTAATATCAGAGAGAAAAGGATTAACTGTTCAAGGCAAAAAGAGATTTCTATGTGGGATGTTACTTTTTAAGGTCATCAATAGCATGAATCTGATGAAATGATGCATCTGCCCAAATGTGAGTTTCCATTTTAAGATAAATCAAAGAAACAATGTTATTGAAAAATATAGTTACCGACAGGGATTGTTAGATAATTTTACATAACAAAACACTGAGTCTTTTGTAAGGTAATAAAGGAAGCTGTATGGTAAATATAGTTGCTCCACTGGCGTGGCTTGAAAAGCAACACAGTCAGATCAAAAGGTTGAATTTTACCAAATGCTAACCAAGTCAAGAAGTGGATTTTATATTTTTGTGATGCTAACTACCTCTGCACCTCAAATCACAAGGGCAACTATATGGCTCTGCAGTGGAACCAGTGTAATGCTACATTTAAATTGGGGAAAGTGTTCATAAAGCAAGACTTGAGTGTTATTTCCCCAGAACTTACCACTTACAAGAATGAATCTTTGCTTTCTATTCAGTGCTTACACTTCCTATGTAATATTGGTGCTAATAGATTCATTTTGAACGTGGCCTCACAAACACATCAATTAAGAAAGTTACTAAACTCCTACTAGATAATGATAATCACTTCCTTAAGCAAAAATCATGTGAACCGTGAGTGTCAAATACTGCATCAGAGCCAGTCTTTGCTTAGGTTGAAGTATCCACTAACTGAAATAAGTCTTCTGTGTACAATGAACCAGAGAACATGTCTGAGAGCATGTGGATTTTTTTCAATCATCTTATTACCAATCAATGTGGTAGCAAATGAAATATGGGCTATATCGCATAATGGGTAACCTACATTCTTCTAATTGTTTAGAATATCAATTAGAAAGACAGTTAAAGAATGATATTACTAACCTTTCCCCATATAATATACAATTGAAATAGGGAAGGCAAGGAAATAAGGCAACGATGGATTCTTAAGCCTGGTTTCTGGCAATGGAAATTCAGCAATGTGTTTTCTTCTGTTCTTCTTTACAACTTCCATTAACAAATAACATCTTTGGTTGAACTTATCCAGTAGACCTTAGACGAACCTCAACATAAAATTTATATTTATTTGTAATGAACCTATCAAGTACAAGTGTCTTTCCTCGGCAATGTAAGGTTACAAGTTATTAAAAAGTATAGAGTGTATTCACCATTCAGGACTCCTTTATGTCTTATAATAGAGATATGGTCTCTGTATTTCCATTGCAGGCCATCTGAGTGACCCACATTTACAATGCTCAAGTTTGTGGTTTTTCCTAGGTATGTCTGTACACAGGCTCATGCATGAGGGTTCTGGTAACTCATGAGTACCATGTCACTGTAAAGCAGTTCTGCAGGGTTTCTGGGCAGGTGCAGATTTAGTGCAGAACAGGCGGTAGGACTGCACTCTCTCTACCCTCTCTGGTAGAAATCCTTCCTGTCAGCCTTAAACATGGTTAAGGTTTATGTTGGCACTCCCACAGCCTCTTCCCTTAATCATGGATAGATATTGGGAGTACTACATCCGCACCAACCCTATGCAGCATCGGAAATGACCTGATATGACCACTGTGCATAAATGTTTATGTGGTAGGTGGGAAAAACAGCAAAAACTGTTAAAGGCATCTTTAATTCCACCCCTTTTCTGAGAGATTGTATCTATCTCATTAATGTCATATGTCAGAATCCACTGCATTGGTACTCCTCCATGCTCTGGGTTAGAGACAATACATACTTTAGGCAGTCCTCTTGTTCTTAGAACATACCTAAGTCTCTATATCTTCAAGGCAAACTAATTCATGGCCCAGACATCTTATTCCTTCTGCTACTGGGGCAACTTGCAGGCAGAGTGAGCTGCTGGCCTGATCTCTGTTGTTCTGCAGCACTAGCACTACAAATTGCCAGATGATGTACAGCAGCTTTCATGCTCAACAGGATAAGGTGACCCAGAGCCAATAAGATCCCACCCTGCCTTATACTGCCTGGAAGTTGCTTGAATCTGCAAAACTGCTGGCTAATCTACCAGCCACATCCCTGGCATAGATATATAGAGCAGCTATACATTCTCAAGATGGCAAAATAACATATCGAGATAAAAGTTTACATTTAGTAAGACCTCATAACCGCTAGCCTTGCAAAGGAAGGGGTCAAAGTATATTTGTACACGCTGTCTGAAAAACATGAATATTCTGTCCTCCAACAGAGTGAGCTGTAAAACTAAGGGCACATTCAGACATTACTTGCTGCACATGTGAGCATCATATATGGGAATATGTAATGCACAAATTGGCATATATGGTCAAATTGAAAAAGGTGAGGGAACAAGTTTATTTTGAAGTTATGAATATCATGAGTCTGCTCATGAGGAAGAGCTAAATGTTACAAATTCCTGCACTTTGATTACCCATGCATTCAGTTGGAAGAACTACTCTTCATATCGGCCCTAAGTTCACACAACTTATGCTAACTGAAATCGATATTTAAATTCATTGTCCATTATCTGTTTGCTCAAGATATCCCCCTTTTTACACCATATATTCCATATGCCTTTTTCAAGGTTCTGGCACTCCAGCTTTACTAAAATCAATGGAAACATTCCTACTGCTTTGAAAGGGATGTGGACTGAACTCTGCCATTTTCATAAGTAACCTACAACTTCGAGGACTGCAGATATGAGGATAAACCTACTCCTTTCCCCTTCAGTAATGAAGAATGCACTGAAAGCTGTCTAGACTCGCAAGGACATGTTTCAGACTTTGGCCTATGAAACCAGATCTGAAACTATGTAAAATTAACGACGACAGCTGAATGACCTATGCATGAAAAGATGAAAATAAAAATTAACATTTTCTAGAATGTTGGGAGTGCTGGACAAATTTCTCAACTAATGGGGTAATGGAACAGTGGTCAGTACTTGGATATTAGGACACAGGAGTCATACAGTGTTATGGATTACAGAAATTGCACTTTGTAGTGACTACCAGAAGGTTTTCCCTACTACTAGAATGTTCATGACTTCTGTGGCTGTCAACTTGTAACTTTGTGATAATAAAAAATTTATTGTAACTATGAAGTTCCCAGGCAGATTTTCCAATTGTCTGGATCTGATTTCTTGCTAAAGTAAGTATCGCTATATTACAGAAAAGGATTATCCATAGAACAGGCTTCCCCAAATGGCTGGGGCTGATGGGAGCTATGCTTCAAAACATCTGGAGGTCACCAGGATGGGGATGGCTGCTCTAAAATGTGTACATGTATGCATATTAATATAGTCATGTGAAATATATGGCCAAGATCAACAAGAAATAGTGACAGCCATTTAGACCCTGGTATCTCTGTGCTGTTGGGAGAAAGATATAGTCAGTCTCATGAGAGAGCATCAATGCATTAGGTGTGAGCAATATGGGGAATGGAATATGGACAATAATATGAACACAATTCAACTAAACCGCTCCAGTTTCAGGATTTTTTGTGCTTCTTTCTTTCTGTCTTTCTTTCTTAAGAACTTGCTATGAAATCTCCCAGGAGCATGGTCATCTTTGAACATGACACGGTGCTAAGAGAAAAAAAGGGTTAAAGGTGCTCACATCAACATTATGTGGCCACAACAACAGCAAGCTTTTTAAAGCCATCATCTGAGCTACATTATTGTTCCAGATTCGCCATGCCCTCTAACCACAAACAGTGAACACGAGAAACTCTAGCTAGCCAACTGAACACACAACTTCTCTGAATCCTGGAGAGATGTTTTATGATAATTTAAAGGACCATGTTCTGTTTTTTTTTTTACATAAATACGAAGGGCTTTCTTCTTGATGTTTGAAATTCATAGGTGAACAAATGCCATAGTCCAGAAGTCATCACCATCTCCTCTATCAATTAAAATATATACACATGCAAGTCTGTATGTGTACACGTGTGTGCCAAAGAACACAAGTAACATAAATCTAATTTATATGGACAAAAAACATCCATGGGATTCATATTTCCTTTGGTAGAAATTAGTCAACTCTATGGCCTCTAGACCAACATAGTGGGTACCTGTCTCTCCTCTGCCATCCTTTCATACATTCGATTACTCCAAGTTCTTGCTACGGGCCACTTAAAGTCTTAACATACAGTATTATTCATAGCCCTATAATTTTAAACTGAGACTGAAATCATGGAGACAGTCACACCACAGTATTTAGATTGAGCCTAACTGTTAAGGAGGATGTGGGAACAGCTGGAGTAGTAACCATCTGCCATTGCCATTCTATTTACACACCAGACCACGGAAATTAGTTGAGATTTTGTCTGCCCCAAGGATATACAAAAGACCCTCCCCCCCAAATTAAAACAAGCAGCAATTTTTATATAAAATTAAAAAATGAAAAGAAATTGTCAGTAGCATCTATCACCTCTCTGCATCCGAACTGCACTTATACAAACTAGTCCATTAGTACAGCAGCTTGCTAGAAATTGACTTTGGTTCAAGCTTAGTTTTTTAAAAATAAAACATTAAAAAAAATCAAACACACATAAGACGATGGACGGACATTTGATCATTTCCCTGCTTACAGTTCACAAGTTTTTAAAGTTTTAGGAAGAATAATTTTTAAATAGCTTGTGAAACAGGAAGTTGGAGATTCAGAGATGAACAGAGAACAAACAGCATGATGAGATGTGGAGAAGAGACAAAGATTTCTGCCAGTTGAGCAGTAATGCCAGCTCCATGAATTCGAGTCATCAGCCAGAGAAGGCATTGCAAATAAAGTTACTCTCATTACGAGATCAGGTGGTCAGAGGTTAAAATATTACCTTTGGCAGGAAATGCAACATAATTACGTGAGTGCTGCAATACCCCACTTCCCAGGCTTAGTGAAAAGAAACACTGGGCAGCTCCTCCTCCCTGAAGGTATTTTCCAATTAATCTTAAAAAGAGATAGGAGAATTCAAAGTACACTGCAGTGATCCAATCTCTTCTCAGTCGAGAAGACTGAGGTTCAGACCATTATAACATTTAAATTAATCTCTGTCTCCTCAATCTCTCTCATCCATTGTCAGCAGCTGTTTGCACATGCCACTTGTTACTTTGCTTGGAAACAGTTTTCCCCTCTCTAGCAGAGGTGTTTATTACTGCCATAAATGATCTAGCTAGCAGCAGCATCTACCAGAAATAGTATGAAATATAGTAAGACACATGCAACATGCCAGTGTTCACCAGGAAGACAGCGCTTTCCACAGCAGGCTGGCCAGCTTTCAGATAATTTCTTACAACCTTTTTCCAGAGCAGCGGACAGTGTCAAAGAACACTACAAACTATTTAGAATGCAGGAAGAACTGCTGTGTTGGCATAAAGCAGTACTTGTTCACATGACCCAGTTTACTTCTAGAATAGAAATGTTTTAAATTGAACACATTTTCATTACAATCATACTGGAGATAAGAGAAAAACATGTTCTCAGAGATGAGCCAATGCAGTGTTTAGAAATCCTATGCCAAATAGCTGGTAGGAAGGTTCAATGGATGCATATGAATTATCACCAATACAGGCAGCTCCTGAGAAAGTAAATAACAGAAATATTCCCAAAGTAGTAAAGTGGCCATTTCCATGCAATTATGAGATAAGAGAGCGGCCAGCACAGGTGTTGAAGACAGATCCTCCAGGCCAAATCCTTCCTCCTTTGGCATCAACAGGAGCCAAAGACGTGCAAATGAGAGCTAGATTTGGCCCAAATATCCCGAGCAAATTGCTGTCCAAACAGAACTCCCCACCTCACAAGCATGGACTATCTTTGCACATTACCCTCTGTATGTTCACTTAGCCGCCAAGACCTCTGAGAGAATCCTCAAAAACATACCGCCAAGGAAAAGGAAACTAAAGAACAATTCACATGCTCCCCTCTCTTCCCTCTTCCCTCTGTGTGGCATGGAAGCTCACTGAAACTGTTCCAGGAGCAGACAAATGCGTCCATATATATATAAAAATAATAATAATCATCATAAAGAGATAAATCAGTAATACAGGCCTGCCTAAATTGTACCAGTTAAGAAAGGAACCCCCAACACGATTGATAAGATTATAAACACCTTGTATGACATTATGGCCTGTACAACAGACCAATAAATGATAATTAAAAAAAAGATATTTAGATCATAAAGAAAGAAGAAATCCTGTTCCTATGTTTGAGTTGATATCCCACCTTAACTTGTCATTGAGACTGCTGGAAATGATAAGTAGTCCTTTTTTGTTTTTTATATTTTTGGTTAGAAAGTTCTCCAGTCAATGAAGCAATCCTGAAAAGACAGTGTTTATTATAAAATTAGGCAAATGTTTGTCCCAGTTTTAAATCCTTCTTCTTGTTTTTTTGTATTTTTCCTTCTCTCCCTTGTCCCCAGCAACATGGCGAGAGGAAACCAATCACATTTTGCAGTTTACAAACCCAGCTGGCAGCCAATCTCACTGCAGAGTAAAATAGGCTAGCGGTAGCACAGCTCAGTCCAACTCACTGCGCCTTGGAGGCAGTAGTAGTGGTGGAGGCAGCCCCACTGGCCGAGGCCACTGTGAAGAGAGAGTTCTGGATAGACTCTGCTGAGGTGGAGGTGGCATGAAGGCTGGCAACTGGTCCAGAGGCCCCTGCGGAAGCTGCAGCCGCAGAGACCAAGCTAACTGGGTTGCTGGTGAGCAGTGAAAGGTTCTGAGGGTTCAGGAACAGTGGGGCAGTTACGATGTTTGGTGTACCTCCAGCATTGGCAAATACCAAGTTCCCAGTTGCATCCAGTGATGTTATTGGAAGAGAGCCACCAGATGCAAGAGCTAGAGAGAAGGGAGAAAAGGTCAGCAATTGCAGTCCCCAAATCAGCAACGCTTTACTTTTTCTTTGTACTAGTAATGGAAGTTAACCGCCACCACCCCACCTTCGAAACAGTAAATAAAGCCCTTTCAACACCAGTGGAAAGTTCTACTAGATTTGAGTGACTGAGGATTAAGAACTGACACATTCATTTTCCATATAAAGAAATACATCATTGTCACCAGAGGAAAAAGCAGATGTTGTGAAGAGCCGTTGAAGCAGAGATGGAGAATAACAGGCCCAGGTTGAAATGCAGCTCTTCAGGCATCTCTGTCTGGCTCTCAGGACTCAATCCAGGCCACCACCACCCCCATCCTTAGGTCATGCCCCCACCTCCCAGGCCACAGCCCTCACCAGCTTTGCTCCACAGCCTTCTTGAGTGCTTTTGCCGGGCAGGAACTGTGGCCATGCCTCTTGCTTGCCTGGATGGAGAGATGCGGTATGCAAGTTTGTGTGTGTGTGTGTGTGTGTGTGTAGGTGTATGTATATATGTGCATGCTCACACACACACACACTTTGCATACACATTGCACAAAGGTAAAAATCACATCAATTGCTATGCTCATTTTTGCCTCTGACTCCACCTACCAGTGGCATGTGGCCCCCAGATAGTTCCTTATGAGGGAATGCGGCCCTCAGGTTGAAAATATCCCCACCACTGCATTACAAGTATTACAAATGTCCATACAGAAAAATATATCACGTTGGATTTTTAACTACAAGAATGCTTAAACCATTTGGTGGGGGTGTCTAAAGGGAACCAAAAACTGCTTTATAATAACTGCATATTATTCACTTTGAGCATCTGTGATGTGATAATTCATTCATGTAGTACTTGCACACTCTGAAGAATCATTTCATATTAAGAGCAGTTCCATTTGCCACCTGGCTTTTTTATTTGTCTTGTAAAGTCTAACCAGCAGCTAGTTTGTTTTTGTGGAGGAAAACATATACAAGCTAATGAAATTCTTGATTATGAATATTAATAAAAAGTATTACTGTACACCTATAAATATTTTTGTATTTATTCAGAGGATCTGAATAAAATGTGCACACTGCACTTCAACAGAAGGCATGGACCAAGACTGTGGATGAGGGGCAAGGGCACACATACATTGTCTTGCCCCCAACATCCTGGTGCATGTTGCATATTTACTTAGAAGAAAGCCTCTGTTCAGTGAAATATTTCCAAGTAAAGATGTTTAGGATTTGCTGCCTTTATCTCCTACTTTGAAAAAAAACACAACACAGATAGAACAGAGATGGAAGACTGCTGATGTCTACTGACCTTGAATAGTTGCCAGTGTACTGTTACTCATCAGAGCTGGACTGAGAGCACCGCCTAGTGTCCCTGGATTGAGACTGAGTAAGGCACCTCTGCAATCCCAAAACAGGAAAAACAAAAACCAAGTTGAAGACAGAATGATGGGTGGTTTTAGATGGAATTTAAGGGGCAAACGTGTAATGACCCTGTAATTCATTACAAAGACGGAGACAGGTCTTTTTCAGCAGCCTATGTAAATAAGTCTATTATTCACAGGCTACAGTTTTTACCATTGCACAAGCCACAATAAAATCTTTTTAAAAGTGCCAAGAACTATTTACCAGAGTTGTATTTAAACATTTTTACACATGAAAAGTGCTAGCATTCTCTGATTAGTGTTACTACTGAACAAAAAAAGAATTAAGATCTCTATTTTCAAACAGCACTTATTTTTTAGGTAAAGGAACTGAATGTGCCTGGCATTGATATCTAATGCCTGAAGGCTAGATAGTTAAATTCACCAACAAATTTTAAAAATGGAAGATACCTACCCAGCTGCAAACTGTGAGGATGCCATCAAGCCTGGATTTAGTCCTGCTGCTGCTGCCATGGCAGCAAGACTTGCATTTGCAGGCAACTGTGCAGCTCCTTGCAGCGCTGCTGCTGCTGCTGCTGCTGTTTGTAACCCAGAAGCAGTTACCATCACCTGGCTGGTCCCAATTGCTGAGGACATGGGGGTGGAGGCTGTCTGCGTTGTGCTGGTCTCACTGGCACTAGATGCCTCAGAAGTGGAAGCGGAGGCAGAAGGAGAGGGACTCAGAGAGGGTGATGTCACTGCTGAGGAAGCTGGGGGAGCTGTAGAAATCACAGTTGCTGTGTTGTTGGGGATAGTTTCTGTGGCGCCTGGAACGATAATTTCAATTAGATTAAAATATTTAATATGCCTGGAATAAACTTATTACTTACAAGACAGACAGAGCACAAGAGGAGCGGATACCATTCTGATGGAATGAAAGGGCAATGCACCAAAGTGGAAAGGTGGAAAAAAGGAGGAGTAATTAACTCAGTGGATCTCAGACTACAGTTAAAGCAGCCGGAAAGAGACAACATGTGAGGAGCCTTGCTACTAGATCAGACTTTGCTAACCTGGTATCCTCCAGACAGACAACTCCCATCAGCCCTAACCAGCATGGACAATGATTGGGGAGGATGGCAGCTGCAGTCTAAACCATCTGGAGAACACCAGGTTGAGGAAGGCTGTACTAGTTTAACTGTTTGTTCTAGCTTCCTGCTAGGAATGCTAAGGGCTACAATTTGAAACTCAGTCCTGATAAAAAGGAAATATATTGGCTGGTGACCCTTTTGCATTGGGATTAGATAAAAAACCTGGTCTGGACAGAATTACAGTCTCCCTAAAATATCAGGTTCATTGCGCATTGACTGGTTTTATAGGCAGAGATGGCAGCAGTGACAAGAAATGTGGTTATGGCTGAGCCACTAGGTACACCCTTTCCAAGGGCTTGAAAAGTGTTCAGAAATCCCAACTGGTACAGAATGCTTCAACCTAGTTACTAGCTAGAATTTACTCATTCATACAACAACATGTTAACTGTATTCAATCTACACAGGTTATCTGTTTCCAGGCTAAATTCAGCATGACATAAACAGACCTGGATATCTAAGAAACCATTTCATCTTGTATATACCAACCCATATACTATGCTCCACTCAAAGTGCCTAGAAGCAAGGGCTTTTCAATCAAAGCACCAATGTTATGCAATGCTCATCCCAGGGAGGCTTGCTTAGAGCCTACATTGACAATTTCTTAGAAACAGGCAAAGATCATTTTATTTTCCAAGACTTTTAACCTCTAAAGTTTATATTTGTGCTTCTTTTTTAAACTAAGCATTTTACCTATTTTATTGTTTTATTTGTAAGTTGTCCTGAAGGTTATATATTTTTAATTAAAAGGCTATATATTATTAAAATGAATAAATACAATAGCTTCTTTTTTTACTGTTTCTGCTACTTTTTGTCATATTTTGGCCTGTTTAACTGTTTTAAGTACTTACTATTAAAAGGATTTTTTTCAGATGCCACTTGTCCAATCATATTAAGGATATGAATAAGCATACTATTAGCCATGTTCCCAGCACATGGCCCACTAACACATCACATGCATTGTGGTACGAGAAGAATCTTACAAACAGCTGGACAGTCCCACTTTCAAAAGCAGACTCTTCCTAGCAATAAATTCAAACTACAGGAATACCCTGCTATATGGACCTTCACTTTAAGGACATTCGTGAGTATGGACATACTTACAGTAGCACCATTCTCATTTACGTATGCTCGCTTTGCAAGAATGGACACTTAACCTTTGGTTGTGGCCTGTTCTTTCGGTGCATGGTGCATGGTGGAAAGAGACGCAACCGCGAATCAGCTGGGAGGCGCGGCGGCGCAGCAGCAGAAGCTTTAGCGCAGGGCTTTGAGGCTCCGCGTGAAGGAGAGGTGGCACAGTGGCGGCATAAGTGAAAAAAGGTAGTGCTTCCTTTAAATACATTTTCGGTTTACGTACTCGCTTTGGACCCATTGCGTACGTTAATGCAGGGTATTCCTGTATACTTTCAAACGAGTTCTGTTTATTCGCATGTCACCTAACATGAAGGTAGATGGATGAAGCCTAAGCAATCGAGTTTGAATACGGTGCTTCTGAAGTTGGTTCTTTACTTTTCTATCAAAGCTACAACTTGGAGAAACCATAGATACAAGCCATGGATAAAAGTCTACATGGCAGTCTTACAAATAGCCACAGTGGAGATCCATGACATGCAATACTGAACACTGTTGCTGCTGCTATATTCATATGTTTATATTTATACATACAGTAATGCATGGCAGAGTCCAAACTAATACTTATTTTAGCTTGCTGTTTGCACCAGGTTTCTCTTTTCCCAGCAACAATTGCTTGTTATCCTCCTCACTGTATACATGTTAAAGTCTCCTGAGCTGTAACCATGTAAAAGACTATCATGCAATATTTGAAACAAAGTAGGTATGTTCTGAAACCCTGATCAGAAATTAAGCATTTTACCTATATCAGGTAGGTGGCAATATGGCATCCTGTCCAAGAAGGTGATGTCTGAAAACAACAGAGGAGACCTGCAGCAGCTGCCAAGTATTAGCCAAAGCATCTGACATCTACTTTTTGTAGTTGCATACACTATTAGGTGTAAATGAACACATCTATTCAAGAAAAAAGGCATTCCCTAGTCATTCAAAATCTTCCCATGATCCGAATATATTTTTACACATACCTAAATGACAGTTTTAACAGGATATCCAACTCCGTCTCAGTACTGTGAATAGAACCCAGAAGGCACTATTTACCTTGGATCCAAGTGCATTAAAACTTGGTGTCACTTAATAAACAACCCTGGATATAAGTAATGCAAATGATCCACTGAGTTAATAGGTCACTAAACTTTAGTCTTGGTAAGAATAGCAGTAAATACTTATTTGCTGATGCAGCTTGAATGGTCTCTTACCTGTGACTGCCAAACTAGTTACAGCTGCACTGGTTAGCGGGAGCACAGGGTTGACAGTCAGGGTTGTAGCTGCACTGCTTGTGACAAGGCTTGGCGTGGTTGCCACCTAGAGGTCAGAACAAAATAGCTGAACTTTTTAAAAAACATTTTTTCCTCCTCATCTACAAATATAGAAGGCAGCAAATACATGCTATTAAATAGCTTTGGATTTTCCTTTAGATGAAGTTTAGACTTATGTAAATGCCACTTGTAGCTAGGAAATAATTAACCTACATATAAAGCAAATATCCACATGAATTATCCAGCTTGATCAAGCGATAATTCACGAGTACTCAAATCTCTCTCTTGAGGGTGTCTTGTTTATCATGCACAATGGAAGAACAAGAAGCAATGTACCGAATGTGACCACGGATTATAAACTTCAAATTTTGCTCTCTTTTTTTGTAATTAAAAAAAGTTCAGTTTTTGAAATCTGCATTATGTAAAGCTCATTACCAAGAGAGTAAGAATGAGTAGAGTGAGAGTGAATCTGGCATAACTCAAGCTTTTTAATTCTTACCAATGAAGTTGGGCAAGGGTAAACTGCTTTGATGGGCGAGCTGCTGGTTCCACCACTACTAGGTGGGTTAATCCTTTTCTCCTTCTGGCGCCGGTTACAGAACCAAACGCGGATCACCTCTTTTTCCATGTTCAGCTGATCAGCTATCATGGTGATCTCTTCCGAGGTAGGCTTTTGGTTCTGAAATAAATAATTTAAAGAGAAGAGCACTGAGTGAATTCCATTACAGGGAAGCCACAACAATGCAGTGAGTAACTACATATGCTCCAGATGCATGTGAATCCCCATTTCACTGCATGGGAAATCCACCTGTTCTTCTTTTGCAAATTACATGGGCAGGATAAATAGAAGATGCTCAAGTGATTTATTCATAGTGTGTCAAGTAATACAGATTTTCTAATGTTCTTTGATCATTCTTATCCCATTTTATCATTTCATGCTATGCTGTTCTGTTACACAATAGCAGCTAGAGCAATACACTGTGCAGCAGACTGACTGACCTCCAGGAAACTCTTCTCTAAGGCCACACGTATGTTGGTCTCTATGCTGGTGCGTTTCTTCCTCCTGCGGTTCAAGCCTTCAATCCCCAGCCCTGGGGAATTTAGGGCACTTGGGCTGGAGAGAGCTGAATCAGATGAAAGGTTTTCTGAAAAAGGAGTCACAGTTATTAACCTCAGCAGAGGGGTGGCCAACCTGGGGTCCTCCAGATGTTGCTGGACTACTGCCCTTTCCTCACAGATCTTGCTGACACCAACCCTAACTGATTTCCAGCACCAGTTAAAAATGTATCTGTTCACCCAGGCCTTTGGTTAAATTGGTTGTAGGGCTTGCAGCCTCCCCCTGCTGGCCTCATTTATTGCTGCATGTGATGTGGAGTTATTTGATTTGCAATACTGAATTTAGTATAGATTGTGCATTTTATGTTTTAATTTAATTTCCTATATAAGGTGAATCACCTTGGGGAAGGCTCTATAGTCCTGAAAGATAGTATACAAATATATATAAATAAATCCAAAATTCTATGGTGAATTATTGAAAATCACCTCTCCTCCCCCTCCCCCCCTCACATGAGTGGATTTCATCCCATGTGAGTAGAAGCCCACTCATGGGATGTTCCCATTGTGAAGGGGGGGGGGAAGAGAGGTGATTTTCACCAATTCTCTCTTCCCTTTGCAGGCACTTGTGCCTCTGCACCCAATCTGCTCTAGAGAGTTGAGGGACCCTCCAGAACAGTATGGAATGTGGTGGTGGGGGCTACAGAGTGAATTAAAAAATCAATACCCCCTTCCACTTAAGTTCAAACTCAGTCCTCAAGAACTACAGGAAATAGAATTTGATCAGACCTAATTGCAAATGGCTACATTTAGGGCTATCTGTTAACTTTGGATATGTGCCAGCCAATATTTTTTGCTCAAGTATTTTTAAGCACTGCAGCCATAAGAATATAAAGTATCGAAGTAAGTTTATGATTATGAAGCTGAAAACACTGTATATATGATTGTTTTCACAACAGAGCCAGCATCGTACAACAACTCTTCTGAAAAACCTCTCAAGTAAGTAGTTATATATGCTTCCTCTCATATTCCTCTTGCATAATGGACTGAAAATATTGAAGATCTATGTTGCAAGTACTATAAAACCTAACCACACCACAAAGAGCATCTGAGTAAAGTTCTTACAGAAATTCAGAGATCATCTGTGATATCAGGAAAATCTGAGGATATTCTCACCTGCATCATTGAGCCATTTTTCCAGAAGTGGTTTTAACTTGCACATGTTCTTAAAGCTGAGGTTCAAGGCTTCAAAGCGAGAGATAGTAGTTTGACTGAAGTCATTTCCATAGAGTTTACCCATAGCGAGCCCAACATCACCCTGCATAATAGAAAGAAAACAAGTTGTTCTACAACTTTATAGGACAGCTGTAATGTGATAAATCTCATTGCAAAGCTATTGATGGATACAACCAAGACACACCCAGATTTATCCCACCTTGGTGAAAGACTTACTGCTACTGTCCAGCTGAATTAAATTTCCCTTATGAAGAATTTATTTCCAACACATACTTTAAAACTGATCTAAGGCAAACCACCTTGCAAAAGTGTTGGCAAAGAGGGAATAAAAATATTAGCTACAGACTAATGAATGCACCAGATTCTGCATCTTCAAAGGCCAATTACCTGATTAGCAGTGAAAGGTTTCTAAATTTTCAAGTTAGCATTGGAGCAAAGGATCTGTCCACTCTCTCTTTGGTGAGAGGAGACTTACTCATGTGTTACGTATAACAGATTCTGCCTCAGCCCAGAAGGCTGAATCAGGCTTCAGAGACTTCAGGTCCAACAATTAAGTGAAGTTAAATGCTTTCTTGAAACAGTTAAGTGATCTCAGTTGAATGAATAAGTGCCTCTGCAAGTAGTCACATGTAGAAGTATCAAGATCAGATACATAGACTCGTTTAAATCTAGTACAACTCATGACAGATTAAATTGATAAACAGCTACTGATATTTTACAACATTAACAACTGGTATAATAAAAACATATATTTTTCTTCATGTAGGTCAACCACCACCTTTGCATGCAACGAGGAAAGGATTATAATGACCATATCATTCAAACTACAAAGCACTTACTTTAGACATTTCTTTAAAACTGTAAAGCCTTTTTAGAAAAAAAATACTTGAAAATTGAAATGGAATAGGCAGTTAGTCTTCCATGTAAACTAGAATCTAGTAATTATTTCCAAAAGACCAACAATAAATCTGTAAGAGCCTAAAAATAACCTACTGTACCACTGACAAAGAATTCTCTTACACATATGTGCGCGCACACACACACACACATTATGAGAATTTAATCTTTATTACTTTGGCTTTCTAATTACTACCCTACATAATTAAGCAATCACTATCATTAAAAACTAATTATGTATATAATTTGTGCAATAGAACTGTTAAGTAAATACTGTGCTGTTTGGCACCCTAGTGGTGAAATGTTTTGTTGCAAAACAGAGAAGTACGAGGTGCCTCTTCAACTTGGATGAGAGATGGTGTTCCATCCACAACTGAATTTTTGCCCATCTCAGTTAAGGAAAGATTATGTTGTCACATAAGATACCAGCATACACATGTGGAAACGTTACAGAAGCATGGGTCATCTATACACGCTTGACAAAACGCCCTGCCTATTGACATCAGGCAGGCACCTTCGCTGTATTCCAGTTAGTGACCTCTTAAAACTTTTTTGTTTAGGCAAGCCTATCCAGACACATAGACGTTAATGTGTTTTAATCTTTTTAGTCTGTTGTTTTCATTGTTTTAAAAGGATTTTAACAGTTTTATTGATAATTTTAATGTCTTTTGGAAACTGCTCAGAATTTTTTACAATCAGGTGCTATATAAATTTTGTTATTAATTGGGAAAGTTATGATGATACTTTCCTGACATAACTTTTCTATCATAAATCCGAAGTGTTGTATCAGTACAGAGAAGGTCTAATTGTTGATCACCACCACCCTGTTCTCAGTAGGTGGGGGTACCTGAAGAAAGGCATCTCCAGCTGAGCTCAGAAATGAGTAGGTTTGTACAGAAGCAGGCAGTCTTTAAGAAAGCTTGTGAAGCCCTTTATTGCTTCAGCACTGCAATGAGCCTGGAAATGCATGAGGAACCAATGGAGCTCTCTTAGAACTGGTGAGATGTGACTGCACATAAATTGCACAGTAGTAGGCCATTTTGGTTACAACTCAGGCATGGATAAAATTGGTGAGGCTATCTGTGTTTAGGAGGGATCACAGCTGGTACACCAGCTTAAGCTGCTAAAAAGTACTTCATGCTACTGATATCACCTCTGCATCCAAAGTAAGGGCCAGGATTTACCACCCTCTGAAAATGTGAATATGAACCTGACCTACTTAGAAGTAGCCTCTCTAGGCTTTGATGGGGTTAGTATAAAAAAAGTGTTTTTTTTAGTACAACACACACATGGTGAAAGCCTGTACTTTGTTCTCAAATAGCTGGGGGGAAACGTATTTTCCCCAAGCCATACATGGAAAAGAGAAAAAAGTTTTTTTTATTAAATAAAATACTGCTCCTTTCCAATTGTTCTGAAACTACATAGAAAGGAGGATGGAGGAGAGTGTGTGCCAGGAAAAAAAGGGAAACAAACAGGAAGGAACCCTGATGGGATGGAGGAATGGGGCAGCTTACAGAGGCACTGGGGGGGGCACAGTTTATCTACCTGTGATGTAGAGGTAGCCTGTGAAACCCCATAGCATACATGCCATGGTGCAGAGCAACGGTTCAATGATACCACGTTCTGGAACTAACCCACCAGGTAGGAATGGAACCACTGAACTGTGGTGCCATTCACTCTCATGCCAGCCAGGCAGCATAGAAGGGTACTATAGCTGATGGTATCAAAAGCTGCTGAAATATCAAGAAGAATTAGCAGGGTCATACTTATGTTGATCTCCTTCTTTCAAGGGCCATCCATTTGGATGACTAAAGTGGTTTCTTTGCCAAATCCAGATAAAGCAGTGATATTCTAGAGAACCTAGAATTGTCCAGCCATTACCCATTCAAGCATCTTTACCAAAATGGCAATATGAAAAATCAGGTTCCCTGTTTGTCCCAAGCCTTCTCCCTCATCCAAGCCATCAGCAATGACCAGAAATATCTTTATTTAGTTTAGGATACATGTGTCAACTACATCTATTTCTGGATTAGGCAGATCTGATAATTATCACACATGCCTTAGTTACACTGATATTAGATTACTGTAACACACTATATGGGGTTGCCTTCCAAGGGGGTTTGGAAACTTCAGCTACTACAAAAAGCAGCTGAAAACGTTTCTACCAGTGTCAGTTTTCTGGAGTATGTTAGTCCAGTTTTGCATCAACTTTACAGGCTTCTGGGTATTCTCTTTAAAGCACTAAATGGCTTGTGACCAGGATCCTTAAAGGACCATCTTCTCCCATATGATCTTATCCCTCTGGAATCAGTGGGAAGGCTCTTTTGCATGTCCCACTGCCATCTGAAGTGGCAGAGATGTTGCTCAATGATACAGCTCATGGTTTGCATGCAAAAATCCCTTGTACCTTCAGGTCAAATAGAGAAAGATTCCTGTCTGAAACCTGGATAACTGCTCCTAGACAATGTCAACAATGCTGAACTGGAAGGACCAATGGTCTGGCCCAGTATAAAGCAGCTTCTACCTGTTCAACACTAGAGAGCTACGGCTATTGGGCGGTATAGAAATATAATAAATAAATATAATAAATAAATAAATAAATAAAAATGCATTGTACTTGGTAATGCATAAATCCTCCAGAGACATTAATACAAGCCTATATAAGAACTCACTACGAATTGATTTACCCCTTTAAGAGGGATCTTAAATCTTAATTTTTACCTGAGTGAATCCAAGTTTGATCCGTCTTTGTTTGAAAGTCTTGGCAAATTGCTCAAGCTCCTCAAGATCACTGGGCTCTTCCAAGCTAGGGGTATCAATTCGCTTTGGTGTTGACTGGCTCTGTGGAAGTGGCTGAATAGGGGTCGCTGCTATTGTGCGTGTTGGGGTTGCTGGCTGCTAAGAAATATTAGAAAGCAAAAAGCAAAATCAGATAATGTATGTAGAAATAAAGCATGGTTCTACTTAGTAAAAAAACAATGAAGCTACAACTCTCAAAAGCACATAGAAGTCCTAAAGGATACTATGGACACTTTGATTAAAGAACAAAATTACACTAAACAATAGTATAGGAATGTTGGTGTCTATTATTTCCTAGCATATTTACATTCATCTCTAAAATAAGTATTGCAATCTAGAGTATTCTCAACAGGAGTTTTTTCAACAGAGCAATTCCTTAAACAAACAAACAAACAAACAAACAAACAAACAAACAAACAAACAAACAAACAAACAAAAAGGAGATCCTGGAGTGGGAGGAGTAAAACCCCCAATCCCAAAATAGCTCCAAAGAGAGAGAGGGAGAGAGATTACGGCTTTTCAGCTACAAAATATTTTAGCAAGTGACAACGGAACAGAACACTGTGAGAACAGATGGACTTAGGACTAATTCAGCAGATATATCTAAGCACTCTAAATGTCTGAACAGTTGACTATTGAAAAGCACTGTGTTTGAGATGATTTGAAAAGCTTAAGTCTAATGGCTAATTTATACATGCAAATTATTCAGCAGTCACCATGTCTGTGTGAATACGCTATTCCTATTCTAACAGTAGCTAGACTTTTTATCATTGCTTTCTAGATGTGAATTAATACATTTTGTAATAATTTCTTGATAATATAAAATGTAATCTGAACATAAAGTACAAATGCAAAAGGTTTTAGAATATGTCAAGGACTTTATAGTCTAGAAGAATGAAATTGACAACTTTTGCCATGCACCATGACCTGAATTCTTCTATTTCTACCAAGTAAGAACAAGAAGCGTTAGAGAAAAGTCTGACCTGAGAGGTGAAAGTGATGCTTGGCTGAGACTGCAGGAGGTTGGCTTGGCTTTGCTGAGGTAGTTGCGTTAAAAGATTCTGCGCTTGCAGGAGACCTGAAAAAGAAAAGATGCTAATAAAGGCCCCCAGAAATGCTATTGATCAGAATAATTTACTGCAATATGGTTTCTTGTGGGCACAGACCATATATCTCCTTAGCATTTTACCTATAAAACTGCTGAAGGAAATCTATTTCAAGCACATCATTTCCCAAAATCCTGAACTGCAGCAGACGGTGAGATACTATGAGGGCTCTGGCAAATCACAATACTCTTGAAGCAGTTACTGGTGCAAAAATGGTATGACTAGGACATCCATCCAACTAGAAGTAAGTTCAAACACTTTTAAGAAGACAGAACTACGCATTGAGAGTGAAGGGCCCATGACAGCAATTCAGAAAGGTTGAAAGCACTATTGGGTAACACACATGTGCCAAAGACATTTGGAGAGAGGCACCATGTATACCTGTAGGCGTGTATATGCTAATGCAAGAAGCCTCCTGAGCCAAGATGGGCAAGCTGGAGTGCATGGTCTTGGATGAGACAATAGTTATACTGAGTATAACGGAAGCCTGGTAGAATGAAGACTACTAGTGGGACACTGTTATCTCTGGATACAAACTCTACAGGTGTAGAAGAGGTGCTCTGTACAAAGGGAACATGAGTCCAACAAGCGTGAAATCCCAAAAAGGGCAGATACCTCCACAGAGGTGGTGAAACCAGATCCCACGAGTAATTTAGTACTGAAGACATACTATCATCCCCCTGACCAAAATGGCCAGGGTGATCTTGAGATGGAGAATGATGTCACACAGGCATCCAAAAGAGGAAGTGGTTTAGGAATGGGAGACTTCAGCCACCCTCACACAGACTTAGTACAGTATATGTATTTTCTAGTCATAACAAATAAATACAATTTATATAAATACCCTCAATGACTGTGCCCTAGAACATTTGGTCATTGAACCAACCAGAGGGGCAACTACCCTAGACTTAATCCTAAGTGGCACCCAGGTGCAAGATACGTGAAACTGATTGGAAACAGTGACCATATGGTATCAAATTCAACATATATGTATTTATTTATTTTATTTATTATTTGATTTATATCCCGCCCTTCCTCCCAGCAGGATCCCAGGGCGGCAAACAAAAGCGCTAAAAACACATCAAAACATCTGGAAAACAGACCTTAAAATACACCAAAACAAAACAACTTTAAAAACATTTTTTTAAAAAAGCTTTAAAAAACATCTTTTAAAAAGGGTTAAGAATCATAGAATCATAGAGTTGGAAGGGGCCTTGTAGGCCATCGAGTCCAACCCCCTGCTCATAGCAGGAAATCCACAGCTAGAGCATCTCCCGCAGATAGCTGTCTAGCCTCTGCTTGAAGACATCCAGCGAAGGGGATCCCGCCACCTCCCTAGGCAGTCGGTTCCATTGCCGAACTGCCCTTACTGTCAAGAAGTTCCTTCTAATGTCCAATCTGAATCTACGCTCCTGCAACTTAAAACCATTAGACCTAGGTCCTACCCTCTGGGGCAGCGGAGAACAAATCTGTACCCTCCTCTATGTGACAGCCCTTCAGGTACTTAAAGAGTGCAATCATGTCACCCCTCAGCCTTCTCTTCACCAGACTGAACATGCCAAGTTCCTTCAACCTTTCCTCATAAGACTTGTTCTCCATACCGGCTATCATCCTCGTCGCCCTCTTCTGAACCCACTCTAACTTGTCTATATCTTTCTTAAAATGAGGCGCCCAGAACTGAACGCAGTATTCCAGATGAGGCCTGACTAATGCAGAATATAGTGGGACTATTACTTCCCTTGACCTGGAAACTATGGCTCTGTTTATGCAGCCCAAAACCACGTTTGCCTTTTTTGCCGCAGCATCACACTGCTGGGTCATGTTCAACTTGCGATCCACTACAATTCCAAGGTCCTTCTCACACGCACTACTGCTAAGCCGGGTATTTCCCATCCTGTACCCATGCATTTTGTTTTTGTGGCCTAAATGCAGAATCTTGCATTTGTCTTTATTGAAATTCATTTTATTAATTTCAGCCCAATTTTCTAGTCTATCCAGGTCCCTTTGGATTTTATTCCTGTCTTCCATTGTGTTAGCTATCCCTCCGAGTTTCGTATCATCCGCAAACTTCATAAGGCTTCCCTCCACCCCGTCATCTAAGTCATTGATAAAAATGTTGAAGAGTATCAGCCCCAGGACAGAAGCCTGTGGCACTCCACTTGAAACCTCCTTCCAGTCTGAAGCAGAGCCACCGACGACCACTCTTTGAGTACGGTTTTCCAACCAGTTGTGAATCCACCTGACAGTATTTCCATGTAGTCCGCATTTGACGAGTTTGCTAATCAAAAGGTCGTGGGGGACTTTGTCAAACGCTTTGCTGAAATCTAGATAGATGACATCTACAGCATTTCCACCATCTACTAAGCTAGTGACCCGATCAAAAAAAGAGATGAGATTAGTTTGACAGGATTTTTTCTTGACAAACCCATGCTGGCTCCTACTAATCACAGCATTGTCATCTAGATAGTTGCCAATGGACTCTTTTACTATCCGTTCTAAAATCTTTCCCGATATTGAAGTCAGACTGACCGGCCTGTAATTCCCCGGATCTTCTTTTTTACCCTTTTTAAAGAGCGGGACGACGTTTGCCCATCTCCAATCCTCCGGCACCTCTCCCGTTCTCCAGGATTTCTCAAAGATGATGGCAAGAGGTTCCGAGAGTACATCAGCAAGTTCTTTCAATACTCTGGGATGCAGTTCATCAGGCCCTGGAGATTTGAACTCATTTAGGTTAACTAGGTATTTCCTGACTATCTCCTTATCAATCTTGAACTGCAATTTCGACCCCTTCTTGAGATTGCGACCAATGCAAGGTTGCACACTGTTCCCTTTTTGGGAGAAAACGGAGGCGAAATAGGCGTTGAGCAGTTCTGCCTTTTCCTTGTTATCTGTCAACATTTTGCCCTCCTCATTGAGCAGCAGTCCCACCGTTTCCTTGGTCTTTCTCTTGCTTCGAAAATATCTGAAAAACCCCTTTTTGTTGTTCCTTGCTTCCCTCGCCAGCCTCAGCTCATTCTGGGTTTTAGCTTTCCTTATGCTATTCCTGCAAGCCCGAGCCGCTCGTCGGTACTCTTCCTTGGTGATGCATCCTTCCTTCCATTCTTTATACATGCTCTTGTTTATTTTTACCTCCTCCACCAGTCTTCCGTGTAGCCACATTGGCTTTTTCCGATGTCTTCCGTTTTTCTTCCTCTTTGGAATTGTTTGCGATTGCGCTTTTTGTAATACATTCTTCATGAACTCCCACGCTTCTTGGGCTCCTTTTTTCTGTAGTCTATCTAGCCATTGGATCCTACCCATCCTTTCCCTGAGCTTGCTAAAATCGGCTTTCCTGAAATCCAAGGTCCATATTTGACTATGTTCTTCTTTGGCTTTCCCCAGAATGACGAATTCCAGCATTACGTGGTCACTTTCCCCCAAGGTACCGACCGCTTTAATTCCCGTGAACAATTCGTCCATGTTAGTTAAGATCAGGTCCAGGATTGCCGATCCCCTTGTTCCTTCTTTTACTTTTTGAAAGAGGAAATTATCAGCAAGGCCCATCAGGAATTTGTTGGAGGCTTTGTGCTTCGCAGAGTTTGTCTCCCAGCAGATATCCGGGTAGTTGAAGTCCCCCATCACTACTACTTCTTGCCTCCTTGAGATTTCAGAGATTTGTTTGAGAAAGGCCTCATCTACCACCTCTTCTTGGCCAGGGGGTCTGTAGTAGACACCTACTACCATGTCGGTTTTATTTGTTTCTCCATTTATTTTTACCCAAATGGTCTCTACCAGACCCCTTTGTTCGCTCTGTTGGATTTCCATAGAGGTGTATTTGTCTTTGACGTATAACGCTACTCCCCCTCCTTTTCTGTTGCTTCTATTCTTTCTGTAGAGTTTATATCCTTGAATGGCTATATTCCAATCATGGGAGTCATCCCACCAAGTCTCTGTTATCCCTATGAAGTCATATTTGCCTTGATGCACTAACACTTCAAGCTCGTCTTGCTTTCCCAAGCTCCGTGCATTGGTATATAGATACCAGAAGTCTCTTTTGTCCTGATTGGATTCCTCCGTTAATATACCGTGAGCTTTGCCGTGCATCCCTTTCTCTTTCCCAGTGTCTCCTGTACCCTTCAAATCCTTGCGTTTACAACTCGCTGTCTTTGGATCGGTATTTAAGCTATCATCTCCATCCCCCTGAGGCTTTAGTTTAAAGCCCTCTTGACGAGTTTTGCCATACTTCTGCCAAAGAGATTCTTCCCAGCCCTCGTGAGGTGCAGCCCATCTCTTGCCAACAGTCCCCCCTCCAAGAAGCTTAGACCGTGGTCCCAGAATCCAAACCTCTCCCGTCGACACCATCTGCGTAACCAGTCGTTGACCTGCAGTATCTTCCTTTCCCTTTGTAGTCCTCTATCCTTCACGGGAAGAATTGACGAGAAGACCACCTGCGCCCCCAGAGCCTCATAGTCTGAGGTGATCTGTTCCAAGGTGTTTCTGGCCGTGTCGTTCGTGCCCACATGGATGAGGAGAAAGGGGTACCTATCTTGTTTCCCAATGAGCCTCGGCAGGTTGTCAGCGAAGTGCCGGATGCGTGCCCCAGGGAGACAACAGACTTCCCGATTCATTTTGTCCAGCTGGCATACCGGTGCCTCTACCCCGAGCAACGAGTCTCCAACCACCAGCACCCTCCTCTTTTTGCCATGAGAGGTGGTTGAATCAGCTTCCTTCTTCTGGGGTGTGGAGTCTTCCTTTGCAGCCAGTGACTCTTGATGCAGGTGAGTTTGTTGAGGCTCTTCAGGGGTGCTGTCTGCCGAGAGAGGCTGAAAGCGATTTGTTAGTTGGAGCAGTTCCGAATCCCTCCTGTTTTTTCTTGCCCTTACAGTGACAGTCCTCCACGGGGATTTGTTGCTGTTGCAGTCCTCTTCTTCCTTGTCGCTTTCTTCCTGTACTTTGTGTTGTTCCCTTAATTCCTCTTGTGTTCTATCGAGAAAGTCCTCATCTTCTCTGATAAGTCGCAGGGTGTCTATGCATTGCTGCAGCCCCCTGACCTTTTCTTCTAGGAGCGCCACCAATCTGCATTTGCTGCAAGTGTAATTGCGGCTGGTTTCCGTCAAGAAGATGAACATAGCGCACACCTTGCAGGTGACAACAACTGCTTGATCCCCCTCTATTTTCTGTTTGTTGTTTACTATTCCTGTTGTCAGTGGCAGTCTTGATGTTCCTGTTGTTGGTGCTAGGAATTAGTTGAATGGATTGTAGTTTGTGTGTGTGTGTGTGTGTGTGTATGTGTGTGTTTTGAATTTGCACGCCGTCAGGCTTGCGCTGCCGAGCCTGGTGCGAAAGAAAGTATGCAGAAGAAACATATTGTTTAAATATATATATTAAAAAGCAATTCCAACACAGACACAGACTGGGATAGGTCTTAACTTAAAAGGTTGTTGAAAGAGGAAAGTCTTCAAAAGGTGCCGAAATAGCAGAGATGGCGTCTGCCTAATATTTAAGGGGAGGGAATTCTATAGGGTAGGTGCCACCACACTAAAGGTCTGTTTCCTATGTTGTGCAGAACGGACCTCCTGATAAGATGGTATCTGCAGGAGGCCCTCACCTGCAGAGCGCAGTGATCAACTGGGTATATAAGGGGTAAAACGGTCTTTCAGGTATCCTGGTCCCGAGCTGTATAGGGCTTTGTACACCAAAACTAGAACTTTGAACTTGGCCCGGTAGCAAATGGGCAGCCAGTGTAATTCTTTCAGCAGTGGGGTGACATGTTGGCGATACCCAGCCCCAGTGAGCAGTCTCGCCGCATTTTGCACCACCTGCAGCTTCTGGACCAACCTCAAGGGCAGCCCCACATACAGCGTATTAAAGAAATCCAGCCTGGAGGTTACCAGTGCATGGACAACAGTGGTCAGGCTATCCCGGTCCAGAAATGGCCACAGCTGTCTCACCAGCTGAAGCTGGTAAAAGGCACTCCGAGCCACTGAGGTCACCTGGGCTTCAAGTGACAAAGATGGATCCAGGAGCACCCCCAGACCACAGACTTGCTCTTTCAGAGGGAGTACAACCCCATCCTAAGCAGGCAACTGACCAACTAGGGTTGCTGCTGGTGTACCGTCCACCCTGCTGCCTGGCAGCTTCTCTGACTGAGCTAGTGGAGGCCATCTTGGCTGTGTTATTGGAGGAGACCATAACAATAGTCCTGGGTGATTTCAGTGTCCATGCTGAGACCAGAGCTTGGTAGTAGCTAGTGACAAATAACGAGTTACTTGTAATTTATTACTTTTTTGAGGAACGAGTGGGTAACTTTTGTTACATTTGCTGGTAATAGAACGAGTAGTAACTTCCAGGGCTGTGGAGTCGGAGTCGTGGAGTCAGGAGCAATTTTCGGTGGAGTCCGAGTCGGTAGAAATGTACCGACTCCGAGTCCTTCATAAATGACAAATGTATATTAACTAGTAATACCAAATTTACTGTAGTAAAATGGTAGCACAAGGCATTTCATCACCACCACGTGAATCCAGAGCTTGGAAAAGTTACTTTTTTAAACTACAACTCCCATTAGCCCCAGGGATTGGGCTTGTGGGAGTTGTAGTTCAAAAAAGTAACTTTTCCAAGCTCTGGATTCACGAGGTGGTGATTAAATGCCTTGTGCTACCATTTTGCTACAGTAAATTTGTTATTATTAGTTAATATACAGTTGCCATTTATGAAGGAGTTGGAGTCGGACAGTAGAAAAATAGAGGAGTAGGAGTTGAAGGTCTGGCGTACCAACTCCACAGCCCTGGTAACTTCGTTACTTTTGAGCTGCAACTTTAACGTTTCCAGCGTCACTTTGGGGCATTACTTGAGGGGGGAGCAGGGGAAGTCTTCTGCTCCTCTGATTTGTGGACAAAAATCATGTGCTTCAAATTGGGCTTCTGTGCAGCGTCCTCTTCCCTCGTGCTCTATAGGTGCTTAGGAGATGACAAGGGAGGAGGTGGAGAGCAAGACAGGGTGGAGAAAACAATTGTTTAAAAATGGACAGGAGTGGAGGGAGAAAAGAGACAGAGGGCAAGGAGGCAGGAAGAAGGCATCGTCAAAACGGACGTGAAGAACTGGCTGCGGAGGTGAAAGACGCCGATGTGTGAGTTTGGCGTGCAAACCGTGTGTGTGTGCGCGCGTGCACATGCAAAGCTCCAGCGGTGCTCCCTCTCTTACCAGCGGAGAGATGCAAGCAGAGCCAAAAGCAAGGCTTCAGGTTGAGCGAGGGGCAGGCAGAAGTTGCAGCAGCAAGCAGCCAGGATCCTAAAGAGTGCTGCTTCCAGTTTTCTTTCCTGCCCTTCCTTTTGTGCAAATCCTTCTCTCCATGGCCAATGCAAAGAGTTCCAAACAGGCACTTGTTAAAAATGATTGTATAGCTGTCTTACAGTACAATATATACAAGTCCACTCAGAAGTAAATGTCTTTATGTTTAATGGAGCTTACTCCCAGGTAAATCAAACTGGGTATAGGATTGCACTAATTAGGCAACATAAGGACTGGTTGAAGCTGTACCAGTTAGCGAGGGTGGGGAGAGGAAAAATATGACCCTTTATAGTACAAAGATGCATCAATCTGTTTAAAGCAAGTAAAATTTGATGCAGGTAATACAAGGACTAACTTGCAATTCAGTACTTGTCTACTCAGAAGTAAGTCCCATTGGGTTTAATGGGACTTACTCTCAGGCAAGTGTGTATTGAGTACACACTTACGTACATGGGAGACATGTATTGCATTGCAGCCTTAATTTCCTTTCCCCCCATTTTAATTCGCCTTCTGTATCTTCACAACAGCCCTGTGAGATACGTTAGGCTGAGAGTTAGGGACTGGCCCAAGGCAATAAATAAGCAAAAACAATGTTGAGTAAAAATTTAAAATGTGAAAATGCTCATGCTCAGTGTATTTTTGTTGCTCTCTGTCAAGGCTTTGCGTGTGGGTTTTTAGGTCTACTGTCTCACAACTTCTGTTTGCCCGAGAATGTCATATTTCATACTGTTACAGATGTTCTTTTTTAAAAAAAGAATTGCCCAAATTCTGTGGGTTTTTTTTACTTGAGTTCTTTGCATGGTTTAGGGGTGGCACTGCAGGAGATCAGACTCTTATGGACAGCTGTGGGGCAGGTAGAAATTAAATGGAGTAAGCTTTTTTGTATGGCAATACAATTATGGGGAAAGCTTCACTTGTTAACGTGCTATATGTCAGACATCTTATTACTTGTGTGCCCCCCTCCCCAGATTTATTTTTGATTTGTGAATGCCATGACCATTGTCATTCCCTTCCCTCATTTATCTTTGCAACAACCCTGTGAGGAAGCTTCGGCTGAGACAATATATGTACATAAGCAGCAGTTTTTAGTTGTAGCTGGTACAGCATTAATAAAGTATAGCCCCTGAAATGTATTCTGGTAGAGTCCAGCCCTATATATGTCTAATCCATTTAACTCAATGGAGCTTAATTTGGAGAAGTATATAGGATTGCAGATTAATTTTTACCTCTGAAGGGAACGCACTGTCAGACACAGAACTTAAGAGACATACTTTTCTGGATGTGTTTGAAACAGATGGGTAGATGGGAAGGGAGTTGGGCCTTCAACATAGTGCCCTCCAGATGTTGTTGGACTACAACTCCCATCAGTCTCAGAAAACGTAACGACACTGAAGTTGGTTCCTAGTTCCTTATTTGCTTGAAAGTTAAAAATACTAAAAAACAAGAAAAGTTCACAGCTACAGCAACTCCATAGGAAAGTTAACATGTCTCTGCACCCCAAAATATATGTTGGGGTACCTATATCATATATCTCTGTGATCTGGAGATTCTTCCCGTCAAGAATAACTACATATTTATTGTATCAAAATTATCAGGCTTCTGAAATGCTCATAAATGCATAATGATGTCATAAAATCATAAAAAATAAGTAACTGGGTGTGCCCACCCCATAATCTGTTCTGGGCCAGGACAACACATACACCCCAGGGAAGGGGAGGGTGTCCTCTACAAGATGCCAGTGCATCCCGCCTGGCCCAGAGCTTTTGCTGGGTGCAGGGCAGGGATAAGGTCATCTATGCTCAACCCAAAGCAACAAAAATATGCAGAAAACAGTAAGAAACTGGGGGTGCCCACCCAAAAATCTGCACTGTGCCAGGCAGTAGTGTAGTGGCAAATTCAGAAGTGCAGGGTCCCTTCATGATAGTCTCAGCCACAGCCAGACGCCTCTCCCCCCTTGTTTTGCTCCTGAGTTGAGAATGAGGTCCTTGTTAATGCCTTCTCCCACAACAATTGATGCTACTGAAAAGAGTTGTCTCAATGGGTGACTCACCTCCTTTCACTCTGATTGGCTCCAATCAGCAGGAAAGAACAAGGAAGCATATTAGAAGACTCTTCTTAGTGGCTAACACACTCCCCTTTCATGCTGATCAGCTCATATGATGCTGGAGACATAGGGACCCTGCTCCCAAAAAAGTAACGGGTCTAGGACTCCCTGAGTCCTTGGACAAGAACACCCCTGGTGCCAGGGCAAATCATACATCCTAGGAAGGGGGAGGGTGACCTCTACAAGATGCCAGTACTTCCCAACTGGCCCACAGTTTCTGCTGGGCGCAGGCTACTCATAAGGTCATCTGTGCAGAACTAAAATAATGAAGAGTAAGTAGAGAAAAATATGTAATTTGGGGTGACCACTCCAAAATCTGCTGTGGGCCATGAAACATCATTCACTTGAGCAAAGGGGAGAGTGTCCTCAATGGCATCCTGCCTGGAATGGATTTTCTTGTGGACACACGAAACGGATATGTGCATCTATGCACAAGCAATTTAGCAGGTATAGAAGGAACTGTGGGTTCCCACCCCAAAACATGCTTTGGCCACTACAAGTCATACATCCATGCATGCAGGAGAGGATTCCCACCCAGTTCAGAGCTTCTTTTGTATGTATGGTACAGAAAAGGACATATATGTATTAGAAAAATAGTGAATATGTAGAGGAAAGAAAATAAGGAACTGGCGTGCCCATTCTAAAAGATGATTTGGGGCACCACATGTCATACTTCCATGCATCTGGGAGAGTGTGTTCTATGAGATGCCATCCATGCATACTTTGGAGTGTCATCTATGAAATTACATCTTCTTCAAGGAATCATTGTTTGTTGACCCTGCCACAAGTCCTGTCACCAACATCAATGGCTTTAAAAAATAATAACTGTAACAGGGAATACCAATACAAAATTTTAAAAAATCCACATAGATCATAAGCACTGGCCGTAAGTACTGGCATAGCATAGAAGACACCCTATCATTTTCTGAGGTGTCTAATTTGTCTTGGCTCAGAGAAGATTTTGTGGTGAACACCCCTGGATATTTATTCTTTTCTGCGCTTTTTGTCTCTTCTGGTTGTGCATAGATGCCCTTATACATGCCCTGAATCCAACAGAAACTCTGGTCCAGGTGGGAAGCATTGGCATCTTGTAGAAGATATCCTTCCCTTTCCTTGGGTGTATGATTTGTTCTGGCCCAGAGCAGATTGTGGGGTGGGCACCCTCAGTTACTTATTTTTTTTTCTGCATCTTTTTGTCCGTATTGGTTGTGCTAAATGTCTACTTTCCCCCCATTAGACAGAAGAAACAAATTGAATCTAGATACCAATTATTAGAGGAATACATACTTAAACTATTAGCATCTCATCCAGAGGCCATAATATTAATAGCCGGCGATTTTAACGCCAGAACTGGCCCTAGTGATGAGAAACTGTATAAGCATTTCCGTCAAATTCCCCCTATGTCATACGAGAATTACAAAGTTCCTTCCCGCTCCTCGAAAGATAAAGGGGTAAATTATGCAGGTTTTTCTCTTATACAGATGACTTATAGACTGAACTTTACCCTGGTAAATGGAACTGTTGAGGGTGATTGGTCTGGTGAATATACATATCTGTCAAACACGGGATCATCCACTATCGACTACTTTATTATTCATAGGGACTGGTTCAATATGGTAGCTTCCTGTTCTGTTGATATCCGAACAGAAAGTGACCATTTACCCCTTATATTGTCACTTATATGGGGATCACAAGAGATTCGCCCCGTAAATACCCCAACTTTAAACTGGGAACCTGTTGAGTCCATCTCTAGGGTACGTTGGACAATTAAAGTAGAAAAACACTTTAGAGAGATAATATACTCTCCATCCATGGTCCGGCTCAGAGAAACATTACTATCAGCAATACAGGGAGAGCCTACAACAAGCTTATCAGAAGATGCTTTCTGAGGTCCAAACAAATCTGACCATGAAATCTACTCCCAGAGGGAATAAAGGTTCTAATTGTCATAAACAATGGTTTGACCAGGAGTGCCAGGCCCATAAGAATCTTCTGATCTGTAAATATAGAGAATATAGGTTTCAAAATCTGACAGAAATACCGGCGGAATATAGAGAATTAAAACAGAGTTATAAAAATCTAATTAAACGGAAAAAGTTAGAAATCCAGAAATCATACTGGCAAAAGCTGATCATGGCCTCTAGGATTAAGAACACTACACTATTCTGGAAGTTAGTTGCTAGAGGATGGCCAAATTCAATATCAAAATTGGACTCCCATATTTCAGTAAACCTATGGGAAAGTCACTTTCAAAAGATCTATGTAAGTGATCAGAATAAGATCAGTAATGTCGAAATACCGTTAAAAGATCTTCCTACCTGGCCCCCAGTGACTAAGAGTGAAGTGATCACACTAATTACTTCCCTGAAATTAGGAAAAGCCCCCGGTGCTGATAATATCACGGCTGAAATGATCAAAACTGATCCCAAGTGGTATATTAGCTACACTCTTTGTGAGTATAGATCAGACGACCATCATCCCTGAAGACTGGGGTTTAGCTATTATTGTTCCAATATTTAAGAGAGGAAATAGAGCTGATCCATCGAATTACAGACCCATAAGTCTGTTGAGTGTGATCAGCAAATTATATGCTAAACATCTGCTAGCAAAACTCCAATTCTGGCTTGAGCAGGAAAATATACTCGAAGATGAACAAGCTGGGTTTAGGGTAAATCGTTCTACACTTGACCACCTAGTTGTTCTAAAACATCTACCGTATATTCCGGCGTATAAGACGACTTTTTAACCCTGGAAAATCTTCTCCAAAGTCGGGGGTCGTCTTATACGCCGGGTGTCGTCTTATTAGGGTTGCCATATTGCCCGGATAGCCGTGTTTTACCCGGATTCTAAGCATGCCACCTGGCGCCCGGCTAGCCCCTTAGGTGGCCCGGATTCTCAGCTTTCATTTAAAAAAAAATTAAGTTTCTAGGTGGTGCGGTTCTCAAGATATATATAAAAAAGTCAGGCACCCCCCCCGGTTAAATCTTTTTTTAAACTACTGTATAGCACTTCGTAGCTTTAACCCCGCCCGTTCAAGATTTCAGCCAATCAGTGAAGTGTTTGTTTGGTGGCAGTGTCTGCAAAACCTCATTGCGAGGCCAGAAAATGGTGGTTTCCCCTCCTGTTTATCTGAAAATCTCATAAATTGGGTAGGTATATACATTTTAGTTTTTCCCCCTGTTGTGTGTAGGAGTCAGATCCTGGGCAGTGTTTTGAAAACCTTCCCAATAGTTGCTTTTGGGGGTAAAAACAGTGCTAATCCCATATGTCCAGAGTAAATCCTATTGAATTCAGTAGGAATTACTTTTGAGTAGACATGATTATGAATGTGCTGAAAATCAATGGGACTTGAGTGAATGTAAAAAAGAATTGTGTTTGCGTTCTCTTTCTGCCCCCCCCCAGTCCTATTTTAAAGCAAGTAGGCAGGGCTTACTTAGGTATTGCAGTTTTTATTCTGTAGGAAACTAATACTGATTTTTAAAAAACTAATACTGATTTTTCTGCAATGACCAATTGGTTTGACAATAAACTATTATATGGGCTGTATGTATTTATACATCTGCAGTGTGTGCGTGTGTGTATGGAGTCTTTCCAACACCCTTGTGAGGTAGGGTTGGAAACCAAGGCAGCTCACAACAAGAAACAAAGCCATTTAAAATCCAATAACCATAAAAACAAGTATAAACAGTTGCAAAACAGTGTAAAGTGGCATGATTCGGAATTTTGGGTTGTGTGAATGAAGTTGCTTATCACTTGAGGTTGCATTTCTGTCCCTGTTTGAGTAAGTCCCATTGAATACGCTGGGACTTGCTTCTGAATAAATAAATTTAGGATTGCACTATAAATATCTTTACAGTTTGTGTAAATAATAAATATATTTGATAGTTATGCTTATATAAATATTTCTTCATTTATCATATTTTTGGTTAGGAATCCTGACTGGTTGTGAGATGCTTAGTTTTTTGCCTTATAGGAATCTTGTTGTGGTTGGTATGGTATTACATTTAGGAAAGTGTTACTGCCTTCTGTATTTTTTTTTCCTATTTGCATTTCACTTATCTTTAACCTCACTCCGTTACAGCCATAGAAGCAACAGCAGCATATGCAAGATAATTAACTCCCATTAGTGATAAGAACAAGAATTTATAATTATTATTTCAATTAAAACAAGAGGCTTATCAATACTTTGAAGAGGACCAGATATTTATTTTCTTTCTGAGCCCAGGACTGGGTCTTTCATGATGCCCGGTGTGTGTGTGTGTGTGTGGGGAGCAGGAGAGTAGTCGATAAGACAGACATCCTGGCATTGATAATCGAATTAGCAAGGTATGTGTGGGGTTGTTGTACACTTCCAGGCTCAGTTTCATTTTGAGTATGGAGGTGGAACCTGTGTAGATCTGGTTATCAAAGCGAGAAGAAATTTTGAGTTAAGCAAAGCTCTGCTTTTATAAAACCTAAGAAACATACAGTACTTTGAATGTCTGAGTGCCTGCACCAGTGGAATACTGGAGGAACTTGTAAAACTTGCTGCAACAGTATTTAGAACTGAGCAAGTGGTGTGAAAGACTCATTTTCCTAACATTTTGGCTTGTTTTTCTCTGATTGTGTATTTTTATTGTTTTTACTATATTTGTAAGCTGTGCTGAGCTCTGTTTTTAACAGCAAAAGGGCAGGATATAAATTCTCTTAATCAATCAATAAATACTCCATAGTGTTGGAAACTAGAGTCTAGGCATTTAATGTTGCTTTTTAAAAAAAGATTTCTCACATCTTTCCCCAGTTTTTGGTGGTAATTCCTAGGCACAAAAACAAAACAACTGGACAATCCAAATATTAATATTTATAAGTTTATAAGTGACAGTTTTCCTGCTAAGTACCTGCATGTCATAAGCAGGGGTAGTCTTATACGGCGAGTATATCCCAAACTCTGTATTTTAACTGGAAAAGTTGGGGGTCGTCTTATACGCCCAGTCGTCTTATACGCCGGAATATACGGTAATAGACAAATACTCAAAGCGCCGGGGGGGGGGGTTATATGCAGCTTTCATAGATTTTAAATCTACATTTGACCTTATCCCCAGAGACAAACTGTCGGCTAAATTAGAATCTGCAAATATTGATAAGAGACTGTTATTGCTTATACGTACCCTTTATTCAAATACTTACGTTCGCATCAGATATAATAGTGTTGGCAATTTAACGGGGCACATTCCAACGACAAATGGAGTAAAACAAGGCTGTATATTAGCTCCAACGCTATTCAATTTTTATGTGAATGCCTTAATTAAAAGCCTTGCAAAAATTCCTTCCCACCATCCTACGCTCTCAAATAGGCCAATTTCAACATTGTTATATGCTGATGACGCTGTGTTAGTTTCTCTTTCACCAGTCGGTCTTCGGCGTCTCCTTTCAGCTCTTAGTAATCACTGTAAGACTGAGGCATTGGTAATCAACTATGAAAAGACCAAGGTGATGGTTTTTACCAAAAAACGCACAAAACACCGATGGAATCTGGAGGGTAATGCTATAGACCAAGTAACTATCTATAAATATCTTGGCATAGTATTACACTCATCAGGTAACTGGCAAGCTCAGGCCAAATGTGCGCGGATAACTGCCCAAAGAAGTGTAAATGCCCTTCTTTCTTTCTACTATACTAAGGGTGGCCAACATATTCCATCAGTCTTAAAAGTATTTACCTCCAAAATTGTCCCACAACTACAATATGGTACCCAGGCTAGCGCATGTACAAACTTTTCCTTATTAGAAACAGTACAAAAAAAATTTCTTAGGTCCATTTTAGGAGTTCCATCCTGTGTATCAAATAACATCTTACGCCTGGAAGCTGGTCTTCCAACACTGGATTCACGTATATGGATCCTTAAATTAAAATTTTGGTTAAAATTAGTGTTTTTTCCAGTGGGATTGGCTCCTTTAGTACTTACTGACTCCTTCCATTCGGAGTGGAGAAATTCCTTAGTACTAAAACTTACATCTTTAGGCCTATCCCCGCCCTTTCTCCTTTCTATGGGATTCCAACAAGCTAATTTATTAATTACCAAAAGAATTTTGGATACGGAAATACAAAATCAACGCTCTTTTAGACATATTAATACAATTGGGGAACCACGTAGCTCGCCCTATATACCTGCGAATCACTTGAGGATCTTAGTGGACTATAGAATAAGAAAAGCATTCACGAAGGCCAAATACAATGTTCTACCCTCTACCTTATTAAACGGTAGATATCAAAAAATACCACTCCTAGAGCGTGTCTGCCCATGTGGCAGTGGCTCTTTAGAAAACATCGACCATGTCCTGTTAAATTGTGAGTTTTACAATGAGTTAACACAGCGATTTATTACTCCTCTTCTCCAATGAATCCCAGGCCGAGACTCTGCATTATATACAAAATACCTTTTAGCAGATGTGGACCCTTCTGTTACATTCCCAGTTGCAAAATATTGTGCTGCAGTAATAAAGCAACGCACCTTGCTGGTCCCACATGGTGTTTTATAATTTGATAGTTTTAAAATATCTTAAATCGAACAAACTTTTGTTCATTTTAGTTAAATGTATGTATTATTGGATATTGTTTTACTGCTGGTCTTTGACCGTATTAATAAAGATTTGGATTTGCTTGTTCAGATGGCCTTATCCCTGCCCTGCACCCAGCAAAAGTTGTGGGCCAGCTGGGAAGCACTGGCATCTTGTAGAGGACACCCTTCCCTTTCCTGGGGTGTATGATTTGTCCCAGACCAGAGCAGATTTTGGGGTGGGCACCATCAGTTACTTATTTGTTATAATTTTATGACATCATTATGCATTTATGAGCATTTCAGAAGCCTGATAATTTTGATTGAATAAATTTGTTGTTATTCTTCATGGGAAGAGTCCACAGATCACAGCGATATATGGGGTACTCCAACATATATTTTGGAGTTCAGAGACGTGATAACTTTCCTATGGAGTTGCTCTAGCTGTGAACTTTTCTTGTTTTTTAGTGTTTTTAACTTTCAAGCAAATAAGGAACTGGGAACTAGGAACCAACTTAGTGTTGTGACAACATAACCAATTATCAGGGATGATGGAAATTGTAGTCCTACAACATCTGGAGGGCACCATGTTGGCTATCCCTGATCTGTAAGGCCTCACAAGTAACTTTTGTTGTTTGTTGCAATACATACAAGAACATAAGAAGATCCCTGCTGGATCCAGCCAGTGGCCCATCTAGCCTAGCATCCTGTTCTCAGAGTGGCCAATCAGATGCCCTAAAGGGAAGCCCATAAGCAGGACCTCAGTGCACGAGCAGCACTCTCCTCACTTGTATTTCCAGCAACTGATATTCAGAAGTGTACTGTCTCTGACAGTGGAAGTAGAGCATAGCCATCATTGCTAGGTGCCGCTGATAGCTTTATCCTCCATGAATTTGTCTAATCCTCTTTCAAAGCCATCCAAGTTGGTGCCCATCACTGCTTCTTGTGGTAGTAAATTCCATAGTTTCACTGTATGCTGGGCAAGACCACATTTTTAATTGCAGGAGAAGGGATAACATTTATGATGGTGGATTACTTTTGATATGTTCATTTTCTGTTTACCTACATTATGTCTCTAAAGTTCTGATTCTGACAGTTCAACTGTGCATACATGTCTATCCAATGAGTTCAATGGGATTTACTTCCTGGCAAGTATGTACAGGATTAAGTTACCTCTAACTTACACTGTTGACAAAAAATTTTACAAAGGCAACTAGTAAAGTACTAATGTTTGCATTTTTCTTTGATAGGGGATTGCCATATTGATCAAAATGTGTTTTAGTTGAAAGGGGTGCTGCGTTGTTTTTGGCACAGGCATGTCTTCAAGCGCCACAGTAGAATGCCTGTTCAGTACTGGTGGCAGCGTAATCTGTAAAAAGACATTCCTTGTCTGACGTGCTTTTTGAGCATCCTGTTCTTTTGAGACATAACAGAAATGTATTGTAAAGCAGCATTTCAAGTGTAACATTTGATTTCAAGTGAATTATATGTGTGTTGGGGTATCATCATTGCTGGGGGTGGGGTGACGTGAGGTTCTGTTATGCCATTCTGTAAATCTTACAAATAAAAACAATTAATCTACTACCCTCTGTGTGTGCACTTATTTTTAATGTTTTAGGCTACTTAGATGTGCAGCAGCCAAGGCCAGCACCTTGCAGGCAATTTTTTAAAAAGTAACTAAAATGTAATTGTAGTGATTACTTTTGAGTAAAAGTAAAGTAACCAGTTACTTTCAGAACAACTGTAATTTTAACTGTAATTACTACTTTTTTGGGCCATGTAACTATAGCTGTAATTTATGACTTTTTAAAAGTAATCTTCCAAACACTGGCTGAGACTGCCTCTAGTGTTCCAGCTTGGGACTTCATGGCCTACATGATGACCATGGGGCTGTCTCAAGTTATCACTGGCCCGACACATAGGGAAGGGCACGCCCTCTACTTGGTTTTTGCTCCAGATGGAGGAAGGAGCATTCTGGAGATGGGGGGGATGTCACCCCATTGTCATGGTCAGATCACTTCCTGGTGAACTTTAGTCTTACAACTCGGATCCTCCCCTGCAGGGATGGTGGACAGATTAAGATTGTCTGCACCCAGAGACTAATGGAATCCATTGGATTCCTGAATGCCCTGGGGGAGTTCCCAGTAGATAGAGCAGGTGACCCTGCTGAAGCCCTTGTCACGCTATGGAACAACTATGGGCATTGGGCTCTTAACATGGTTGCCCCAAGCGTCCTCTCTGGCATTGTGGAGTCTGGTTTGCACCTTGGTGCACCAGTGAACTAAGGGCAATGAAACAGGCTGGACGACAGCTACAGTGCAAGCAGTGGAAGACATGCTGTGAGGCTGACTGGGCACAAGTAAAACATCACAACTGTGCCTACTGTGCGATGGTGAAGGGGCGAAGAAGGCCCACTTCTCTGCCACCACTGCATCCTCAAGTAGCCATCCAGTGGAGCTTTTCCGTATTCTCAGGGTTTGTTGACATCAACTCCAGGAAATGGAGTTTTAGACCCTTCGGAGGCCCACGTTTGCAAGCCACTTTGAGGGTAAAGTTGCTTGCCTCTGTAGTAATCTGGATGCCCCATTCACATCTACTGTAGTCCCCAGTGAGGTGTCCAGTGCAACGTCTGCTGCAACTTCTTGGGATCGGTTTCAGTTGATGCACATCAGTCCATGAGGAGGCTAGGTACATTCATGTTGCATTGACTAAACCATGGATTAGCATTAAATCCAAACACGGTTATTATATCTGAACTCGGTGAACTGTAGTTTGTTTAAACGATACTTAGTTCAAAAAAGGCAGGATCAAACGACAATTTACAGTCCTGACTTTTCACTAACCATAATGTAAACTAAACACAGTTCCTCACATTCAGATATAATGGGGACGTATGGTTAGTTTCAAATTTCAAGCTAAATTAAAGTGGAAACTACTGCTCCAGAGGAAGTGAGGGAAATGGGTAGCATGCAAGCCAGAGGTTCACAAAGGCTCAGTTGCATATGCTAATTGCCTAGCATTATGTCCGATCTGGCCCTTTGCTGTTTCTTAACAAGGAAAATTAATACAAAGCCATGTAAATATTGGTGGAAGAAGTAGGCATGCTCCTAGAGCAGAGGTAGGAAACCTGTGGCCTTCTCGATGTTGCTGGACTACAATTCCCATCTTCGTCTCCCATGATGGCTGGGGCTGATGGCCATTCGAGTCCAACAACATCTGGAATGCCACAGGTTCCCCACCCATTCTAGAGTGTACATGGCATGCTTAGAAATAGAAGTATTTGCTGGGGAACTGACCACTTAACCAATCAGGTGTCAATGTTAGATGGCTAAGCCCTAAGCAGGTGATGCTGCTCAACAACTGGTGACCACTGCAAAGAAATTTAAATTTTATGCTGGCCAAGAAAATACATAGTAGGCACAAGATTGCTATGGAACTTCCTATACCCTCAAAATAAGTGATGATACCATTCAGATTTCAAACCCACTTCCTGAAATAGGAGGGGTTTTTGAAGTAGATGGCCATCTGCTCATGAGAATGATTTATTCACTCAGATGGTCCCAAGTGTGCAGTATCAAACATCTCCTCCTAAAATTTACATGCCTGAGTATTAAATACCTCTGCTTAGTCCTTTGCCTGCAACACACTATCTTTAAAGGTCTTCCTGAAAATAGAGGTTTTTGATATAAAAATCTCTTCTAGGTCCTTTCAGAAATGTTTTGCTCACCCTGCTGCCCCTGCGGCGTTTGTGAGATGATGAACTGTGCTGGTTGCAAGTTGGTTGTTGGATGCACCAACACAAACTGTTGCAGGTTGAGATTCTGTTGCTGAAGCTGCTGCAGGTGCTGCAAATCCTTCAAGAAGCAAAATGATATTAAGAGTTTTTCCATCTTAAACATTAATTTCCTCCCCTTCAAAAGCAAAACAAAACCCTTTGGAAAAGAAGAGTGACCCAAAATTCTTATTTTGCAAACACAGGACATTTGAATTTAATGGCACATAAAGAAATAAACAAAAATTCACTAAATGATGTGAAAAATATTGCTAACATTAGGAAACAACAGGAAAGTGTTGATAAATGAGGTGGTGGACCTCCTCAGCACTTCTGTTGTAAAATGTCTGAGGTTTTCAACATTCAATCATATTCACTAATAGAAACAAATCCTCAGCACTGGGCAAATGATGTTTTGAGTTGGAAAGGAGGTCTGCTTGCCCCCAGGCAACTTCAGTCCCTGTACCTACTATCTGCTGGTGATGGGGACTTGGGGAGGAAATGACTGCTGCTCCCGTCACTAGCACACCAGGCTCATGAACAGGCAAGAAGACCTGCTGGATTTTTCTTCCATCTGCCTCATACCAGCAGAGGGACTCTAACAGGAATCTGTGTCTGCTTTCCAATACGTCTGCCTACTTGCAAGCAACTGGTACAAAACATGGGGGCGGGGAGGAGGTAAATAGAATTTCCTTTCTTTTGGCCCTAGCCTGCTCCACTCACAGACGTGTTTGTGGATCCCACAATATGTGGGGATATATTTATCTTTGGGGAAGGGGAGTAAACACGTCACAACATGGTGTTTGGGTAGTAGCCAAACCCAGTCTATTGTCATGACCACATGTATTGATTTTACACATCAGAAAATTAACCCTGGGAATCCTGCTGATGGGCTGACTTGATGGCCTCTGCAGGTCTAGCAAGGAGCCTTCAGATGTAAAAAATCTACCCCACTTTAGCTCCTCCTTCTAGCATGATAAAAACCCCAAACCAAACTTAAGTGGCACAAATATACTATGAAAAGTGAAAAATACATTTTACTCACAGCATGCCAAAGAGTACTTTGTTTAATATATTATATCTATCAGGTTGTGGTTTGTATTAGTTCTGTAAATTGCCTGCCCAGTAGGTGAACAAAGAGCTACAAATACTACTATATAGAAGTTCAAAAACCTGCTAGCAACTATTCAGTGGGGCCACTATTTAATTTATATTCTCACAGAAGATTCCTTATGATGATTGCAGTAAGGGTTAAGTTGTGTGTGTAAAATCAGTTAATTAAAATAATGGCTCTGATACAGAGATCTGCCCGATGAATCAATTATTCAAGAATAGTCCTACAAAAACAAACAGTTATTTGGATAATGTATTTATAACAGCAATTCAAACAAGCAAAGCAGGGCTCTGTTTAAAATGTAAGTGATCGATGAAACCCATGCTCTCCAATTTACAGTGAAAAAAGTAGCAGACCTTAAAAATATAGCAATTTATCAACTATATTTTTTTTATCTCACCCTCCTCCAAGGATGCCAAGGCAGCATATATGTTAGGGTGACAGGTAAGGGATTGGTCCAAAGTGACCCAGTGACTAGGGAACTGAACCCAGGTCTCCCTGGTTGAATTTTAATTAGAGATGTGAAGGCCTGGAAAACCCCTGGAAAAATGGGGGGGGGAAGGTTTTTTTCTGGAAAGGGGGGGGAGAGACTAACCCCCCCCGTTTTTTCTGATCCCCCCCCCGGCCTTCACATCTCTAAACATGACACTGGCTCCTAAACTTCAGCTTGCTCCTTGTGAGCATAATCTACCAAAATTATTAACAGCACTTCTAGGCCACCCTAAAACAGAATTCTCAGGGCGACTCAGAACAAGTAATAAAATGATTTAATATTCAGTAGCAATAAAAAGTATAATGTTGCATACAAACACAAATCCAGGAAGTTCAAGTTAATTTATTGTCTTTCATATACATCTCAAAGTGATTTATACTATATGCTAAAACATCTAAGAATAGGCTTAAAAACAATACATTAAACAACTAAAGATAGGATTCAAAACAACACACACAGACCCAGTTCCCACCCCTCATCCCAACCCATCCAGCTGGAAAAGTTTATCAAAACAAGAATGTCTTCAATTGTTTCTGGAAACTACAAACAGAGGGCACCTGTCTCAACATTGTTCAACAAAACAGTAGCAGCCGCACTGACAGCCCTGCTCTGAGTTGTTGTGGAGTGAACCTCTGATATTTTAGGGACTTCAAGGAGAGACTCTCCTGCAAAACACAGTGACCTACTGGGTATATAAGGGGTGAGGCAGCCTCTCATGTAACCTAGTCCTGAGCTGTAGAGGGCCTTATACATTAGTACCAAAACCTTGAATTTGGCCAAGTAACTAGGTTGGCAGCAAGAACAGAACTCAGAGAGAAGGGGTTATATGCTGACAGCAGTTTGCCCCCACAAATAGCCCAGCTGCTGCATTCTGTATTAGATGCAGTCTCCAAACCATCCTCAAGGGTAGCACCACAAAGAGTGAACTGCAGTAATCCAACCTTGAGATTACCTTTGCATGGACAACTGTGGTCAACCTATGCCAATCCAGGAATAGCTGTATCTGCCTTACCAGCCAAAGCTGGTAAAAGGCACTCCTACCTCAGGACTCCTGTGCCTAGAGCTGCATCTAGAAGCACCCCCAGACTACACACCTTCTTCTTCAGGGAGAGTGCAACTCATTCAGGGCAGGCAACTGACCAATTTCCCAGACGCAGAAACTAGTCACCCATAGAGCCTCTGCCTTCAGATCAGTTTATTAGCCCTCATGCAGCACAAATCTGACAGGTGGGTGAGCTGCAGCTGATGAGCAGAAGGGATCAATCCTGCTGGGAGTAGCGGCTCTGCTTTGCCAGCGGGGAACTTGCTGGCAAAGCAACATCCAGCAGGATTGCACTGTTTTTCTCACTACCTGGTAAGCAGCGGAGTGCAATCCTGCTGGCTGCACAGGTCTGCTTTGCTGACGCGTTCCCCAAAGGGAGGATTCAGTCTGGAACACGTTGGAGAAGCAGACCCCAGCAGGACTAACCTCCGTCTTCCCACCCATTAGCTGATGTCACCCACTGACATCAGATGATGGACAGGTGGGCATGGTTTGGGGAAAAAGGGCTTAATTTGGATCCCTTTGCAGTTCAAGATTGGCTCATGAGCTAGATGTTCCCCCACCCCAGTCTTAATAATCTGTTTCTTTCAAGAATACTTGCAGCATTACCGCTACACCTCTCTCAAGTACGTTGTCCCAAAAGGTGACTAGGTGGCACTTAAAAGCCATCGGGTCTGGGGTGAGCTTTTTCAAGGCAGGAAGCACAGCCTCCTCACACAAAGAAGCATTTAACACATCCTGGACCCAATGAGTCATGCTCCCCCCCCAAGCTTTAATCAGCCACGAAGGGCAAGGGTTGAGAGCACACATGGCTGGGAGCATTCTTGCAAGCACCTTGTCCATGTCATCAGGCGGCAAAAACTGAAACTGATTCCAAAACAGCTTGATGGAGCACTGGAAACCTCACACAGAGCTGTGTAAACCATTGCATGAAGCTCATTATAGAGGTGGGTGACTGTCCTCAAAGTGCCTAGCAAGCAAAGCACATCAGTTCTTTGGAGGGACCCACTCAAGGATGCAAAGTAGGCATGATCATGTGCTCTAATTTGTGTTCTGTCTCCACCTGTGCTCTAGCCATTGTCCGGCCTGTTTCCTAACACATAGCTCCTCAGCATACCGGGGTGAATGTGTTCTACAGCATTGGAGAAGATGCTCAGAAACAATTGTATTGATGGCCTTCCACATCTCACTATTCCACAATGACATGAGGGCATTGGCAGGCTCACCTGCTTTATCTACCAGAAAATTACCCCAGTGCATTCAGAAATTCATAAGTCATGGGGGGCAGGTTATCCTAACTGGTATTCCACCCCTGCAGGGGAAAACTGGTACTGTTAGTTCAAACTTCACCAGTAAGTGGTCAGGCTACGACAACAGGGTCACAGAACTGCCTCCTCCTCGCTTCCAGACCACCAACCTGTTTACTGGGGCAAAAACCAAATCAAGAGTGTATTCTGCACTATGTATCAACTCAATGACCACTTGTGACTGCCTCTGGGTTGCCATGAAGTCCTGAGTTGGACCAGTGATAGCACTGGCTTCATGCCAAGTAAGGGCCAGACTGCATGAGAAGCCTGGTTTAGATTTAAAGGCAAATCATGGTTTGGTGTGAACAGTTTTGTACTTGCACTCTTTCTTTAATTTCCTCCCCCACACCATAGTTTACCTTCAAAGCAGAATTAGAAACAAAAAAATCAAGCTGTGGTTGTCTCCCAACCAGAACTGGAAAACAATGGTTTGTGCAAATTAGAATTTACTCAGTTGGGATGTCACAGCAAATTGGTTTGCACAAATTAGGAAGTGAGGGGAAAAAGTGGCGTGTACAAGAGAAAGGAGTGAGTGAGCATAAAACCTGTTTATACCAGCCAAATTATTTGAACTGAGTGTGTCATGCCTACATTTTATAAAAAGATTATCTCTTTCTGGAACAGGGATGTGCAGTTTTTTAGTCAGAAGACTAAACAGACCAAGTTGCCAAGATATTCAAAACACTGTCTTGTCAGCCCTTATCCAATTGTTCTGTGAACAAATAAGTAACAAAAGGGACATATTAGGTCAAGCCAAAACAATTGTCTGAAAGGCAAAGCTCACCTGTGCAATTTGTATTGGTTGAGATAGAGGGATCTGTGTCATGGGCGTTGCAGCAGAAGCTGAGATGGTGGCGCCTGCAGCATTGTGCTGCTGACTGGCTGAATGCTGCACTGCAGCTGCCAGCAACTGTGCCTGTGCCTGTTGTAGCAATAATTGCTGCTGGGCTGGCGTTAACGTGAGCTAGAAACAAGTTTTAGGACAGTAGTTAATAGCATGAAACATAATCCCTTTCTCAAACCATCACTGTTCATTTCTGACCACCTTCCATCAAACAAGCCATCCCATCTAAAGAGCAGCTGTTTACTCCAGGTAAGATAATTTCACCTCATCCAAATGGTACTGGCATAAGCATTATACTATTGTGACCATCAGTGCTACTGGGATTACAGAAGCTCCTCTGTGGCGCTGGTTCAAGATTAATGTGAAAAAGGTAATTAGCTAGCAAGCAATGGAAAGAAACAGCACTGACAGGAAATGGCAGGCAAAAAAGAACAAGCCATCACTGACAGGCTTTGAAAGGAAATTTACACCCACCAGAAGCACAAGCGATTAGCCAGATGAATGAGAAATAGCAATACTGGCTGTGGTTACCAAACAAACTGATAATACTCCAGCTGCTTCACATTAGCATGAATCCCTGCCATGTTTCATCATTTCCATTATGCCTTAAGATATAGCTGAGGACCATTTGTTCCTCTCCAAGTCAACCCCCCCCTTCCGTCTCCCTTTTTGTTTTGATAGGATTGAGCTGGTAGGCTGACATCTCTGCAGGTTTCCAAACACACATTATCTCTATGAAACAGGTGGCCTCAGACTCACTTCGATATGTGAGTATTCTTCCCAGTTTCTGTACTAAAAGAAGCCCTAGCTTCAAAGGCCAGAATCTAATTCCAATGTAGCAAAGAGCAGTTAGGAGAAATTACATGGAACATATTTGGAACAGACTTTAAGAATTATTACTGCATGCATATAAACAACTGTTCCAAGTAAAAGCCATGAAAAATGATCAGATTAAACGCCCACTAAACATGGAAAACATCCATTTATTTTTAATAACAAATATAAATGTTTAATATTTATATTTTAATGCAAAGGATCTGCCGTAAACAGAAAACACTGCTATTCAATATAGACAGTACTGAGGAAGACAGGAAGCACACCTGCAGGATAAGACAGGATCCTCCTCTATGATGCACATCTGGTGAGGGGGTCTGAGAGTGTTGAAGAAGCTGACAGCAATGCTGTCAGGAGTCTAGACCAAGAGGCTAGACTCGTAGCAGGGTCAACCAAGGCAAAATGAGACCCCCAGGTCAGATGGCACTCAGTGAGCTACTGCGGAAGAACAACACACAAGTACGAGTAGCGCTGAGACTAATGATGCAGCTGGGTCAAAGCCAAATGGAAGCCCAAAGGCTGATGCACACAGATGTGAAAAGAGAGTCTGGAGTTGCACCACGTACACAATTGGAACATGGAATGTGAGAAGCATGAACCAGGGAAAGTTAGAAATTGTCAAGAAACAAATGGAATGCATCAACATTACAATACTTGGCATGAGTGAATTAAAATGGAGGGGAATGGGACATTTTCAATCAGGCAACTACAAAATATTTTATGCAGGAAATGACAAATTAAGACAAAACGGGATTGCTTTAATAGAGAGAAGAGATGCAGGAAAAGCAATTAGAAGCTATAATACAAGGTCTGAGCAAGTTATATCAATTAGATTTAATGGGAAACCTATTAATATAACCATCATCCAAGTCTATGCTCCAACAGCAAACACAGAAGAAGAGAAATTGGAGAGATTTTACGCATTAGTACAGGAAGAAATTGATCACACACCAAAACAAGATAGGCTGATAATCATGGGGGGAAATGCAAAAGTAGGGAACAGAGAAGAACTAGGAATTGTGGGAAAATGTGGCTTAGGAGATAGAAATGAAGCAGGAAAAAGTCTTATTGAATTCTGTGAAGCCAATAATTGGTTTCTTGCAAACACATTTTTTGAGCAACCAAAAAGACAACTGTACAAATGGACATCACCAGATGGTCAATAAGGGAACCAAATTGATTATATAATTGGTAGCAGAAGATGGAGAATTTTCATATTTTCTGTGAAAACAAGACCAAGAGCAGACTGTGGTACAGATCATGAACTGGTCATATTGAAAAGCAGAGTAAAGCTAAAGAACAACAAGGCAATCATAATGCCAAAATACAATTTAAATAATATCCTAGAAGAATATAAAGTTCAACTAAGGAACAGATTTGAGGCTTTAAACATAGTTGATAGAGAACCAGAAGAACTATGGAGTGAAGTCAGAGACATTATCAGGGAAAAAAATACCTCTAGTTAAATAGAGAGAAAGAGGTCAATGGATGACTGACAAAACTCTTGAAATGGTTAAAGAGAGAAGAAAAGCAAAAGGAGATAGAAACATGGTCAGAACCCTAAATGCAATAATATAGCGACAGGTACATAGGGACAAAGAAAACTATCACATTAGTTACTGTAGAAGAGTATAACAGAATAGAAGAGGATAACAAAAAAGGTAGAACAAGAGCCCTATTCTAAAAGATTAGAGAAATTAAAGGGAAATTTAAACCAAGAACAGAGATGTTGAATAATTAACAGGGGAACACACTGACTGATCAAGATGAAATAAAAGGAAAATAGAAGCAATACACCGAAGAACTCTATAAAATGCAAGGGTGACAGATTCATTCACGGAGGAACCATATGATGAAGAACCAGAAATTTTAGAATATGAGGTGAAAGCTGCTCTTAAAATACTTGGAAGAAGCAAATCACCAGGAATAGATGGCATACCAATAGAGTTGCTACAAGTTACTGAGACTGAATTTGTCCAAATTTTGACAAAAATTTGTCAACAAATATGGAAAATAAAACATTCAATATACATCCCAATTCCAAAGAAAGGGGATCCCAGGGAATGCAATAATTATCAAACTATTGCCTTAATATCCCATGCAAGTAAAGTAATGCTCAAGATTCTACAACAAAGGCTCTTACTATATATGGAGAGAGAAATGCCAGATGTCCAAGCTGGATTTAGAAAGGGAAGAGGCACCAGAGATCATATTGCAAGCGTACGTTGGATAATGAAACAGACTAAGGAATTTCAGAAGAAAATCACCCTGAGCTTTACAGATTACAGAAAAGTCTTTGATTGTGTAGTTCATGAAAAACTATGGAATGCTTTAAAAGAAAAGGGGGTGCCACAGCATCTGATGTGCAAGCTATACTCTGGACAAGAGGCTACTATAAGGACAGAATATGGAAAAACAGATTGGTTCCCCATCAGAAAGGTTGTGAGATAGGGGTGTATTTTATCACCCTATTAGTTTAATCTATATGCAGAACATATCATAAAGTGGGATTGGACCAAGATGAAGGAGATGTGAAAATTGGAGGGAGAAATATCAATAATTTAAGATATGCAGATACCACCATACTACTAGCAGAAACCAGTAAAGTAGGGCCCCACTCATATGGCGGGTTATGTTCCAGACCCCCACCTAAAAGCAAAACCAGCCGAAAAGCAGAACTCCGTCAATAAAATGGCACCCAACACCTGAAAAACACTGTAAAAGCGGAACAAGCACCGTATGAGTGGGGCCTTACTCTAATTTTAGCTGCCGTATTAGCGGGCTGCCAAAAGTGAGGCCCTACTGTAATGATTTGAAACGAATATTGATGAAAGTTAAAGAGGAAAGCACAAAAGCAGGACTACAGCTGAACATCAGAAGACTAAAGTAATGACGACAGAAGATTTATATAACTTTAAAGTTGACAATGAGGACATTGAACTTGTCAAGGATTATCAATACTTTGGCACAATCATAAACCAAAATGGAGACAATAGTAAAGAAATTAGAAGAAGGCTAGGACTGGCAAGGGCTGCTATGAGAGAACTAGAAAATAATTGGGTGTTAGAACAAATTAAACCAGAACTATCACTAGAAGCTAAAATGATGAAACTGAGGTTATCATACTTTGGACACATAATGAGAAGACATGATTCACTAGAAAAGACCATAATGCTGGGAAAAACAGAAGGGAGTAGAAAAAGAGGAAGGCCAAAGAAGAGACGATTGATTCCATAAAGGAAGCCACAGACCTGAACTTACTAGATCTGAACAGGGTGGTTTATAACAGATGCTGTTGGAGATTGCTGATTCATAGGGTCATCATAAGTCGAAACTAACTTGAAGGCACACAACAACAACAACAACAACAACAACAACAAAGGAAGACAGACCACTGGTCTGACTTGGCATAAGGTAGATTTTTTTACAGGTTACATCCGCCTTTCATAGATTAAACATATAAAGGGAAAACCTCTGATCTCCCCTGCATGTCTTAAATTTTCAAAATTGCAGAAGAGATACCTCAGTTTTTACTCTCCAAGTTGTTCTTGCATACATTTTCTGCAACTAAAACAAACACTGATAGCTGACATATAGTTCTCTATCCAATGTGAACTTTTGAACAGTCTATCTAAAATCTCATTTTATGTGTGGGAAAAAAATTCTGGCAAATGAAAGAGTCTGTTTACATCAACATTAATGCTTAAGTAGTTAAATAGTTGATCCAATATTTATAAATATGACCCACAGTTGGTCGATGTCAAATAAATTAACATATTTTCCCTCTTCACTTTCATCGTAATGGTGTTTCTTTATCAGAAAGAATGTGTCCGCAGCAAGACTGACAGGTCATAAAAGAAAGTACATAGGGAGCAAGACAAACACTATTTTCATAAAAATTAATCCGTGAAGAGAATTTTGTTATAGTTTATTGACTGCTTGGATTGATATGCTGTATTAAAGTCACACTTACACTCAACAGCAAAGCAGAGACACAGTGTCTAATAGAAGGTTTCATGTTTATTTATAAATATATTTATATTTCAACTTTCTTGAGGCAATACTCCTTTCAGGAAGATTACACAACAATAAACACTATTTCTAAAATAAAACTACAGAATGTAAAAACTACCCATCTCATCTACAATTAAAATATATTGTATCAACTAACAACAGTTATAAGAACAGGTGTTCTGAACTGCCAAGGTATTTACTGACTTCCAAAAGAGAGAGAGCAGTGGCAGGATTAACAGAGCCTCCCTAGAAAGAAAGTTCCAAGAAGTTGAGGCTACAACAGAGAGGATCCTATCTTCACTCCAGAAGAGCTTTTCATCATGTGGGGACATACTACAAAAACTTCTCCTGAAAATCTCAAGATATGTGGCAGCTTATACAGGGAGAGCCGTTGCTCCAGATAGGCTAGACTTAGGCAGCTGTAAAAGATCAAAACCAGCACTTTGAATTGGGCTAGGATATCATGATCCACAGCATCAAATGCCACCGAGAGGCCTATAAAACCAACAGGGAGATTTTCTCTGGCTACAGATTATCCATTAGGGCAACAAATGTGGTTTCTATCCCATGAACTGGTCAGAGAATATAAATCAAAGATGTTATGATTTCATCCAGTTTGCCTTGAATTATAAATGCAACAATTCACTTTATTATCTTTTAACTAGGTGTTTGGCTAATGCAACAACACGAGATAGTGGCTCATTACAATTCACTTGGATTCATCTTACCCCAGTGATCTGTCCTCCGGCCAGCATGAGCTGGGTCTGGGGTATGGCTGCCTGTACTGAAGGCTGCTGGGAAGGCTGGTTTGGCTGCTGACTGTCCCCGGATTCTTCATTAGATTTAGACTAGGAAACAAAACATACAAGCCTTTGTAGAATGAAACAGATACTAATGTGGACACAACCATTTTCACAGTCTATTGTAATATGAAGAGGGACAATATTTACAAGCTTTTTGATTATCAATCAGAAAAAAACTGTTATTTTAATAACTTGTTCCAATAGGTAAATGGAAATAGACTGCCTTCCAGTCGATCCCGACTTATGGTGACCCTATGAATAGGGTTTTCATGGTAAGCAGTATTCAGAGGGGGGTCACCTCTGAGGCTAGTCCTCCCCAGCTGGCTAGGGCCTGCTCAGCTTGCCACAGCTGCACAAGCCAGCCCATTCCTTGTCCGCAACTGCCAGCTGGGGGGCAACTGGGCTCCTTGGGACTATGCAGCTTGCCCATGGCTGCACAGGTGGCAGGGCACATAACCCCAGAGCCATTCACTGGAGTGATCTTTAGCTGGCCCTTGACAGGAGCAGGGATTTTAACTCACAGACTCTGGACCCCCAGCCAGGCTCTCCTCCCCACTGTGCTATACCAGCCTAAGACTGTATTTACAATGAATAAATTTAGTTGGTAATTGGTGATGTAGCTACATGTTAAAAATATGACTCACTCAGTTATGTTAAAAATTGATTGGCAGGAACAAATTCCCAGCTACTCATCCTCACATGAATTCCAGCATTTGCTAATCCTGTAAAACTTTGTTTCTAGCAGTATTTCTAATAGGAATTGGAGAAGTTATTTATTATTCAGCATTATGACAATCCAGGCGCAGATACTCTCAAATGCCATAGGACAGGTCCAAAAGGAATTTGTTCCTACTTTGGTCCATCTATACTAGATTTTTCCTCTGTCATTCACTCACTCAGTCACTCACTTTTCACAGTGAATCCAACTGCAAACATCTGGAATGCCTCATTAACACTGACATCATGTGTTTTCCCTGTTGTTTTCTCACTGCAAGTATTGATTTATCTTGATTTTTAAGATATCTGCTGTAGGTAACTGTAGATAATTGGGGGAGAGGTTTTGATTTGCTACTGTTAGCAGCAAAGCCAGTATTTCTACTTCTCAGAATGGAAGAAGGAAACTACTGTTATTTTAAATCAGAGCTGTGGAGTCGGTACGCCAAACTTTCGACTCCGACTCCTCTATTTTTCTACTGTCCGACTCCGACTCCACCCAAAATTGCTTCCAATTCCACAGCCCTGGGAAGTGCTGTAAATGTCTTTTTAAATTGGAAGCTCTCATAGGAGCATTTTTATCGCTGCCTGAATATGCGCTGATCTTGGCTTCATAGCATTTGTCTTCATCTGGGTCCTGTGTCATAAGAACATAAGAACATAAGAAGAGCCTGCTGGATCAGGCCAGTGGCCCATCTAGTCCAGCATCCTGTTCTCACAGTGGCAAACCAGGTGCCTGGGGGAAGCCCGCAAGCAGGACCCGAGTGCAAGAACACTCTCCCCACTCTCTCATACACTGACACACAAAATGTTTTCCATCTTGCATTATGGTGAAATGGTCAACTACAGCTGACTTCATCGGAAGCTTCTTCCAAACATTTGGAATACTGTGTACAGTTCTGGTCGCCTCATCTCAAAAAGGATATTATAGAGTTGGAAAAGGTTCAGAAGAGGGCAACCAGAATGATCAAGGGGATGGAGCGACTCCCTTACGAGGAAAGGTTGCAGCATTTGGGGCTTTTTAGTTTAGAGAAAAGGCGGGTCAGAGGAGACATGATAGAAGTGTATAAAATTATGCATGGCATTGAGAAAGTGGATAGAGAAAAGTTCTTCTCCCTCTCTCATAATACTAGAACTCATGGACATTCAAAGAAGCTGAATGTTGGAAGATTCAGGACAGACAAAAGGAAGTACTTCTTTACTCAGCGCATAGTTAAACTATGGAATTTGCTCCCACAAGATGCAGTAATGGCCACCAGCTTGGATGGCTTTAAAAGAAGATTAGACAAATTCATGGAGGACAGGGCTATCAATGGCTACTAGCCGTGATGGCTGTGCTCTGCCAGCCTAGTCAGAGGCAGCATGCTTCTGAAAACCAGTTGCTGGAAGCCTCAGGAGGGGAGAGTGTTCTTGCACTCGGGTCCTGCTTGCGGGCTTCCCCCAGGCACCTGGTTGGCCACTGTGAGAACAGGATGCTGGACTAGATGGGCCACTGGCCTGATCCAGCAGGCTCTTCTTATGTTCTTATGAATTTATATTTTAAAAAAATTGTCAATTAAAATTTATTTTGAAGCCGGAGTCGGTACATTTCTACCGACTCTGACTCCACCCAAAATTGCTTCCGACTCCGACTCCACGACTCCGACTCCACAGCCCTGTTTTAAATTATTAACAGGCACTCCATTGCAGTTGGAGAGGCTTTGAACACATAGGACCTCCAGTTCTGCTCCCTCACAAGCCAATTTCCTATTTTGTGTTTGGTGAAATGTTTGAAGTTGAGGAGGAGGAAGAGAAGATACATTGTCCCAAAGTTTCTGAGGTTTCCCATTCATTCCAATGTTGCACTGGACATGCACATCATATGCACAGATCTGCACATATATGTACTAAGCTATCCAACACTGCAGTCATGTAGTCAATGGGAGAGTCAGTAATCAAGAGCATGCAAGTTTTGGATCGGTGGAGTAGATTTTCCTTGTATACATTTTCTAGGGATTCAAACTAAACAAGGTAGTAGCTTGAAAAATATAAGATATTGAATTGCATGGGGGGGGACCACTCGTCACACACCTTTTCTCTAAGTAACAGAATTTGGTATTAATACAGGTAAACACAGTTCATTTATTTAAAGCCATTTTCTAAAAGAAGAAATTACTGTAGCCAGGAGGGAAAAATACAAGCAAGAAAGCACATGAAAAGGGGAAAAAAGGAGAGGGGGCTTATGGTAATTAAAGCTGCTTATGCAGAACATTAAAATTCTGCATAGATTTGCATATTTTCCACCACCTGTTTTGGGGACTGCAGAGCAGGCTAATTAACATAGAGGCTCTGATTAATTCTGCCAGTCATTGAGAGATAATTACAGCACAGGACTGTAAACATTCTGTACTGGAGATATAGCCTGTTTGCCAACATCTCTCTCAGGGATTGAACATTTACCATGACAACCAAGGCAATTTTCAGCTTCTCTCTTTTAGAGAGGAAGGTCACTATTTCTCCTCCTTTCAAAATTATCATATGTAACTAGGTGCATGTTCTAGAGGTTTTCAAGAATGCTCTCCCCTAGTTCCTTAGCACCCATAGAAAATAAAGCCACTTCACAATAACACTATGTTCCTTCCCCTTTTGATGCATTGCTTGAATGTTTAAATGAAAGGAATCAACCAGTAGATTGCAATTGTTTAGGGCATCCTGTAGCACACAAGGCTTAAGTAACATCTTGAACAGGAGAGAACAACAAGAAGTTTTAGATTTTAACTATAATTATTTAGTATTATAGAAAAATCCAAGTGATTAAATATGACCACGCTGTCCATCTTATTTCAGTTCCAATTCTATGCACTTTCAAAACAATTTTTAAAGTCAAACAGGACTTCTGTACTGAATAATATTTGTTAATGACTGCCAAACCACCCTATTGGTATTGCAAATAATTGGTTAGATGCAGATATAAAAAACAAAGAAGCCTTTACCTGTACATTTAAGGACTGGGCAGCAGCCTGTAAACTTGATCCAGGGAGCTGAACCTATAAAAATAATGTTGTATTTTTTAAAAACTGGAGGTAAAATAGCTGAAAAACAAAGTTTCTCCAGCTTTCTACACAAATAAGACAACAGAGATAATGAGAGTTTTACAATATAATGCAGACCATTGTTTGCCCTAACTATAGTTTAGTCTCCAAATGATGATTTGCATTCCAGAGGTACATGAAAATAATAATTTGTGGGATTTTCCATCTTCCCCTCCCCTTTCCAAAACATTTCCAGATACTATTCAAACAGCGGCCTTTGAAGGCACAGTAATGTTCCAACCCATGATTTGTCTGTTCAGATGTAATGCCAAACCATGTTTTTTCTAAACTTTGATTTGCACCTGACCTTCAAAGATCCTGGTTTGGTGGCCAATCACAACCCATGTATTAATGGTTGGCTGTGTAACAGACATCATGACAAACCATTGTTTGGCACTGTGTCTGAACCATTTTGCTCTATTTAAGATCTTCAGGTGGAATCTTAATTTTGATTGCCAGTTTTTTCCCACACAGAAACCTTTTAGGAGTAGCCACGGCTTATCCAGATTTTGAATAATAACCCCACCTTATCCAGACTGTTAATAACGACTCCAAAGACATAGAATTCTCGCTATCTTTCCTTACTTCATAGTAGCTGAAAATCAGGTAAGGGATACAGGGCCATGTCAAATTTGAAAAGATGATCACAACTTTTCTGAAGAGGTATACCAAAACAAATTTGCCATTATATTTTGCACTATATGGACTGCAGCATAATTCTGATAATTCATTTCTACATTCCTCATAACCTAGGAAGAGTAACCATACGAGGAAGTGTTCTATATTTTTTCAAATGTTTCCTATATTTCTGGGTTGGATTCTACAAGATTACAACATACTATCTGTTACCAAGCAGGCAAGTTGTCTCCAAAAAAGCTCCTATCACTAGTGCCAACATCCAGTTTAATCTCCCGCCCAGTAGTATTCTGAGATAGCAAATGTATTAATTAGTGAAAGGCATCCAAAGCACTACCATGCACAGCTGTCTTAGAGAATTGGCTACGTTAATAGTTTTTGGCTTTTTCAGTAGCATAAGCTTATGAACAAAGGCCTCTTAGGGACAGACTGTAAAGGCATGAATGCCCATTACAACCAAGGCCTGAGCTCAAGTTGCTCCAAAGCAAAAACTTTCTGATTTAAATGGTGCCTTGTGGAATTAACCTAGACCAAAAACACTTCACATGGGTAGTATGGTAAGGTGACTTCAGCTGTTGTCACCATTAGGGACTGCCAATTTAAGATAAACACAGTAACCACTTCAAAGTTGAAGATTTAATATTCCTTGGCATTTCAGATTTAAGAAATGTAGCATGTTAAAGTCAAAGGCATCTTCTCTTTTAGAGTATTTTATTTTGTTGTAAAGAGATGTACAAGATATTAAATTAAAGCACAGAGTATTCATATTTGCAAGAACGTAGTGGTTTTACTAACTCATCCCTCAGATCAGTGAAGCTTAATAAAAGAAAACAACTTTTGGGAAATGTGGGTTGACGTCTTTGAAAATTCTATAGCTATTGGCTGCAAGCAGTTTGTCTTCTGTTGCTTGAAATAAGCCCTCTGTATTCATTGGCTCAGTTGGTCAGGTATACAGAAGGTTTATGAACATCCTAAGAGCTCCGGTTGAAACATCAGTCAGCATGCAAGGACTAGGGGCAGAGGGTGTTGTATGTTCTTGGCAGGCAGGTGTTTGATAGCATGTAGACATTGTCAGGTCAATTGTAGGACTGTATATGAGTGATAATAATATGCGAAAGGCATACATGGATAGTGTTATGCATATCACGGTCATCAAGTTAGCTGTGTGAGGAAAGAACTGTTGTAGCAGGAGCTGTCCTGTCCACCTGACCTAGATATTATCACCTGCTCTGGCCCTGGATCTGATCTGGGAGGGAAAAGCCCTTCTTAGTGTACTCCCTGGACCTTCTCAGTAGTGGCCCCCCTGTTTGTGGAACACTCTTCCCAGGGAGGTACACCTGGTGCCATCGTTATCCATCTTTAGGTGCCAGCCAAAACATTTTTCTCCTAGGCATTTAGTTCTTAACTTGGGAAGGCTTTTGGAGGGCTTCTGTTGTATACTCTTCCAAAGAAGGGTTGCTCCACCACCTCATGTACTGTTTTGTTTTTAACCCTTTACATTTTTCTAATCTTTTATTTATTTATTTTTTAGTTTTATTTTTATTAACTGTAAGTCGCTTTGGGTGTGCATATGTGTAGAAAAGTGACTAACAAATCTAATCTAATAAAATAAAAAAATAAGAAAGTACTTCTAGAGAGGGCAAGGCAGCCAGAACCACTGCTGAGAATGAAGACTAACTATCAAGCACTCTCTCAGAAGGATTCTAACAGCCATCAGTCAGATATCTGAGGGTGGCAAGAGCTTCCTGGGCTGGACATTGTCACCTTCTCTGTTCCTGGATCTGATGAGGGAGGGAGTGCTTTTGGGGAGGGATTGATCTTTATCAAGGGCAAGATAGCCAGAACTGACACTAACATAGCCAAGGAGTTGCTACTCTTCTAGACAGTCGGAAAGACAGAACTATGTAACAGTGTTATAAGAGCTGGAACTTTAGGAACTTGTTTTTGCTTTCTTTTTTGTTCCTGAGTTAGCTTTTTTAAATAAATTATTTTCAAACAAGTTCCTTTTGTGCCTATGCCCACCCTTAGCATCACCATTCATCAACTTATCTACTACCCCTTTCCTTCACACACAGACAAACTCTGTTCCATCACACTGCAGCATTAATGACCATTACAGAACCCAAAGCAGGTGTAGGAAGATGAACGAATGAAACTACACAAATATTTTTTCCTTATTAAAATTTTATCCTTCAAGGCAGTTAAACAGCAGCATCAATAAAAACAATAGAGCAGAACACCCATTTACACAGTATCATTAAGCAGCTTTGAAATGAACTGGAAGCCAATGAAGCAGAAGTCACCTGATTTTTTTAAAAAACCTCATCAGACCCTTGTGCTAGCAGGGGGCATTTTTAGCCCAGTGGTATTCCTAAGTTCATATCTTTATTTCCTACTGTATTCATTTATTTCATTTATATACTGCCTTTCGGTCAAGGTACCCAAAGCAGGTTGGAATTTAAAATATTAAATAGAGGCAAACAGTACAAAATATTTTCAGGCTGACTTCAGGAGCTGATGGCACTAGCTTCTTCCTGGCTGCTGCCTTCCTTCAAGGCACAGTAGGTTCAAGGAAGGTGGGCCTGGGGCTGCTTCAACAGCTCTTTCAGGCTGATGGTCCCTTTAGGAGCTAGTGGTTATGAGCTCCTCAGCCTGGGCATGTAAGCAAATGGCTGTCATTCACTGCTATATGGAAAAATAAAAAATAAACCAATTTGGGGGTAGCCAACCTGCCTACCATGCACAACAGGGAACCTAGGGGAAGAGTAGGGTCTGTTGTTCAGGCAACTCCAAAGTTGTAGTGGATGGGTCAATAAAATTCCAATGTTTCTCATCATCACTGCCCCCATCCCTGAAGGAAGCAGATTTCCAGGAGGCAACACAGAGCACTGCTTTTGCTGCTCTTACCCACTTCAAATGCAATTATCTAGGTTGGAAGAGAATGGGAACATTATTTTTCTGTTTCTCAGAGCTTGGAGAATGTGGTTTTATTTGGGAATAGAGAAGTGGCAGGACTGGCAAACTTAACCTGGCCCCACCACATCCTCCAATCATGCCAATACCTCTAAGATAAACAAGAACGTGGGCAGAGGAATTGGAGGAAAGGCTGGAATTCTCAATTGCTCCCCTCTCCCAAACCAAGCTTCACAGGCTTTTGCCAAGTCAAAATTAAGACAGAAAACACTATTGTCACAGGCCTTTCAGATTAGATGGCTTTCAAAGTTTTGACAGGGAACCAGTAAATAATATATTAGGATAGCATACTACCAAGTATTCTGAGGCAGAATGTGCCTAGGCCACCCCCCACCCCCCCACCCCTGCTCTGAACCCTCCTTGAGTTCTTTTGCCTAGCAAGAATGTGTCCTTGAACTGTGGCTATACCTCTTGCTTGCTGAATGGAGAATGGCTGTGAAAATGGGTAGAGTGGGATGGTGAAATCTCTGGCTTTTGTGTGGCTGGAATGTTGTTTGCTGTGTAAAGATAAGAGTTACATCCATTACTTTACCCACTTTTGCCTCTGTCACCACTCATATTTGCCCGTGGGTGCCCATTTCTGGCACACAGCTCCTGTAAGGTGGTATATAAAGGAATGTGGTCCTCAGGCTGAAAAAGGTTCCCCACTGTGGCTCTAAAGAAACTGATTGCCCCTCCTGGATAAGAATCTCCACATTTCTCAAAAGAAAATGGGAGACAGGCAGATCGTGAAACCAAAATCCATTTCCATATTTGTCTACCATACCGATTAACATATAACATGATAATGTAAGATTCTTTGGAAACTCATTCTAAAGTAACCTACTGGTCCCACCAGTTGTTCTATCTATTCTACAAGTGTACAGAAAGTGCCCATGTGCTATGAAATTATGATTTAGGTCACATAAATCAAATTATGATTTAGGAAGATGGAACATCTGAATGTGACCATAAAGACAGTCAAGAGACTATCTCAGCCCAACTCATTTCTCTAAGGGGTGGTTCACTCTCTACATAGCAGCATCCCAATTCAGTTCTTTTGTTTGGTGGTAAGATCCTGCCAGGAGAATGGGCCTTAACATCACATACCAAATCATTCAAAAGAAAAAGGATCTATGTGCTCATAGTTTTTTGCTGAACCCTGGTAAACAGAAAATTGCTATAAGATCCTAAGTAGATAGTACATTAGTTAATTGATAACAAACAAACAACAACAACAACAACAATAATAATAATAACAACAATAATAATAGTAATAATAAACTTTATTTCTACCCCGCCCTTTCTCCAATAGGACTCAGAGCGGCTTACAACTAAAAACAACACCATTAAAACATACAGAGTATATTATTAAAAAAGAATTAAACTATGAGAAAAATTAAAACCATAAAATATAGGTTAAAAACAGCAGACAATTTAAAATAATAAAATCATATAATGTAATTACCAAACCTATGACACTTAATCCTGGTCGTTTTCTATCCCAAATGCCCGTTGAAATAAAACAGTCTTTACTTGTCGCCGGAAAGACGGCAAGGAGGGAGCTGATCACACCTCACTAGGAAGGGAGTTCCACAGCCTAGGGGCGGCCACCGAAAAGGCTCTCTCTCGTGTCCGCGTCATATGTGCTTGCGAAGGTGTGGGGAACACAAGATGGGCCTCACCTGAAGATCTCAAATCCCAGACAGGTTCATGTAGGGAGATACGATCTGTCAAATAGTCTGGACCTGAGCCGTATAGGGCTTTGTAGGTCAAAACCAGCACTTTGAATTGTGACCGGAAACAAATTGGCAGCCAGTGGAGCTGTTGTAACAGGGGAGTTGTATGGATATGCAAATATCCACCTATTTGCTGGAGTTTTTAGAAAGGGTGGAGCGACTACTTCCACATATGATGGAAATGTGCACTGACAACAACAACAAAAAATCCAGAATTAAATCAAGACTCAAATGTCAGATATGTTAGGGAAGACACATAACAACAAAAATGATACCATTGGGTCCAGTGTTTTTTGGGTTAAATTATACAGATGGTTTAGTTAGACAGGAAGATAGTGAATTGGTCTCATATATAGTGTTGACAGCAAGAATTTTGTGGGGTGGGAAGAATGGAGATAAGTAATGATACCAACTGTTAATAAATGGAGAAAGAAATGGGGGGCCGCCTCAATGGCCAAATAAAGTCATTACATAAGTTTTAAAGAGAAAAGACAAAGACAACATAAATTTGCAACAAACTGGGAGTCATGTATTGAATATAAAAAGGATTTAGGGTTTATCAAAATATATTGTGGTCTTACACTGGTTTGAAGTCAGATTTGCACAAGGATAAAACTATTTAATCTATGGTCAAAAGGTTATGATAAGAGTCTATTCCTCCTTATCTTTTTCACTTTGACTAATTCCTTCTGAAATGGAATGCATTTGTCTTTAATTCTGTAGACATTTTGTAACTGTAAAAAAATAGTTTGAGAAGATGAAGTGAAAAATATTATTTATTATTATTAGAAATTGTTTTTAGAATGAAAAGGCTCTAAGTTTTTTAAAAATGTGATTTTATGTCAAGCCAGTTTATGTACAACAAGCTTTTTGCAGGATTTAACATCAGCGATATGGTTAGCCAGTATTTCATTGGTCTTTTGACTGCATTTTTTTCACCATAGATGGTATTTCAGCAAACCATCTCACAGACATTATTGATCTATGCATTTACCTTACAGTGGCACCTGCTAACAGCAGCAAACATTTATGCACACACATATACATGCATAAATGCATTTCCTTGAGACACTGTACAATATGGGCCTATTCAGATGGCCACAAGTCACCCTTTCTTCTGTTGAGATAGAAGACACTGCTGCTCCTTCCATAGCTTTGGGTGCCTCTGTTTTCTTCCCCACATTAGGCTACATAGGAATCTTTATTTCAACAACTTGGGATGTTTTATATATACTGCTTTTGCTGCTTTCCCCCATCAACCTTACATGACTCTGTTTCTGGGTTTGTCTCCATATTATGCAGGGGGAAAAACCCCTCTATAGCTCCTTCTAAATTTCAAAATTAAAGAAAAGCTTACCTGATGAAGGTGTCCAAGGAAGGCCTGGGCTGTAGATATTGCCCCCGCGACAGGCACAGTCTGTTTCTGAAAGTCCAGGCCATTTGTCTGTGTGCCTGGAGAGGCAAGAAAATGTACATTCTTTTAAAATTCCCCTCAAAAGCAAAGTATGAAAAGTCTTTAGATTCATTCTCAGCTTTGTTGTTGATTCATCAGTGTCAGCAACAGCAGCAGTTCAGGGCCAACAAACCTAAGACACCACCTTTTCACCTTATTGCTCTCTTGGGATCAACAATCAACTGATAGTATCCTCTTAATACTACCCATGCACCTGGGTCAAGATAGCTAGTACAAAAGGAGAAGCTATTCTGATAACACTGGGATTTCTTTCTTTCTTGGCACTAGTTAAGAAAATGAAAAGCAGCCAAAGGAAAGGTGTGATACAATCAAAGCAGCAAAGAGAGGAAAACGTAAGACATGCAACACCATTCATCAGAAACCAGAGGATCGGGATGAGAGAAGGGAATGTCTGTAAGGGAAACATTACAATAATCAAGACTTGTATTATAATAGTCTCAGGAAAGGAGAAAAAGAGCTAAGCCTAATCTTAGAAATATCAGAAAGATGAAAATGATAAGCTCATAATAAGGATAAATATGGGAAGGCAAAGGTAAAGGTGTCCCCGCACTTTTAGTGCGAGTCATTTCCGACTCTTAGGGTGACGTCTTGCGACGTTTACTAGGCAGACCATATATATGGGGTGGGATTGCCAGTTCCTTCCCCGGCCTTTCTTTACCCCCTAGCATATGCCGGGTACTCATTTTACTGACCATCGATGGATGGAAGGCTGAGTGGACCTCGACCCCTTTTACCGGAGATTCGACTTCCTCCTTCCGTTGGAATCGAACTCTGGCCGTGAGCAGAGCTTCGGCTGCGTTACCGCCGCTTACCACTCTGCGCCATGGAAGAGAATGATAAAACAAGATCTAACATGATTACCTAAATTTCTGGCTTGAGAAGAAGACTGAATAAGAGTACCACTGTGGTTAAGGAAAAAAAGGATATGAGGAAGGGAAAGAGACTAAGAATTCAGTGTTTCTGAGATTAAGTTCCAGATGGTACTGGGTCATCCAAAATGGGATAGAGAAAAGTTAACATCTCTGCTTATGTCTAACAATGTATGAGAAAGTCAGCAGTACATAACCCTTAGGAACAAGTAGAAGATGTTTCATTGAAAATGTTTTGTCAAGCCTTAACATTCCACTTGACTGATTCTTCTAGATTTGAACTACACACTAAGAATGTGCTTCAATCAACTGCCAAAGTTTAGAATTTTTCCAATATGTTTGAAAGTTGAACAAAGCTGAACTTTGAAACATTGAGGTTTCCTTCTGGAAAATAGTGCAGTGTTTTGTTTGGTAGCATAACTCAAGTGGACCTGGTCCCATTTGAATATAACGTTAAACCATGGTTTAGATGAAGAAGTCTCCTTGAGCATTCCCCTCTCCTCCTCCAGTATATAACAGGAAAAGGAGATTGGAAGCATCTGCTTTCCAGTTTAAAACTAAAGGAATTTGTCATTATATCCTACAAGGGTAATCTGACCATGTTCAATATTCAGGGATAATCTGACCATGTTCAGTATCTTGGCTCAATAAACTGAGATACAAACATGCAGCCCCGTCACCCTTTACACACACATTCAAATAAAATGGGAAGTCTTCCATTAACTATAATTTCCTACTTTGTCAGAAGTGGGAAACTATGTTTAATGGCTCCAGAACAAACCCAGACATTAAGCCATGCTTGAACAAACTAGGAAACTACAGTTAAAGGAAGACTTCCTAGTTTCCTTGCTATGTGAAGGGGCCGAAAGCGTAGCAAAAACATTCATTCATCACTTGGTTTATGAAGATGAGAAATGACAGTCTGAGATATGAGTAGCCACTGCATTTGTTTCAATAAGCCATAGTTTAAACTAAACTGCAGTTTTAGACGAAATAACAAAATACATTTAGCTTAAACTAGGAAACAAGATGCTTTCAATCTCCTTCTCTGGTGTGTGCTAGAGGAGAAGAGGAGTCCTCAGGCCCATGGTTTAACAGGCTCACTTGTGTAGTACTTTTAAAAATATATATTTTATTAATTCTAAAGAAAATAAAACATAAAAATGAACAATTTCAATCAATGCAAAACAATTTACAAAGTATAAAGCAGGGTCAAGGATTGTTACAAATATATCATATACTATTAAATAATCAATTGGAAGAATTGAGCAGATAAGTAAATATAATCAATCTAGCTTGTTAACAGTTTCAAATTAATAAACATATTTTTTGTGGAGTCCAGGCTGCACTTCCTGAAGCAAAAGTTATTACTGTAACCACAAATGAGAAAATGCTTCAGGAGGGGGACAACCAATGATTCCTCTATTCTCAATAAAACAATACCACATAGCCAAAAACTTATCCTGTATACTTTGACACCTGGCAATTTTACTTTCTGTGCGAGTTTCTCTAATAAGGCAATATGCCACAATTTTTGATACAAAATTCAAGTCATTAATTTGGAAATCCTTCCAATGCTTGGCAATTATGGCTCTTGCTACCAATAAAAAAGGAACTATCAATTCTTTATGAAACAAATATTTGTCCTCTTCCAAAAATAAGCTCAGTAATGCAAAAAATGGGGAGGAAAGTATAGTTTGCTTTGTGATCAATCCAATTTACATGTAATAACTTCCCTCCCCCCTGAAAAAAATGGATTTTGGGGCACTCCCGTCACATGTGCCAAAACGTATCTATTGCACAACAACTTCTCTAGCACAAGAAGGAGAATCCTGTAAAGGAACATCTCTGTGGTATTAGATACCATCTGTGAAGAATTTTAAGACCTGTTTCTCAGATGTAAAGGGCCAGCTAAAGATCACCCCCACAGTGAGTGGCTCATGGGTTACGTGCCCTGCCACCTGTGCAGCCGTGGGCAAGCTGCATAGTCCCAAGGAACTCAGTTGCGGACAAGGAAGGGGCTGGCTTGTGCAGCTGTGGCAAGCTGAGCAGGCCCTAGACAGCTGGGGAGGACTAGCCTCAGAGGGAGGCAATGGTAACCCCCCTCTGAATACTGCTTACCATTAAAACCCTATTCATAGGGTAGCCATAAGTCGGGATCAACTTGAAGGCAGTCCATTTCCATTTTTTTCTCTAGCCTGGGTTGGTATCAATTTAAATGGAACCTTGGACTATATTTGATTCGAGTCTTCTTCATCCATTTGTAAACCATGTTCTCACTCCCACATCCTCTTAAGGTCAGAACTCTGCCTGAAACCTTTATCAAATAACAATATATATTGCCGACACTAATGCCTTTGGAGATATCTCCTTTCCCAATCATAATTTTCTCACATTCAACCAGTTGCCTTGTGACATTATCATGAATAATTTATCTATACACAAAAGAATTCTCAAGTGAGCCTACAATACCCATGGCAAGGAAATATCTGCCTTAGAGTTGCCAGGTGTTCGGTTTTTGCCTGGAGACTCTGGTTTCTAGGGGTCCTCTCAGGGTCTCCAAGTGACACCTTAATCTCCAGACTCGTAGGGTTCATTACAAAAAAAAAAAGTTTCTAGGTGGACTGATTCAAAAGATATAAACCCCCTCAACTTCTGTCAGCCCCCCCTCAACTTCTGTTACTACCGGCTGCTCTAATCCCTGCCCTTTCAGGTTTTTAGCCAATAAGTGAAGTCAGGATTGTGAGTGACAGGATTTGTTGACCCCAGGGAATAGCTAAACTCACAATTTCCTTTTCCTGTGTGTCACACATCAGGAATTCAGTAAATATATAGCTTTCAGCAACATAAAGAGTACTTTGTACAGGATTGTGACTTGCTTCTGAATAAATATGCATAGGATTTCACTACAACAGGAGATCACAGCAGGATCTTGGTAGGAATAAAAGTGTACATGCAGAGTTTTTTAATTGCTTGCAAAAACGACATATTATACATTTTATCTTTCAAAATTTTTGAGCAGATGTTTTAAAAAGTGTACATGCTTTTCTAATTATATTTAATTCTAGTTATACTTTTCTAATTAAGGAGTCAAACAAGTTTAAATTTTACAGAAGAGGGCAGTTTATTTGTCTTATTTATAACTTGTTTTGAAAACCTTCCCAATATGAAGCTTTTCTGGGAGTAAAGCTGCAGTGCTAATTCCACATACCTGGAAGGTAACCCCACTGAATTCAGTAGGACTTACTTTTGAGTAGATGTGGTTAGGATTGTGCTGAAAATCAATGGGACTTTTGAGTGAACATAGAAAAAGATTGTGTTGTAAATCTTTCCCTCCCCCTCCAATCCTTTTTTTAATCAGTTAGGCAGGGCTTACTTAGGTGTCACTGCCTTTATTTGGCAGCAAACTAATACTTATTTTTTTAAAAAAATGTTCTGCAATGGCCAACTGGTTTTGACAATAAACTATTATATGGGGTGTTTGTATTTTTACATCTCCAGTGTGTGTGCATCTTTCCAACAACACTGTGAGGTTGGAAACTAAGGCAGCTCACAACAAAAAATAAAGCCATTTAAAATCCAATAACCATAAAACAAGTATAAAACAGTTGCAAAACAGCTTAATGTGGCAGGATTCTGAATTTTAGATTGGGTGAGTGAAGTTCCTTATCACTGAATTGCAGTCCTATCCATGCTTCCCTATCTGAGAAAGCCCCACTGAATACATTGGGATTTGCTTCTGAGTAAACATGCATAGGATTGCACCGTGGGGCGGTCATGGTCCCACTCTGTTGTTTTCCCCCTGAAGGACAGATTAGGCTGAGAGATGATGCGTAGCCCCTAGTCACCCAGAAAACTTTGTATCTTATTTCCATTTTAAAATGTAATTAAAACGATATATATGCAGGCAAAGTTTATGAAGTAATGCAGATCCACATAATACATCCAACCTACATATAAAGCACATGACTTCTCCCAAAGAATCCTGGGAAGTTATAGTTCCCACCACCCTTAACAAACTACAATTCCCAGGATTCTGTGGTGGGATTCATGTGCTTTAAATGATCTCTCAGCGGCTTTCAATACCATTGATCATGGTATCCTTCCGGGACAACTGGCTGAGTTGGGAGAGAATATATGGCAGTGGTTCCGCTCCTACTTGGTGGGTCGGCTCCTGAAGGTGGTGCTTGGGGAACACTGCTTGGCCCCGTGGATTCTCCATTATGGGGTTCCACAGGGTCAGTTCTGTTCCCCATGCTGTTCAACATCTACATAAAACTGTTGGGTGCGGTCAGCCAGAATTTTGGAGTGCACTGCCATCAGTACGCTGATGACACGCAGCTCTATTTCTCCTTCTCATCTTCTTCAGGTGAGGCTGTCAGTGTGCTGAACCGGTGCCTGGCTGGGACAATGAACTGGATGAGGGCTAATAAACTGAGGCTCAATCCAGACAAGACTGAGATAATGTTAGTGGGTTGTTCTTCTGACCGGATGGTGGATGTCCAACCTGTCCTGGACGGGGTTGCACTCCCCCTGAAGGAGTAGGTTCGTAGCTTGGGGGTTCTCCTAGAACCATCTCTGTCACTTGAGGCTCAGGTAGCCTCGATGGCACAGAGTGCCTTCTACCAACTCTGGTTGGTGGCCCAGCTATGCCCCTATCTGGACAGCGATAACCTGGCTGCAGTTGTCCATGCTCTGGTAACCTCCAAGTTAGATTACTGCAATGCACTCTACATGGGGCTGCCTTTGAAGACAGTTCAGAAACTGCAACTTGTGCAAAATGCAGTGGCCAGATTGGTAACAGGGACCAGACGGTTTGAACGTATAAAACCGATTCTGGCCTGCTTGCATTGGCTGCGTGTATGTTTCCAGGCTGGATTCAAGGTGCTGGTTTTAACCTATAAAGCCTTACATGGCTTGGGACCACAATATCTGATGGAAAGCTTCTACCTACACAAACCCACCTGTACACCAGGCTCAACATCAAAGGACCTCTTCTGGGTGCCTACTCCGAAGGAAGCTGGGAGTCTGGCAACAAGGGAGAGGGCCTTCTCAGTGGTGGCCTCCAAATTATGGAATGATCTTTGTGACGAGGTGCGCCTGGCACCAATACTGTTATCTTTCTGGCACCAGGTCAAGACTTTCCTCTTCTCCCAGGCATTTTTAACAGCATTTGAATAGCATGTGTTTTAACTTGTCTATCAGTTTTTATGGGTTTGGTATGGTTTAAATCTGCATAGTTGTTTTTAATGTTCTTAATTGTTGTAAACTGCCCAGAGAGCTTCGGCTATGAGGCAGTATATAAATGCAATAAATAAATAAATAAATATTTGTTTTGATAAAGAAAGAGTTCACCTCCTTGACGTTGTTATGGTTTGAACCCAGGACAACAGTTTTTGTTATTGAAAGACAAATTGATGACAATTTTGTATTCTAATAGTAATCTCAGTTCTGTCAGTGCTGGTCCTTATAAAGCCAAAATGACACCATTCATGCACAGGAGGGAGGTATCAGCAGGCTTGGGAGAGCTCCAATCCTCCCCCCAACGCAGCCCAATGAAGACTGAGCAGGCTCAGTGGGCTCAGAATACTAGCTGACTGCTGGGGGAACAGAAAACTGGGGGAGGGGAATGCAGTAAGAGAATCCTGGAAAGAGGCATGGTTGGAATACTGAACAGCTGCTCTACACCACAATATTTTGTTGCAAGTCCCACTTCTTCATTCCTGATATATCATGACTATCATCAGGGAATTTTCCCTCAGAGCAATGAGCAGGGAATTTCCCCTATGAGCAACTGACCAGAGTATAAAAATTGCAAGAATTTCAAGAATTAGGGCAAACTAGCGATACTAGGTATTAACTAGCAATACTAGGTATTAATGTGTTTTATTTTCTGATTTAAAGTGAAACATTAAGGAATCAGTGTTATAACTGCGCTGATTTAGAAAGTACAACTCTGTGGAATTATTCTTTTGAAACAGAAAGAGACTAAGGGTGATATCCAGCTAAGTCATATACAGAGTAAACCCATTGATATCAATGGGCTCAGCATATTACCCTAGACATTTAAATGTACCTTCCACTTGTATGGAGTTTTAATTCTGCTATTTGATCTATTAAAGCAGGAGCAGCGAACTGGATCTGGTTGGTGGGCCTCATCTTCCCTACTCTGTGTGGGTCAAATCACCTGATGTCACAATGATGTCAGGTGATGTTTGCTTTGAAGCCCTGACAAGACTGCAGGACTTCAAAGTGCCATGCAGGAGGGAAGACAGAAAAGCAAAGTCTCACTGCGTGAAGGAAATTCTAGCGTCTCTATGTAAAATGAGGAGTAACATAAAACAAATGAGATGTGTATGTTGTAATACAATGGCTCCCACATTTCCCCCCATGGACCACTTGAAAATTGCTGAGCAGATCACAACATGATTTTTCCGGCTGTTAATGTGCTGTGCTAGATATTGTATGATTTTAACTGTATTTGTATTGCTTCTTTTATTCTCCACAGAATTCAAATTGTGATACAATAAAATACAATATAAGAAATAAAAGAAGCAATAAAAATGCTATTAAAAATCAATATGAATATTTAATGTGGACATGCCGAGGACCATCTGAATGAAGCTCGTGAACCATTGGTGATCCATGGACCACAGTTTGGGAAACCCTGCTGTAATAAATTGTGGCTAGATCTTTCTTTCACTAAGAAGTGCTATCACAAGAACTCAGTAAAGGGCCAAGGTATACAAGCAGCAGTTTTTAACCTAACATTTTGTAACACAAATTTCTAAGAAGTATTTTTTTTTCTGGAATCCTACATGCCCTGACAATGCTTGTTAGGAACCGTGTATGTGGTGGCTGTCCAATCATGTGGGAATTCTTGCTCCATCCTACTTTGAGTATCTGAGTGATAAAACCTTTAAAATAGCAGGCTTTCCTAACAGCAAGCATAAACATACCTTGATCATTCATGCAACCTGAAACGCAATGAAACTGATACAATGCTAATCTTCCATCATGGCCACCAAAGATGACTACAATTTATTGAATCATCATCTCTCTTACAACCTTGATAAATAATATCCAACAAGTCTAGGAAATGAAATCTCTCCCTCACAGTGCTTAGCTGTAAAAGCATAATTACCCTTTTTATAGCTTCCTCCCTTATACACTAAACTAGTGATTAGTAACTGGTGGCCCATGGGCAGAATCCAACCTACAGAAGAATACCAGCTGCCCTAGTTTATTTATTTAAAATACTTCTTACCCAGTGTTGATTGCTTAGGCAATCTCTGAGTAGGTTACATTACAAACAATGCAAAATACATATTAAAATATTGATAGAAGAAGCTAAAATCAACAGGAGGAACAACAATTCAGCAGACTCCTCCGAATACTTGGGCGAAGAAGTTGAATCTTCAGCTGTCACAGAATCCTGAACAGAGTCTGCACCAGCTGTATTTGAGAAGAGCGGGGGTTCTATAATCAGGGCACTGATATTGAGAAAGTCCTAAAGATGGTGATGATGTTCCCACTTCAAATGGCACTTTAAATCAAAGTATAATGCATAACAGTTGCATAACTTCCCAGACAGGTTAATGCCAGATAGACTAGAAGGTTAAACAGGCAAGGGAAAGAGGGTGAATAAGATGTGGTTGCTAAGCAACCATGCAAATGCCCCATAATGCTTCTAGGACTAAGTTAAAGGAAACACTGAGGTATGTTTCCATCTTTGCTCAGCAACTACACTTGCAGTTCTCCCTCCTCTCTTTTTTCAGCTTAACTCTCACTCACCAAGTCTATTTGAACACAGGTTGAAAGTTATGCATCAGACACAATTCAATGAGTAACAATGACAGTGATGCTTCTAAGCACCGGAGAGACGAGATAACGCATTTTTCAGAGCTGAATAATTTGTTGAACAATCTAGTTGCCATCATTATACTAGACCAGGGTGGGGAACCAGAGAAGCCAAATCTAGCCCTCCAGCCTTCTTCATCTGATCAGGAACCGGGATAGCCTGACCAGTGTTGTCCACACACTGGTAACCTCTAGGCTGGATTACTGTAATGTGCGCTATGTGGGGCTGCCCTTGAAGTTGGTCTGGAAGCTGCAGTTAGTGCAAAATGCAGTGGCAAGACTGCTCATTGGGGCAGGGTATCGCCAACATGTCACCCCGCTACTGAAAGAACTGCACTGGCTGCCCATTTGCTACCGGGACAAGTTCAAGGTTCTAGTTTTGGTGTACAAAGCCCTATACAGCTCGGGACTAGGATACCGCCTTATCCCTTATATACCCAGCCAATCACTGTGCTCTGCAGGTGAGGGCTTCCTGCAGATACCATCTTATCAGGAGGTCCATTCTGCACAAAATAGGAAATGGACCTTTAGTGTGGCAGCACCCACCCTGTGGAATTCCCTCCCTTTGAATATTAGGCAGGTGCCATCTCTACTATCTTTTCGGCGCCTTTTGAAGACTTTCCTCTTCCAACAAGCCTTTTAAGTTGAGACCTATCCCAGTCTGTGTCTGTGTTAGAATTGCTTTTAATATGTCTTTTAATATATCTTTAACCCTTTTTTAAAGATGTCTTTAAAGTTTTTTTTAATGTTTTAAATGTTGTTTTGTTTTAATTATATTTTAAGGTCTTTTTATGATGTTTTAAAGTGTTTTTAATGTTTCTGTTTGCCGCCCTAGGCTCCTGGTAGAAGGAAGGGCGGGGTATAAATAAAATAATTATTAAATAAAACTCAGACCCAGGAGCCAAATCTAGTCCTCCCAGCCTCTCTATCTGGCCCTTGGGACTCTTCTCAGGCCACGAACCCTGTCAATCCCTACTCTGCACCATTCTTAAGTGCTTTCACTCAGCTGTAATGTAGACTTGATCTGAGATAATGCCTCTTGCTTCCTGGATGGAGAATGTGTGCATGTATAAATCTAACTTTGTGTGGCTGGAACAAAGTCTACTATCTTAAAAAAACCGGCCCTGGACCCTCTGGTCTTGAATAACTACCGACCAATCTCAAATCTTCCTTTTCTGGGGAAGGCGATTGAGCGTGCGGTGGCTATTCAATTACAATCACATCTGGATGAAGGTAGATACTTAGATATCCTTCAGTCAGGGTTTAGACCAAAACATGGGGTCGAATCGGCCCTGGTCGCACTGGTCGATGATCTGAGAAGAGCCTTAGATAGAGGAGAATATACCTTCCTCGCTCTTCTCGATCTGTCAGCAGCCTTTGACACGGTCGAACACAACATTCTTTTAGATCGTTTAATGACCATGGGCATTCAAGGAGATGTTCTGTGTTGGTTCTGCTCTTATCTCAGCGGGAGAACCCAAAGAGTAGCATTGGGGGATGAGATCTCGGAACCGTGGCCGTTAGATTGTGGCATGCCACAGGGCTCGATTCTTGCCCCAATGCTCTTTAACATTTACATCAAACCGTTGGGTGACTTTATTCGTAGTACGGGTCTGCAATTTCATCAGTATGCAGACGATACCCAAATCTACTTGGCCTTTAAATCTTCCCCACAGGCTGCTGCAACACAACTGACTAAAGGGCTGGAACTAATAGGGGAATGGATGTTTAAAAACAAACTGCGGCTAAACTCTGATAAAACTGAGATCCTCTTGGTAGGTGATTGGTCCAAACTAGGAATAACTCAAGTGACTTTCAACCAAGTTTCTGTTCCCTTGAGTGACCAAGTCCGAAGTCTGGGTGTCATCCTGGACTCCCAACTGACGATGGAGGCTCAGATAGCGGCACTTTGTCGGACTGCACTCTACCACCTGTCCCTCATTCGCAAAATCTGCCCCTATCTCCCAAAGCATCTTTTACCAACTGTAGTTAGTGCCTTGGTTCTTTCCCGTCTGGCCTATTGTAATGCTCTATATGCTGGTTTCCCTTTGCGAACTTTGCGTAAGCTTCAACTCGTCCAGAATGCGGTGGCTCGACTCATAAAGGGCTGCCATAGGAGAGAACACATCACCCCAATCCTTTGGGAACTTCATTGGCTCCCGATAGTGCTGCGGGTGAAGTTTAAAATACTAGCTTTAACTTATAAGTCCTTTTTTGATGCTTGTCCGATCTATCTGAAGAACAAACTCTCTCTTCTTGGAGCAGATGGGCGGACAAGATCCTCAGCCGCTAGACTTTTTGTGGTTCCATCTATCAGAGCGGCCAGATTAAGTCGTACTAGGTCTAAAGCCTTCTCCATTGTGGCTCCCATGCTGTGGAACACTTTACCGGTTGATACTCGCCTAGCCCCTTCACTTCTGTGTTTTCGGAGGCAGCTGAAGACATGGCTCTTTGTACAGTCAGATGAATGAAATGTGCTATAGTTAGGTGGCTATGGGGGTGGTCTGATATTGGGGGTTTTACTGTGATTAGTATTTTTATTATGTACCTGTTGATTTATATTTTGATATGTTGTTTTGTTCTATTCCTTTGTATGTCGCCTAGAGTGACAGGTTGTCCTGTCAGATAGGCGTCGAATAAATTTTAGATGATAATGATAATGATAATAACAACAACAACAACAACAATAATAATATAAAAAGGTAAGAGTGACATCTGTTGCCCTATCCACTTTTACCTGTGGCTCTGCCCACCACTGGCATGCAGCCCTCAGAAGGTTGTCTGTGAGGGAATGCGTTCCTCTGGTTGAAAAAGTTCCTTACCTCTGTACTGAATGCTTCAGAGGTAACATATAAACTATATGTAAGGCATTCTACAAAACCGCTTCAAATGCCCTCAAATAAAGCTATTAATCTGAATGGATGTTATTTTTAGAAAGAAATTACCAAGGCGTTTACTACTTTTCTACCTGTAACAAGAAAGCCCATCTGTTTTACAAGGAAAAATGCAGATTTTTGAGCCAACATGGAAACACCAAAAATTGTTTTCGAAGGTGACAGGAATACAGATGTAAAGAGTTGTAGGAACAAGATGTGGCAGCACCAAGGGAGGCACTGGCTGCTGACAAAAACAGCAGTTCCAGGTTGAATCATTGCTCCTATCTTGCATAACAAATACTACAACTTCTCTCGTTCTGTCATCATTACCCTGTGCATTTTGCTGTTCCTGCTCTACATTGTTAACTGACACCAGAAGGAAGAACGTGGCAAGTGTAATGATATGGGCTAAGACATAAGTTGTACTATAACTTATTGGGGTAAGGGGCCCAATAGCCCTATGATCTTTATGACATGAAGCTCTACCATAAAACAATTTTATTTATGAGAATAACTCTAAATTAGACTGAATTTGTGCAATTCAAATTTAGGGCTGGCCATGTCTAGTTAGGCATCTTTGCATCATGCTTACTTGAAAAATTTAAAACGTTGTCACCACAGCCATGGTTTGTAACACCTGGCTATATTTTTTATTCATGTGTACACATTCAAAATAAGGTGCTTTGTGATTGCTGACAATTGTTCACTCAATCCTAGGGTGAGTCAGGAGCAGCTGAAGGTATGGACTGCCAGTCTTTGGAATACTGTAAAAGGCTCCCCCCACCCACCCCTCATCTTTATAAAATATCTACCTTGTCCAGTAGACAGGTCAACCTTGCATATTTAATTGATCACAACATTGGTTGCCTTAGATATATACTTAAAAAAAAAAACTAAACCCGCAGAACACTAGTAGATGGAATTCAAAACTATAATTCACTTGAATTAAAATAATTCCAGAGAGATGTTCAAACAAATTTTCTCTTAAACATAGTGGTGGTGGGAAGTGATGACATTGAATTTTAGGAAATCAGTTGTAATCCTCAACGTACAAAGAGGAAATCCAACTGAATGCAAGAGGACATATTTGAGAAAGGATATTAGAATGAGGCGGTAAGCCTGCGTTCCTGAAACAATGGCTCTTGTTCATTTTATTCACAATGTGAATATTAAAAAAGGAGAATGTTTATGATAATAGATGTGACAAAGCTGTTAATTGCAAACAAAATTACTGAAAAGTAATTTATAAAAGGAAAGCACTTTCTCAATGAACTACTAACTGTAAACCTTGTATCATAAAGAGATTAACAAATATATATATCTTTCTCATCTAACTTATACTGGTACAAAAAAGATTAAAGATGCAAAAACCACTTTGGAATGGAATTACTATCAAATGAGAAAGTGGCTGTCATCCAGAGAAAAGTGGAATGCCGTATGCTCAACAGAAATAGGGGACACAGTTACAATGCAAGAAAGAACTGGAAAAATGGAGAGGACATAGGAGAACAGATGGCTATGCAAACTCAATGATGGTAACAGATGTGACACAAAATTAGGATGCCATCCAAATATATGGAAGTCTCAGAGAGTAGATCCTTCCCTTTGCCAGTCTATATCACTACCACAATATCTTGTCATTTTCTGTAAAAGCTAATAATTTTACATTTCAAAGGACACCAATGTCTGGATGATAACAAACATTTTGGGATACATTGTTGTCACTGGTAAAAACACCAATATGGCAGGCAAAGCTCATAAATAGCCGCAGAATTTCATACAGCCATCTTGAATTCATTTAGGACCAAGAGGCAAGATACATTTTTTTACATTTAAAAGGATACATTACCCCCAGGAAAGAAGGTATCCTGCTTAAGGAGCTGGCTGTGACAACTATTGAAGAAAGGGCCAAGAAGCAATAAGGAAAGCAAAATAACTGGAGTTTACAAAAAACTCCAATATGAATGCCTGGTTGCTAGGCTAGGAGAAAAGATGTTGGGAGGATGTAGCACTTAAAATCGCAGCAAATCACTGTCTCCTTGTACCCAGCTTCCATTCCATAGGAAACGCTTTTGGAGGGGTTTTCATCTACACCAGAAGTGGTTTTCCTTTATAATTACCGTGGCCCAATAGGAACATGATTGGATCACACCACTGACTCATACTTCATCATGGAAAGATGTTTTCAGATAATTTCTGATACTTCTACAATTTTGCAGATTTCTAGAGGGACTATGCTTATAACTATGACTTTTATTTCAAATGTGTGATGTAACACTTCAGAATGGAAATCTCTGTCATACATGTATTTTTTTCTGTTTACATTGTCTTTGTTTTAATTATATCTTTTTTCTTTTTTTCTTTTTATAAACACTTGTGTAGGTATTTTCTGTATTACAAAATTACAATTTGGGGGGGGAGGGGAGTGTCAGAAGTCCTGACTTCACTTCCTAGACATAATAGTCTTCTGGTACAAGACAAAAACCAGGAGATGTGGATTGGATAAGTAAAAACATAAAAAGGGGAACTGACTAGGCCATTTTTCTTACTAATAACACATTTACACAGTATCAATGTGTAGGTCCCATACAGAACATAAACACTTTAATTAAAGAACTAGGAGATATGTGGTATATCACGCACTAACATAACACTGCTCATGCTGCAATCCTAATCCAATTTACCCAGGCAGCAAGCCCCACTGAACTGAACAGGAGTTACTTCTAAGTAGACATGATTAGAATTTTGCTGAAACACACCATCCATCAACATCTTATAACCCAGACCAGATCTTATATCCCCAGACCAATTCAGACAGGAAGAGAATTCTCTCTTCCAAATCCATGAATTTCATTAGGAAATCATATAGTCACTTCACTCTTACCTGTGTCTCCATCACCACTCTCCATTTTTACAGGTTTACTGGTTTCTGACGGAGTGTTCATTCTTGAGTCTGCTTAGAAACAGGAAAAGTGATTAATTAGTACAGAACAATCCTACTGATACCATCTTTTCTACATGAAATTTCACATTGGTTGAATTGGGGTGCACTATACACTGATCACACTCAATTGATTGAAATTGAATTGAAACTTTATTTTTACCCCGCCCTTTTTCCAAACTGGAACTCAGGGCGGCTTACAAATAAAACTACGTGTAGTTAAAAACATAGAAAAACATACAATTAAAATATGCACAACCTTAAAACCATAAAAGGCACTTAAAAATCTAAAAACAATTTAAAATAATACAGATAATAATATAAAACATTAAAACAAGCCTTGTAAAGCCCAATTGATGGGTATGGACCCCAAATTATCAAAAGGAAGTCAAGGCACAGCAATGTCTGTGTATCACTGCAAAATACCATGTAATCGTTATTTTCAAAAAGCTTGTGGAAAAAGTCATCCTTGAGGTGCTTTATAAATACAGACAAATTATGTTCTATATATGCATATGTACGTATGTATATAGTGACCAAACAAGTAGGATTGTACTGAAATTTTATTTGGATTATCATAATCATTTTTGCTGGAATTCTTATATAATTCCCAAAAGTTCTGTTTAGACATCTGCTCCCCTCTCCCAATGCTACCCACCCTTTGGGAGCTTCCAATGGTTCTGCTAGCTCCTCTTCTGAACAGTGCACAGGCATGTTGCCATGACACCTGCATGCTACCACTGTGTGATTACATCACTATGCTAAGCTGAATATGATGGTGCATGATGGTGTTCAGGGAATAATTCCTTGTATCACACTAAGAACAGCATGGTGATGTCATTATATAATGGCAATACATTACTATGTAATAGCAATGAACTGTTTTGAGACATAGTGCCAGTAGAAAGAGAAACACAACAAATCTGTGAAGACATCTGAAACAGGATTAAAAGCCGGTGTGTGTGTGAAAGGCTATTGATAATGGCAAAAATAATCCAAACCACTGAGAACAATTTTGACACAGCCTACTATCATCATTCATCATGCTCTAGATCTGTGCTGAGCTGTAACTCAATAAGGTTTTGGTTATAATCATATCAAACTCTTTTCTGCAGCTAAACTGATGTTTCTTGGTACAGTACTCAAAAAATGCCGTGGTGATGCCAACAGATTTATTCTCATTACAGAATACTTCTCCAACTGGGATAAGCCTCCGAATTTGTTGTTTATTTATTTATTAAATTTATATCCCGCCCTTCCTCCCAGTTACAACAATCTATGTAGGCTCTTGTTGAATAATGCATAAATAAGACACAAAATGCTCAGTGGATTTCCACCCCTGTAACACTGTCCTAAACTTCCACGAGGATTTTTTTGCTATGAAAGTTACTTTTTTGGGAGGAAGGGTGAATAAAATGTTTCATGAAAAGCCCTGCCTTCCATTCATTTGCAATTATTTTCTGTTCCTGTTCACAGGCATTGTTCACCTGACCTGCTGCTGAGGAATTGGGGGGGGGGGTTAAGACGAGGAGGAAGAGGGCACAGCAGCTGCGAAAGCAATGCAGCACATTGGGATATGCATCCTGCTTAAAGTAATGCAGTGTAAAGGAATACATATGTATTCAGGTGCTTACTTTGATTGTTGCTGTTTTTGTGGATTTGCCCCATCATGAATTTTCAAAAAGGTGATGGCTTTGTAGTTGACTATATGAAATCAAAAGGGCTAGCAAATCTGATAACACAAACCTTTCAGCTGGTTTGAACATTCTCCTGGCCTTCTCTAAAAGGCTCCTGAAGAAAGCTAGACAGCTAGCTATAGAAAAACTACAGAAGTTGACATGCTAAGAGAACAGCCACCATCAGAAACAAGGTGACTGAAGACTACATTAGAACTACAGCTAATATTACCAGCGAGGCAGGCAGACCTCAAAATACAAAAGTGTTGAGACAGATAAATACATATATTCTGACAGATGGCAGCATGTCCTGGGAATATGCTAGCCAATATGCAGAGCAAAGATAGGATCAAGAGGAAGATTGGACTGGAAGAGAAAAGCAAAAAAGGAAAAGAAGTGTTAGAAACCTGACTGAATTACCTTCAATATAGCCAAAATATTTTGCTGCCTTTCCCATATACATTGTACCCATAATCCAGCCAGAAAGTGTTTCAGATTTCTAGACATCACACACATACAGAGGGAATCTAGGATTTTTCCAGCCCCATTCAGTTAGCAATAGCAGGAAGATCCCTCTTGTTCTTCAACTTTTACATGTGTCAGATTTTACCTGTTGAAACTAAATTACTAATGTTTATAAACAAAACATTTTTAAAATAAAAATTGACAGTAAACAATTTAATTAATTAGATTTATATCCCACTCTTCCTCCCAGTAGGAGCCCAGGGAGGCACTATTGTATTCTGTACAATTAAGTTAGAACTACAGTTAAAACATATGGGACACACAGAGGTGAGGGTAACACTAAAAGTGTATAGGTATTATTAAGCAGCCCTGGGAAAGAGATTCATTTGTCACATCCTATTTCTGAAAGACATTTGCACCATTCAAGCCTCTGAAGTAGTATGCAGATAAGAGACATGACTTCACCTGCTACTACTACACCATCAATGCAGAATCTATTCCTGTTGCATCATGCATGCATATATCTGCATAATAGGGAGTCATCTCATTGGATTTCTTCCCTATACAACAGTTCTCCAAAAAGACAGCAAGGTTAATTTTGAGGCTAATTAATTCATTTTTCTATACAGTATCAGCTTCTTGATGATTCCAATCTTGCAGAGTAAAGAGATATCAATACGATTTTTTAAAAAAGAGAAGTATGCACATGTCATTAACTCTTACTGAAAATACTTGTATTATAAATACAAAGTCTTAAAAACCTCAATGCCAGGGCATATAGTCTGATTTCTTTTTAGATTCCATCTGCATCTTTTCAAAAATGGTTTCTTCCATACCTGCTAAGGATTTGTAGATAATATTTATTTATTTATTTGACTTGATTTATATCCCGTCGTTCCTCCCAGCAGGAGCCCAGGGCTGCATAAGCATTTGTACGTAACAACAGTATTCTATGCCTACTCTAGAAAACAATCAACAAGTTTTACAAGACTATGCCAGAGACTTTGTTATTTAAAAGGTGTAGGGTGTAAGTTAGGTATAATCAGAAGTTGTGACATAGTAAAAATATGTTTATATTTGGAAGCAAAATTAATTTAATTGATATTTCATTGTGTCATGAACACTGTCACAAGGAGCTATAGATGGTATGGTAAAATCTGATAATTGTGCTTAAAATCATAAACTTATTTCTTCAAATTGCCTAGCATAGCCTTCTTCAGCCTGGTCCTCTCCAGATGTTTTGGACTACAACTCCCATCAGTTCCAGCCAGCTTGCAATATTACAGACTATCACAGAATCCACAACCACAGGATATAATAGCAGCCATTAGTTTACAAGGACATGAAATGGAAATATACAAATTCAAGGAATTCAGGGTTATCAACGGCTATTAGCCAAAATAGCCAAATTGAACCTCCATGTACAGAGGCAGTATACCTCTGAAAATCATACACTAGGGAGAAAAAACAGAAGAGGCTATTACTCTGATAATCTGCTTGTCACACCGAAGCACATCTGGCTGACCATTATTGGGAACAAAATGCTGGACTAGGCTGAAATTTGATCTGATCCACATTTCTTTTATCTGCACCCCATTTAAAAATGAATGGATTAATAAATGAAAAAGGCAAAATGCACTTTTTAAAATGTAAGACATGGATATAAGACATATAATTTGGGTAGCAGATGTTAAAATATTTTTGGTCTATATTTTTATGAAGCATGTCCTTTCCTCCCCCTTTCTTCCTTTCACAAGCAGCATAAGGCTTAATTTGTAATGACGACACTAAAACATTGCTATGATCTAAAGTATATATATAAAAATGAAGCAAAGACTGAAAGCACCAGGTGCAATGCTGAAGTCACATCTTGATGAGTTTCTAGAATCTAGATTTCATTCTTACAAGTGTTTTAACAGACCTCCAGCGTCTCAAGGCCACGCAGACAGTGATAGAATTATCAGCATTTCAATACATATGGGTGTGTGTGATATAATGGAACTGGTAGAATTGATAAGCTTATGAAGTTCAGCTACTGTTGTTCACACTGTCAGTTTAAGGTGTGTCATTAATATGCATAAATAATTTGCTAAGGGCAAAGCAAGATTCCTCCGTACACCATTGCAACACAACTGGCTACTGCTTAGTTGAGTTGAAATATGTAGGGAAAAGCTGTGATCTTGAAGTAAGCATTTTGGAACAAGTTCAGTTTACATCACCTTCATTTAAAATTTAAAAGTAACCGAGTAGTCTAAATCCTTTGATTATGAATCTTATGATTCTAAGCCCCAACAGTATAGGATACAATTTGCAAAATCTAAATATCCTATACCTTAACTTTTAAAAACATATATTTTTTTAAAAAAAATACAAAAGCAACATGCTGTTCATGGAAGTTCAAGTGCTGAAACACTAGTAGCCATAACAAGCACTTTTTGTATTGGTATCAGCTGCAGTGATGATACTAGCAGTGCTTGCTTCCTATTAAACAATGAACAGTGTTGCTTTATATCAGCTACACCCACACAAATATACAAGACATACTATTTAGGAAGAATTGATCAGGCCAGGAAGTTATGATGGAAATCCTTTAACCCCGCCGTCCTCAATGTAGTCTTATATAAACATGTGCATGAAAGTAAGTCACCATTTCTGTCAAAAATCCAATGCTTTTAAGAAATCCTAGAAGCTTCCACATTAAACAATATTGAAACTGAAGACCAACTCTATTCTTTCCAAAGATGGAAAACAAGATTCTCCTAAACACAGAAAAATTAAGTATGGAGGAGGTACTTCCCACTGCATCGCTGTTTGTTCTCAGCCTTTCAAATGCTTCCCTCAGTCCTGCATATGTGATTAAGCCTCTATGCATAGTCAATCTTAACAGCCACTATTTCCATATTAAATGCTTGCAAGAGTCAGTTGAACTGGTACCCACCTAGAATGTAGTCGCTGCAGTCCAGCATTGCTGTGCAATCCTCTACAGATTCGGATAGTCCAAGGGGGGGGGGGAAAGAGACTTTCTAAATAAAAAACCTACGCTACTACTCTTAACAGAAGGGAGGGGTGGGGATAGGAAAGAAATATAACTTCAGTTACACCATAGCAATCTTCAACTGAACAGAGAAACTTCAGTTGCTCTGTAGAGTTTTAGTCTCTTCTACTAGCTGTCTCTGACATTGTCAAGGCGACTGAAGCATGAAAAGTTCCCCTTTTTTAAAATAAAACAGAAACAAAGATTGCAGCTGGCAGTTTCCATAATGAAGCTTAATCAGTATGCGCCTGATTAGGGCCTTATGCAAATCTCCCCTCGTTAGCACAGCAGCCAGCACTTTGAAGTCCATGAACAATTCATTTGCAGAGTACACTGAAAGCATTCCCTGCATAATTTAAATCATGATATAAATATTTATCAGCTCATTTGCATATTAATTGGCAGTGCATGAAGGGAAAAATTATCTCCCAAGTGCCAGCATAATAATTAGGGAACAGAATGAAATTTCTTCCAATAGCTTTGCTTCTCAGACCTAACTTGAGCACAGTACCATTGGGAAGTAGGGAGGGGAAAGACACAAGACAAAATTCTGTTAAAATGCCACTGAAATGACATGTACAAATTAGAAACAACTCTACAGACTTAAGCACCTTTAATCTTATTCCTGCTGGCAACAATGACTTCAGTAATAAGGGTGATTTGGAAAAGCTTTCTACACAATCCAAATAATCCCAAGAAAACAATTAGCCAGGTAGGAGCAGAACACAAACCTGTCTTAACTATTACTTGCACATTCATGTGATCTTTTCCAAATGTATTATATGATAGTTTAACAGTCTCTCACACATAATTTTGTACAGGGAAAAGCAATATAACTTTAGGTAGCATAAAGGTGGCAATTCAGGTTGGTTGCTTTGCAAAGGTAGCCAATGCTGGTGAATATAACAAGTAATATTTGACCACTCTCACTTCCCTAAGGGTCTCAAATAAAGTTGCTGTTATCTAGACATATTGCCTTCTACTTTACATGTTACTGTACAACTACGTAACATTTATTCCTAAAGAAATAATCTTAAGAGGTTTACATTGTAGTCCTTGGACCACCAGGGCTCCTCAAAAGCTCTTAGAGGAAGATGTATCAAACAATAATTAGAGATCACGGAATTAGGAAGTAAATGTCACTAGGGAAGGTGATGGTCATGTGCGGACTTCTCTCACAAAAGGGCCCTACAAAATGATGAAATAAACTACTCTGAAGCCATTTGCTGCAATTTTTACAAAGCATGCAGCACCTAAATGTAGAATTAGACATTAAGGAATGATACATGTTCCACAATCTATTTGCTCTTCAGAAATCAAAAGGGCTATTATTTGTTGGATTGGTGCAAAGGAAAGTTACTTTAAAAAAAAAACTGATATAGGCTTCCTGAAATTAAGGAATAAAGCATGTGCATATTTATTGTTTCCTAAACCATGGTGATCAATCCTTTCATCTAAAAATGAAGTTGTTAACAGTTGCATTTTGTCAATTCAAATATTCATTTTAACTAGAAGCCTGCAGAAAAAGAATTGTCTACTTAGTTCTAATTGGGCACCCCCCTCAAATCTCTTCTGGATTCTTACTGTCCACTTACAACTGCCATGTCGCAGTGCTAGAGATAGCAAAAGCCATAGCTAGCAGAGTACTATAACTCCGAGACAATGTGGCAGCCTTGTCAAAGTGTACAGTCAAAAAATCCCTAGCCCACAATACCCAGGTCTTCAAACTTTCCTTATCTTTCTATCTGAGCTACAGTGTTTAGTTCAATACAGTGATTAGTCCACACTTTAAAATGAATAAGGGGCCTTTAATCAATTTAAATAAACCCCATAAATTTAAGCACAAGTCCTTAACAGAAGCCATGGATGGCACCACCACCACTGCCTCTCCTCAGCACAAGGAATGAGTCATCTAAGATGGTGCCAATCGCAACACATGTATCATCTGAAAATAAATTATGCAGCTTTCTTTAAAATGTTTAATTCATATGCAAATTTAGGTATTTTTAATCAAAAGTCATACAATTAATAAGGTTTCTTTAACTAGGTGAAATACTAGGCCCATTTCTTCTATTCCTGTACTACATGTGAGGTTTTCATCTAGCCCTCCTTTCTTCATCTTCCCAGCATCTAGTTTTTTCAGGTACATGCTTTTCATTCTACTTTGTCAAACATCTAGTCGTCCAACCTTTTAGTCAACTGCTCTTCCACTCCTGCCTTTCTTGATGTTTTTAATTATGACCTTTATTTATATATTTGCTTCTTGATATACAGTATAAAAAACAAACAAATGATTCTCTTTCATTATGTTTACAGAGAATACTGACATTAATGACAAAGCATTCCACAAAGGATTATCTCCTGGTATCAGATGGCCTGGTGCACTTGAACGTTTTGTTGTACTGTGTTACAAATTTCAAAAAAGTCTGAAGTGTTATCATTGTTCTATTGTCTTTCTGGTTCACATATAGTACTGCCAGGCACAGTAAAAGGAGTACATATTTGTTTGACATAGAAAAGGTGTGCCAGTTTTCCCATCATCATCAACCATTTTACCATTTGCACACACATGCCACTTGCATCTTTCAAAAAATGGGCTATAATGACCCATACCGCCACTAACATATGTTGCACCAGCTCTCTGGGTATCACAATCAGATGATTTCCTGAAAAGATAGAAAGCAAACCAACTTTGAGGTCTTTAACCACCCAATGCTTAATAGCTTAATCTCTGAAAGAACTTTGTCTCAAGGTATTGCTAGTAGTGGACACTATTACTGTTAAGTACCAGTATAGTACTTTCAATCCACATCCCCTCCAGCAGTCTGCCAACCTGCCTCACAGCATCTTTGCAAGATGATTTGGGTGCAAAACCACTGCTGCATCAATTTACAAGTCTCTTACGCCAGCAGATATTGGCTTATATGGTTCTTTGTACTACATACATGAAAGACATTCTGTGAGGTTGACCAGGCACGAATAGAACATCATAGCCACACCGACTTTGTGGCAGTGAGGGCAGTGAAGAAGGCCCACTTCTCTGCCTCCATCGCATCCTCAAGTAGCCATCCAGTAGAACTTTTTCATATTGTCAGGGGTCTGTTAACATCAGTTCCAGGAACTGAGATTTTAGATCCTTCAGAAGCCCACTGTGAATTCTTTGCAAGGCACATCGATGATAAAGTTGCTTGCCTCTGTAACAATCTTGATGCCCCATGTACAACTACTGTAGTCCCCAGTGAGGTGTCCAGTACAATGTCTGCCACAACTTTTTGGGATCACTTTCACTGGATGCAGCCTGATGATGTGGACAAGGTGCTTGTGACAATGCGGCCAGCAACATGTCCTCTCAACCCCTTGCCCTTCTTGGCTTATTAAAGTTTGCCGAAGGGGTAAATGGATCCAGGGTGCGGTCAACATGTGAGAGAGGCAGTGGTCCCCGCTGCCCTGAAAGAGGCGTGATCCAGCTGCTCCTGAAAAAGTCCACCTTGGACTAGAGATGTAAAATTTCCAGAAATTTTGATGCCATGGGAAAAAACGGAAATTTTTGGAACTGAAAAAATGCAATATTAGCACTTTTTACAGATTGAAAGTCACTTTGTCACTTCAGGAACATCAAATGTAATTATGTACAAGTTGGTTTGGCATAAAATTATCACATTTGGTATATTAAAAGTACATTTTATTCAAACAATTATTACAAATTGAATTTACTTTTTTAAATGTTTACTTTTTTTTTGTAACAAATGGATTTGCAAGATCCTGAACTGTAAGGAACACCTGAACGGTAAGGAACCTCTTTTGTTTTGCCAGTTTATGAGGAGCAGGCAAAAAACAATTTAAAAAAAACCCAGAAGAAACCATCAACATTGACAACAAAGAAAATTATTTATATCTCCGCTAGTCCTACACAGTGTCAAGTAGACATAAAGCATCCATTTCCATAACAAGAAGTGAGAAAAAAGGGGGGGACCAGATTCACTGAAACATTTTATTCATCATGCTAAAATAAAACATTCCATAATGTATTTTTCTTCATTTTTTCAATTTTTCAGAAAAACAAAAACAAAAAAGGCTTCAGGAAAAAACAGAAAAAATTGTTTTTCCCTGTAATTTTTCCGTTTTTTCCCCGGGCCTTCACATCTCTACCTTGGACCCAGTAGCTTGTGACAACTACCGCAAATACTTCCTTTTTAGGGAAGGTGATCGAGAGGGTTATGGTACAGCAATTGCAAGTGCTCTTGGATGAAACAGGTTATCTTAACCAATACCAATCTGGGTTTAGGCCTGGTTATGGGACTGAATCGGTCTTGGTAGCCCTGAGGGATGACCTTTATCAGGAGAAAGACAGTGAGAGTGCAACCCTGTTATTCTAACTTGATAGGTCAGCAGCTTTTGATACCATTGACCATGGTATCCTTCTGAGCCGACCTGGTGAGATGGGTATTGATGGCACTGTTTTTCCAGGGTCGTTTTCAGAGAATAGCATTGGGTGATTGTCTTTCAGGCCCCTAACAGTTGTGCTCTCAGGTGCCGCAGGGTACCATCTTGCCCTCAATGCTGTTTAGCATCTATATGAAGCCCTTTGGAGCAGTCATCAGAAGATTTGGGGCAAGGTGTCAGCAGTACACTGATGATATCCAGTTGTTTCTCTGTAACAGCTGGATCAGAAGAGGCTGTGCAATCCCTGGACCTGTGCCTGGACTTGGTGGTGGGGTGGATGAGGGCCAATAAACTGAGTCTGAATGCTAGCAAGATGGAGGCACTGTGGGTTGGTGGTTCCCGAGTTTGGATAATTGGTGAGTTGCCTGCTTTGGATGGGGTTGTACTGCCTCTGAAAGAGCAGGATTATAGTCTGGGGGTGCTTCTGGATCCCCCTTTATCACTAGAGGCCCAGGTGACCTTAGTAGCTAGGAGTGTCTTTTACCAGCTTCAGCTAGTAAAACAGCTTTACCCATTTCTGGACTGGGATAGCCTGACCCCTATTGTCCATGTACTGGTAACCTCCAGGCTGGATTACTGTAATGAGCTCTATGTGCGGTTGCCCTTAAGGATAGTCTGGAAGCTGCAGCTGCTGCAAAATATGGTGGCACGACTGCTCGCTGTGGCAGGGAATCACCAACATGTTACCTTGCTGCTGAAAGAATTGCACTGGCTGACCATTAGCTTCCGGGGCAAGTTCAAAGTTCCAGTTTTGATGGACAAAGCCCTACACAGCTTTGGATCAGGATACCTGAAAGACTGTCTTACCCCTTATATACCCAATCATTCACTGAGTTCTGCAGGTGAGGGCCTCCTGCAGATCTTATCAGGAGATCCATTCCACACAACATAGGAAGCGGACCTTTAGTTTTGTGGTACCAACAGTTTTGAATTCCCTCCCATTAAATATTAGACAGGCACCATCTCTGTTGTCTTTTCGGCAGCTATCGAAGACCTTCCTCTTTCAACAAAACCTTTAAGCAGAGACCCTCTCCCAGTCTGTGTCTGTACTGAATTGTTTTTTAAAAGATGTTTTCTTCTAACTGGGTTTTAGAGTGCTTTTAGTGTTTTTGTTTGCTGCCCTGGGCTCCTTCTGGGAGGAAGGGTGGGGTATAAATTTAATAAATAAATATAAGTTGCAGACTGCTTATTCTTTTCAATGATCTCCTCCATATAGCTCATGATCAGGTTACTTGAGAGACCACCTTATCCCCTTATGCACCCGGTACTGCGGCCTGCAGGGGAGTTTCTCTGAAAGGTTCCAAAGAGATCGAAAGCCCGCACTACAGTACCTTGGAAAAGAGCTTAGCATGGCTGCCCCTTTTCTGTGGAACAGCATTCCTGTCTAGATATAACAGGGGTCCACAATCTGCATTTTCCAGAAACAACTGTAGACATTTTTGTGCCGACATGTTTTCTTAGCTGGATGTATGTTATCTGCCGTGGGTGTCTCCTTTTATTGTTTTTCAATTCATTTTCTGTCATTTTCTGTGATGTTTTAAACTGCTTTTATTATATTGTGTACATTGCCTTGAGAGATATGTGGAAGAGATTAAAGGCCCACAAGACCAGTCATAAAATAATCTACTAACATGTTAATAGACTTTTGTGAAGAGTTGCTTGCAGTCTTTAATCACCTCTAAGGCTGCTGTGTCAAATGGGGTTAAAGAGAGCAATGCCATCAGGAGTCTAGACCAAGAGGCTAGAATCCTAGCAGGGGCATCCAAGGCGGAATGGTCAAAGCTGAGACACCGGACTAAGATGCATCCAAACTCAGAGGAAGGCAATAGTAAACCACCTCTGAATACCTTACCACGAAAAACCTATGAACAGAGTATCCAAAATGCAACATGAGATAGTGCTGGTAGATGAGACCCCCAGGTCAGAAGGCACTCATCGAATTACTGGGGAAGAACAACGGACAAGTACGAGTAGCGCTGTGACTAATGACATCACTGGGTCAAAGCCGAATGGAAGCACAAAGGCTGATGCGCACAGATATGAGAGTCGAGACTTGTACGACGCACACAATAGGAACATGGAATGTGAGAAGCATGAACCAGGGAAAGTTAGAAATTGTCAAGCAAGAAATGGAACGTATCAACATTACAATACTTGGTGTGCGTGGACAGGAATGGGACATTTTCAATCAGGCAACTACAAAATATTTTATGAAGGAAATGAGAAATCAAGAAGAAACAGGTTGCTTTAATAGTGAGAAGTGATGTAGCAAAAGCAATTAGGAGCTACAACGCAAGGTCTGAGCAAGTTATACCAATGAGATTAAATGGGAAACCTATTAACATAACCATCATCCAAGTCTATGCTCCAACGTCAAACGCAGAAGAAGAAGAATTTGAGAGATTTTACGCAGAAATACAGGAGGAAACTGATCACACACCAAAACAAGATATGATGATAATAATGGGGGACTGGAATGCAAAAGTACAAAACAGAGAAGAACTAGGCATTGTGGGGAAATGGGGCTTAGGAGATAGAAATGAAGCAGGAGAAAGACTTATTGAATTCTGTGAAGTCAATGATTTGTTTCTTGCAAACACATTTTTGGAGCTACCAAAAAGACAACTGTGCACGTGGACATCACCAGATGGTCAATATAGGAATCAAACTGATTATATAATTGGTAGCAGAAGATGGACAAGTTCCATACTTTCTGTGAAAATAAGACCAGGAGCAGACTGCGGTACAGATCATGAACTGGTAGTATCGAAAATCAGAATAAAGCTAAAGAACAACAACAAAGCAATCATAATGTCAAAATACAAGTTAAATAACATCCCAGAAGAATATAAAGATCAAATACGGAACAGATTTGAGGCTTTAAACGTAGTTGACAGAGAACCAGAAGAACTGTGGAATAAAGTCGGAGACATTATCAGGGAAGAATGCAAAAGACAATACCTCTAGTTAAAAAGAGAAAGACCTCAATGGATGACTGAAGAAACTTTTTAGATGGTTAAAGAGAGAAGAAAAGCAAAAGCAAAAGAAGATAGAAACACGGTCAGAACCCTAAATGCAACAATACAGCGACTAGTACATAGGGACAAAGAGAACTATTACAATAGTTATTGTATAGAAATAGAAGAGGATAACAAAAAGGGAAGAGCAAGAACACTATTCCAAAAGATTAGAGAAATGAAAGGGAAATTTAAACCACGAGTAGGGATGTTGAATGATCAACAGGGGAACACACTGACTGACCGAGATGAAATAAAAGGAAGATAGAAGCAATACACCGAAGAACTCTATAAAAGAGATGCAAGGATGACAGATTCATTCATGGAGGAACCGTATGATGAAGAACCAGAAATTTTAGAATATGAGGTGAAAGATGCTCTTAAAATACTTGGAAGAAGCAAATCACCAGGAATAGATGGCATACCAATAGAGTTGCTACAAGTCACCGAGACTGAATTTGTCCAAATTCTGACAAAAATTTGTCAACAAATATGGAAAATAAAAGAGTGGCCTACAGACTGGAAGCATTCAATATACATCCCAATTCCAAAGAAAGGAGATCCCAGGGAATGCAATAATTATCAAACTATTGCCTTAATATCCCATGCAAGTAAAGTAATGCTCAAGATTCTACAACAAAGGCTCTTACTATATATGGAGAGAGAAATGCCAGATGTCCAAGCTGGATTTAGAAAGGGAAGAGGCACCAGAGATCATATTGCAAGCGTACGTTGGATAATGAAACAGACTAAGGAATTTCAGAAGAAAATCACCCTGAGCTTTACAGATTACAGAAAAGTCTTTGGTTGTGTAGTTCATGAAAAACTATGGAATGCTTTAAAAGAAATGGGGGTGCCACAGCATCTGATTGTCCTGATGCGCAACCTATACTCTGGACAAGAGGCTACTGTAACGACAGAATATGGAGAAACCAATTGGTTCCCAATAGAAAAGGGTGTGAGATGGGGATGCATTTTATCACCCTATTTGTTTAATCTGTACACAGAACATACCATATAGAAAGCGGGATTGGACCAAGATGAAGGAGGTGTGAAAATTGGAGGGAGAAATATCAATAATTTAAGATATGCAGACGATACCATACTTTTAGCAGAAACTAGTAATGATTTGAAACGAATGCTGATGGCAGTTAAAGAGGAAAGCACAAAAGGAGGACTACAGCTGAACGTCAAAAAGCCTAAAGTAATGACAACAGAATATTTATGTAACTTTAAAGTTGACAATGAGGACATTGAAGCTATGAGAGAACTAGAAAAGGTCCTCAAATGCAAAGATGTATCGCTGAACACCAAAGTCAGGATCATTCAGACCATGGTATTCCAGATCTCTTTATATGGATGTGAAAGTTGGACAGTGAAAAAGGTGGATAAGAGAAAAATCAACTCTTTTGAAATGTGGTGTTGGAGGAGAGCTTTGCGCATACCATGCACTGCAAAAAAGACAAATAACTGGGTGTTAGAACAAATTAAACCAGAACTGTCACTAGAAGCTATAATGATGAAACTGAGGTTATCATACTTTGGACACATAATGAGAAGACATGGTTCACTAGAAAAGACAATAATGCTGGGAAAAACAGAAGGGAGTAGAAAAAGAGGAAGGCCAAACAAGAGATGGATTGATTTCATAAAGGAAGCCACAGACCTGAACTTACAAGATCTGAACAGGGTGGTTCCTCTTGGAGGTCACTGATTCATAGGGTCGCCATAAGTCGTAATCGACCTGAAGGCACATAACAACAGCTTACTTTTTTAATTGTAGCCTTTTGTATTGAAATACTGTATTTGGTAAAGTTGTAACCATCCTACTACAACTTCCTAAAGGTGAACTTTAATTTGGTCTTCAGTAAGAGTTTGTTTCTGAAAGAAATTTCCTAACTTATGCAACCCTTTTTCCTTTCATGTATAAAAGGGGTTGCCAAGCCCTCACCCGCAGATGCCAGGCTTCCTATGAATGCGTTCAGTGGTGCCCCCAGCAGGTAGCCCAGAAGCTGAGCTTTCAACTTTAAAAAAGTTAAATCTCTAGTCTCCCTAGGAGGAAAGTTATGAAGCAAAACATGCAGGCATTTCTGTGAGATGAGCCAGCTTGGCTGCTTCTGGCTATCAATGTTATTAGTGAAGTCAGAACAGTGACTTGTATTGTTTGGATACTAGGCACTAGGACTCCTGGGGTCCTAAAGAGCTGCTTTTTGCCCTCACTTTTAGTGTACTTTTTTCTTCTTCTAACTCATTTTATCGTCCCTGGAATCTCTGTATTTTACCCTTCCTTTTCTCCTAGCAACCAGGATGCATCTTTCGTGTGCTGGGTTTGCCTGAGATCAAGTAGTGCGCAGAAGTTATTTTCTGCAAATACTACTACATAATAGGTGTGGCTGAATGTTAAAGAATCCCCTTCACTCCAAAAGGCAAATGTGGCAACTTTGCAAAGTTTTTAATTAATTAATTAATTAATTTTATATCCCACTCTTCCTCCCAGTAGGAGCCCAGGGTGGCAACTTCCAATAGGAGCCCAGGATGGATGCCTAGGCTTTGGTTTAGGGTTGACACTGGGGAAAAACAGGATTCTTGTACCTTTAACATTTATGGTAGCCAGCAATTCAACGGGCCAAGCCTTTTCTAGTATGGAAATACAGTAAAGAGAAAAGTTTCATCATGACTACTCTCTAATTTTGGGTTCTGCCATGCCATGCCCCCATGTCAGCGATTTTATGACTGGTGCACCCAGCACTCCCTCTCAAAATTTGAAAGTGTCTTCTAGTCTTAAAAAGTTGCCAACCCCTGCTATGTAATATTTTCCCCCAGACTCTTGTTTCCACTGCTAAAGGGACTGACAAAAACAACAGCACAGTCACAAGTGGTGTGCCAAGTTCCTGCTTCCATTTCAACCCAGTATTTGCCAAAGTCTTCCAGAATCAGAGGGCTAATCTGACACAGCTGAAATGGGCTCGGTACAACATACTGAAACTTATCCTGGGTATTTTATTTTGAAAAACATATTTATTAGAAAGCATTTGCCGCAGTTCAATTATACACCCATTTAGGAGCACTGGGAGAACCTGAAAAAAGAAAAAAAATGTTGAGGAAATTTTTGTACCACAATAATTCTCCTTATCAAGGACAAACTGTCTTTATATTTTTCCAAGCTTTAATCTCCTTGGATTTTCCTCTTAATTGAGTTAAACTCCTGAAGTTCATACTTTAAAAAAAAAAAGATGTGGACCCCTAAGTATTTTATCACCTTGTGGCAAATTTTTAACTGAGAATAAGATTTTATCTGGTTTCAGACCCTTAGGTCCATAACAACAACAATCATGAAGTCTGCAGCTCTTCCATAACTTTAAATCACTGACATAATTATTGGGAAGTCTTCAACCAGCCAGGATCACATTAGAGCTACTTCATCTGCAAACATCCTCAGCTTATGTTTGCCACCAAGGTCATTCTTCCCTCAGAATTGGAGCTAATGTTTGAGGGTAAAAAACTCAAGGGTGATAAAGAGCAACCCTTTGTACCCCGAGAGATTTTGAATAGGTCTGAGTTGAAGTTATTGATAGGAACAACCACAGAGGAGGTTGTATGATGTTTTCCACCAATTTGAAATTTTGGCAACACCTACACACACACAAAAAGCCATTCAAGGCAATCAAATGCCTTCTATGCATCCAAAGTAAAAACAGACTAGGGCATTCTTAACATCTGGCTACACATTATTAAATTTAGAATCCGCCTGAATTCTATTTGTCTCCCTTTTAGAACTCTTGATTGGTCTGGATTTGAAAGAATATGATTCAGATAAATAGCCATAATTGCAATAATTTTGCAGGCCTGTTTTAAAGGAAAAATCTGACAGTATGAAGGGACATCATCCAAATCTTTCTACAGTTCAGGAAACACAATGATCCAGGAGTGGAAGCAGGAATTAAGGATTTTGTCTCTTTCTAGGATTTTATTAAATAAAAAGGTTAAATGTTTCTGAATCTTATAAAAATCTCTTGAGATACTGTTTGAACTTGTGGATTTGTGGGTTTTTAAATTAGTTATTGCTTGTTTAATAATTCTATTTTACTGTCCAGATATTTCCTATAGTCTTCCATGACAAAACATTACTGAATAACCTTACTGATACTATTCATGAACTCTGGTCAGATGAGAAGAACTGAACTTCCAGCAACTTCAATGAATCTTATGTTGATGTTTTTGAAACTGAGTTAGTATAGGAGCATGTTCCAGTATTTTTCAGGGTCCAATAACATTACTGTGCTAGCCAAGGATATACTAGATAAGACATAATCAACCCTAGAATTCTCTACGTGGGGTTGCCTTTAAAGACAGTTCGAAAACTGCAGCTTGTGCAAAATGCAGCGGCCAGATTGGTAACAGGGACCAGACGGTCCGAACATATAAAACCGATTCTGGCCTGCTTGCATTGGCCGCCTGTATGTTTCCGAGCTCAATTCAAGGTGCTCGTTTTGACCTATAAAGCCTTACACGGCTTGGGACCACAATACCTGATGGAACGCCTCTCCCAATACGAGCCAACCCGTACTCTATGGTCAAGATCAAAGGCCCTCCTCCGGGTGCCTACTCCAAGGGAAGGTCAGAGGGTGGCAACAAGGGAGAGGGCCTTCTCAGTGGTGGCCCCCAAATTATGGAATGAAATCTCTGACGAGGTGCGCCTGGCACCAACACTGTTATCTTTTTGGCACCAGGTCAAGACTTTCCTCTTCTCCCAGGCATTTTAACATGTGTTTTAAATTGTTTTTATATTGTTTTAAATTTTAAAATTGTGTTTTAAATTGTTTTTAAGGTATGTGTTTTAAATTGTGTATTTGTTTTGATGTTTTTGATTGCTGTAAACCACCCAGAGAGCTTTGGCTATGGGGCGGTATACGTGCAATCAATCAATCCATCAGTCAATCAGAATATGAAAAATGATGGGGTAAAAGAAGCAAGAAAAAGAAGTAAAATCAGAGGATATGCAGTGTAGCTTTCCCCAAACATCCTCTAGATGGTGTTTCCTATGCAAAGTAGCAAAAGTGCAGATTGTATTAGAGCTTTGGCTTCCTTGTGGGTTCTTCTTGTCCAATAAGAAGCTACGTACCAAGGTTAGAAGCCTCTCCCCCAATAATCCAATCACCTTCTACTTTTTTCAAAGCCTCCTTTTAAGTTTCATTGCTTTGTGTTAGGGCTATAAATAGGCACAAACTTTAATTTCCTCATACTGACCCTTAAGAAAGATAAATGTGCCCTCAGGATCTCTGAGGACTTTCCTGCAATGGAATGGAAAGGAGCTGCCTAAAATCAATGCTACTTCTCTTTATATAGAATTGCTCAGGGCTGTATAAATTACAACCAAAGTAACTGTCCTTCAACAATCTCTCCTCCCTATTAGTATGATGAATTTCCTGTTAGCAACTCATACTGGGTTTCATGTGTGTGTGTGTGTGTGTGTGTGTGTGTGTGTGTGTGTGTGAAGGAGGGAGGGAGATCTGTTCTACATTTCACCTGATCTCCCAGCCCTTTAACAGTCTAAGACATTATCCTCATGTTGCACTCCTTTATCATTTGTATTGACATATTCATGCCCCTATCACCACCCTACAAATTAGTCTTGGAATCACAACTTCAACATGTACAACATAAAAAACCCTTAAAATACAACCTGTAAAACTACCATGCAATGTTATACCAGGTTTCCATCCTCTGAATGGATCTTCAATCAGTTCTAATGAACTTCTTGCAGGTGTTAGGCAACACAAACGTATTTTGGGAGTGGGATAGGGGAACTTATGTCACGAGCCAAGATCACCTCCTGAACAATAAGCTGCTGAGAACCTGCTACTTTTGTGCTGCATGAGAATGTGGTGATGTGAGACCAATTATATTATCTTAAGTGGGTGATCTGGATTTTTAGCTTGTCATTGTTTTTATTTGTGTACTTCTTCCTTCTGGCAAGATCTCAAGGAGGTTGGTATTGGGCCAAAACTAAACAGTGGGGTCCACTTCTTGTTTGCTTCCTTCCCTATCTTGATGTTCCATTCAGGGTGCATAGGGTGCAGTGATTTGCCAGCATCTTCATCCCATTCCTCCTTTGTCCAAGGCTATTCCACATCATATAGTGACAAAACGTATATGGCTTCCTTGTATGTCACGGCCAAGTAATTCATTACATCAGCAAACACAATGAAATGGAACAAAAGCCCCAGTGCTGTAAAAGTATGATGAGGACTCCATCATAGCAAATATTCTGATTTATGTAATAATGTACAAAGGAAATCACTATGTTCCTGGGCTTTGCATTGGGAGGAAAGCTTAGATAACAAATAACTATGTGTTCTCTCACTATGAGTTTTAGTCACCTCCACAACTGGGAACAGTTTTTTTCACCAGTTGATGAGGAGGCCTGCCATATCCCTCCCTTTCAAGGCCTATGGAACCATGCAGATATGGAGATTCTGGCGTTGACTATGGTCCTCAAATTCCTTGTGTAGCTCTCTAGCAGACATAATGAGCTTCTAGGGTTTTCTTTTTTTTTTTAATCTTGTTGTGCACTCAAATAAAGTGCCTCACTAGCCTTCTACTTATTTAACTTTGGTAGTTAGGAAAGAGATTTGTGTTTCCTGGAGTTTAAGAGGAGCCACCCACTCAACTGAAATGTCTTTCTTCACTTGATGGAATTGGTGTGTCATCGCTGTTAAGAGAGTTTCCATAACTTCCAACATTTCCCTTATAATTGCTCTAGGGCTTTGGGGCGTTATGTTAGGCTCCTCTATCTGGGCTTCTGGGTTATTATTTTTTGCAGCAGTATGGATCTTAAAATACAAAGTACTCTTGTAAAGCTTTTCAACCTAGTCAGACAACGTTCACGTCCTTCAAATATGCTATACTACAAACAACTTTGTTCACAACTCAGAAAAGTATAATGTTTGAAGTGGTACTAATAGTATTTTTTAAAAGCATGTTGGAAGTGGACCAAAAATGAACATGCATGCACACACACATTAGCATACATTTTCATGTTTCCCTACACAGAAGTTATAAAAATGAGCAAGCAAATATCATTTCTGAAGCTTCCCTTATGGTTGCTCTCATATTTCATTCTTCAATACAAATTTAGCAGAAATCTACTTTCCAGCTAAGCCACCTTCTCATAGATGTCTCCTCTGTCAATCTCTGACAATTCTATTCCTTTCCATGAACTTATAACCTTTTCAAGTCAAGAACCTTTGCTCAAAAAAGGGAGAATCCATGTGAAGAAATCACTTTTTATTTCCAAGGCAAAGTTTTGTGTTAAAGGAAAGAGGTTTCTGTCTTTAGATGGTGGACTGAAAACTGCTTAGTTCTAATTGGCTAAGAGAATGGACATTCTGCCTCATCCCACTGGACCAGAGTTGTGGCCTGTTTACATAAAAGACAGGTCTCAGGCCATAGAGACACTGTGTGCCTTGATGGTGTGTGAAAAACAGGGCAGAAGATTCATCTGAGAGGAAAAGCTGAAGCCAGGCAGAGGACGTCTAGATTTAGAGGTTTGGGACACCAGAGAGCGATCAAGAGCTGAAATCATTGGCTGGAGGTGAAGAGGCCTGTGGGGAAGTGTGTACGTTCCAAAAAGCAACCTTCAAGAGACTTTTGAAGCCAAGAGTCAATCAGTTGCTGAGTGTCTGAAGTATCAGGAGTTGCTGGATCTAGGTGAAAATTTCAGCAGAAGTCAAGTCTGAAAGACTCCAGAGACAAGAGGCTGTGGACAGTGAAGAGTATACAATACCTTGTTAATGAGTGTTAATTGGGTGGTAAATTATAGGTTTAAATAGGAGAAACTGGATCACTCAGAACTACAATACCTTGCAAAAGTAATCAGACTCCAGACCAATGCTGTCATATTACTGAATTACAAATAGTACATTGTAATTTCGTTCTGTATGATACTTTTATCTTGAAACACAAACTCAACATTAATTATTGTAAGGTGACATTGGTTTTATGTTGGGAAATGTTTATAAGAAACATAAAAAACTGAAACACACTGATTACACAAGTATTCAGCTCCCACACATTAATATTTAATATTTGGGAGAGCCACCTTCTGTTGCAATAACAGTGTCAGATTCTTCTTGGCAGTGTCCATTCTTCTTGGCAGATTCCCTCCAGGTTGTTCAGGTTGGTTGGATGTCACTTGTGGACTGTGCTTTTCAAAGAGCACGACAGATTCTCAGTGGGATTGAGATCAGGACTTTGACTGGGCCACTATAGGATGGTCGTTCTTGAGCCACTCCAATGATGCTTTGTCCTTGTCCTTGGGAACATTGTCCTACTCAAAAGAAAATTTCCTCCCAAGCTTCATTTTTTTAGTGGATGGAAGCAGGTCCTCTAGCAGCATTTCCCTGTATTTTGCTCCATCCATTCTTCCTTCAATTTTAACAAGATGCCCAGCCCCTGCTGATGAGAAGCATCCCCACAGCATGATGCCACCACCACCACACTTCACTGTAGGGATGGTGTGTCTTGAGGCATGGGCAGTTTTGCCCTAAAAGCTCTATCTTGGTCTCAATCTGACCACAAAACCTCTACCCACATGGCAGCTGGGGCAATCTCATGCTTTCTGGCAAACTCCAGACATGCTTTCAGATGGTACTTTTTGAGTAATGCCTTCTTTCTTGCCACCCTCCTATACAGGCCGTGTTATGCAGAGCTCTTGATATGGTTGACTAGTGCACCATTACTCCACTCCCAGCCACTGAACTCTGTAGCTTCTTCAAAGTGATTGTTGGCCTTTCTGTGGCTTCTCTCACAAGTCTCCTTCTTCTTAAGGGCACAGATTTTTGAAGGATGGCCTTTTCTTGGCAGTGACTGGGTAGTGTGATGCAAATTTCACTTTCTGATTATTGATACAACTGTGCTCACTGGGATATCTAGACACTTGGATATTATTTTGTACCCTTTTCCTAATTTATGCATTTGTATTACATTATCTCTCACTTCTATAGAATGCTCTTTGGTCTTCATTTTCCTTCAGATCAACAGACTG